>NC_142593.1:22433313-23047480 GCF_965207765.1 Zootoca vivipara | reverse complement strand
GGTGTTTGTTTGTTTGTTACAAAGAGACCTAACCAGGTCCCTAGCATTGCTTTAGAGCAGGCATCCCCAAACTTCGGCCCTCCAAATGTTTTGGACTCAAATTCTCATCTTCCCCGACCACTGGCCCTGTTAGCTAGGGATCATGGGAGCTGTAGGCCAAAACATCTGGAGGGCCGCAGTTTGGGGATGCTTGCTTTAGAGGGACTTTAACCATCTACTCCTGTTCCAGGCACAATCCTTACCAGACACCTGCACCTGTAAATTGTATTGTGAAAGATGTTCCATTCATTTCAATGTGTTCCCCTTTCTTTAGTAATGCAAATTGAAGTGGCAGAGGGCCTAGACAGATCGGGCCCACACCAGGAGCAAAGGGTTAAAAAAAAAAGTTCTGCCCTCAATTCTATGGTTCCAGTCTAGATCCCTCACCTACACAAGGTATTTGTTAACTCAACTCTGCACTTAATGGTGCAAAAGCACAACTAACCTCTAACATACTTTGGTCCTTAGCTGGTAAAAAAAAGTGGGTGCATACGGTACCTCCCAATATGCCGCAGAGGAAAATCAGGCTGTGGAAAATCATTTTGAGCATGACATTATTTCTTTTAAGGTGCTCATCCTTCTAGGTTCAAGAACATAAAAGCCACAGAGCAGCAACCTTTAAAGCTCATTCAAAGCACACACACACCCCTCAAAGAATTCTGGTGTCAAGGCTTTAGGGAATTACGATCCCTCCCCCGGTGGCAGTCAAAAAACAGATAACTGAAAAGAGCTCTTACCACATAATTTATTCAGTATTCACAGAGAGAGAGAAATCTATCTCTCTCCTAATCTACGTCACCCCTGAGCCTGCTGATCAGTGCTTTCTGCCTCTGAGATTTCTGTTCTGCTACTCTCATGGCACGTCTGGTTTGGGGAGAGAGGGGATCAGGAATGCTTTCAAGAGATGCTGAGTCTGTTATCTCTCTCTCTCCCCTGGTGGCTTCTCCTTCCTGCTGCTGCTCCCCCAATATTTTGCAGCTTTCTCCTCTGCAGCTTCTGAACGATGCCCTTCTGCAAACCATTGTTCTAAATCTGTACACTCCTCCTCTTCTTGGGAAGGTGCAGAGAGAGGGGGGTGGCAGATACCCCCATTCCTCTTCTGTCCAGCCCCTGACATCTGGACACTATAGTTTACTCCTCACCGAGTTATGATTCCCAGCAACCCTTTACAAACTACAATGTATACAACCTTAAAGGCAGCCTTTCTGCAACAGTTTACTAAAACGTTTCTAACTATTGTGGCTCATAATCACTGCCTTAGTACAAATTGGTTCTCAGCCCAAGGCTCCATAGATATAAAAGACATACACAATAATGATGTATCCTATTTTTATATCATTAGAATGTTGTTCACATTCCTACATTTACGAAAAACTACACTTGCCACTGAGATGCAGTGTATTATAAAAGAATAAACAGAACATCTGTACAAACAGGACTGCCCAAGCTAGAGCTTTCTGTCAGCACAAATTACTATAGTTGAGGATCTTGGGTAACCATCTGCAACGTATCAAGTAATATGAGCTACATCATCTATCAAATGTTTAGCTTCACAGACTGAAGCAGTCATATTAACAATGAAGCAGAGAGTCTATTAACCACCATGGCAACACACTAACACAAATCTTATCTTTTCTGCTAATGGCAATGAAACAATTTGACCTGTTTTTGTGGAATGCTTTGTTTTATCAGAAAAAAAGTACATTGGCTTCAGCTCTCTTCTTGGTCTAGATCAGGGATAGCCAATGTGCCTTCTAGAGGTAGTTACTACACAATCCATCAGCCCCAGCCAGCGTAGTCAATGGCCAGGAATGATAGGAATTATAGTCCAACAACATAACAAGTGCAGCATGTTGGCTACTGCTAATCTAGAGGGATGAGTGATTCTGATTTAGGATGTGAATAAGGGTGTTCCATGACTATTTTTGTGTTTAGTCATTCCATTCATTTTTGTTACGAAAACCTCATTCATTTAATCATCCATTTGTTAAAACCCTATTCATTAAGATATGATTTCATCCTTTTTCATTTCCTGTTGCTTTCAATGGGTGACCTAGTAGCTTGTCTGCTGCCTGTAACTTCAACTACATTCTCCAAAAAAAAAACAAAAGTGTGGGAAGTTTCTACTCACTGAAGTAACTAGAAATATAATCTCTCTAAGAGGTCCCTATTTTTTTAATGAACAAAAATCTTATGGTTTAAAATACTGTGTGGGACTGTAAGTGAATTGTTTCCCTAAACTTTATGGTTCTCTACCTCTCTTTCCCAGTTTTTTTCTGCATTCTTCTCATCTTTCCCCCTTCTATATTCTTCAAATCAAGGCTTCAGTTTTTGCAACATTGCTTGAAGAAACAGCTTCAAATAATACATGTAGATATTTTATAGAATGAAATGTCTATAAAGGAGTGCCATCTCCTGGCACAGAAGAATATATTGCATTGTTTGTCAAACTCTAATTTCAATGGACTATTAACAGAAGTTATAGGCTCTTGTGGTACAGACATGAGGCAATTCAGCTTTGTAGTTCTTTAGTGTGAAATTCTCCACTTGTGTGAGCTGAACTGAGATTCGTGTTATATTTTTTTCCTTATCCCATTAAGCAAAGAAAGACACTTTGAATAATTTTCTCTAAATATTCTCCACAGTTTTTGTAGCAACTGCCATTCTCCACCCTCCCTCAAACACTGCAGAACAACATTAAAATGGGGGCCCTGTGAAGCCTGCAAAAAGGTGGCTGACATTTTACCTTTGTACTGTCCCAGAATGGTGGCCGATCCAAAACACTGTGAATGATACAAAATGGTGGCCAAGCAGCCAACACTGTGCCATGGCAGCAGAATCAACCCCCTAGGAGAAAGTGAATAAACAAATAAAAACTGCTACAGCCCCTATGGATAGTGGACCCCAGCCCTGAGAATTTGTTGGAATTTTCTCTCTCTACTCCTTGATAAATGCAGTGAAATGGTCCATCTGGTTTTTCTGCTCCCTAAAGGGTAGAACACTTCAAAGGTTCATTTGCTTATAGTTAAGATGTCTGACACTTCCCATATTTTCAAGACATTTTATGAACTTTCCTCAGAATCACTGTTTCTGAGTTGCTGAATCAGTCATGAAGCCAGCCCAACTGCTGGCGGATAAGCCTTGCTTTCTTTTGCCCGTCCAAGTTTGAGCGAGAGATGGAGTCACACCAACGTCTGCACCTTTTGTGGCGAGATAAGCAGAAAAGATGGCAATAAACAACTCCACAACAAAAGAGTGGAATTTTTAGATCTGGCATTAAAGCCAAAAATGTTTAATACTTGTTTTCATCCAATAACACTTTTATTCTTTGAGTAACCTTGAAAGGATCCTATACACTCTATCAGTATTTGGGGGGGGGGTCTCTTTATCCCTGTCGTTTTACTATTGTTGTTGTTTTATTTTGCCTGCACAGTGATCTCTAGCAATAGCTGCAGAAATTTTATAGCTCAGTATCTCCCTGCTGCTTCTGCATAAAATGAACTGAAAGTATTGGTTGCTGCTTTAATTACAAGTATCTGTTCAAGTGGAAAAAAATATAGGTGTGTGGGCTCTGCTCAGCTAATCTTTATTGACAACTTGAGTTGCTAGTAACTCCCAAGCTTGCATCTTAGACTGTGGTGTGGTTTCAAAAGTGGTATGGTTTCAAAATGGGAGAAAATGGGAAGTGGCACAGTCGGGCCAGACTCAGTTATGTCTGCCCGGAAAGAAGCAGGGAGGTTATAGGTCTATTTGAAAAACAGTGAAAGGATATCTCATCCCATGTAGGCTGTTGCATGCGTGATCAAAGTGTTTCCACATTGAGCCCAATTGAGCTCAATGGAGTCTGGTTGATCTTTATTTCATCAGTAGTGCCTGGGACAAGTGATGTTGGTGACAAAGCTGTCAGTGGGTCATCCATTTTCCTAATGCTACTCCTCTCTCTCTCTCTCTCTCTCTCTCTCTCTCTCTCTCTCTTTCTCTCTCTCTCTCTCTGCCATTCTTTCTGTCTCCATCCACACCCTCCTTCCCTTCTATATATCTTTTTCCCCTCTTCAAATCTCCCCATCCTGCTAAAAACAGCAACCCCATGTGCAACAATTGCTAAGTTTAAAGAAAAAAGATTCTGTTTGTATGAATGGGACCTTTCTCTATAATTGCTGCATGGATTTTTTGTGGGAGAACATGGATACATGGGAGAGAGAGAGAGAGAGAGAGAGAGAGAGAGAGAGAGAGAGAGAGAGAGAGAGAAGAGAATGGCCAGTCACTTTCCTGTGCCACAGTCAATTCTGGTACTATTTTTAAAAATGAAAAATTATCTCAACTTGTCCCTCAGAAATTAACAGCTGGTGTTAATAGCAGAAGACTTGGACCATTAATTGGCAATTAAGTTTCTGTTGGCGACATTGATTTGTTGACTATTACTGCATTGCAATAGGAAGCTTTTGAATTGTTATTCACCAAGTACCTTTACTGATGCATCTCAAGGAATAAAGTGCTAGATGAGCAGATTGACCTCAGTATAGCCTCATAAAGAGAAACTATTACAAATCTTTTATATCTTTGAGCTTGGGACAAGGGTGAGTAGGATCACCTGCTGCCACTCAGAGGTTCTAAATGCGATGTGATATATATGCCAATATCCCTTCCCTTATCGCTATATTAAAATTCAATTTCAGTAAAGCTGTGAGGGCCTCAAAAAAACAAAAAAAACCACTCACTGTGTTGAAAGAAAATATTGGGTAATAGACTTCCCTTGGATTGTGGCATAATGACACTTCTTAGGGTTTCTGCCTGGCATTGAAATAATGAATGTACACTTGAATTCAAATGCATGAACAATACTCTATGGAAACCCAAATTTCTGAGAGCTGGGAGTCCCAAATTGGCTCTGCAAGTGCTTTTGCAGTACACTGACGTCAACATCACCTCATCTCACCCCCCTCTACTTTCCAAGGTGCAGCAACATGACCAACTGGAGATCAAGTGATCCTATTGGCTCCCCACACCATCTGCCACTGGTGGATATGAATGTAACAAATAAATATCTCAGTGGTTCAATGTTGACTGCCAGGCAATAAAAATGTATGTGATGTTTGTCTCTCTGTGTTTTGCTTTCAGGAGACAACCCCCCCCCCCTTTGTTCGTCAGTTTAGTATAAAACTTTTTTTTTCTAGGGAAAAAAATGTCCAAGTGTTTTCATCTTAATGATTCCCCATTGGGGGGGGGGGGTTGAAGTGATACAAATGCTTTATGTTACCGTAACCTTTGATTACGTTTACAATTTATTTATTTCTGGAGTCAATCCTACCATCTTTATTTCGGAACAGAGCTAAATATGGTTGCAAAATAGCAGGGGGGGGGGGAATAATCCTGGGAAGGACAAACAAACATATGTAGGAAAGCTTTTTAACACAATGTAAAATGGGTTTGAGCAAGCCATAATGAGTTGATGGAAAGTAATCTGAGATTGCTGTCTTAAAACAGCGTACAGCCACAAATAAATAAATACAGGAAGATGCACTTGCATTCATTATAACATAAAACAGCAAATCTGCATTCATTTCTAATAGGGCACTTTCCCAAGCTCAGTGAGCTGAAACACTTACAATATGTGTTTACATCACGATAAGGCACATTTTAAATAGTGGATTCAGTTCTGCACTTTCCAGGAGTATAGAGACTCAATCAGGTATACTAGGCTTTTTCTTATTAAACAATAAAACAAACCCCATTTTAGCAAGTTATCCTACCTTGAGGGTACAATCCATTTCATCTTCTGTGTGTTTGCTTCAGTTATGCATGTGATTTGACAAACAGTAGAATATTACCTCTAGCTATATTTCAGTACAAATTCCTTTCCCTGGCGTAAACTGAACGGCATGGCAGAAATAATTCGCAACCCAATATTAGTGTCAACTTTGACTCCACTTGGACAATTGGCCTTGCATAATACATGTCTTTGTCAACTGATGATTACTTATGTCACCCTACATTTTAGTTTCCAGTAAGGTAATTGTGCTGTAGACCTTTCCAGTAGAGGAGGGCAGGGTGGGGGTGGGGGAAGTCCTGCTGTTTCTGCCATTTTGTGAGGCACTTGATGAATTACAGGGAAAGCAGGGTAAGCAGATGTGGGAGTAAGGTCCTAAAATAATGCGGGTGTCTTGGGGGGGGGTCAAGAGTCCATTGCATCAGATAATGGAGGGATCGTGACAGGGCTAAAAGCACGATCCTGCTCACATACTGCATACACACTTCAGAATAATCTAAACCAGACCACTGAAAAATATGAATTCCATAATATAATCTTCTCTGTGGTATGAGCCCAAGGACATAGTGGAGTATTTATTTACAAATTTATTGCTTGTAATTTTTTAAGCTGCTGCATGGCTCCATAAAATCACCTGGTTGTAGCCATTAATTCCTGAGCTGTACCAAACAAAAATAAATAAAATATTGGAATGCAGGTCAATCAGCAGCAAAGGTAACAGTCCTAGGCACCACTGTGTACACTTTGAAACACATTTACACCCTCAAATAATTATGGGTGCTGTAGTTTGCTAAGGGTTGCTTGGAATTGTAACTCTGTCAGGGGTAAACTACAGCGCCCAGAATTCTGTGAGACAAAGAATGTGCTTCAAATGTGCCTAAGTCTGAAACTCATTAATTTCCATGAACAACTTCAGCAGGCATTCTGCCAGAAAACTCTCGGAACATACAGCCTGACTCTCATTCAAGGCAAGAAAACAATTTTAAAGAATATATCTTAAAAAGAAACTCAATCAGCCACAGGAAGGCTGCATGTATACCTAGGAATAAGAGCCATTGAACTCAGTGGGACTTTCTTTTGAATATACATTTTTAGGATTGCCCTATATATCTAGGCCAGGCATCCCCAAACTGTGGCCCTCCAGATGTTTTGGCCTACAACTCCCATGATCCAGATGTTTTGGCCTACAACTCCCATGATCCCTAGCTAACAGGACCAGTGGTAGGGGGAGATGGGAATTGTAGTCCAAAACATCTGGAGGGCCAAAGTTTTGGGATGCCTGATCTAGGCCTTTTCAGGCATTCTGTTTAACATTACAGTTTGTTATTATTATTATTGGGTGGAGTGTGTGAGGAGAAAGCAGAGACCATGGTGCCAAGCTCCTCTTCCTCCAGCATTTCACTTTCTCCCTTTTCTCGTGAGTTGCAAGTCAAAGTTCTGAAGTAAGAAGCCTGTGGCTCTCCACATGATTTAGAACTCTGCATACATTGCATGAGAAGCTTCTACAAACAGAGGAAGCCTTCTCAAATCAGAAACTAGGAAGCTGCCTATATTGAGTCAGACCATTGTTCTATCTGGATCAGTAAGGTCTACACTAACTGGTAGTGACTCTCCAGGGTTTCAGATGCCCCCAGCCCTACCTGGAGATCTCAAGGACTGAACTCGAGACCTGATATGAAGTGGATGCTGTGACCACTATGCTATGATTGTTTCCTTGCTTTGTGCTAGAACTCATCGAGTGATGAAAAGAAGGAAAGTGGACACCTCAGAGGGGGATGAGACATGGCAGCCTTCCTTGTACAATGACGACTGCATGATTAACTAGAACCCCATGGAGAAGGCTTCTCTCCCTGTCACCTTCACATTGCTTTCAAATAGGTTTCATTCAGCCCTCCATTTCCTATAAATTGAATTTTGGGACTTGGTTGTATCCGTTCCACAAAGACAATGACCCACTCTTTATCAAAGGTATTAGCATACCTGCCAAGTTGCTGTCAGAGAAATAAGGGACCGGGTGCAAATAGCAGACCGGAAGTAGCGCTGCTGCCATTTTGGAACTGGGCGGAGCATGCTCAGAAGTGACTTTTGATGCTGCTTTGCTCAGTTCCAAAATGGCCGCTGCGCCAGAAGTTGCTCTGCAGCCATTTTGGAACTGGGCAAAGCAGCATCAAAAGTAGCTTCTGAGCATGCTCCATCCAGTTCCAAAATGGCCACCGCAACAGAATAAACCGGGGAAAAACAAAAAAAACCCTGTTTTTTCAGCTAGGAACAGCTGGAAAAACGGGGATTTCCCGGGGAAAACGGGAGACTTGGCAGCTATGGGTATTAGAGTTGTTTCTCTCTCCAATTTTTTGCAGTGTGAAGAAAACATTCCAGCTAGATGTTTGAGACAGAAACAGTTTGCTCCTTAGAAAAGCAGACTAGTAAGCTCTGCCCCTCCTCTTGCACTTCATATAAAACAGGCAGTAATGTTTCTAAAATATGTTGCTTGTTGGCTCAATATTTTCATTGTTCATTGTTGGCTTTCTGGGATTTTAAAGTAAGTGATCCTGCAAAAGAATTATTGTTAATGAGCTCATAACTACTTCATCTCTCTCTCTCTCTCCACCCCACTCCCGCCCCCTTTCCCTCAGCATCTAGGTATTTTTATTTGCCAGATTTGTGCCATTGCCAATATAGTCTTGTGCCTTGCACACCATGGAGAGTAACTCAATATTAAGTCACATTCTTCTCTCGCTCTCTTTATGTTCACTTCCCTTTGGTGCTATGCAATTTGCAGACTGTCTGAATTTAAAATGGCCAATGAATCTTAGAAAGTTATTGTATAGGTCCTTCCTCGCTCTCTTTCGGCGCAAGCCATGGCCTCTCTGCTGGATCTGGAGTGCATCGCGGATGGAGTCAAGCCGTCGGTTTGCACCAGCAGCTTCTTGTTCCGATGTGAGCTGAACAGCAGTACCCGATCCTACACTTTTAAAGTGTCTGACGAAGATGACTCTGATCATATCTTGGCTCTGAATATGATTTGCCTGTCAGAAGGTGCCAAGGATGAGTGCAATATTGTGGAGTTTGTGGGGCACGACTATGAGGACCAGGAGATTGTGGTGCCAGTGGCCAACCTAAAGTTGTCGTGCCAGCCTTCGCTGTGTTTGGAAGATTTCGAGCTCCAACCCCCGGTGACATTCCGCCTGCGCTCAGGATCTGGCCCTGTCCACCTTGCAGGACAACACCAAATCTTTCACAAAAAGGACCTCTCGGATGATGAGTTCAGTGAAGATGGCGAGGATTTTAGTGAGGAGGACGAGTCTGTGGAAGAGGAGGAAGGGGAGCTATCTCCTATCAAGCCAGCCAAGAAGCAACGCAGGTCTTAGCCTGACATCTCCCTGAAGGTGCCGCTGATTTTCTTCTTCCTAAAATGCAGTGCTACTAGTCTGCAGCTGAACGTCTTGAAAACCTTTCTCATATTTTCTATACTAAGCTGATGGCTGACACAAGTAACTGTTGCTATTGACTACGTGGGGGAATAGCTTGCTGTTTGGCAAATCTCCGAAGACGCCTCAAACACATTTCCCCCCTGAGAAAACTGTTGTGCCTGTTGTGCCTTCTGGTCAGATTTTTTCGGTACTTCGAAAGGCGCCCAAACTTACTGCTGCTGTTGATGTGTGTTAGGTTGTTTTCTCTGCAGGTGAGGCAATCAAGAGAGGGGCACAAGTTTTATGTTCCCTATGCATTTTACATCTTTTTAACGGACATGTTCCCTAAGGAATGAGTAATACCTGTGGAATGAAAGGTGATGTCTGTGGTTGGTTGGTTTGTTCACTTCAAAAAGCAATAAAAACATTTTAAAAGAAATGAATTATCTGCTGAGCCTCCTACTCTTGAAGCTTGTGTGCCTTAGTTCTTGGTTTTGGAGTGCCCAGACAGATTTATGCAGTGAAACCAGATCTTATTTTTAATCAAATTTTAAAACCATATATGTATTAGTTCATATTGTATTAGCCATATTCTAAATGCCATTATTGTAAAGTGTTTTTAAAATGATTGCTTCCAACTGTACTCTGTGCCAGGGAGAAGGAACAGAACCTGTGTTCTGTTCCTGTTTGTTGTTTCATCTCATCCTTTATAGGTCAAGAGCGGTGCGTGAATTAGTAATAAGGCATGGATTATAGCTGCATTTGAGACTTGTGGACATAATTGTTTTCACACTTTGCCATCTCTTCTAACAAGTTTTGCTTTTTTGGAATAAATGTTTTTGCAATAAAAAAAAAAAGAAAGAAAGTTATTGTATACAGTGCAGCAGACAAAAAAGTAGTTTAAATCAATGAAGCGCATTGTATCTTGGCTTTATGACTAAATCATTTAGGACATGGGTTATGATCGAAGGCAAAAAGAGGGGGAGTTGGGGAGAGAGGTATAGATTCCAGCCATTTTCTTTTGTTTCATGTTAGATGGCTATTACGAATGGTGACCTTTCTGCTGCAGTTATTGTTATTATGACTAAATGATGCCGTAACTTGAATGCTAGGAAGTCTTGAGGCTGTTCTTTGTCTTCTTCCCTTCTGATTTTCAAAGTGTTATCCATTGTAGTTAGGATCCTGAGAAATGGGTGTGTTGGAACTTGGCTGATATTTTTAATTGTCCTTGAAGGCTCTACAGCAATTCATGGTGAAATTGTTAAACTAGGAATACACATTTCTGTCTGCACACACACATAGATGGAACTTTCTGAGGTTTCTCTGTTTGGTTTTCTCAATTTATAAATCAATTCTATGGGAACTGTAAGGTAGCCTTCCTAATGTTCACCCAGGTTGAGGGTAAGATGGAGATAGTAGCCAGGTATCTTCTACAAGACACATTTGTGAATGTAATAGAACAGTATTTTAATTGTTAGATGCGGATTCTGCTGAGTGGTTTCATTGCACTGAACCTTCCAGAATTTTGTCTATATGCCAATAAATGTTGGGGATTGATTGAAATCAATTCTATGAACATTTGCTAGGAAGTAGGTCCCACAGTATTCAGTGGAGTTTACATTGTAGTAAGCATACCACAATATTCAGTTTTGCCCCTGATTCATTTGCTTTGGAAATTCAGTCCAGGGAACTTTGGAGGTTGCCTGATTTGGTTCACTATTCACTATTATAGGAAATCAACAAGAGTCTATAACTTTTTTCCTTACTAAAAAAGAATGAGCAAAACTGAATTGACAGGATCATATGTATGTGGGTACGTATGTGGCATACAGACAGAAAGATGTTAATGTCCAGCATTCTTTTCAACCAAGCACCAAGAGCAGAATCCATAGGAATCACAGTACAGTTGAGAACAATGTGATATATTATCTCAGCATCCTTTCCATAAAGCACTGTGACTGAAGAGCCCCGGAAAAATCTGACACAAAGGGTGGCATGAGTAAAGCTCCATATGAAAAGCTTGTTTTTCCTCTGCCAGACTTGGACTAGGCCCGCCTACAGTAGCCCCATTCCTGAAAAGAGTTTGGAACAGAAGTACTAGAAGTAACTTACACTCGCTTCATTCTGCTGGATTCCTATACTTAGGATTGCTCTGTAAACTACACTTTCCACAGGGATGTGCTCAGGCAAGCATTCACTTGGTGCCCCGGACAATCATATTTACAATCATATTTATTAAGATTGCCCTGGACAATCATATTTACAATCATATTTATTAAGAATTTCCTTTTCCTTTCAGACAAAGAAACTGCTGATAGTTTGCATTGACAGAGTCTTTATTTGATTGCTGTAAACTAACAATGTAAGAATTAAGCAATCCCATAGTTCAAGATGTGGTCAAAGGTTATTAACTAAAAATCTAGACCTGCTCACAGAGAAGTACTGAGAGCTCAAGCTGAAAAGAATCAGGGCCTTTACAAGTGTGTGTGTGTGTGTGTGTGTGTGTGATAGTTGGTATCTTTGAATTTCATTTATTTTTATTTAAAAAAACAAACTTGAGAACACTAAGCTTCAGTTGCTAGGGTTCGTTTCCAAAGCTTGTGTTGGAACATTATATTTCTTTTGAAGATACTTCAATTTCAACTTTTGCAAATAATTCAGAAGAAGAGATTTTGGTTTGAAGTCTTTTTTTTTCCAGGAGACCCAAAGCTGTTCTGTTTTCTAAGAGCTTGAACTCAAAAATAAGGTTTAGAATAAATCTCCAACCCCTGTACAGGCAGAAGTGGGCAAAATTGCTATTTACATAGTAATTTTGCACAAAGAACATATCGCAACAGGTAGTGCATTTCTACAACCTTGTCAAACCAAGGGCATTTGCTTCCATTCATTGCTGGATCCCCTGCAATGGTGTTTGCATGGTGATATTTCATAAATGTTAAAAGACTTCCTGGGAAGAAACAACTGAGATACAAATCCCTGGATAAATATTACATGACAGCATGCTATCTAGGCTTTTAATAGTGAAGAGGACAGCTAAAGAATATAATCACACCAAGATGCCAGAAAAGACTCATAGTTATCAAATGGTAGTCCTATTTAGAGGACTGTGATCAAACTACATCCCTCCCCCGCCTCCCCAGTTCAGTTCAGTTTTCACTTTCCATAGAACTGTTGTTGTCTTGATAGGGCATGTGCATTTATCTCTCTCCCTGTTTATCTATTTCGACAACTGTGCCCAAAATATTATGGTAATAGCTGTCTGAAACCAATAATTGCTGTGGACAGACCTATGACTGTGAATTTGTCTAATTCCGCCCCCCCCCATAGCTTTGAACATTTGAGGTACAGTGGTACCTCAGGTTACAAACACCTTGGGTTACAAGCACTTCGGGTTATAGACTCCGCTAACTCAGAAATATTACCTTAAGTTAAGAACATTGCCCCAGGATGAGAACAGAAATCGCGCCCTGGCAGCGCGGCAGCAGCAGGAGGCCCCATTAATCTGAGGTACCTCAGGTTAAGAACGGTTTCAGTTAAGAACAGACCTCTGGAATGAATTAAGTTTGTAACCAGACGTAACAGTGTACCATATTCTAAAACATTTACAACATATGCAGTATTTTCCTTCCCCAACCCATCCAACCTTTTCATATAAAACCACAGCCACCCTCAAATGCCTTTCCATTCTCCCAAAGTCCCAGTCTCCAGATGCTCAGATCTCAAAAGACACTTTTAAATAAATAAATAAAGTGGAGCAAAAGAAAAGAACAGGGGGGGGGAGGAAACGGGGGGCGTTTTCTAAATTAATCTTTACAGGTCCCCAAAATAATCAGAAACTCCACACAGCTTTTTCAATCCCCAAAGAGGGATTGTCAATCTTCTTGTTCCATATGCCACTGCTTCATTGGCTGCAAAGGTCAAGAAGTCACAAGGCTAGCAATCCGCATTTCTGCAAGATCAGTGCCTTTGCAACTAGTGCTGCCTTTTGAAACAGGCTACTTAATTCATGTTTAGGGCCCTTCCAGGTAAATCATTTGTAGCACTGGAGTTGCTGTTTCCCTCTAAGTTTTTTTCCTGCGTGTCATTATCATGCCATCACTATTTTGGAATATTTCAGTAATCAAAACACTTTTTCTTCTACTGCAACCCTCCCCGCCCCCAATGACATTTGTGAAACATCTCGAATACCTACACAATATTTTCATTGTGTGGAAGGTTTGCAATTTTATGAATTTTGTGTGGTGTTTTGGATGTGTAGTTTCAGCAGCTTCAAATCCATCTCCCCTGAGTCAACATATGGCAACAGGATCAAGACTGCAAAGTTCAGCCCATCATCTTACTTAGACATGTTTGGCATTGGTTGCCCAATACAAAATCCCTGAGAGTTGGGTACCTTGCAGGCCCAGGAACAGTGGATTCAAGGACGGAAAGCTACTGAATACAACTCATGTAGTAATAAGGCACATGACAAAAAATATGGGATTAAACAGGCCACAACTTTATCAATTGCAGATGTTAGCAGGTTTTGGCACAGGCATGGCATTAGATATGTATCCTGAAGTCAACCTGTCCGAGTCCTGCCAGTTGATGATCAGCAGGGTTGGCCAAGATTGTGGGTCACCCTATGACATGCTTCAATTCCAGACAACTCCCATGATCACCATTTGGGGCTTCTATGGCCAATCAGCCCTTGAGCTGGGCATCTGGACAAAAAAAACTCCTCCCCCAGGCTTCCTTTAAAGGGGTACCCTGATACAGTACCATGGTGTATGTGTATGGGAGCATCCCTCACTATCTTAGACTCAGGAACCATCCCCAATGCCTTAGCCAAAATCAAGTGGTGACAATTGCTATGAGGTAGACAAAATCTCCAGACAGGACAGTTGACCTGAAGGGAAATTCCTCTCTGCACCCCCCGCCCAAGCTGTCAAAGCACTTCCATAGCAAGACACACTGAAGCTAGCCCACTTGCACCTGTGCAGTTACCAAACACACAGAAAAGGGAAGGGAGAGTGGGAATCTAAAAGAGAACTTAGACCAAGACATGGGTGCGCCTGGTTTATATTTCCTGGGAACAGATCTGAGGGAAGACTGCAATACAAACTCTCCCTTCTAGTTCCCTCCGCAAGCCATGCCCACACCTGCTGCCCACAAGAAAGTCCCCAGAAGCCAGCACAGCCAGTGAAGGCGAAAGAACCCCTGCCCATGCCAGGTAAGCAGGCCTTCTTGGCCACTGTTTGTAATGGGTTGACTCTAGAGGGGATCCCTCTAATGAAGGACATTTCTCTATCAGACAAAAATTGTTTGTATGATGTACGAAGATGCTCCAATGGAGGAAAGCCAGAGCCAACCCAATATTTTGGAAGTGGCAATTTCTAGATGCATGCGTCATTCATTATTGAACACAATACCTGCACATCTGTGGTTGGATATCTGAACAATAGTACCAAATATATCCAAAGAAGCCTTTCCTCCTAAAAGGAAATTTGGCATGAGTGAAGAACCTATAATATGTTTGAGTGGGTTATTAATGACTACTACTACTTCTTCTTCGGTTGCAGTTACTGCTTTTTTAAATAAAAAAAATCCTTGTTTCTCTTTGGATGGATCCACTTGTACACCCTTAGGCCAGAGACACCAACTGTGCATGTTTCTCACAACCTTGGAGGCATGTACATTTGATCCGACATGAAAAGAGAAGCATGCCTTTATTGATGTATAATAGTTCTCTTTTTATAAGACATTCTTGGACGAGTGATAACAACAGCAGTAGTTATAGAAGAATCAATACTGGGCAAGAGAAAAAAGGTTGAACTGCAGGCACTCTGAGGGAAGAGTGACAAGGTTTTGTTGACAAAAGAGCTCTCACCTTGAGTGATGAAAGCATTTAACAAAAATATGAAAACAATGACAGAATAATAAGACTTGGGTCGGGGCGGGTGAACCAGTCCATTTTGGTTTCTCGTTTTTCTCACGTTAAATTAAGTTCTCTACATTTCCACATCAGCTTGGACTTTTTTAAAGGGAAAAGAAAAGAGATCATCTGCATTTCTTTGCGTGTGAATTTATCATAATCCACACATTTGTTGGTATGCAGTTTTGTCAGATATGCACATTTTGGCAGACAACCTTCCCCAGTATAATGCATTTTTTTCTTACATTGGGTTCCCAGATTCTCCTAGTCTACATATTTTAGTATGCGTCACTTGGCTGGTGAACCTCACTGAAAAAAAGAAGTGCAAATATTGAAGGATGTCTGCTTTTCAGTATACATATGTAACATTTTAGAATGTGCAAATTGGATGGGTTTCCCTTTAAATGTGAACCGAAGGCACTTTCTCCCTCATCTCCAGATCTGGGTTACACTGCACAGGGTAAAATAGCTTTCGTTCAAATTGCCCAGTTTTGCTAGTTTACATTTGACACTATCTGGTTTGCTCTAAGTGCTGCACAAACAGGCTTCCATATGCATAGTGAGACACCCTCCTAATCATCTCCCATCTGTATTCCCCTTGTGCACCCCAAATATCTGCTCCAGAGGGTTCCTCACTGCTCCACTGGTGCAATAGCAGCATTGGATACAACCATGAATGAATCTGGTGTTTTTAAAGTGAATTCTTCCCTGAATAATGCTGAATAATATTGTTCTTTTCTTTTGAAATGGTCATAGGGTTTTTTGGGTTTTTTTGCCCCTTCAGATTTGGATTCATTCTATATTAAGGTCTTTTCTATATTATATTAATATGCTACCTTTACAGCTTTTTTTCTATCAATACAGAATGCTATTTTTTTGTGAAAAAGCTAAATACTCTTTTGAGGTAGCTGCATAATTTAGCATTCCCATTTTTGTGATGAGGAACAGTTGCTGAGAGATAGCAATTTGCCCTTGGCTGGCAGTCTAGGAGTGAGTTAGAGACATAACCTTTGCATTTTGGGGTGAAGTCCAACAGTCTCTGTCCACACTTGATCAATAGTAAAAGGCTGGCAAAACTGTCTGGGGTATTTGAGGCAGAAATGCTGGAGAGTCATCTGCCTCCTCGCGACGTCTGAGAAAAATTGTTGAGAGATGGCTGGCTGTCGGTGAGAAACTTGTAACAGAATGAATTCTGTTCTTGTACTCACCTGACTGAGTCTTTTCCTTCAGTGCCAAAGGGCATCCCTTGAAACAAATTGCAACATCTCTCATTGATGTTTATCAGAGCAGAGAGATGCCGCTCCGTTGTAGACCACATGCTATGTATGCAAAAGGTCTCAGACTCCAATTAAAAGGATCAGGAAGCAGGACATAATGTGAAATACTTCTCCCAAGACCCTGAAGAGTGGTTGAAAGTCAGGAAAGGGGCAAAGTTCCCAGAGTTACTTCCCTTTCATATTCATCAATAGCATTAACTTTTGCAGCAACAATTTTCTAGTCCATTGCTCAAATTATTGGCGTGAGGGGAGATTGGTTGGGGGGGGGGTGTTTGATGGAACCATCAAACTTAGCCCCTCATTTCCATTTGGACTCCTTTGACTTTCTGGTAATTCACACACACACACACACACACACACACACACACACACACACACACACACACAAATTTATTAGTTTTCCAAAAAGAGATCAAAAGTAAACATAAAAACAACAATATATACACTAATCCCAGATCTGCTGAAATGTGTCGCTGGGGTGTGTTAAAATGTGCTGATAGTATGAAACCATTTCTCGTGCAGTTGGAGCCCTCTGGGTTGAAATAGATACCTCCCATTTAGGCATTGACGAGACCCAGACCCGCTGGGTTCAGCAGGAAGAATGGTATCATGTGGTGCCATGTACAATAAGCACCATCTCGAACTTCCTTTCAGAAGCTCTGCAGTTGCATTGTTCTGAGCAATTCATAAATACAAGAGCTACTTATTCACGCATAGCAAGCTTGTAGCAAGTCGCTACTTGGTGTTCTGAAGCTGTCGCATATCAATTTGTGATAATTATTTAGGAGGACTTTTGCTTAATGGGATCATAATACTTAGTGTGCTGCTGTAGATATCCTCATCTCTGCTACTTTTATGTGGGAAATATATAAAATCCCACTTAAAACCTCTCATTGCTTTTATAGCAACAGGAAGAACCAGATATTTTGAGGAAGTGTGCTTGAAATAAGCAAAAATCTGCCCTTATGGGGTTCTCCATCGGTCGGAGAATATAACAGAGGCCAACCAGAGAATTTTGAGAAGCAAAGCCTTTTATTTTTGCTGTTGCAACAGGGTCCTTCCCCTCACGCAGGAGAACAAGGAAGGAACCCAGAACAAAAGAGAACCTCCACTTTTATCAGTTTTCCCATCACCAAGCAACACCCCAAAATACATCATTCCTACATCACAGCTACATAATCAATACCTCACAAAAAGGGAGGGTTCAAGGTAGAAATCTGAGCACCTTTGACACCTCTCCTAGTCCTCCTCTTACCCCTCCCAGGTATGAATTCCTAAACACAAAGAGAAATTAACAGTTTCCTAAAAGTTGATCACTATCTTTTTTTTCGGAGGAGTCTTCCATTGTGAATGAGATGGCTAGTAGTCTGGCACCATTTATGGGGAAATGTCCAGTTGGCAGAGCCTCCAGTTTACAGGATTATGGCTCCCAAGTTGATAAGTCATGTGGAAATGTGTGTGTGATTCTGGTCAGAGAGAGTCAAAATGGTATCAGTCAGGCCTGTCTTCCTGTGCTGATTCAGACATGTGCCTGTACATTCATGTGCATCTTTATGAACAATTATACATACATATACATATTATATATACATATTATACATATATATATATATATATATATATATATATATATATATATATAACCTTAAAATTTACAACATGCTGAAAACCAAAATTGGGGTGAATAAGGATGGGTGGATTCCCCCCCCCCCGGCCTGGTCTGTGTTCTTTCCTATTTCTGCATTAAATCTGCAAAGTTTTTGTAAAGTATGCATGTAAAAATTTGCATTTTTAAGTATTAAAATGCATATATTCCCCCCTCAAAAATATGATTTTCTAACATTTGGGATGGGTAGAAATCAGTGTTCCAATCCATACATTAGTGGTCAGGCTGGTTCATTTTTGAATTTGCAAAGGTCCTCAAGTTTCCCTTCTGGTGAAGACCATGGTCAAGCTGGTAGGTCGTGGTGGTGGCGGCAGAGAGCACCAACTAACATTACAAGCTTTTGATCAATGTTCTGCTGTAATATGCAGTTCCCATAGGAGCAGGTTTCTCACCAATTAAATTACTGTAATGATGTATACGCAAAGCTTCCTTTAGTCAGTTCAGCAGCCCTGCTGAGGCAGAATTTTGAAGCTCTTACAAAGGCAAGAAACCCATGGACCCAACTTTATGGCTGTAATACAGCACAAACATTCTACAGGCAAATGTTTTGTTGTTGTTGTTGTTGTTTTTAAAAAATCCACCTGGCTAGTTAAGAAATGGGTATACTTGTACATTTTCTTCTCACAGAAATAGGAAGACTTTCTGAAAATTGCAAAGAAGTTGCTGCTTCGAAATGTGTGCACTCAGAAGAAGTGTATAAAACTGGTTTTATTGTCCTTGTAAAATGTAAATCTTTCTGGGAATTACAGCCAGCAAAATCTAGAACAGGAAGAGGATGGTCATGATTCATTATGTGTCTTGTACTTTTAGAAGGCTAAAGCTGGGGTTATCTACTATGTGTCAAATCTCAAATAAAGCCCAATATATAAGATGAAACAGATGTGAATTGCTGTTCCTCTAATGCTGTCTCTCTTTCTCTCTGTGTGTGAATGCAATGACTCCCCATACCATAACATCAGTGTGTACCACAAACAGTTCAAAAATCTGATTCAGGTGTTGAATATTACAGTCGTACCTTGGAAGTTGAATGGAATCCATTCCGGAAGTCCATTTGACTTCCAAAACATTCAGAAACCAAAGCATGGTTGGCTTCCAAAAATAATTCGGATACAGGAACAGTCACTTCCAGGTTTGCGGCATTTGGGAGGCAAAACGTTCTAGAACTAAGCTGTTCGAAAAACCAAGGGACGACTGTACATTGGTATTGCAGGCAGACACCCCTGAGCAGCCATTTAGGCTGGGAGGGGGTGTCTGTTTTCCTGATATTTTCAAATACTGTTAATTAGAAGCTAGGGCTTGCATATCTCTACATAGAACTGACCTTGACAAGTGTTCCTAAACTTCATCTATGGCAGAATGTGGTGCTCTTTTTGCCGATTTTCATTTTGTAAGTGCAGTGAGGAATCATCAGGTTCTACTCCTCTGTAGCTTGGGTTCCACATCACTGTGTGTGGTTTGGTTCTTAAACATGTCGGGACCAGTGGGATTAAACCAAAACTGCATGATACGCAAACCATCTACAAATGACACCATTTGGGTCTATATATCTTGGACTTTACACACATAGGAACCTTATGGAAACCTAACTCATAATGTATGGATATCAGGTGTGCTCATAGCCAGAGGCACCTGATGCCATGCTGATCCCCCACTACTTGTAGAAAATCAACACTGCCTGGATAGCTCAATTGGTTAGAGTGTGGTGCTAATAGTGCCAAGGTTTGATCCCCATATGGGACAGCTGCATATTCCTGCATTACAGGGTGTTGGACTAGATGATCCTCAGTGCCCCTTCCAACTCTACTGTTCTATGATGATGATGATAATGATGATGATGATGATGATGATGATAATTTATTATTTATACCCCACCCATCTGGCTGGGTTCCCCCAGCCACTCTGGGCGGCTTCCAACAAAATATTAAACTACAGAAATCCATCAAACATTAAAAGCTTCCCTAAAGCTTCTCTAAGTCTTTGTAGGGGACTTGTGTGTCACTGTCACAAGCAGTATGGGCAAAATATTTGTAAACTTGTGTCTGTTTTATCTTGACTGAATGTTGTTTCTGTGTTTGTTTTGGATATTCGATTATCTTTCCCATCCTCATATGTAGGAAGATGTACGAATCTAATGATAATAAATAAGGATTTCTCCTTCATCTTTGGATGCAAGTCCCAGGTTTAGACCTTGGCATCTCCAGGAAAGGCCCACCGACCCATCTCAAACCTTTGAGAACCACTCCTAGTCAATGTAGACAATACTGAGCTAGATGGACCCATGGCTTGACGTGGTATAAGTAGCTTCCTGAGTTCTGTCTTTGAACCCCAGGGTAGATCTGATCCACAAAGCTGCCAGGTGCCACCCGATAACCAATTACAAGAGACTATAGTTTGAATTTGATGTGGTTTTTATTATACAGCATATAGATTTCAGTGGGATTGGCCAGATCACATCCCAATGAAATGACACCTCCTTTGAAAGAAAGAAAGAAAGAAAGAAAGAAAGAAAGAAAGAAAGAAAGAACTTATTACACTCCACAACGATGTATTATATACTGTTCTGTGATCACTTTCAATGCACAATGCTGGCATCAAACAACAAAAGGAACACAAACCTTAATTCTCATAAGCCTGTTTCGAATGTTCCTGTATTATAAATGGATAGTTCATTATCGGAGAAGAAAATAGATACACTGTTGAGCAGAGAAAAACAAATGTCGATATGGCTGCAGGAGACGGTCCCCTGTCCATTAAAAATACAAAAGGGAGAAATGCTTTGACTACCAAGGTAGTCATCACACCAAGTAGCGGGGAGAAAAGCTGAATGTATTCAAAGAAAAGGAGCTGCATGGAAGTCTTTTCAGTCATTCTGCCACTCCTCCTCTTCACAGAAACTTAACTCCTGATGGAGGATCAGTTTCACGTTGTGTCTGCATGGCAATTGTTATGGGTTTTTAAGTATGTTCATTAAGTCTACCTGATCCCTGTAGCTAACAAGCACCTCTGCGCAGCTTGCATTTTCCCCCCTCCAGCTTTTCTGCATATGGAGAATCATGGGATGTATTAGCAGATACCTGTGCATACATTAGAGTAGAGCATTTCACATTGCCCATCCTCCCTGGTGCCTATTTTCCCTGGTGTTAAGCTCCTGTGCTATACATAGATACATAAACAATGTACCCCATAAATATAGCATTCAAAGACTACAGTTCTTTCATGGGTATCTGCATTGGTTTCTCTGTCACATTCAAAACCTTGCCAGCTCCTTCCAGCCAAGGTAGCAGATGAGGACACAGTTTTTCCTTCTCTTTTTTATTTACCCTTCCCATTTCAATTGGAGGGAAATAAACGAGTGAAGGCTAGTCCATTAGGGCAAATGGAGAACTTCCCCACCAACCACAGCCTGCCTTTTTACTTACAACCAGTCCACTGGTTGGCACAGCCAATCACTTTCATCCTTAGTCTCAGGGTTGTCCTTGTAGAATTCTGCAGGAAGGACGGTGGGGACAAAACTGCTTTTCATTGGCTCTGGCGTCACCTACTGATGGCCTCCCTGCCTTACATCCTACCAGTCCCAATGAGAACCATCTACCGGTGAAATTAACTATACCAACTCCAGGTCTGGCATAGTTTCAGACCTGATCTGTTGGTGCATTTGGGGAACAAGGAAACTTTGAATCCTGTGCCCAACACATCCATGGGACAATGAGATGGGATGCTCTTACAGTAGCAATAATCTACTCCAGTAGAGTTTGTACCGTCATTCCAGTGTCATCCCATGGGTGAAGCCCCTCTATCAGCAGCACTTGCACCACTTCCAGGGATCCCTCACCCAGACTTCATCAGCTTTTGGATTGCTCTGCTTGTTGTGTAAGAAACAATACATTAATAACCTTCAGCACACATTATGGTAACTGCAAGGAAACTTTTTAAATTGCCTGTATTTTAAGATATTACTATGATTCAACAATGGAGCTTTGAATGCAAGCAGACAGTTCACCAACCCCCAGGACTTTCCTTTCAAAGTTTTCTTTTTAATTATGCTGGTAGAATTTCACAAAATCACCAGAGTTTTTCTTTCACTGGAGAACTGAGGCAATAAAATGAACACATATTTACCCACTTGCTTCTCTTACCAAATGTTTTCCTCAGGGTAACTAGACATCATCTCTTGTTAGCCAGTTTCCATTTATTCAAAATCACATTTAACTCACATGTGATAATTAAATCCATTCTTCAGCTTCTTGAATCATTTTTCCTCAATGAACTTCATCACCTAACTTAATATTTATTGGCAAAAATAAAATAATATCTGGTAAACAAAGGCTTGAAAGTAAAGCGCTTATGTTATTCTAAAATTGTTTGTGCATATTATTTTCTTCTGGAATGCTATGGCAATGATCATACACTGATCCATTTTAGTGCTTCTTAGATGATGCCTACATAGGGTATTTTAAGCTTAAAATTGACTAATATATATTTCGGAAGAACATGTGGTACAGTTCTTCTGAGATGGTAGCTATTCAGAATGCAGGTGGGAGAATTATATGTTTTGAAAATTATGAGTGCTTTGAAAAACTAAAAACTGTTTGAGCATGAAAAGTTAACACATCACTCGGAATAGCTTTTGCCTTTCCCCTAACACACTAGCTATTCTTATGCAAAGGGGACATTCAACTATGCAGGCGCAACAACTTTCTGCATCTGTTGGGAAGCAGCCAGGGCCCCTTCGCAGAAGAGGCCAAGCATGGAGCCAAGCATGGTTTAGCTTCAGTGCCTGACTTCTTCTGAATGTGAAACAGGAGGAGCTGCTGGCTGCCCAGAGTGGCTGGGGCAACCCAACCAGATGGGCAGGGTATAAAAAAATAAATAATAACATCATCATTTTCAATGGGAAAGTTCGCTTCAGGTTAAGTACGCTTCAGGTTAAGTACAGACTTCCGGAACCAATTGTGTTTGTAAACCGAGGTACCACTGTACTGTGATCCAATATAACAAAGCTCCCTTATATTCCTACTCTCTTCTTGGAATTTCCACCTCTGTTTACTTTACTCCTCTGTAGTTTCTGCTTTCCCACAGCCAAGAGAACTATCCTGTCATCTGAAGTATTGATAGCCACTTGACAGCTCTGGATGCTGCAGCACTGAAGGTTGGAAGGAACAATTAATATCCAGAACCCTTGACTATCTTGTCCAATCACAGTGCGTGCATTTTATTTCTCCTTACTCTCTTCTTCAATCTCCTCTTCGGTTGCACTTTCATCCTTAATGTTTCTGATGTCTTTGCTCCTATTCAAGCACCCTTTTAAGCTGCTGTCTTTCTGAACTCATGTTGAACCTGTTTGTAGATATTGTCACTTAAATTCTCTTAATGTTTTTTTGGGATTAATCTATCTCTTTTTCTTGACGCTAATAGACAACACTGGTTCTATGCTCTGCTGGTATTTGTAGTGAGCCCACCTGATTTCTTTCTCAAAGAAAAATAGTACATAGACATATTAATGAATAATATATAATAGATATTATTTCAGTATTCTATACATGCTCTACCACACTATACATGCTAAATAAATGATAAGCAGCACTAGCAACTATTCTTGACATTAATGCTCCAATTTCAAGATCTCTGAATAACAAAAAGCAATTTGCACATCTCATTTTAAGAGACAATCTCTTCAAAGCCTCAAGATTTCTAAGGGGAAGTGAAATTTCACTTTCCTCTGTTTTTCTTTTAATATATATAATTTTAAAAGGAGCTTAGCAAGGGAACAGTTAGTGCTATGTTTTTTTTACACTTGTCTTGTGTTGTCTGGGGCAAAGACGGCACGACTCGAGGCAGGTTGAACTCAACGGGAAGGCGACCAAGAGCAGAGCTCGAGCGCTTCCTTTTATTGAAAGCTCAGGATGACAGTTAATCATTACAACGACAGTGTACATTCTAGCCAATTACAGCAGTGCAGTCCCATACAAGGTGATGTTTCCTGTAACGTCACAACCAGTCACTCCCTAAGACATCCTCCATAGCCCACGTGTTGTTTTGCCATGCCCTCTGTCCATGCTCCAAGCACATGTCACTCTGTAAACACCCCCTCCTAGTTCCTATTGTGTTGCCCTCCTTGGCTTGACCCATCTGGTTTGTCCTGATTCATCCAGTTCCATCCAGATCCTCCTTGATCCTTCTAGCTCTGTTGTGACCTGTTGCCCTGCTGACCTGAGCCTCTGACCTGTCCTTCTTCACGTGTTTCCCATTCTGACATTAGCCGGCTTGCCGTGCTAATGCCCACACTCTCGCTGATCGGTGTGGCTTGCCAGCACCAGATCTCAGTCATTCCCACACATGCCTGCACAATTTCCTCGTGTAATCCCCACATCCTTGAGTCATCTTTCTTATGACGCTAGGTGTTTGCTGGAGAAATAGGTTACCATTGTCATAAGAATTTCTGACGGTGACAGAGATTATTGCCCAGCTTGCGGTACGTTTGTCAATGCAGACATGTGTCTGAGGAAAATAGGGATCACTTCCATATATAAAGTGCATTTGCATGTTATATTCAACGAGTAAATAATCTGTCTACCTACGGTATGTACCTATATAGGTGACTTGTCAATTTACTCTTCTTTTTGAGGAATGTGGCGGGGATATCCCCAGAGATGTTGGCATTTAGAAAATCAGGGATGGTCATAAACGGAAATAATTGTCATGTGATATACTTCTATAGATTCCATATTTGCAGAGCTGTCAAAGATGCAGATGGGGGTGTACTGAATTTCTGATTGGCTTGTGTATGAAATAGAAATTTGCCACTACTTTGTGTAAAGGTTTCTTGGTTTGCCCGTGTCTCAGAAATCTTGCCTAGTTTGTTACGTCTCAGCAATCTCTATATTCCAGACGTTTCTATACCAGAGTGCAATATCTCATCCTGCCAGTGACTTCTGGTTTTGCTTTGCTTTAGAAATGGGTAGTCTAGGTGCCGTAATGTAAAGGAAGTGAATAGTTCTGTGGATTTAATGTCTGAATTGTGGCCTTCGTATGAAGACAATACCAGCTGAGGTGTAAAATTAATAGGTTCATTATTTTTTTCAAAATTATCTGAACCTCTGGACAGCTCCACCATAAATGACGATAGGTGCCTTCTTGTTCATATTTGCAAAAACTCATAGAAACCCTTGCCACAAAGTGTGTTCATTGCACTGGAGTTCTGTACCATCTCTGCCACAGTTTCAGTCTCTGTGAGTCTGTGAGACTGCAGAGACTGGGTTTGGTTAGCCAGGTATTTTTCAAGGCAAGTTCCTGCACTTGCTGTCTGGCATCAGTTTCCTGTACAGTGGTACTTCGGGTTACAGATGCTACAGACTCCGCTAACCCAGAAATAGTACCTCGGGTTAAGAACTTTGCTTCAGGATGAGAACAGAAATCGCGCGGCAACAGCAGGAGGTCCCATTAGCTAAAGTGGTACCTCAGGTTAAGAACAGTTTCAGGTTAAGAACAGACATCCAGAACGAATTAAGTTCTTAACCCGAGGACCCACTGTATAGCCTTTAGGGCATCCATGAAACTAGTTGCATGGAGAAAGTGGATGGAGAAATGTTTTCTCTCTCATAACACTTCAAAATGTTGGTATTTTGTGCCGTGAAGAAATTTGCCCTGGTGCCATTTTGGGAGGAAAGAAATATTTTAATCAAATAAGAGTATTGCTGGTGTTACTACAGTATTGTGTGATATTGACATGGATCTTAAATGCCAGATAACTTTGGACTATTAGTAACATTCTACCTTTGACCCAGCAGTGTATGCTGAACATTTCACACTGCTGTGCATGATAATAGTTTAGTTAAAAGCTTGCTGTTTATATTTAACTCCCTCTTTTGTTATCTTAAAAAAAATCCCATGGGTCAGAGAAAGAATTACATTGAGCTTATGTTTGCAGTCTTCATTTCACTTACAAAAATATAACAAAGATGAAATGTTCTACCTGTACACCTTTGGGGAAGTTTATATTTAAATTAAGGGTGGAAAAGAACTCCAGAAGTAGTTGCCAATGATTGTAGTGATTCAATATAAATGGAATCACAGCTGGCATTGATGTAAGGCTGCTGGGAGAAATCACTTTTCATAAGGTTGCTTCTGTCACTTGGTCAAGAGTTGTTTAAGAAAAGCTGACTAAATAACAGGAAAGGCAGTGTGATGAAAAATGAATAAAGTTTTATCCCTAAAGTATGATGGATATAGTATCTGTTAAAGCAATATAGGAACTCGGGGGAGAGAGAAAAGAAAAGGAAATCAAAGAGAACAGGATAAATGTTTTATCTCATGTGCTTCTTTAGATACCCTCACTGTGCTCCCAAAAATTTGTGATTTCATTTTGTTGCACATTGTGATCCAAAATTATGCAAAAGCAGTTCCATGTGCTGATAAGTGTTTGCACTTGTGTTACATGATCCGCACCCCCCTTTGCTGTTGCATAACAGTGATGAGATGTGCCGCTCTATTTAAGAGCTCTTAAAAGGAGACAGAACCCCATTCATCTTGAAAGTACATCACCCTAAAAAAAAGATTTTAAAAATAAGACATGTGTTACATAAGCAAAATATGAGGTATTGTTTTAACGTGAATATATACATTTCTCTTTTCCACTAGAAATGGAAATTAAGACTAGATCAATGGCCCAACTTGATCCAAGTCCATTTTCTTAAATTGAATTCATGACTTCAATATGTGCCGAAACTTATTTTTAAAAGTTAAGTGTGAAACATTTAATTGAACTGAACAGAAAGAAGCAAACACACAACTCTGCCTGGGGCAATGGCTCTTTGTTTTATTGAGCTCTTATCATTCATAATATCTATGCATAATAACAAATGAGTCATTAGTGTGTGTGTGTAATTTTCTATCTTCTGTCTCCTCTGCCATTGGATACATTGTGAAATCATTTCAGCACATTCCTGCAGAGAGAGGTGTGTGCCACATTTATGAGTATTTTGTGTTGTGTGGGTTTTTTTGTCACATTAGATTGCTGTGTAACTGGAAAAAAATTAAATATATTCCATAGGCATATCAACAAGTCCAGGTTGAGTCTATGTCTAGGAGGCGTTGTCATGTGGGAATGGTGGAGCAGCAGCAGCTGACAGGCATCTAAGCAATCTCTTGAGGGTCATATGCCAGTAGAGGATGGGATCAGAGGCACAAGTGGGTGGAGCAAGGAATTTTAACTTAATCCTCATAAAATAGGTGAGCTTCCACACATGCACTGGGTTTCTGAATTCATAAAAAAAAAACAAAAAAAAAAACCTTAAGCAATTTTTCTACTGTCTCTTCCATCCCCAGTGCAAGGTCAGAATCAAGGCTAGAGGAATTTGCTCATCTCATATCTAAATAATGGACAAGAATATCAAACTCTGATACCTGAGTGTTTAGAAGGGGAGCAATTGGCCCTGGTTACTAACACTTTATGTGTTATTCTCTTCCTTTTATCTTTTCTTCTAGCCTCTTACTAATTTACAAATATATCTTTTTGAATTCTCCTTCTGAAATGTCTGTAATACCTCCTCACGTAACCTCCTTCTTCAAGAGTGTTATAAATGTTATCACACTATCTACAACTTCATCTAATGAACCATTAGCAGCTCACCTATCAAATTTGTTATTTCCCAGTGGTTCAAATTTTTTATTGATTGATTGATTGGTTTCACAATACATATTCCATAATCAGCATAGTATGTCATTTACAGATATCAGTTGTTTACATATTTTCAATTACTTTTTATACCATCATATAGTCATCCTATTACCTCTTTCCCCAACCTCTTGTGTTTCCTATACCTTCCCTCCACCCATGTGTGACTTCCTACATTCATATTTTAGCTTTCAAAACAAAATAAAAAAATTCCTTCCAGTAGCACCTTAAAGACCAACTAGGTTTGTCATAAGTATGATCTTTCGTGTGCTTGCACACTTCTTCAGATATTTTAGCTTTAACATTGTGCTTGTACCTTTAACACTTGTTGCTTGGACATACTTTATTGTATTCTGTTAATATAAGCCCTATGCGTTTCAGTCTATACATATAAATAAATTTTTATTGGAGCAGCTTTTTGCCATGTAATCATTGACACACAATCTAATAAAAAAAACTTACAACAGGAATGGAAGTGTATCCCAATAAAAGTGTTGGTGGAGATCTTCAACATGACCCAGTCAGCAGAAGCACATTCTTTCTTCCTTGGCTAGAATCCTCTTCAGTTACACATGGAGCAAAAAATCTACTCTCGAGCATAAATAATTTCCCTTGATTTAAATGCTGTCATTGGATGTATTCTTAAACCAATGCATTTCTCCAGCTGTGGTACATTTAACATTAAAAAAATCCTGAACCACATTAATCTCCCCATTTCACTCATCATTTTGTGCAAAGTAATGTTTCTTATGGTCCCAGGTGCATACATGCTCTGATCTGAAAGACATAATATTCTGTCCCAATGATTTTTAGGGGACAATATATCATAAGTACACACTCAAGCCTGCCTGGAGCTCTCATATATTTTCACATAACAATGCTTGTATACCAGTGGGAAATTACAATGTTCCCCGATAGATATTAAAGGGATTGCTAAGTACTTTGTCAACTTAGGGCTAAATAAGGACCTGTTTCAGTAAAGCATGAGATCTACCAATGGATGTTGTGCCATATCTATATAATGAACAACCTCACTATAAACATCATATGAGACCAATGGCAGGCAAGTCAAAGGACAGGCCTGATAAAACCAAGGGAGAAGTTGCATATGGGTGGAGCCTATTGTGAGCTCCTAAAATGTCGTGAAGTCATGTTTGGAGGCCATGAAGACTCACGGAAAAATGGAGGTGAGAGGTTCTAGATAAAGATGCTCTTGGCAGCCATGTTTGAGCTTTGGTGGTGGTGTTAGCAGAGAAGCATTTGGAAGCTGCTTGAGTTGAGTGGTGAAGGAGTCATAGGTTCACACTGATCCTTCTACTGCATGGATTTTGAATTAGGAGTTCTTTAGCAATCTTTAGCCTAGAAAGCTATCAAGTAGCTTCTGAGACTTGACTGTTCCATCTAGTAAGCCAAGTTCACAAGCCACACATTACCAGATTCTCATACTTCTAGGCAAGCAGACATAGCATCAAATTCCAGTAAGGTAAAAACACCTGAGGAAAGCCTGGATCAGACCCAGTAAGGGGTGAGACCTGGAGAGGGAACATGGCCCAATTAAGGACCACAGGGATTCCAGGAGGGAAATGTTTACCTCTTGAGCATGAGATTTCCCACCACTGCATTCAAAGCCATGATTATAATAACCACATTGGATTTCACCCAGTGTAAAGTTCACAGAGATGTCACACGGATGCTGAAAGATGGAGAGCAGTGACGCCTCACAGACCATGACCCCTGCGTATAAAGCTTTGTGGAAATTTTGATAGGCATCTACCTAGAATCATAGAATTGTAAAGTTGGAATGGCCCCAAATGGCCATCTAGTCCCCTGCAATGCAGGAATCATTTAATTCCCACTTTCAAAAGAGACATTTTGCTGTCTGGTGCCCATTGGATGGAAATCACCTACGTTACAGAATGCAAAAGCAAATTGAAAACCATTTCTGCCCTGCAAATCTCTCCTATGGAGTCAACTTACTATGCCCTGTGGATCCCTGTCCGCCATAACAGTGCCACATTTTACGCTGATACACAATGGCACTGCCATCTTGCACTCCTGGTTCCTGGTGGAAGTGTGTGGCATGTGTTCCATACTCCCATCCGAGTCATCACACACAGACACGCACCATAGCTGCCAAGTTTTCCCTTTTCTCGCGAGGAAGCCTATTCAGTATAAGGGAAAATCCCTTAAAAAAAGGGATAACTTTGCAGCTATGACACGCACACACACACTCGCCTCCGCCAAAGAACTAAAAAAGAACTTCCTAATAGTCCATACAGACCTCCTATCCCCCCCTCCAATGGTCTGGTGCTTGTACCCAAACTTTCACACTAAGTGGGATACAGAAGGAGAAGGGGAGATCTGTTATAGCGTACAGCTCATTTCATTCCAATATTTGGATGGCACATTTTTGACCACTCTTTTATGGGGATCTGTCCATACCTGGGAGACTGAGTAAAGTCCATCGTGCATAATAATTTATAACATTTTCCATTCGGGTTTGTAGAAATGCAATATTTGGATTTTGTCAGAAGCAGAATAAAACTCTTCATCTAAATTGGCCGAGTGAAAGTACTTTGTCAAGCATAGTAAATGTCAGAGACTGCTGCCCCTGTTTCATGCCCATGAGCAGAAAGGGCAATGGAGAACACAGGAAATACTTCTTGAAACCAGTATGTTTAATGTATGTTTAATATGAAGATTAATTTCCCCTAGTGCTTTGTGAAGTTGATAGGCAGTTCCAACGATATTACATTATGTTTGCTACAATATCTGTAGGCATGAAATACCTTCCAGTTCCACAGACTTTAATGAGTTTTGAATATTGTTTTTACCTTTCTTAAGAGTCCCCCACCCACCCTTTGCTTTAACTGTTTCAATGACATAGGCTTTTAAAAAATAAATCCTAGTGAGCCTCAGACAAGAAAATGTTGTTGTCTGTTTGCTCACATTTATTTTCCAGGAGACTGGTTGCCTCTGTTGCATTAAATCTATCCAAATTCATTTGCAGACAGCTTGTTTGGTAGGTATCTGCTCCTGGAAATATTAATAAAGTCCACTGACTATGTGGACATCAAATAACCTTGTGCTGACAGCCTAATACTACCCTAGAAAGCTTTTTAAATAATATCAATTTTCCACAATATATCATGCACAATTTGGAATAATTGGACACCTTGCAAAACAATTTTTGAAATGTTGCAATTCCTTTTTGTCTGGCTGCTCTCAAAAGCTGAAGAGACTCTAATTTGCATCCAAACTGCCATGTCTCCTTTCTTCTGGTGCAGAATTAAATAGGTAAGTTGACGACCTTTGTCAAAGTTGACTGTAACTTTCATACCTTCTTCTCAGGTCTCCATTAGATGAAAGTGGTTTTAGCCAGCCCAAAATCCTATGCATTTTTGCCAATTACAAGCTTTTATCATGTTGTTATCATAACAGGCCTTTTTGTTCCTAAAAAAAATGGTCAATTAAATTTCATGAAAATAAATGGTGGGTGTTTTTGGCTTTGTTTTGGTAGTATTGACAGTCATATGTTGAAATTGCAGACAAAAATATCGGAGTGTTTCTTAACAAACAGAAACGGATTTCATGGAACCAGATAATTTGCTTGTGTCTGAGAGAAGAAGCACAATTCGGATTTGTAGCAACTGTGTGACTGGAAGCTCTTAAAGTATCCACAGCACATTGACAGAACAACTCTATGATTCCAATTAACTACTCCATTTGTTTCAGTTTGCATAAAGCCCATTATAAAATCAATTGAGGCAGTTGCCATCAGTTTAGAAGCAGTGGCGTAAAGGCTGGCATTCCCCCCCCCCCTTCCAGCATATAATGTGATCACGAGAAGTGAATGAAATAAATGAGTAAGTGATTCAAATAGAAATTATTCCCTAGCACTAAGAAAGCAAGACTGCTGTATAGCTGAAACACTAAGGTTGCTTCCAGACAATGTGGTTTGTGTGCACAAAACTTGCAGGGAAGTTCCACAACATCCATTCTTTACTGAGCATGTGTGCTGATTTGTTTGTAAAATGGTGATATATGGGTGCGGCATTTCCCTGCCACCTTTCTTATTCCAAAAATTCACCACCCCACCCCACCCCCCGCCCTCCAGGAGGTGTGTGTGTCAGTCTGTTGTACAAAACCACCAAATTCACTGAATTTTCTGGCATCCAAATAGCAACAGCGGCCATGCTTCGGGGCCAACTTCTTCCATTAGGTTATGATAATATATGTTTAAGGATCTGATTTCTAAGTAAAAGTCAAGTCTGTACAGTACTTGCATGAGAACTGGAGGTAGACCCTGGTGCAGAGCTGAAGGCTGAAGCAAAGGCAGAGTCCAGTTGTTTAGGGATGGTGGATAAGTGAGCAAAGTGAAGCATTTTGGATGGGTCTGACTGGGTGGGTCCTACTGCCCTGAAAATGCTGGAGTCCATGGGGTCCTGGCTAGGAAAACAGAGAACCAGCAACCTACTTCAGGTTCTCATTTGCATGCTTTTCAGAACTGCTCAGCAACATTGTGCACAATGGAAGAGGTCTGCTCTGCATCCAAACTTCTTAGGTCCCTGCCCATTTCCTTTGCATTGCTGCCTCACCTTTCATTGGCAGTGTTGTTTGGGAACCTGAAGTGTCACTGAGCCAGCTGGTTTGTGTAGTGGGCGTTTCTTCTTTGACTCCTGCTCTGAGACACATGCAGAGACATTTGATCCTGCAGCTTGGCTCTCTCCATGGCTTAAAATGACCCGGATTAGATTCTTAGAGAGAAAGGGGAGAAAGATTGGTTCCTACTTGATAATACTGATGTATTAGGTTATGAGAATGCATTTGAATGGCATGCATACCTGTGGTATGATAAGATCAAGGTCCACAAAGGTTTTAACGGTCATATTATAAGAAAATCATTGTTCAATGTTTGGGATAGATATAAAGAATTGTTAGAAAAGAAAACACCCAGGTGGATTTCACCTTTAGAGGCTAAAGTACATTAAAAAAATGAATATGGAAACCAAGTGGCTGACGTATAAAGATTTATTGGAGGAGGAGAAAGATGAATTTAAGTTAAAAACTTATGATCAATTGAAGAAAAAATTAAATGATTGGTTGCAATATTATCAAATAAATGAGATGTATAAAATGGATAAAAAAGTAGGTTTTCAAATGGAAAAATCCAAATTGGAAATGGATTTGTTAGAATCTAAAACAAAGAATCTTTCAAAGATGTATAATTTATTGTTGGAGTGGCATACTAAGGATGAACAGACAAAAACTGTAATGATTGATTGGGTGTTTCTTCTTTGACTCCAGCTCTGAGACACATGCAAAGACATTTGATCCTGCAGCTTCGCTTTCTCTCCATGGCTTAAAATGACCCGGATTAGATTCTTAGAGAGAAAGGGGATTTGGGGGGGTAGGGAGTGGTCCTCTGGAGCAAAAGTCCCTCCCTTCATGCCTGGCTTGAGGAGGGCCGGGGGGGGGAGTTGATCTCTCCCATGAGCTGAATGGGTGGCACCTTCTAAAATCTGTTGAGTCTCCCCATTTTGTCCATTTGGGTGAAGGGGAGGCCAGGGCAGCTGGGGAAGGGGGTGGCTGGGTGGGGAGTCTGTGCAGCTGATACATCTAGGGTTCACCACAACTCCAGATTGCTGAAGTTGCTTACGCATTCCTAATTTGCTCAGAAATTTTAAACACTATAAAAAGGAAGTTTATGCATCCCCAACTCAAAAGTTTATATGTCCCTGGACCCCGAAATAAACATTGGGAAACCCCATATCATACACCTGCACAATCACAACAATAATGGCTGTTCAAGGTTCTCCTGCTTCCAAAATATGCATAAATGAATGATGACATCACATAGGCTTCAAACACATAAATATAGTTAGTTGTATTTATATAGTCTGGCCAGAAAAAGCAGGGAAAGCACTGTAAGGAATCAAAACAAAGAAGTACAGGCCGGCAGGCTTATGAATAGAATAATTTTATTTAGCTCAATGTGTTTCAGAGTACACCACTCCTTCTTCTGGAACTTGTATAATGTTCAGGTTCTTTAGGTACAAAAAAACCCCTAACTTTTCTCTGAAAATCTGAACTCAAGGTCCTTTGCACAGGTTATGAAGCAGAGTATTTTCTTTTCTCCACGCCTATGCAATGAATAGCCAGAAAAGTATTACCCTGAGTGGGAGTTTCACCCTGGACTTTCATTGCATAGGCACAAAGCTTTTTATTGTCGTTTCTCCACTTATGCAAAGGTAAGGAGTTCAGATTTTCAGAAAAGAGTTGGGGGGGGAGTTGTACCTAAAGAACTTGAACATTCCTTTCCCCATGAATCAAAATAACTTGCAATCTTTTCAAACTCCCAAAGAAAGGAGTATTATAATCCAAAATACAAAGAGCTAAATAAAAGTATTGTATAAGTTAGCACTGGGGTCTGTTCTCCTCTTTGTTTTGCATTCCAGCCACACAGAAGACAGAGACTTCTACATGCACCTCTCTCTGTTTAGGAAATTAAAGGTAAATTATCAGAGTTCAAGAACACATTCCTGCCAGGCAAGTTAACTCAAGGAGGGTGCAGAGCAGGGGTGGCACAGGAGCAAACTCCTAGGGGTCATGGTCCCTTCTCCTCCCCAATAAAATATTTGAGGGGGCGGGCTTCCAAATGGTGTTTGCGTGCATATCATGTGTTTGATTATGTGGGGAGGGGCTTAACTGCCCTCCCCCAATAATTTATTCAAGTTGGCACTCCTGAGAGATAGTAAATTGTTTGGTCTGGTAAGCATTGCTTGGGAAGAATTTGGAAGATTAGATACAGAGGGCTATAGCCGCCCCCAATGATCTAAGAGAGCTTGTGGCCCTTCAGATATTTCTGGACCCAGCTCCCATAACCCCTGACTATTGGCCATGCTGGTTGGAACTGGTGAGAGTTGGAGGCCAACAATATATTGACAGCCACTGTTTCTGTGACCTAGAAAGTCTCTTCTTACATTCTGTGAATGTCTTCTGCGGTACAGCCCTATTGAAGACACCAAATTAATATATGTGACTTGCTTATAAAGGTTAGCTCAATTTAAACCCAAGTCACGAAGAGTGTTATAGGGCACTAGGAATGTGTGGTTTCAGGACAGGCTAGCTGAATCACAATATTATCATTTGTTATCATTCTTCGTTTCATTTCTATATGGCTTTATATTTTTTAAGGGAAGAACCCTCAATGCCATTTACAGCCTACATCAGTAGTGGCGAACCTATGGCACGCGTGCCAGAGTGGGCACTCAGAGCCCTCTCTGATGGCACGCGTGCCATAGCCCCCAGCAGGGCTGTTGCTGGGGGGGTTGGCAAAGGGACAGCCGCTCCCCCCATGCCAATGTGGGTGGGAAACGGTCCCTAAGGCGCACGCTGCCTGCAGTAGTGTCAGGGAGAGTTGTATGGCAGCCAACCAGCTCCCTTCCATGCAGCACTTTAAAACAGCCAGGGTGCTGAGTAAGGAAGCATGGAGACAGTGGGTTGTGATGGTGTGGGTTTGGATCTGAAGCAGCTTTGGGTTTTTATTTTTTATTTTGGCGGGGAGTGACAGCTCAGCTAGCCATCGATTAACAGAAGGGTCTGTCTCTTGAGGATAAACAGCAGGCTCGGGCTGTGCTTCTGTTTTCAAGATCCAAGACGCAGAGTGGAGGGTGGTAGAGAAGGAGCCTGCCCTTCGACGCCAGGAAGGGGAGCGCTATGCTGGGCCACGCTTGTGCAAAGCAAAGCACACACACATGGAAGAAGGGGCAGCTTTGCAATGTGCCACATCGGGGTGCTTCTGCCTGGCTTCTGCATAAGCCTGAATTCCCTGCCTTTCACTACGCCTTTTTTTGAACTTAGAAGGAGGTTGCTCTTTCGCCTGTGCTGGGGAGGGTGGACTGGGTGGAGAAGAGGGGGAGCCAGTGAGAGGGCGGGTGAGGCGCAGAAGGAGTGAATGTCATGAAGAGGGGCTGGGAGGAGAGAAGGGGTGGAGGTGAGCTGCTCCATGAAGACACCTCACAACAGGAGACCTTGCTGCCTGCACGCTGCGATTCCCAGTGAGCCTCGGTTCTCCTTCCTTCCTGCCCACCCAAACCCCAACCCAACAGAGCGACTCCAGCTTCCCTGGTGAATGGGTCAGTTGCTTGCCAGCTGCGGGTTTCCCCGAGTCCCACGCTGAGTCCTCTGTCTGTCTGTCTGTCTGTCTGTCTGTCTGTCTGTCTGTCTGTCTCTTGTTCTCCAATGCCCGGGAGAGAAGCACTGAAGGGGCCGCAGAGAGAGCGAGAAACAGGCAGACATCTCTACACACACACTCCCCCACATGCAGGGAAAGTATCCTGAGAGTGCTCTGCCTAACAACCTGCTTCACAACACACACAAGTGCTTCAGCTGCTGGGTTGCCAGTAAAAAAAGAGAGAAGAAGAAGAAGAAGAAGAAGAAGAAGAAGAAGAAGAAGAAGAAGAAGAAGAAGAAGAAGAAGAAAAAGAAGAAGAAGAAGAAGAAGAAGAAGAAGAAGAAGAAGAAGAAGAAGAAGAAGAAGAAGAAGAAGAAGAAGAAGAAGTTAATACCCCACCCATCTGGCTGAGTTTGTTTATTTATTTATTTTTATTTGTATCTGTGCATGCAGACAATCATTATTATCCCATATTAAATTGCCGTGTTGGCCCTTTGCGATAAATAAGTGGGTTTAGGGTTGCAGTTTGGGCACTCAGCCTCAAAAAGGTTTGTCGCCACTGGCCTACATTAAAACATCAAGCGAAATAATCTGGGGGTAAACATTGCAGACCAAACTGTGGGAGTCAGTGCAAGACAGGAGTGCCTGGCGTGCTATTGTCCATGGGGTCACGAAGAGTCGGACACGACTAAACGACTAAACAACAACAAAAACATCGCAGAAGAAAAGTCCGATATAAAGTATACATTCAAAGCAACACAATAAACAGGGAACTAAAATATTATCTGAAAGATTTCAAAATGAAAACATTGCAAAGTCCAGAATGCACATTTTACGTAGCAAAGTTAACTGCCTTAACATTTCAAAAGGACACATTACTGAAGGAAGTCAAATATAAAATGCACATTTAAAATAGCATAATTAGCAAGAGGCTGGAAATATCATCTTAAGCACAGAACATATCTGCTGCTGTTGCTGTCAATCCTACTTGAGGTAGTTCATGAAAGGAGTGTGACGACCCGTGTCCCACTCTCTCTTACTATCACTGCGACACAGGAATCCAGAGGGGAAAACACCCACCCTCTTCTCCTGCCGCCTCAAAAATAAACCCCTTTTACTAATGGGTTTCTAAGTAAGGAGAGCCTTCCAGCGTGCGTGACCTGGTACCTTAAGGAACTCTAGGCTGTCCCACGGAATAACCTCTTGCCTCCAGTAAAGGGTCTCCCTCAGTTGGATTTCCCCACTGTAGAAGTTTGCCCTATGCACTCTGGCAACTCCTTGGCACCTCAGGTTACCCTTCTAAGCCTCCTCCGTGTAACTTAAGGACACAAACCGCCACCTCCCTGCCTGAGGTGAGTTTTGCCCTCTCTTGAGTCACCACGGCTGTGAGTCCTGGTACCTCGCTGGAAAAAATACAGACGGACCTTTTTTTGGCAAAAACAGAGATGAAGTTTTATTGTGTTAAAAACATAAGTGTTTCTTTAACGTGTCATTTATTAATTAGCTTTGTTCCAGTTGTACAAAATAAACTCAGTCAAACATTTAACTTTAAGTTTTCCTAGCCTCTTCACTGTCTTCATACAAGCCACCACATAACACCACACCACACCTTCCTCCCTCTCCCTCCTAACTGACCAAACCGACACTCCCTCCTTTCAAACCGGGCACAGTCCCGCCCCCATCAGAGTTCTATGCCAGTCAGGCTGGAGGTGGGTTAACTCTTTGCCAGCCGGGCAGAAATAAACATTTTAAAAGTGCTTCAATTTGTCACAAGGAGCAGCTGTGGAAGCTCAGCCTTGATGACCTGGGTCTTCACTGTAGTACTGTAAATGTATAAAATGGTATAAGATTCTGGTCAACTTCACTAATGAAAAGAGCAGTTAATTTTATTTCTTCATTTTTGCAGTGTACACCAGAGCTTATGAGCAGTTAGCATTCAGTATGTAAAACATTGATTACTGCCTATTCACTGACCTTTAATCTGAAAGAGAAGGTTGTAATTATTACCTGTAATATATATTTGGCATAAAATGTCTATTCGAGCAGAATCTTTGGCAATATTACCTAAAGAAAGTGTATTTCATTAACACTGCTTTTAAGTTTCATTTTGACCTGGAAAAAGCCCCCAAAGAGTAAATGACTCTTAATGAAAGAAAATGGAAGCTCTCGATATTGATCTCCTCCTAAAAGTGGATCCATTTTAAAAAGAGAAGGTAAATTATGGAATATCCTAGTTTATCCTTTTTTCTTGCAATAATCCTATTACATTAGCAGCTTTTTACTGGTTCAGAAAGCTATAGTCCTGCTCAACACTTTAGTTTACACGACCATTCCTGAACAGTGATGGGTGTGTCTTTCAATTTAAGTTTCTCTCGTTACTCATTTTTCAAATCTTAAGTTTAATTCTCTACATTTTTGAATCAGTGTGATGTTTCTTTCTTTCTTTCTTTTTAAAAAAAAGCAATTTAGTGCAAATTTGCCCTAATATATAAAGGTTTATATGCAATTTCTCCTAATATACAAATTTCTGCAGGTAATTTTCCTCATATGTACTTTCATACACTATTTTCTCCAATATATGCAGTTTTTTAAAAAATGCCCTTTCTCCTACTATATGCATTTTTGTACACATTTGCTGGACTGAGATCAACATCACAAAATTCAAAGAGCTGCAAATTTCGAAGAGTAGTTTCAGTTTGTGCATTATTTCAGGAATGTTTCATTTAGGTAGGTTTGCATTATAAGGCAGACCAAACTGATTTTCTCCTCTATACCTGCTTCTGAAAAAGATTAGTTTTTGATTGCACGGTTTAAAAAAAAGTATTATGTGACATTCTCAACCATTTAAAAGCAAGTTATTTCTGTAATTACAATGGCACTGAAACGGCACCATGATTATTCGCTGCTGAATATTGCTATGTCCTTTCAGCACAATGCTTTTTTCACCACATGCTGACACACTCAGAAACTGTCAAGCAGGCCTTTAGTCATTAGGGGGCTATAGGATTAAACCATAATATAATAATAATAATTAAATGCTCCTAAGTGATTAAGTGGAACACGTTTTTAAATAATTGGGCTCTGAAGCCTTGCAACTCTATTCTTAGGTATCTGCATAGCCTCACCTACATATTTTATGTCTTTCATTTTCCAAAGCACAATTGACACGTTTCTCAGCTCAGATGACCCAGTAAATAACCTTAGGTTTTCCCTGTGCTCTTGTTAATTATGCTTCATTATTGTTGTCCAGTAAAATCAGTTGCATAAAAACCTTAAACTTTATTTTCACATAATGTATATTCCTCTAATGCATGGGTAGGCAAACTAAGGCCTGGGGCCAGATCCAGCCCAATCACCTTCTAAATCCAGCCCACGGACGGTCCGGGAATCAGCCTGTTTTCATTTGAGTAGAATGTGTTCTTTTATTTAAAATGCATCTCTGGGTTATTTGTGGGGCCTGCCTGGTGTTTTTACATGAGTAGAATGTGTGTTTTTATTTAAAATGCACATCTGGGTTATTTGTGGGGCATAGGAATTCATTCATTCCCCCCCCCAAAAAAAAATAGTCCGGCCCCCCACAAGGTCTGAGGGACAGTGGACCGGCCCCCTGCTGAAAAAGTTTGCTGACCCCTGCTCTAATGCATCAATACATAGAGATAGAGTAAGATATATTCCCTTTCTAAATATTAAACTTTGTGTTTGATAGTAGAGATAATGTTAATTAATTATGGAAGCATCAACACACGCACCCCACCACTTAACTGTGTAAAAAATACTGGTTGTATCTGGAGTGGGACTCAGCAAACTGAATGCTCCCATGGAGAGAAGGGGGAAGGTGTGTGTGTGTGTGTGAGAGAGAGAGAGAGAGAGTGTGTGTGTTTTTGTCTATTCCCTTTATCTCATTCCAGTCCCCTAGAACCATAAAAATCTTCTCAGGGGATTGGAGAGGCGCTCTGGGGAGCCAGAGAGGTGTAGTGGTTAGAGTGGTGGACTAGGACCCGGGAGACTAGAGTTCAAATTTCTTTCACTCTGCCATGAACCTCACTGGGTGACTTTGGCCCAGTCACTGCCTTTCAGCCTACCTCACAGGGTTGCTGTGAGGTTGAAATGAGAAAGGTAGAACCACCTTGAGCTCATTGGAGAAAAAGGTGAGATGCAAATGAATAATAATAATAAAAACCCCAATCTTCTAATTGTTTACGGGATTATTATTATTTTAATTCCCTTATGGGATTTCTAATGTTTGTCTGGGGGAGATTTCAGATTCCAGGGGGAACAAATTGTGTGTTTGTGGTGTCAGATGTGGTGTGCTTGACAAAAGCAAAACACCTAGAGCCATAAAATGTTTGATGTCAGAGACGAGTGGTCAGGAAGTGGTGGGAGGCACCAGCCAGGAAAAACCCCAAGGGACACCAAGGAGATTAGTGGTGGGACACTGTGGAGAGGTCAGATGGAGAAGAATTGAGCTGGGAGTTGTTGGATGCTGAAGACATGGGCGTAGACAGGGGGCAGGAGGGGGCTTCTGCCCCCCCCTAGAAGGCGGAGCAAGGCGGCCCCAGGCTCACGCTCCCCGTACGGGAGCCTGGAGCTGCAGCGCTGCGCCTCTCAGCTGTTTTTTGCTTCTAGGGGGAGGGGGAGAAGTTTGACAGGGAGCAGGGAAGGCACGGGGCTGCCTTCACGAATGGGAGGGAGGTGGCAGCCCTTAACGATGCTACTCTTCCTCCTCCCAAGCCACTGCCAGCGTGCCACTGCAGCTGCCCCCCTAGAAGCAAAAAACAGCTGAGAGGCGCAGCACCCAGCAGCCGGAGGAGGAGGAGGAGAAAGTGGACAAGGTCGGGACCTCTGCAGCGGCGGCGGCGGCTCCGCGTCTGTCCGTCCGGGCTCCCGGCCGGCCTCCTCGCCTTGCTCCTGGCCAAGACACGCCCCTCCCTCCCTCGCCGCCTCCTCGTCCCTCCTTCCTCCCCTCCCTCCTTCCTCCGCCGGCTCCTCCTCGCGCCCCGCGCTCAGGCAACTCAGCGGCAGCTGCAGACGCCGCTCCTGCTGCGCTTGCAATTGCAAGCCGAGGGGGCTGCTGGCAACGCCTCTGCTTTTTTTCTCCACCGCCCCCTCCCTTCCAGGAGCCCGGGTCAGGATCCAAGCGCCACCCAAGGTCCACTTACACCTGAGTAGGCGACTTTTCTCCCTCTTTGCTGCTTTGGGGTGAGCACAGAGGGTGGCTCCACCTCCTTCCCTCCAAAGCAGCTGGGGCAGGCTTGGTAGCCTATCTCCGCTCTGGGGAAAGCGAGCCTGTCCCTCCTCCCCTGCTCCGTGAAGCATCTCTGCCGCTGCCGCTTGCAAAAGCCTGCTTTTACAAGCTGCAGGGGGGGAGGGGGAAGTTTGACAGGGAGCAGGGAAGGCACGGGGGCTGCCTTCACGAAGGGGAGGGAGGGGGCAGCCCTTAATGATGCTGCTCTTCCTCCTCCCAAGCCACTGCCAGCGTGCTCCACTTTTGCGGTGGGGGGGGGAGGAACGAGCAGCCCACCCGCGTTAGCAGCCACGGTGACAGGAAGAAAGTCGCTTCCCTCAGCTGCTCTTTGTTGAACGGGGTGAGGGGCAGAGAGGGCTGCTCCAACCCCAACATACACACACAGAGCCCTTAAGCTTCTCTTCAACACCTCTTTACTTGCCCACACACAAAGACACATCCTCTGTCTTGCTTCAACACACACACACACACACAGAGAGAGAGAGAGAAAGAGAGAGAGAGAGCACTTGAGTTTATTCAACACCCCCCCACCCTTATTTGATTCAACACCCCCCTACAAACACACACATACACACACACACCTTGATATGGAAGATGGAGCAAGTTTGTTTTATCCTGCTCTTGAGGGCAGGACTCAAATGAATGGCTTCAAGTTAAAAGAAAGGAGATTCCAAACTAAACATCAGGAATAACCTTCTGGTTGAAAGAGCTGTTTGTCAGTGGAGTGGTCTCCCTTGGGAGGTGGTGGACTCTCCTTGGAGGTTTCTAAGCAGAGGTTGCTTGACCATCTGTCATGGATGCTTTTGTTGAGGTTCCTGCATTGCAGGGGGTTGGACTGGATGACCCTCAGGGTCCCTTCCAACTCTACAAATCTATGATAAAGTGTTAGTCAGCAGCTGCCGTTGATCCTGCTGCTGAACTGCATTCAGAGGAGGAGAAAAGAAAAAAGGAGAGTGTTTCTGGGCATGCGGGTCACCTTAAAAGACAACCACATTAGTGCCACTTGGCGGAGCGGGTGCTAAGAAGCTTGCCCTCTTGGGCGCTGTTCCCTGGGAGCAAGTCTCTTTGAACTCAGCAGCTCCTGCTGCTGCCGCCAGCGGCCCCCTCGCCCAGCAGCCATCACGCTCTGGCTCCTCCCCCGCCCCGCCGGCGCGCTTCCTCCCTTCCCACCCTCCCGTGCCTTGTCCCCGCCCCTTGTCCCCGCCCCTTGTCCCCCCCTAGTTTTGATCCTGGCTACGCCCCTGGCTGAAGAGGCGCTGGGATTTAGTGAGCAAGGAGAGCCTGTGAGAGGGAGTGATTCTGACTCAGAGGCTGAAGCAGAGGAGGTGGCATGCAAGAGGTTGCAGAAGAACCCCAGGACTATGTCTCTTCTACTGCAACAAGCTCCCCTCTGCCATTGTCTCCAAGGACACACAGGACAATGCGTAGAGCGGAACAGAGATTACAAGTGCCTGGATGGTGCCTGGATGATGTTAAACAAATTTATAATTGAGCTTAGAGTTCTACTGTAAAACTATAGAGTACAGTAGTGAATGAGAGAAACAATTCAGTATTGCAAGCAGCAAGCTTACACTCTCATGTTTCACAAAGTGGTAATTCTGTGAGGAGCAAAAAGTCCTATTTTTCTCTTGGACACAAAGCTTACATTGAAGGCCAAAGCCACTTGACCCTTAAATGTGGGCATTTGGCCTACCAATTTTTTTAAAAAAGAGAAAATAGTTTTGTTTGTTTTATTAGTGCGGTGCAACCTCTGACATTTATCGAATAGGAATAAACTAAGCTATGTGTACTTTAAACACCTTTAATAGCAATCCCAGCCATTTGTTTCTGACTTATTGTCCATGCTGAGATCCAAAAGGCCATGTTCCTCACATCACATTTGACCTTAAGCGCTTCAGACTAAGCTGTTAAATAGAAGTGTTGCAGACACTGTTTTTTTTTTTTTTTTTTAAAAAGAAATAATCTAGTCTAGTTAAGGTCACATTCTCTCACATGATCAACTTAATCAGTTTCTGGATAAGTATTTTCAGAGCATAATAATTTAAGTTTGTCATCCTGGATAGTGGTGATCCTTATCTGCAGCAGCCAAAAATGCATTCAAATCTGCATGCTCAATAGAAACATCCTCATTAGCCCCTCCTTGTCAAGATGGAGCACGAGGGTCAATCCTGCCCCTATTTGTCTATACGAAACATTACCATTGTGCTGTATAGCTGTGTTGTGTGGAGGAATAGGATACATAATATGGCTGCCAATGTTTATGCCCTGAGACTCTGTGTCATTGTTATTATTACTAAACCAGTAATAGATCTTATGTGAATTCATGCATCAATGCAACTACTCATAGATTTCGGTTATAAGATTTCTGGTGCTGCTTCCAAATTACAACCCTCTGATTGCTTTGCCATCACTGACATCAAAGTGTCTTGCAGCTGAGCCAAGGGAAAGTTGACTACCTTAACCATTGCTCCTCGGTGCCATAAAGAGAAGAGTCACCTAAAATAATTCATATAACTGTGAAATTATAAACAATATTAGACATGCTTCCTTATGGGAATTCATAAACTCTGAAGAAATGACAGTGCACATTCACACTTGCAGATTCCTCACTGAAATGATCCCTTGACTGGAAAATACAGTGCCAGTATTCATCAATACTGATATGGATAAGATATGGAGGTCTCATACACCCCAGGTAGTGTGGTTGGTGACCTTGAGCCAGACATCTTGGAGAGTGAAGTCAAATGGGCCTTAGAAAGCATTGCTAATAACAAGGCCAGTGGAAGTGATGATATTCCAGCTGAACTATTTAAAATTTTAAAAGATGATGCTGTTAAGGTGCTACACCCAATATGCCAGCAAGTTTGGAAAACTCAGCAATGGCCAGAGGATTGGAGAAGATCAGTCTACATCCCAATTCCAAAGAAGGGCAGTGCCAAAGAATGCTCCAACTACCGCACAATTGCGCTCATTTCACACGCTAGCAAGGTTATGCTTAAAATTCTACAAGGCAGGCTTAGGCAGTATGTGGACCGAGAACTCCCAGAAGTGCAAGCTGGATTTCGAAAGGGCAGAGGAACCAGAGACCAAATAGCAAACATGCGCTGGATTATGGAGAAAGCTAGAGAGTTCCAGAAAAACGTCTACTTCTGCTTCATTGACTATGCAAAAGCCTTTGACTGTGTCGACCACAGCAAACTATGGCAAGTTCTTAAAGAAATGGGAGTGCCTGATCACCTCATCTGTCTCCTGAGAAATCTCTATGTGGGACAAGAAGCTACAGTTAGAACTGGATATGGAACAACTGATTGGTTCAAAATTGGGAAAGGAGTACGACAAGGTTGTATATTGTCTCCCTGCTTATTTAACTTATATGCAGAATTCATCATGCGAAAGGCTGGACTAGATGAATCCCAAGCCAGAATTAAGATTGCCGGAAGAAATATCAACAACCTCAGATATGCAGATGACACAACCTTGATGGCAGAAAGCGAGGAGGAATTAAAGAACCTTTTAATGAGGGTGAAAGAGGAGAGCGCAAAATATGGTCTGAAGCTCAACATCAAAAAAACCAAGATCATGGCCACTGGTCCCATCACCTCCTGGCAAATAGAAGGGGAAGAAATGGAGGCAGTGAGAGATTTTACTTTCTTGGGCTCCTTGATCACTGCAGATGGTGACAGCAGTCACGAAATTAAAAGACGCCTGCTTCTTGGGAGAAAAGCAATGACAAACCTAGACAGCATCTTAAAAAGCAGAGACATCACTTTGCCGACAAAGGTCCATATAGTTAAAGCTATGGTTTTCCCAGTAGTGATGTATGGAAGTGAGAGCTGGACCATAAAGAAGGCTGATCGTCGAAGAATTGATGCTTTTGAATTATGGTGCTGGAGAAGACTCTTGAGAGTCCCATGGACTGCTAGAAGATCAAACCTATCCATTCTTAAGGAAATCAGCCCTGAGTGCTCCCTGGAAGGACAGATCGTGAAGCTGAGGCTCCAATACTTTGGCCACCTCATGAGAAGAGAAGAATCCTTGGAAAAGACCCTGATGTTGGGAAAGATTGAGGGCACTAGGAGAAGGGGACGACAGAGGACAAGATGGTTGGACAGTGTTCTCGAAGCTACGAACATGAGTTTGACCAAACTGCGGGAGGCAGTGCAAGACAGGAGTGCCTGGCGTGCTATGGTCCATGGGGTCACGAAGAGTCGGACACGACTAAACGACTAAACAACAACAACATTCATCAATAATGTGAGGAAATTTCACCCATGGTATGACTATTTTCCCCTTTCGACTCTCTGGCACCCTATCTGCATAAGCTAGCAATTCTAAAATATAGACGCACTTTTACTCCTGCAAGATTGAATGTATTGCCCTCAGCTGTACTTGAGGGACCGATTCTAACAGATTACACACACACACACACACACACACACACACACACACACACACACACACCACTTATGTCCCTGTGGAGATGGCAGACACTACCGAATCAGTGGTGCATGTCCTTCTGGCTTGCACTCTTTATAAAGACTTGAGGAATGAGGTTATCACCCCTCTTTTATTGTCCATTCCAGGTCACCCAACCACTGCCACAGTGTCCATTCTCTTGGCAGATAAAGATGAACAGGTGACAGCAAAGGTTGTTAGGTTTTTCGCTGGGACAATTGGAATAAGATCCACTAATTGACTATTGATTCAAAACCCTAAAATGCATTTTATATAATTCACTTTTTATTTCTATTCTTTTTATATCGTGTTGTTGTTTTATTGCTATGACTGGTGGCTGACGCAAATAAAGATTTATTCATTCATTCGATGTGAGTTCAGCTCAAGGATTCTTTAAACCAGATCTGGAACCAGAATTCCTACCAGATCTGGAAAAATATATCATGACTTTTTAAAAGGCATAATAAACATACAACTGCATGTGGCATTGCACAAAGGGTTAATGGGATGAATAATAGAAGAACCCTGCTGGATCAGACCAAAGACCAATCTAGTTCAGCATCCTATTCTCACAGTGGCCAACCAGATGCCTATTGGAAGTCCATAACTTGAGCACACATGCATACATTGAATGATGGACAAAGAGGGGGGGGGAATCTAAGAGCAAAATGGCAGATTATGGATGGTAGTCCTCTGTGTTGAATTAGTATATGATGAGGAACAGAAGTGATGCATATGTTAGCTTTGCCCCTCTCTGTCCCCATTACCTTGCACTAGCTAGAAGGTGATTTTCTGCATTGGAGAGCCTGCAATACCCATGTAGGCTCCTCATGCAACAGAGAACTCATTGAACAGGGAGCCTACATGAGCAGAACAGGCTCCCTGCTGCAAACAGTCCCTCTCCAATGCATAGAAAGCCATCAGGATAGAGAACAGGTAGCATGATTGTTCCCCCTCCCCCTCTTCATGTGTTGATTTAACACAGAAGTCGAGCATTTGAATAGGGCTAGGGGGATTTCATCGTTTTGTTATTTCTAACAGGTTGAGCTTCATGAAGGTCACGAGATGTGTCTCTACAAATGCTCAAGACTGTGTATGAAACCACTAGAAGTTATATTTAAAAAAATATGATATATAGGTCCTGAATCTGGGATGCGTTGGGGAATAAAAAAAAGATATAGAGCAATAATAGGTACATAGATGACTTACCGTACATCTTCTGCAAACTCCATTGCTGCATTTAGTAGCTGCCACCAACACTGTGGTTACCTTAGAGACTGCACTTCAATGTGAGTTATGATTTATCCCACTGAGAGTGAAAGTGCATTTTTGAACATCAGTACAGCACGAGAGTTTTCCTGCCACTTTCACAAAATAGGGATTGAAGGAAGCTACCTTTTTGCTGAAAACACTAAATGATGGCTCTGAATAAACTAACCTGACCTTTATTAACTGGTTTTTTAATCGTTGTTCTCATTTTTCCTTCCATTTTAACATTTCACTTTTACTGGCGAAACGAAAACGGAAGGGTGAAGGATGGCATGACTTGCACTCTGCAGAAGGAACGAGAGTTTTGTATCTGATGGGAAATAGTACCTGTATTTGCCTGGAGTATATGCTACAGTGAAGAAAGACAATGAAGCATATAAATCGCTGCCCTAGCCTCTAATACTATGCCTACTGCTTAGTCAACTCAGCAGGACACAAAATCAGTAAATAAATAAATAGCATGCCTGGGGAAGGTGGCAATGGGCTGTAGCTCAGTGGTGGAGGATCTGCCTGGCACTTAGAAGGTCCCATGTTCGATCCCTGACAACTCCAGGCAGGACTGGAAGCCTGAAACCCTGGAGAGCCATTATCAGCCAGTGTGCAGACAACGGTGTGCTAGATTCACCAAGATCTGATTGGTATAAGGTAGCCTTCCATGTATAAGTCCCATACAAGTTAGTGGCATTCTACTGGTAGATGAATTGCATGTGCTGTTTGTATTTGACATCTGCATGTGGCATAGGGTGCCGCCTTTAGGATTTTTAGAGACTAACACAAGCGCCTTGATTTTGGCCCCGAAATAAACTGGCAACCCATGCAGCTGTTTGAAAGCAGGGATAGTACGTGATCCAAATGGAACCCCTAGCCACTGCATTTTAGATCAACCAAAGTTTCCAAGTCTCAGGGCTGTCCCATGTAGAGCTCATTGCAGTAATCTAGTCTGGAAGTTACCAGGATATGGAGTACAATGGCCAAGTCATTTCTGTAATAAAAACAAAAAAAGGGGGGTTGTAACTGGTGAATCAGCCAGAACTGGGAAAAGGCACTATTACTAGCCACCAAGACCACCTGAGTTTCCAGTCACAGTGTTATATTGTTAGGATCTTGGTTGTGTGTCTGTTGCTGGTCTACTTTTCAGACATGTTTGCTCCCACATGTTCTGAGCTGGACAACGAAAGAATATTGTGGATGTGGCACCATCGTAGTTGGGACACAGTGGCTTCAAATTTGTCTCCCCCAAAACATATTGGAATATAGGATTGCTCTGACAAGAGTATTGCTAACTGTAAAATGCTTTAATTGATCAGATTTGCCATAAGAAAAAATGGGATTATGCTTGGGATGTGGTTTCTTGGAGAGGTGATCAGCTGCCAACAGGCTCGTGGATCGATGCAGTCTCCGAATGCACCCTTGATGATTGCAGGAACTAATTGGTCTGAGCATGGGACACCCCTGATATCAGAGTGTGCAGGGCACATTTTTGCTTTTAGAATGCATTAGGTGACTGTTGGGTATTTGTAAGCTTTAGACAATGCAATGCAAATTAATTGATACATCTGTTTCAGGCTCCTTAGGCAATTAAGCAGATGTGCCCTATACCTATCACACAGGAATTACACAGCACATCTAGCCCTTTAGACAATTTTAAAAAAGCAAACTTACCCCAGCAATACCCCAGCCATTTGACAAATGCATTTCACTTTCCCAACTTTTAGTTTTTCTCCCTCCCTCTTCAGATAAATATAACACACACACCCCTTCCCCTTGCTAAATGGAAAGAAGAAGAAAGGCTTTGTAATTTAAATACCCAGCATGGGGAAGTTGACATGGTTCTATATCTTGTCATTTTCCTCATCTAAGCCGTATCTTGTGAGCTTGGTTCTACCCCTATGAGGGATAAAGAGGGGGATATTATCTTCATTATTATAGTACTGGGCTTTTTATGTGAACTGCTTTGAACACAGGTATATTTGTTGGAAATGTGGTATATAAATAAATTGACTATGACTATGGATTGTGAACATTCAACAAAGGCATTTATGGCACATTTTGCGACATTATATGGAAAAGCCTTTGTGTCACAAATCCTGTCCTTGACTTGCGTTTCCTGAGTTGAGACCAGCAGCAGAAGCCGCAACAGAGTGGGGTTTGGCATTGAGGAGTGGGATGTTGTGCACCTGATTGGACCCTAGATTCATCTCTGACAACGCTGTCAGTTTACAAATGTAAGAAGGGGTGGTGCAAGGAAATGAAAAGCCCCAAATGATGCCTCCAATATCCTCCTCCCATCTTACAGCAACAAAGGAAGATAGGGTTCTGACTTAAACCCCATTTCAACAATCCAAATGGAGGGGGCCAGTTGAACAGGAACCTCCACATATAGAAGAGTCTTCCTGATAATAATAATAATAATAATAATAATAATAATAATAATAATAATAATAATAATTTATTATTTATACCCAGTCCATCTGGCTGAGTTTCCTCAGCCACTCTGGGTGGCTTCGAACAGAACATTAAAATGCAATAATCTATTAAACATTAAAAGCTTCCCTAAACAGGGCTCCCTTCAGATGTCTTCTAAAAGTCTGGTAGTTGTTTTTCTCTTTGACATCTGGTGGGAGGGTGTTCCACAGGGCGGGTGCCACTACCGAGAAGGCCCTCTGCCTGGTTCCCTGTAACATTATGCTCAAGGATCTGACTGCAGGGGTATGGATGGGAACCACACTTGGTTAAATATGCAGCCCTCAACTTCTCTCACTATTACTTTTCGGATGACTAATGCTTGAATGGGGCTTAAGTCTGGTTGGGGTGAGTTTTTGTCTCCTTCTATGTAGGGCTAGCTTTGAAGGTGACTTGAAAACTACAACTAATCCAGAATGTGGCAGCTAGACTGGTGACTGGGAGCAGCCACCGAGACCATATAACACTGGTCTTGAAAGACCTAAATTGGCTCCCAGTACGTTTCCGAGCACAAATCAAAGTGTTGGTGCTGACCTTTAAAGCGCTAAATGGTCTTGGTCCAGTATACCTGAAGGAGCGTCTCCACCTCCATCGTTCTACCTGGACACTGAGGTCCAGCTCCAAGGGCCTTCTGGCGGTTCCCTCCCTGTGCGAAGTGAGGTTACAGGGAGCCAGGCAGAGGGCCTTCTCAGTAGTGGCACCCGGCCTGTGGAACCCCCTCCCACCAGATGTCAAAGAGAACAACAACTACCAGACTTTTAGAAAACCTTCTGAAGGCATCCCTGTTTAGGGAAGCTTTCAATGTTTGATGGATTACTGTATTTTAATATTTTGTTGGAAGCCGCCCAGAGTGGCTGGGGAAGCCCTGCCAGATTCTACATATAACTACTTGAGGTTGTCATCAGAGATCCTACTGCACTGACCCTTATTTAGTACTTTTGTCCATTTAATGTATTTATTTTCCCCAATTTGAACTATAAAATGGTGATCCATTTCAGTCCGGCTTTCGCCCTGGTCATGGGACCGAGACAGCTCTGGTAGCCTTAACAGATGATCTCCGTAGACAGCTGGATCGAGGTGGGTCGGGACTGCTGATTCTTTTAGACCTGTCAGCAGCCTTCGATATGGTCGATCATGACCTTTTAGACCACCGCCTTGCCGACGTGGGGATTCAGGGCACAGTCCAACAATGGCTGCGTTCCTTCATCTCAGGTCGGGGACAGAGAGTGGCGCTAGGGAGGGAGTTGTCGCCGCGGCACCCCTTGGTGTGTGGAGTCCCGCAAGGCGCAATCCTTTCCCCAATGCTTTTTAATATCTTTATGCGCCCCCTTGCCCAGATTGTCCGGAGTTTTGGGCTGGGTTGTCATCAATATGCTGATGACACCCAGATCTATCTGTTGATGGACGGCTGCCCTGCCTCGGCCCCGGACACACTCACCAGGTGCTTGGAAGCTGTGGCTGGATGGCTACGTGGGAGCCGACTGAAGTTAAATCCTTCGAAGACAGAGGTCCTCTGGCTAGGTCGGGGCGACATGGGGTTGGGGGGCCAACTCCCATCTTTTGCAGGGGCTCAATTGGTACCAGCGCCTTCTGTCAAGAGTTTGGGTGTAACCTTTGACGCCTCCCTTTCCATGGAGGCGCAGGTTGCATCCACAGCAAAGGTGGCATTTTTCCATCTCCGCCGCATCAAGCAGTTGGTCCCTTACCTCTCTCGCCCCGATCTGGCCACAGTGATCCATGCGACGATCACCTCCAGGCTTGACTATTGTAACTCGCTCTACGCAGGGTTGCCCTTAAAGCTGACCCAGAAACTCCAGCGGGTGCAGAATGCCGCGGCGAGGCTCCTTACAGGGTCCCGGCCGTGGGATCACATTCATCCAGTGCTTTACCAGCTGCACTGGCTCCCGGTGGAGTACAGGATCAGGTTTAAGGTGCTGGTTTTGACCTTTAAAGCCCTATGCGACTTGGGACCCTCGTACCTACGGGACCGCCTCTCCTGGTATGCCCCGCGGAGGACCTTAAGGTCCACAAACAATAATATTCTGGAGATCCCGAGTCATAAGATGGCTAGATTGGCCTCTACTAGAGCCAGGGCCTTTTCAGTACTGGCCCCAACCTGGTGGAACGCTCTTTCCCAGGAGACCAGGGCCCTGCGGGATTTGTCATCTTTCCGCAGGGCCTGCAAGACAGAGCTGTTCCGCCTGGCCTTTGGGTTAGACTCAGCCTGACCCCTGTGTTTTTCTCCCTCATGGCTTGGATTTATGGCCTACTAAAATGAGGCTGCACGTTAAATTTTAATACTGTATTTTAATCTGTATTTTAACTAATTGTTTTTATGTTTTATTGTGGTTCTGTTGGTGTCAGCCACTTATGGCCTACTTGAAATGAGGCTGCACTTTAAATTTTAATACTGTATTTTAATCTGTATTTTAATTAGTTGTTTTTATGTTTTATTGTGGTTCTGTTGGTGTCAGCCGCCCTGAGCCCGGTTTTTGACTGGGGAGGGCGGGGTATAAATAAAAATTTATTATTATTATTATTATTATTTTCTTGAGTCAAAATGAGACCACCCCTAAACATTTTTAATAAAAAACACTGCATATCACCTTATTCTTCTCTCTTTGTTGCAATTCTTAATGTGGTGTTTCCCCACAAAGTAAGTTTAGCATGTGAAAATTAAATGGGTTCAAGATTGAGGTGAGATGTGACCCATTATTTTCTCTCATATGCTTGATCTCTAACCAATTATATGCTTTCAAGACCATTTTTCAACAGCTTGGTTCTCATTCTGAAATATCTCCACTGATATACAGCATTGCGGCCTTGGGGATCGGTTGAGCAGCTAATTTGATTCTGTTCCAGTCACACTGGCACTCAATCACAGCACCATCTCATCCCATTCTGTGCACCTTTTGTGTAAAATATGCGCTTCCCAAATACAATCGCCAATACAATACACAATGTTATGTATCTTTTACATTAACTAGTTGCTTTTATTGCATTGAATGTATTTTTGGCATGCACGCTCATTTTAGCATGCTGAAAATGCCTTGCAAAATACAAAGAAGTGCAGAGTCCAACCAGCAGTTGCATCCCAACCTGCAAGCTAACTTGGGAGCATTCGATCAGGTCAGCCCACTGCAAAAAGCAGACCAAACAAATCCCACCCCCTTAATTCCTACATGGCCCTGAGGAAATCAATATCTGTGATACCCTAAGCCATTGAAATCATAATAATATTTGTATTTCAGTTGGCTTAGTCCTATTCAAGCATGGCAGCATAAGCAGACTTACGGATCTCACTGAATAAAACTACAGATCAATTACCATTGCTCTGTATAATGTGATCTACCGTATTTACTTAGCACGGCCTACAAAAAAAGAAATGCTTGAGGTATTTTATCTGTATGCTGGAGTAGTGAAGCATTAACAATACTGGGCAATTTTAAGTGATTTTAAAGCTACCTCCCAAAGCTGAATTTCAAAAGTGTGCCATTCAGCGATAATTTGCCTTTCAGTGACATCTTCTGAAAAGCTATGTTTTCTGGGTAAAATTCCCCAGCAATTATTGTATATATTTATGATAGCATGAGAGTTGCTTCTGTTTTGACAGCTCTTTAAAAAAAAAAAAAGACCACCATTCTCAAAGATGAAGCTAGGAGTGATGCACACCCCTTTTGTCAGGCTGCAAATATCCTTTATGGTATAGTGAAGGGAAGCTATTCAATAGTCATATTAATTCCTAGACAGCTCCAAGTTTTCTGCAGCTGTAGGAACATTACCCTGTTCCAAAATCACATCATACTTCAAACATAGTATCCCATCTAAGAAATGAAGCAAATAGGTCAATACATGAACCACAATAGTAGAGTGCATTTTTACTGCTGCCTTGTTAAGGTATGAGAGGGGATAATATGGTTTTGAACCCCTTTGCCACAGAATGAATGCTCCTGCAGCACAAGCCACAGTTTTGTGTCATTGCATTAGGTTTACAGGACTGCCCTGTGATACATCTGTATGTAGGAGCTTGGGTGAGATCTAGGCCACATTTGCAGCAGTATTGTTGCTGTCGTTTAGTCGTTTAGTCGTTATGTCCAACTCTTCGTGACCCCATGGACCAGAGCACGCCAGGCACTCCTGTCTTCCACTGCCTCCCGCAGTTTGGTCAGACTCATGTTCCTAGCTTCGAGAACACTGTCCAACCATCTCGTCCTCTGTCGTCCCCTTCTCCTAGTGCCCTCAATCTTTCCCAACATCAATGTCTTTTCCAGGGAGCCTTCTCTTCTCACGAGGTGGCCAAAGTATTGGAGCCTCAGCTTCACGATCTGTCCTTCCAGGGAGCACTCAGGGCTGATTTCCTTAAGAATGGATAGGTTTGATCTTCTTGCAGTCCATGGGAAGCAGTATTATACAACCTTGAATAGTCATGATTTCTGAGAACTGTGGTTTGCTAAGGGTGCTGAGATTTGTTAGAAGACCCTTATTCCCCTCACAGATCCACAGTTCCCAGAGTTTCCTATTGAATCACTGTTAAATCAGTCTGGGAATCGTAGCTGTGTAAGGGGAACAGGAACCTCCTCTCAACACCCTTAACAAAATGCTGTTCCCAGGATCCTTCGTGGGAATCCATGACACCTTAAAGTGGTTTAGTACTACTTTCAAATGTATAGTGCAGAGGGGAGGCCTAAGAGCATCAGTATTCTACAACAGGGATTAGGAATTTTTGGCATTCCAGCAGTTGTTGGACTGCAAATCCCATCATCCTTCAGCATTGGTCATACTAGCTGGGACTGATGGGGGGTAGAGTCCAACAACTTTGGGTGGACCACAGGTTCCCTATCCCTGTATGTATGTATGTATGTATGTATGTATGTATGTATGTATGTATGTATGTATCGGCTCCCAAAGGAGCAATAAAAAACGACAAAACAATATAAACATCTTAAGAGCATCATAAGCTGATTCCATTACAGATGCAGGAAAATATTTCAGCTTAAAAGCCTTGTTGAAAGAGGAAGGCCTTCAGTAAGCAGCAGAGATAGTGTAAGTCTAATATTCAAGGAGAGGGAATTCCAAAGAGGAAGAGATTCAATACTAAATACCAAACTCTTATATTATATGAATCGGACCTCCTGATAAAATGGTATCTGCAGGAGGCCCTGACCTGCAGAGCACGGTGATCAATTTGGTATATAAGGGGTGAAACAATATTTCAGGTATCCTGGTCTCAAGCTGTATAGGGCTTTATATACCAAAATCAGCAGGGCCATCTTAAGCATATCGGGCACCCAGGCGCTGTGGTGCGATGATCGCTCCGGCGCCCGTCCCACCGCCCCGTTTCTCACTACGGCTGTCTGGTGGGTGCAGCGCGCAGTGCCGCTGCAGTGGGCGCAACCGCGCGGCGCCCCCCTGGTGGGCCTGTGCCACCCAGGCTTGCCTTAGAACTGGCATTGAAAATCAGAACCTTGTATGATATAACACACCAATTCACAACTCAGTACTTGGAGTTGAAATGAAATCAGTGGAATGGAACCAAATGACTCCACTAACTGGGTTGTAACTGAATTATCCATTAGTCTCTCTTATTTTTAATTTTTAATGGACATTTTTAATGGTAGCGTTTTTAATCAATTCTATGGGGAGCAAAACAACAGTAAGAACAAAGTTTCTATTTAAAAACGAATAGCATCTCATTAGACGTACGACTTCTCTGCACACATCGTTTTGGCTTCTTTATCTCTGTCCAATGCTCTCTACTATGAAGAGGGTGACATGTACAAAGAGGGATATTACTCCACCTTTTCATAGGAGTCAAGTAGAATACCACGGTAAATAAAAAGACAGGATTATAAAAGTGTCCTAATTTGGTGGAGTGTTACTAAGTAAGAAATCGTCTCTCTTTTTTTCAACATTTGCCCTTTGACACATCATTACAATGCCACTTATCAAGTATTTGCTGTCATGCCCAATACTGGGGTCACTGCATTGCATCTCTAGATAGATTTTTGGACTCCTATAACCCTGGTAGGACCCACTTCTCTAGACGCTTTTTCAAAAGGAACATTAACTTGAATCAGGTGGCTACAATCTTTGTTTTTGTCAATGCTCCAAAAAGTTCTGGAGTACTTCGTGGAAAAAATAATGGTCACCACAACACATCACACACACACAATACCTACTCACATCCTTCCTAATAGATGCAACAAAAATGAAGGACCCCATCCAAATGCTAATCCAAAGACTGCCTATAATGAAATGTAATATCTTATTGATAAATGCTTCATTGAACTTCAACTTCCATTTCCATCTGATAAACTACAACCCATGCAGAAAAAAGCACTTATTAACACTAATTACTAATTAGATTAATGGTTCTGATGATATTTTTCAGTAGTATGTATAGGGAAACAACATTGATGTTCATAGCTCCTAGACCAGAGGGCATAATAATTCGCTCAATATGTTAGATTTTCAGAAGCCACTGCAGAAATGTGTCTGGATGTGTATACCTGTCACAATGTTGTTGTTGTTGTTGTTGTTGTTTTTATAAAAAAAGCTCAGAAAAATAAATTAATACAGTGAAAGAATGCAAAGAGGCCTCGGAATCTGACATTATAGCCTGGCAGCATTCAGTGTTCCAATGCCAAGGACACAATGTTGAAATCTGACAGTAAGGTAGTTAATAGTATATTTATAGGATTCTGTACTTTAATAAAAGTCTCAGGACATCAAATCCTTTAAGCAAGCTAGCAGTAGCTCAAGGACCAGGTTCATAGGCAACTCAGATCCCTTCTGATACCTATATGGCATTTTCTGTAGATTTTTCTTTCCCCTGCTCAGTGTCCTTAGGACAATACCAAAGGATGTTGTGCCTAGTGGCTTAACAGCTCAATGTACCCAAGTGATGAAGAGGCCAATCTGACACTTTTTTGGTAATATGCCAAACTAATTTGTATGTGTGTGTGTGTGTATATATATATAATTTCCAAAAAAAATCACCCCCCTAAACCATGCATTAGTTTAAGCATGAAGTACCCAAACAGACATTGAGACCTGCACTAGTGAAAATTTAAAGAACACTAAAAGTTTCTTTATTTGAATTGTGGACTACAGTGGCATGCCACAAATTGTATGGTTTTTTGTGTGTTTGTTTTTAAATCCTAAAGACCATCTGATCAGGATGGTGGTGGGGATGATACCGGTCTATACTTTATTGGATTCAATTAACTAAACCCCGTTCTTATGACTTGGTACCTGTAGAGGGGAGACCAGCGTACATTTCAGTTTAATCTCTCTCCTATCTCAGAGTTCATGATTTGTTCAGAAACACAGGAGGTGAGGAACCTGTTGCTGATGACCCCTCACCTCATCATCTTACCATCCATCCATCTCCCACACCTACCTGCCAAAATGTGACCAAATTAACTTACATAGCCATAAAATATGTATTCTTGGTTGTTGAGTCAATTTCTGTCCCCCTGTTTCAGGGAAATGCAAAATGCAAAGTATAACTATGTTCATTATAATCTAGCTGTCTATTTGGGAGGTGTGGATCAGATCAGCTTGCCTTGAAATTCACAAACACTGTTAATTTCAAGCATGTATTATAGTCAAGCATATAGACTACTAAACTAATAAAGTCAGAGGCCATAGATCAGGCATCCCCAAACTGCGGCCCTCCAGATGTTTTGGCCTACAACTCCCATGATCCCTAGCTAACAGGACCAGTGGCCGGGGAAGATGGGAATTGTAGTCCAAAACATCTGGAGGGCTGGAGTTTGGGGATGCCTACCATAGATGAAACGCTATTTGACTTTGTCAATTCTGCTAGACTACTGCAAGTCTAGAGCTTCGAGTACCTCATGTTTGTTTGTAATGAATAAGCAACAGCATCTGAGACTTCTGCTGCTTTCTAATTGCAAACTTGCCAACAGACTAGAGTTTTCAACCTATGATTTAGCAGCAGCAATATATATTAGGTGATGGCACTTTAAATGGTACAGTTCTGAAAGATTAGCAGTGAATTATGACACAGCTTGCACATTAAATAGCAGGTTGTGCAGCAAATGTTACAGACAATTTGCAACCTGCAATATTAATATCTTAATGCTTTGGAGGATACATTAATTACAGTCGCTTGAAGAATGCAATAATTAGGCTGTTTTACAGTAACCACGAAGGTCAGTTTATACAAGAGATCATTCACCTGCTACAAAGCTTCCACAGCACATTAAGGAATCCTCACACTATGTTCCCTGTTCAAAGTGGTGTTGTTTTGAAGAGAAGAAAGCAACAGGGACCATAGTCCTGTGGCAGAATGATGTTCTGTTGCTGAACAGTCAGGATTACCTGGCATAGCATTTTATCAGGTGATAGATATGAAGACATGAATACAAATCGAGTTGCCCGGTGGCTATAAAGTCAGCCCTGTATGCCCAATACTGTGCTAACAGCATTACTGGAAGGCATCCAGAGATGGAGGGAATGTTGTTAGCAAGCTGCAAGGTGCCGCTCCCCCCGCCCTGGAACTATTAAAAGGTTGGTTATGCATCCAAACAGCAGAAAGGGATCAAGTTAACACACCAGCTGTATTGACATTCTTGTTAATGGCCAGAGACAAACTAGGAAGTATAAAGGAACGAGAGCCAAGAGTGAAGGAAAAGGCCAATCCATGATTTAACGATGGAAAAGACAAAAACAATAAGGGAGACGTATTTGTCTTCACCTCCTTAAATTTTATGGCTACAGGAGACTAAGGAGTCCAAAAACTTTTTAGTGGGCATTTTCCCTTGCCTAAGGTTGTGCCTTGAGAAGGGGAGTGTGTACAGTGGTTGAGTCACCATCAAGCATGGATCCAGGATTGGGACATAGCTGTCAAGTTTTCCCCTTTCTCGCGAGGAAGCCCATTCAGCATAAGGGAATTTCCCTTAAAAAAAGGGACAGCTATGGATTGGGGAACACAATAAATGTGGATAGTTGGTTTTTTAACCTTTCCACTTTAGAAATAGTGAAATTGTTCCGTTTGGTCGTATAACCTCTGGACAGTGCACTTTTCTCAGGTGCTTCCTCCTCTGAGGACTGCTTTGTACATTAAAGGTAAAGGGGACCCCTGACCATTAGGTCCAGTCGTGACCGACTCTGGGGTTGCGCGCTCATCTCACATTATTGGCCGAGGGAGCCGGCGTACAGCTTCCAGGTCATGTGGCCAGCATGACAAAGCCGCTTCTGGCAAACCAGAGCAGCACATGGAAACGCCGTTTACCTTCCTGCTGTAGTGGTTCCTATTTATCTACTTGCATTTTTGACGTGCTTTCGAACTGCTAGGTTGGCAGGAGCTGGGACCAAGCAACGGGAGCTCACCCCGTCACAGGGATTCGAACCGCCGACCTTCTGATCAGCAAGCCCTAGGCTCAGTGGTTTAACCACAGCGCCACCTTTACGTGGAAGAAATATACTACCAGCTGTGTGTCTCTTACACAGAACTGGGTTAGGATGAAGCACTTGTCTGAATATGTAAAGGTAAAGGTAAAGGGACCCCTGACCATTAGGTCCAGTTGTGACCGACTCTGGGGTTGTGCGCTCATCTCGCATTATTGGCCGAGGGAGCCGGCGTATAGCTTCCAGGTCATGTGGCCAGCATGACAATGCCGCTTCTGGCAAACCAGAGCAGCACATGGAAACGCCGTTTACCTTCCCGCTGTAGCGGTTCCTATTTATCTACTTGCATTTTGATGTGCTTTCGAACTGCTAGGTTGGCAGGAGCTGGGACCAAGCAACGGGAGCTCACCCCGTCACAGGGATTCGAACCGCCGATCTTCTGATCAGCAAGCCCTAGGCTCAGTGGTTTAACTACAGCGCCACCTGGGTTCCCGTCTGAATATGTAGCCCGCATCAAATACATGATGCAGTGTGTTGTATAAAACAACTACGGCAGAGCAATCCTATTGGAGAGAGGGGTTGAAACGGAAGCAGAAAGGAATCGTTTTCCTTTGCCATGTCAGTTCTCCTTTGGCCTCTAACAACCACTTTTTATTCTAAAACCAAACCAAACACCCCTTTATCATCCCCATTCCTTTTGGGAAAGAAATGAACTAAGGCCACATTCACACCATAGATTTAGAGCTCTATGACACCTCTTTTAAAAAGGCATGGCTTCCCCCAAAGAATTTTGGGAGCTATAGAGGTGTGAAGAGTTGTTTGGACACCCTTGTTCCTCTCACAGAGCTACGGTAACAATTTGTAGAGGGCCCAAACCTTCTCACTCTTGCTATACAATAGCAGTTCCATCCTTTCTTAGGCCTCATCTACACTATACATTTAAAGCAGTATCATACCACTTTAAGTACCCATGGCTTCCCCCAAAGAATCTTGAGAATTGCATAGCTGCCAAGTTTTCCCTCTTCTCGCGAGGAAGCCTATTCAGCATAATGGAAAATCCCTTTAAAAAAGGGATAACTTGGCAGCTATGGAATTGTAGTTTGTTAAGGGTGTTTACAGAATTCAACTTACTGGTGACCTGCATTGTGTTTAGTTGGAATGTGTGTTTTTCCAACTCTTTTTTTTTATTTGTTAGTATTTGTAGTGATGGTGACATCTGTTGCCATTTACTAATAAAAGCCAAACTCCTAAGCCAATCAGTGTTGCATCTTTTCTTTAATAAAGGACAGAGTGGCACCTGATCAATAGGACAATTGAATAACTGCCCATCCCTATGCGTAAAGGCTTTATAATTTGGCCTGAGGCGCCTATTCTCTATTAAATTAAAAACAAAAACAACCAGAATTCTTCTCTAATTGCAGCAAGTGAGTCAAGCATCTCATTGAGCCCTTACTGCTGGTCTACAGAAAACTTTGCTCAGACAAAACCACTGGTGTTTAAAAATGTTTTTTTTTAAAAAAAAAAATACTTATATAATGGACAACCAAGGAACATTATATTCATCACTTTATCGTTTTGTGTGACAGTTATCTGATAAGTGTGGAATTCTTGCAGTCAACTTGCAATGAACAGTTCTGGAACTTTTGAGTCATAAACTCAGAGAAATTCACCAGCATTTTCGTACAAATTTCCCTGTGACTGTTATACACATTTTGCATGCAATTTTGTTTAATATACACATTTTTTGCAAAACAACTTCCCCAAATATAATGGATTTTTGTATCTTCTTTGCACTGGTATATGCATGTTGATGCACACTTTACCCAAATACATGCATTTTGTACCCTAATTATTATTTATTATTTATACTCCGCCCATCTGGTTGAGTTTCCCTTTACTTTGTTGGGAAACCAAATTGCAAAATTGAAAGAAGTGTGAATTTTGAACGATTGTTGTGTTTCAGTTCACATATTTTTTTAAAAAGTGTGAATTACTGTGGCCTTGCCTTTAAATGGGAACTAAGTTGAATTTCTCTCCCATCCCATCCCATCCCATTCCTAGACAGCCATATACCTTTAATAAAGATTATAATGGGAACTGCTTTCTTAAAATAGTTCACAGGTAGGATTAAAACCGTAGGTCGGAACAACATGTCAACTTCCTCTGTGTTCCTAGCAGATCCCCAAAAATAATATAATTGGATCGAGATAATAAAATCAAACTCTGGATCCAAGGTTTTTTTTGGGGGGGGGGCTGTTTCTTGCTCAGACATGGTTGGGCAAGGAATTACTGTAACAACAGCTGGACCCTTCCTGCATGCAACATGCTTGTTCGGTCCACAACCAGCTTTGCTGTAAACCAGGCCCAAGCCCAGTAATGCCCAATTCATGTCACGAGTTCTGGTTATTATTTGTTTTCTTCAAACATTTTTCACAATCAGTGTACCGGGAATTACATCTGTACCAAATTTCAGCTTTTTATCTGTTGCAAAAGTACTGAACGATGCTGATACCCCCATAATTTTGTGGTCCAGGGGTGGCCGTATATAATTAATGGAACAATGCGCTTGCCAGGAGAACATGATTTCAAGAAGCCTCCAAAAGCCACACATATTTTCTCAAGATGAAATTACCTTGTACTTTTAGGCCTTACTTAAAGCAGAACAATTTGTCATTGAGCTACCAACAAAAATGAGTCTCTTGCTTTGTCTTCACTTTTATTTTATTTTTAACTATACCAATTTCTTCAGCTGTTCCTATCCTCCAGGCATGTAGGTTTTATCATTTCCAAATGAATGATAAAGTGTAATAGTATTGTCCACTGGCATGGGATTTTTAAAAAATTGTTTTCCTTGGAACGGATCGTCATTCTTGAATTCTTAAGCACCCAGTAGAAAACAGTTACAATTCTCATTCTCATACCCACTCTTCAAGCGAAATATTCCCTATGCCCCAGAGACAATTGATTTTGTAAATCCACATCTTCTTTATCAAAAACAGGCTCTTCTGAAGCTTTTTCAGATCTTGTTTGGAGTTATATTAGCATTTTGCGAGCTTTCCTTTGACAGAAGGTTAGGTTGGCATTAGCATAGTTCTGAAACTGTGCAAATAATTATTTCGTGCTCAGCTGAAGCAATGAATATGCAGCAGTCAATTACTGTAATCTTTATTTATCCCCAATCTCTGGAGAGGTGTGATGTGACCAGGGTGAGCCTGAATGACAAGTCAATAAGGAATGAACTTGATACTTTTATAGCCTGATCCACAACCCAGTTAAGCCAAAGTACTTGGATTTAAATCAGTTTAGTCCCATTAAAGCCAGTCAAACTAAGTCACCTTTACTCCAAGAATTTTGCCGTCCATACAGTGCATGTAAAACAGGGCTGTCTTTTGTGAGGCTTGGGTGCCTTTCAAAAGAGGCTTAAGACACTGTTCATAATGCTGTACGTCACCAACTTTAGGCCTTGTCATCTTTGAACACTAAATGGACCTTTACCAAACCCATTCTGCTATATAAATTTGCTTTTAATCCCCATCCAGGTTATGGCAGTTATGCTTGTTATTAAAATGTAACCAAGTATTGTTCTGCTGTCAGCCACAACAAAGATTTGTTACTCTTTTAAAAATTCTTGGCTGTATTATGGAAGCTATAAAAAGGCTAATAGGAAAGCAATAACTGGAATACATCTTGTGCAGGACACATTGCTATTTCCTAGCATAATTCACTTTACAAAGTAACATTAGAAAAATGATAAAACATTGAAACTTCTATAATAGTCTCGGGGTTTTTCTTGCTAGGTATAACCAGCCATTTGAAACCAATAAGTGGATTCTTTGATATTCAGTGCATTTCATATCCAATAAACATGTAGCTCTCGTTGGTTATCATTAAGATGTCCTTTGCAGCAATGGCTGTTCAAGTTGTTGTGAAACTAACATGTCAGTGGGCTGGATATACACTGTGTCTGGATGCAACGTAAAGGAGAGGTTATTGGGTTGTCTTTGTTTTTAATTTCATGTTGTATTTTGTGTGGTTTTTTATATTGTAATTTTATGTTATGAACCGCTGTGAGATCTACATGTATAGGGTGGTATACTACTACTACTAATAATAATAATAATAATAATAATAATAATAATAAACAGTTAAGTATTTGGGGGAAATGAGCCCAGGTGAACATTGGGTTTGAGTAGCCCTGCTACCATTATCTAATTCAAAGGCAGAATACCTCTCTTTCCCCAGCCTCACAAGAATCAACATCTGCAAAATAAAGTGAGTTTTCTTTTATAGCCAGACAACTCCTTTGAGGAGGCAGGACTTAATACGCTAGAGATTCCGTCAACATACCGTATTGGCCCGAATATAAGCTGCACCCGCAAATAAGCCGCACCGTTAAACTTCAAGGGGTCGAAAAAGACAATACCCGAATATAAGCCGCTCCCTTAAAATTCCACACACACTCACACCCATAGATGGCAAATGCAGAAGAAAATCCTACGGGTACTAGAGAGGACCTGCAAGTGGGCTAAACACCAGTTCGTAGCACCATAAATGCAAATAAAAAATCAACACTGCACTGTAAAATACGGCGAAAGCAATGAATGACATTGAATTAATTGACAACAGTCTCAAGCTTGCAAATCGGCAATAAAACATTTTTTGGGGGTTCCGTTTTACCGTATGTCCGTTTCAGCAGCGATATCGTAAAAGCCCATTTTTGTAGGGTCACGAATTTAAACCACACTTTAACTTTTCACGGTCGGAATTTTTTTTTTTGGGGGGGGAAGTGTGGCTTATATATTCAGGCCAATATGGTTTATAAGACTTCAGTTGGATCTATGCCCCTTCAAAGACAAGGGCTTGTGTAGCTGCCTCAGAGAGCCCTCCAAGTCCTGAAGGTGCTGGTGATTTATGATGGGGATTCTTTGAATTCCTGACATAGACTTTTGGTTTGACTGTTTGATGGGGCACTCTCAGACTTACCCTGTGAGCCATGAGATCCCAAAGACAGGACACTATGCTCCACCAACCCTTTTCCCACTTCCATTCAATATGAACTGCAGCTCCAGACTGATATACTGTAAGACAGTTGTGTGCCGAGGTACCAAGACATCCCCCCAATAACTCACACCTCACACAATATTTTAAGTTTAAGGTTTTTGGCATTAATTTGGCCACAACTTTATTTAAATACAGCTGAATGTGAGTGGTTGCTTAAGCATTGGTTCTTGCCGTCTGTCCCCCATCTGGGACAGATCTGACTCCCACTAGCTTAGTAGGGGAGCCAGTAGGTAAGCACCCTTACTGGGAGAGATCGGGGCAGGGGCCCACGCCCTTGACCTCATCCCTCAGATGCTCCCCGAGGCTCATGTGTGGCCCTGGCCCCTAGCGGGGAAACGCGGACTACATGTATAGCCCCAGAATTCCTTTAAAGGAATACCCCTCAAGGCAGCAGCAACCATGAGGGGCAGGCCCAACCAAATCCGTACCCCTCCACCATCCAATTTGAACCAATGCCTAACCGCCAACCTTACAAGTTGTGACTTATTGCAGCGTAGTAGGCAAAAACCACCTGGCACCAGCCAATCAGCCAAGTGGCAAAATTCCTACCAGGCCCCTGATCCAAAACAGGCAACCCCATGAGAGGCGCAGCAAGGTCAATGCAAAAACACCTAAAATTACAGGAGGGTGGGCGGGAGATTCGTTGCGAGCAGCAAAAATGGAACTGAAAGCTGCTCTCTAAGCATATATAGGGTAAGGCTGTCAATCAATCACTTGCTACAAGCAAATTTCCCCAGCAACAGCACACCCACCAATCACACATGTGGCCATCCAAACTGACCTGCCCCTCCCACCCTCGGATGTCTTGTTAACCCTTCCGCAACCCATGCTCTCCTTTATGGGAGAACCTGCTTTGTGCTTTATAGCAGGGGAAGGTTCCCCACCCTTGTTTTAACACTATCTTCAGCAGTGTTGAACCCACTAACAGTCCCTGTGAAAACAACTGGTCTTTCTCAGTAATGTTGCCTGTTAGGACTCTGGCCCGTATTTTCAAAGAAATACATATTGCACCTTAATTGCTAGCAAAACTACTTGACAGTTCCTGCGTTACACATCACCTTAATACAAGAAAATGTCAAGTTTTAATTTTGCGTGTTGCATATTGGCTACCGGAATGATTGCTAAATGTGTTTTTGAAACATTAATTGAAAGAGGTTTTCCACAGGCTAATAAAATCCTTTTCACATGATTGCAAGAGTTTGGATTCATTACTGAAAACGAATAATGTAATACAGTGACAGATGAGGGCTGGGAGCCAAGGTTGATCTTTGCAAAATGAACGTTATGAAAGTTAACCACAGCTAGATGTCCAAAGAGTGAGAAAGGAATGGGCATGCGCTACAAAGCAGGACAGCTAGACTTAGTGGTGTGTGAGAGCCCTAAGTGGAAATGAGTCACAGAACTTCAAAAAAGAACAAACCTTAATGGCATTCTTCGAGTGATACCACCTCTCTTTAACTTGGCATCTTGCTTTATGTAACCTGGTGGTGGAAGATGGAGGAGGAGACATAATAAATGGAGCTTTTATGGAACAAAAATTGCCTCTTAGTATCTTACTTAATGCACAGGGATAGAGCCAACTGCTATTAACAACATTTGCAGGATATGTGTCTCGGTGACCATAAATTATACACTTTGAAATCTTTCCCTCCTCCATCTAGCATATTTTGAAATGTAAGTTACAGTATATTTTGCAATTCTGTAGGTGCATGCCATAAAAACACTGTGTGTGTGTGTGTGTGTGTCAGAAAGTGATCATGTAACAATAAAATACAGGGAAACGGGCAAATTATCCATATATAAAAGCAATCAGTGTTAATGCACTGAGATTTATCAGTTTAACCAAATGTTCTTAAGAGTACATATTTTCAGTGCAGTCCTTGGAGATTTCCTTGCACAAAGCATGTTAACTGCATTGTGTGGCAAAATTCCTTGTGTGTGTTGCTGAGAAACGACTCCTTGTGGATTATATCTTTCAAATGATTGCAATTTCATTTATCCTTTAAAATATAACATGAATCAATATCACACACACACCTCTTTCTTCTCTCTGCCATTCCAAACACTATTAACAGGGGGGGGGGGTTGATATTCCCAGGATATCATCTTGACTAACATCAACTCATTCAAAATAACCAAGCATTAATTTTTTTAAAAAGACCATAAAAAGACACCTAAATTGTTCCATTTGCTCCATTTCCCTTTAATTAGTCTTATGATACTCCTTTGTTTGCATCTGGTAAGCTTGGTGACATTCTTAAATTGAACAGAAAGGGTTTTGCCAATTGATCGCATTTGTTAGTACAGTGGTGCCTCGACTTACGAATTTAATTCGTTCCGAAGGCGCCTTCGTAGGTCAAAAAATTCGTCAGTTGAAAAGCGCGATTGGAAACGCTATTTCTCATAGGAATGCATTGGAAATGGAAAATTTCATAAGTCGAAGCAACCCTATCTAAAAATTCGTAAGTAAAAAAATCCCTATCTAAAACCGCCGCGGTTTCCTTTCGGATGTCGAGACATTTGTAAGCGTGCGGCCATTTGTCCCATTCGTAAGTCGAAAAATTAGGTTGTCGAGTCGTTCATAAATCAAGGTACCAATGTACATGATAGGATTTATAATCCCTGTGACAGGGTGAGCTCCCGTTGCTTGGTCCCAGCTCCTGCAAACCTAGCAGTTCGAAAGCATGTCAAAGTGCAAGTAGATAAATAGGTACTGCTTCGGTGGGAAGGTAAACATTGTTTCCATGCGCTGCTCTGATTTCACCAGAAACAGCTTAGTCATGCTGGCCACATCACCCGGATAAACTGTCTGTGGACAAACGCCGGCTTCCTCGGCCTATAGAGCGAGATGAGTGCCGCAACCCCAGAGTCGTTCACGACTGGACTTAACTGTCAGGGGTCCTTTACTTTTACCTTTACCTTGTTTATTCTACTTGATTTTATAACACTGAGGCATCTCTGGTATGGATTAGGATTGAAGTGGCTAACCTGTAGCTATCTAGATACTGGTAGACTACAACTTCCATTAGCGCCATTATGTTGGATTAGGCCCTATCTGCACTCTACATTTAAAGCACTATGATATTGCTTTAAACAGTCAGAAGAATCCTGGGAGCTGTGGTTTGTTAAGGATACTGAGAGTTGTTAAAAGACCCCTATTCCCTCACGGAACTACAACCCCCATAGTTCCCTGGGAAGAGGGATTGGTTGTTAAACCACTCTGGGAATTGTAGATCTCCACAGGGAATAGGGGTCTCCTAACAATTCCCTAACAAACCACAGTTCCCAGGATTCTTTTTGGAGGATGCCATAGCACTTTAAAGTGGTTTAACAGCTCAGCTGGCAGAGCACGAGACTCTTAATCTCAGGGTTGTGAGTTTGAGCTCCACACTGGGCAAAGAAGATTCCTGCATTGCAGAGGGTTGGACGAGATGACATCTGGTCCCTTCCAACTCGACAATTCTATGATTCTGTGATTCCAAATGGATAGCGCAGGTGGGACCTTAGCCTGACCTTGAAGGGCTGTTCTTAAGAGCTCAAAAACAGAGCTTGATTCAGAACACTGCTATATTCTTTTCAGAGGCCAGCATGTCCTGCATTTCTAAAAGCAGCTACGTGCCCATTTAATACAATATTAGGCAAACTACTGCTGCTTCATCTCTGTCTCCATCCATCCCTGATGGATACTATAACCAATTAGAGCTGGATCACTTCTCAGAGACCACTTTTCGGCTTCTTCTTTTGACAGATTTTCTTCTGCTTTGGTTTGAGAGATTATATTCCTCCTTCTTTTTTTTAGTAAGCAGCCTGAGGCTCCAAATCACCCCCGGTTTGCTTTGAGAAGCCCTGTTGTATTTCTTTCTCTTTCTCTCCTCCTGCCCCCTCCTCCTTCCAACTCCACGGAGTCCCTCCGATATTATTCATAACTTGTTTTTTATTGCATGGAGGGTGGTTTATATTGTAGCGGTGCCCAGTAGTACTGATATATTTAGTGCTGTGTCAGTATTTCCATTATAACCCCCGATTTTCATGGGTTTATGACTTAGCTGTAAAATTTTACTCTAGGTTTAAAGTTGGAAGACAAGGTTTCAGCCTTGAAGCATTTTTAACAAGGTTTTTTTTAAGGAAAAAAGAAACCCGCACACATATTCATTTAGTAATTTTTAAACTGGAGAAAAATGAAAAATACAGAAAAGTAGAAGCTTGCTGTATATCACTTTTAAACCTTCCTCCTTTTTTTTTTTAAAAAAAAGATTTGCTCCATTTGTACCACCTGAATGCATAGATTGGTTTGTCTAAAATTATTTACAATATGTGTATGTGGTTTAAAGGTATGTGTGCATACTGTGAGGCCATCTATGCAATAAATATTATAGGCCTCTGCCAATTTTAAAAGATTAGGTCATATTATTTTGACCATTCCATTTGATATATGATAGCCTTCCTCGGGAGAACCTACAGCCAGCAATCAAAAACCTCTGGAAGGCCTCAAACAAAACACCCACCATTTTGTAAAAAACCACCATATAAAAAGCCCTGTTTCCCCCTTTTTCCCCAACATATCTCCCCAAGTATAACATTTTGCCAAAAACATTGAGCTGATGTGAGGCCTGTATACCATGATCCAAAGGAACTAGCAGTGGAAGCTTTGTACAAGTGGGAAAGGCATTTTTCTGTAAAACAAAAAACCACTACCTTGAGTTATTGTTTTCATCACAGCATTGGAGCTGACTGAGGTAATTTCAAGCTGCTTCCAACAGTTGCCTCGTTTTCCCTTCCTTTGAATACTTGGACTATAATAGGGATGTCCCATTCCATAAAGCGAGTTCCCCCTTAAGGAGAGCTCGGGTTGTGGAAGGGTTAACAAGACACTCCCTGGTTTGATGGGCAGGTCAGTTTGGATGGCCACAGGAATGATTGATGGTTGCTGTTGCTGGGGAATTTGCAATATTGCAAATGATTTGATTGACAGCCATAGCCTTATATATACTGTACTTTGCAAGCGGCATGCTGTTTCACTTTTGCTGCTGCAACGGATCTCCCACCGTCCCTATATTTAGCGGCCATTTGTGTGGCTCCCTGCTCCGTCTTCTCAGAGGGTGCTCACCTTTACTGGCTTCCATAGTACGCTAGCGGGAGTCAGTTGGATCTGTCCCAGGCGGGGGAAAGATGGTGGGAACCAATGCCCAAGCAACCACTCACATTAGTTGTATTTAAATAAAATTGTGACCAAATTAATGCCAAAAACCTTAAATTCTGTGTGAAGTGTGAATTATTGGGGCGATGTCTTGGTACCTTGACACGCAATGCTATTTTTACTATTTATACCCCACACAGCTTACTGGGTTGCCCCAGCCACCCAGGGCAGCTTCCAAAATATATAAAAACATAATAAAACATTAAACATTAAAAAAAACCAACTTCACCATACAGGATTGCCTTCAGACAGCTAAGGAGTCAGAGAACTCCATACCATGCATCATTTTCCCAATGAAAATAGGGACATCCTAAGGAAAAGTGGGACATTCTGGGATCAAATCAGTAACTGGGACGGCTTCTCTAAATCAGGGACGTCCCTGGAAAATAGAGACACTTGGAGGGTCTGAGCTATGAACAAAGCATTATAGGTTTTCGTAAGTCATGACTGTAAGTTTTCAGCTCTTCTTCAAGCTGAAACTGTTGAATGTAAAAGGTCTTTGGAGCCATTTTTTTCACCTTTCATCTATCTATTCCTTTATTTGTGTAAGAACATAAGCTACTAAGACACAAAAGCAAAATAAGTAAACATAACAAATATCACATATAAAAGAATATTAAAGATTTTACTACAGGCATGAATGAGAGACAAGGGATTGGGTGAGGGGGCAAATTCCAGGTTACAATGCAGAAACATCAGTTGTTTTCATTTCCTGTAGCAGATGATCATTCTGACAGGGTTTAGAAATAAACTGAATGTATTTCCACCTTATTTTCTGTGCAACTTTTCCAAACAATAGGGCCCTATGTGTGATATATTTATACACAAAGATAAATCTTTCCAGAATTGTATATCAGGTTACCTATGATAATGTCCCTGGAACGTTTCAATGCATAGACAAGTCTGAACCAGAACAAACACAGAGGCCTGCATTTTAACCAGGATTGTGGCTGTAGGAAGTGTAATAAGTGTTTACATTCAAGGAAAAACATTGACCTCAGCATGATGTACATCTGAGTAGAATGCATAGCATCACACTGTTAAATCAAGGTACTTCAGCATAAAAATAATGGGAATGATTAGATAAACACCATTAGCAAATATTTTCCACAATGAGTACAATAAACTAATGTGTGTGTTTGTGTTCAGAGCTTACATCCCTTTATGATAAGGGAATCCTCACACATTCACACACCATTGTTGGGGTGGCATCTGTCTGCCTCCAGGGGTGAAATCAGACCCCTGTGTTGCAGCTTTGAAGTGACCTCCCCAGAGTGAAAGCCTGGCAGTGCATATGGAGGTTCTGAGCTGCCCAGACAACAAGCCACCACTCCCCAAACTCGCTGATGTGATCCAAAGGAAAGCATTGGGCACTAGCTTGGCTAGGGTTGCCAGACTCAACAGAGGACAGGACTTCTGTGCCTTTAATTGCCCTGCTCTCTTTTGAGTCTGGAAACCTTAAAGAGAAACCAGCAGACCCTTTGCTTGGAAATTAAACAAAGGGTCTGCTGGTTTCTCTTTAAGGTTTCCAGACTCAAAAGAGAGCAGGGCAATTAAAGGCACAGAAGTCCTGTCCTTTATTGAGTCTGTCAACCCTAAGCTTTGCTACAAGCTACACTAAGAGGCAAACAAGGGACCACCTTGGTGATTGAACCGGGGGGGGGGGTGTGTGTGTTGGTTTTAACTTTTCTTGAATTCCTGTTAACCTACAGAGGCAATATACAAGTGAGCACTTTCTAAGTGTGGTTAGGGAAAGAGAACTGAGCCCCCCGGTGCAAAAAATAAAATAAAAAATGAAATCCCTCCAACTGCAAACCAGTGGACTACTGATTGCTAGTTACTGTTATCATATGGTCATCTCTCATGCATTAGAAGCTGCCATTAAAACCTTCCTTGTTAACATGTAAATAGATGTATCAACATGTAGGAGTCAATAGACTAAAATATGGAACCTTTCTGTACTCTAGGGTGGTAGGTGGGAAGGTTACTCTATGTATGTATGTATGTATGTATGTATGTATGTATGTATGTATGTATGTATGTATGTGGAATTTGCTACCAAGGAGTGTGGTGGAGTCTCCTTCTTTGGAGGTCTTTAAGCAGAGGCTTGACAGGCATATGTCAAGAATGCTTTGATGGTGTTTCCTGCTCGGCAGGGAGTTGGACTGGATGGCCCTTGTGGTCTCTTCCAACTCTATGATTCTATATGTATGTGACATGCATTCAGGGAGATGCATAGAATAAAAATGAATATGAACGTCCAAAGAGGGCCCAGGAAAATCGTGCCTTGATACTACTCATCAACACTTACTATTCCAGCATTGCTTCTTAGCTGAAATCCAGCTGTAACAAAAACTGCATTCGTGTCATGGATTTGCTGAGTATTATATTGATTTTAAAGTGTGTCTGTCTGCCGCTTCCTTGTTAGCCTGATAAATATTCCTAAAGTAGGCTCTAATATTTGGTACACTTGCTGGCATTCCATTACCCTAATCAGTCAGAGAGCTGCCTAGAATATTATTTGAGATGTCTCCCATTCTCCGGTGATATTCAGAAAATATGCTGTAAGGCAAGGAACTGTATTTCTTCTTAAACAGCAGCCCGAGTGCTATATAAAGAATTTGGAGCGTGTCAGGTACAATACATCACGTTTGGTTGTTTTAAAATGAATGCAACTTAACCTGCATCATAGACGTAGCCAAGCTGAGTAAAGGTATTTACATCATGCTCTTTGGACTTCAAATGGTTGGCAATGCCTCAGAATGTCCCATCAAATACCAAGGCAGTGAACAAGTTTTGACACCAATTTAATTCTTTCTCCCACACAGTCCCTGTGTTTGAAGTAATTTTCTTTTCTCATTTAAAGAAAGGCAAATTTGTTCAGCTACATCACAGCTTTCTTTCTTTCTTTCTTTCTTTCTTTCTTTCTTTCTTTCTTTCTTTCTTTCTTTCTTTCTTTCGCCTGCCTCCTTCCTTCCTCCCTCCCTCCCTCCCTCCCTCCCTCCCCCCTCCCTCCCTCCCTTCCTTCCTTCCTTCCTTCCTTCCTTCCTTCCTACCAGTAGTGTGTGTATCTGTGTTTCGGTTGAGTGCAAGAACAGTGCCATCTCCCTAACAAGCACAGTTACTGGCAAACATCGGGTGGTTTGCCACAGAATGGGAGGAAAGCTTTGCACTTTCTTCTGATGCTTCAACTGAAGCTTTGCACTTCAACTGATGCTTTTTGAAAGGGTTATTCCACTTTTAATTTGGTGAGGTGCTCAAAATTAACTCCATAGCTATAACAAATTTTAATATTATGCAGGGATCCAGGAACACAGGAAGCTACCTTATACTGAGCCAAGTCATTTGTCCATCCAACCATGTATTGTCTGCACTGACTTGCAGCGGCTGTCCAGTATTACAGGTAGGGGGGTTTCTCCCAGGCCAACCTAGAGGTACCAGAGATTGAACCGTTGAATTTATGCATGCTAAGCTGATGCTCTTACCACTGAACTGCAGCCTTTCCTCTCTCATTCCTTCCATTGGATACAAGGAATGCTTTGTATCCAGTTGTTTCTCCCTGATGGTGAAAGGTTATTTGATCCATCAGTACGGTAGAAGGTGGAATGAATGTGATTTTTGCATATTCTTTGGGGTCCCATTGTCCTCCAAATCTGCTCCAGATTGTTATAGAGGGATGGCACAAGGGGCTCCTTCACTGACAGGAGCTCCCCACTAGATCATACAAAACTCCACCACTGGAAAGACACCATTGGATGCAACTTACCTTTGCCTATAAATAGTAATACTTAGCCAGTATTTCAAGTGATCTGAGTGCTTCATATGCCTTATCAACAATCCTGACCACAGGTAGCTGTAGAGGGAATTCTGAATCAAATGTAACTGATTTATTTCAAAGCTGATCCATTTTAGATTCAGAGTTTAAACTGTTAATACTTAAAACTATTCTACCTGTGTGGCAATAGAGTTTTCACATATCATATTGCAGCTTCTAAGGAAATATTGCAATTTCCCCTGATGAAGACCTGGATGAAGCTCAAAACACATTAGGCTTCTCTGTATTATTTTTTTGCAATAAACCTGCCTGGTTACTCAGTTATTGACCTCCATTTTGTTTGAGTTGGACTCTGACCATCTTGTTTGACTATGTTTTGCAGATGGGGACTGAGGGATGGAAGTTTGCCCAAGGCTTGCTTAAGGGTACCTATGACGTCCATATCTCAGATACAACCTTTGACCCAGGGATTTTCCAGGCTCATGGCTACTACTGGATTGTATTTATTAGACAGGACTGTTTCTGGGCTGGATTTTCAGTAGCATTTTATATTAGCTTTAAAACGGTATTTTACTACTTTATGAGCCCTACTCTGCTCCAACAAAGGAGCAGAAGCTAGAAATAAATCAAAGGTTTATTGATACAGCAGAATGATATATTGGCTGTAACTACTTTTATCCTGAATGGTACTATTGGGTAAAAAAATCTTTATAAGGGGTAGGTAAAACATATTTTCAGCATGAAATAATGGGCAAAACCATAGTGAGATACGAATGGCATTATGCAAACTGATACTACAGAAATGAAATTAGGGGTGCCTCAGGAATTTGATATTTGCAAATTCTGATCCCGAATGACCTGATCTACACTTCCTAGACAAATGTAAACATCAGAATGTAAGGCTGCAAACCTATACATGCATAAATGGATGGAAGTCTAAATGGGGATTACTTCTGGTCAACATAAATAGAATTCAGCTATTGGTTAGCCACTAGCTTCTATACATTCTAAATGTCCCAACACAATTTGTAGCTCAAAAGGCACATTAAAATGCCTTTTATAATATATAATTGATAAATGTTCATAGGAATGCTGATTTTCATGCAGATTTTTAAAAGTTTGCTGAAGAACAGACTTATGAGCAACATGCAAAAGTGACACAGACCAGGAAGACTAATTTGTCCCTAAGGAAAGCAATCAATGCTGAATGTAAGTACTTTGTATAAACAAATCAGTGTGAGTGCATTTTTTCTTTTTTTAAAAAAGGAATCATATTTTTTTAAAAAATAAAACAGTTGCATTAAATTACCAGTGTTCTCTTATTCATCCCATTTCCGGAATAGCAAGCAATCTAGCAAATGTGGTCGCTATTTCCTGTTGTTGCTTCTAGTCTGCAAATGATATGCAATTGACTATGCGCCCCTCCCATTTGCATTGCGTTTCTTTTGCGCTGAAATGAATAGGGTGAAATGACGCTATGGCAACTTAATTTCATGGTGGACAGCAAGATGAATAATGTAGCTTTGGGTGGAAGATTAACTGTAGTGCAATGGTAAAAACGTGTCTCTTTCGGTGAGCAGCAGTTGCGGCCCGATGTGGTGTCTGCCTCTCCCCCCTGACGCGCCACACCATTTTGGGTGCTGCACGTCCCCTCAGCCATTGTGGAGGCTCACAGGTTCCCGCCAAACCCATCAGTTTGAATCAGCCAATCCACGGCAGTCCTGCAGGCTGGGACTTGCCAAGCAGGCCTGAGGGAGGCAGGCTTCTCTCAGGTCTGTCTGGCAAGAATATATCCCGGCCAACTGGGCTCTCCTCACCCAGTTTGCCAGGAACATCACCCACCCTTCTTCCATTAGGTTTTCTTACTGCCTTAACAATTTCCTTTTCAGCTAGGTGGGCTTTCCTGTGGTCTGTTGACGGTCACTGTATTCGGGGCCGGGAAGTTTTCCCTCTGTCACAGATTTCGCCTTCCCCATAGCACTAGTCACAAGTTTGGTGGTTTAGGTCTTGGGCGGAATCCTATAGTCTTTCATCCAATTGGGGTGGTGGTGAAGTGATGACTCACACATCCCCTGTTCCCTGGGGTGGCAATTATAGGGTACCCGGTTAGAGGGGTCTGGAATGAAGTCTCTGTCCAAAGAGCCAAGTGTGTAAAGCTAGTGAGCCATAGAACTTCCCTCGGTGTTTGGGGGCCATCCATGTAAACCTGCATTTTGCGATGGACCCACCCCCAAATTACCCTGCCATACCTCAGTTCCCCAGTGTTGGAGCTCAGAAGGATATACCCCTATTGGCTATGCCAAAGTCTTCCTACATCTGAAATCAATAAAGTTGTGGCCATTTTAATTCAAGACAGTTGTCTTGTCCATTAATTTATCTACACTGTATTTAGGCACTCTGGGAGGGGTGCTCTGCAGTTGGACATGCAACAGGGCTGCATTGCAATGAATACAAGGGGGAATAGAAAATGATGTGTTCATATATCACTGTACAGGGCTTGCATGAACCCCTCTGCAAATTAAGTCCACAATTGAATTAATATTGAATTACTAGGGCATTCATAAGAATCCAGTCTTCAGTTGTGGCTCTTGTGGCTGAGTAAGAGGACTGTAGAGAAGTCATCAGGGCCAATACCTACATTCTTTTGTGCCATGCTTTCCGGGATTGTGTCCAAGCAGTTCTTTTTTTTTTTATTCCAACACTTTCCCCGGGAAATCCCACAATTACTGTATCCCTGAATCGGGACAAGTGACAACCAGGTTTTCTGCAGATTGCCTCTTGTGCTGATTTAGCAGGAAAGAGTGTGTTTTCCCAGGGAATGCGGTGGGACATAACAGAAGCCACTCAGACACAGACCTACAAAGTGTGGAACCAGACCTTGAAAATGCAGCACAAAAGGAAGTTCAGGAGGATGTTTCAACTCACACCACCTCTTTTGCAGGTAGAACATTACTCCTTCGTCAGAGCTGGCAATGACTTATGAGCAGGCACATAGGAATGTGACAAAGCCCTATTTCTCCATGCCCTAAACTGACACCACTTGCTAAACAGCACCATAAAAAGGGGACAGGAAAGTAGCACTCATCAAGGGAAAGAATTATGCTGTGACAACTGAGCTGAAGCAAAAAAGGCACTCATTTTGAAATGAAACTGGAAAGGATTCAAATAGCTGCTAGAAATACAAGCCTATTAATTGCTTAGGCACAAAGCAGCCAAGCTGCAAAATAAAATAAAGGCATTAATGGGACACTTTAATGAGGGCTTTTAATAGGTGTACATATGATAAGCGAGGGATAAAGTGGTTGCCTAATAATCCACATTAGGATCTAAGCAGGGAGTTGCATTAGTGTTACCTACACTCCTCATATCTATGGCCTTCTGTTTTCTGTCCTTTTGAAGTTTTACGCTTTTTCTGTGAATTGCGCTAATTGAAAGCTATTCAGACCACCCACAGAGCTGGGGTATGAGGTAAAATGCATGGCTTTGTCTCCATTACATTTGATCCTCCCAACAGCCCTCTGATATACCTTCGAGTAAACGAGGAACATGAGAAGCAGCCTTATACCCAGTCAGACCATTAGTCTACCTAGCTAGGTATTTTTATACACTGATTAACAGCAATTCTGCAGGGTTTCAGACAAGAGATCTTCCTAGTCCTACCTGGAGATGCCAAGAACTGAGCTCTGCACCTTCTGTGAGCAAAGCAGGTTCTCTACCACTGTTCTATGGTGCTTTCAGATGGCTAGATGATGATGATTTTTTTAAAAAATTAAAAGGAACAGAAGCAATGCTGCAGCCCTTGAGCAATCTCATAAAGGCATGCACAGGGCTGTTGATTCAGAAGCATGTTTGGTTCTGGTTCATGATATGAGTGGGCTCAATCAGGTGAGTCTGCTTTGAAACCCATTTGGGAGATTTATCCCCTACCCCTAGTGGCCATATCCAATGGAATCAAATGCAAGTGTGGGAAATCAAGGTTACAGAAAGTGGTGGCAACAACAACAACAAAAAGCAGGAAACCTGCTCCAAACAGGCAACGGCGGAGGAAGCCGCTCAGGCGCCGTGCGCCCAGGGGCGGCGCGAGGCACCCGTAAGGGCAGGGCTCACCGCAGGGCCTCCGGAGTCTGCCTGTCTCCTCCCACTCAGCCACACTACAGCTGGGGGTGGGCAGCAGGCAGACCATTTGGGCAGCTCAGAGCCTGCGTGCGCCCAAGCTACTGCATCTCTCCCAGGAGAGACACATGGCTCGGGCGCGCTGCAGGCCCTGTGGTGAGTGCAGCCCGGCATTTTGCCAACCCCTTAGTGGTGACACCCAGGGAGGCCCACCCCCACTGCACCCCCCTTCCTCCACCCCTGCAAACAGGGCAGTTTTAAAACTCAAGCGGAGCTCAAATTTGACAGAATACATTTTTTCCCTGAGAAAATTACTGAGATTTTTATTTTTTCTTAACCCACTAGGAAAAGGAGGCCACTGTGCAGAATTTTATACAAACACTCTCCACCCCCCCTTTTTTATTGTGGACCCTATTTTCCCAACACAATGCCCTGGGATGATCCAGCTGCAGCCTCCAGCTCAATCCCAAGAGTAACTCCACACAGAACAAATTGCAGTCATCCAACTGTGAGGTTACCAATGCAAGGACAATTGTGGTCAGGTTATCTTGATCTGGTAATGGCCATAACTCTCTGATAAGAATGGGAGCAGGGGTGTGCAGACTAGAAATGATTCTATGAACCTCTAATTCTTGATTCTATGAACCTCTAATTCTTGCATGGCTGGAATGAAGCCTGACTTCCAGAAATGGCCGCCTGTGTTATGCATAGCTGTCAAGTTCTCCCCTTTTTAAAGGGAAATTCCCTTATGCCGAATAGGATTCCTTGTGAGAAAATGGAAAAGTTGACAGCTATGGTATTATGCCCATGACACAATGTTGTCTTGCAATGAAAAATATCCTCTAACCCTGTTGTAGTTAATGTTCTTCAAGAAGAGTTGCCTTATTTTAATATGCAGGTGTGCTGCTCCTTCTAGCCTTTGGTTCCTTGGGAGTTAATCATTGTTTCATTGTCTAACAGTGTCCCTCACCAATATCAGTTAAATTGGTCTATTTACAAACAAGATGAGAACAAATGCTATCAACAAGAATCAAATTTTCCATCATCATATATTATCTAAAAAAAGGATAGCTATTTCAGGCAGTATAGACAATGAAAGACAAAGGAGCAGTGAATAATGAATAATACAAATGCAAAGAGTAAAACATAATAAGCAATATGAATGCAGACAACAAAATGTATCAAGCATGCTTGATTGTTTTTAAGAATTCCAAAATTGTTGTATGGCAATGATTAACTTTGGTGCAGGTATATCTGTCTTTCTTTTGGTGTAGCTTATGGTACCATGCTCAGCAAAAACTGGGGGAAATGAACTGAATTAGGCTTTGAGATAGTCCATCGTGTGATCTGCAAACTGCCCTTGGGTTTACAAATAAATGCTGGATATAGATAATAACATTCCAGCAACACAGTAGAGTTATCACTTCCTAACATAGCCTCTTACCACACCAGTTATATAGGTTTTGCTAGAAACTGAAGCAGTGTATGGAAAAAAAGCCAATATTATGTCCAGAGAGCTTGGCTACTACTGCAGTGATAGATGCATAGGTATGAAGGACCATAGTTTAGTGGTAGGTAACAAAAGGTCTCAGCATCTCCGGGGAAAAATATCATTTGAAATAAGCCACTGTCTGCCTATGACTGTATATTTGTAAATAAGGCAAATATTACACAAAATACCAATAAGCTTTCATTTGCCTCATTCCTAAGGAAACCAAACCCAGCCCTTATTACGCTGCTCAGAGAAATGGTATAGACTTTCTTCCTTTCTTTGGTGATCACCAAAGATTGTCTTCCATTAACACGGTCTTAACAGTGAGTCCATAAGTGACTGTAGAGGCCAATTCTGGATCAATTCTATTAGAATTAGTGGTATAGACTGTTAACAGTGGAGATGGAGATAAATAGGTATGAAGAATATGTATGAAAAATAATCTCTTGCAATAGATCAGGGAGGGGTAACCTGTGGCACTGGACTACAACTCCGAACATTCCTGATCATTGTCCACGTTGGCTGGGGCTGATGGTAGTGGAACATCTGGAGGACCACAGGTTTCTCTAGATTCTGTAATCTGTAGGTAGCACTGTGACAAATGAGTGTATAGCAAAATGATCCCAAATTAATGGAGATACTTTAGCTTGGATCCTACAAATAAGTACCGTATATTAGATGACTGGGCGTATAAGACAACCCCCAACTTTTCCTGTTTAAATACAGAATTTGTTACATACTCGCCGAATAGGACTACCCCGATCATCCGTGAGTCGGGTGCTGAATCTGCTCGGCAAGCCCCCCGCATGCTGCGCTAAACCGGCACGGGGGACTCCCTAAGCGGCACCAGAAATCTTGATTTTTGGCTTCCAGACATGCGCAGAAGCGATTTCTGGCATCGCGCTGCCCATTTCCAAAATGTCTGCAGTGTCGGAAATCGCTTCTGCTCATGTCCAGATGTTTCTGGACATGTGCAGAAGCAAATTCTGGCACTGAGGACATTTTGAGATGATTTTCCTGGCTTAAAAAGTCATCTAATACACCGGAATATATGGTAATTTATGTGGGAATGTTCAGGGTGGCAGGAAAGGATATATTGTTCATTAATATCCTTCCTAACTTGTGTTAGCAAGTTCGTTTACTTAGCAGAGTGCATTCCCCTTTACACAGCAGAAAACTAGTTGCAAACTCGCGTGAGTTTCTTAAAACAATACACAATTCAATCTGGCTTGTCCAGATTGAAATGTGTTCTTATATTTTCCTGGTAAGGCCCCTTGAATCCCTCCTAAAAGAATAAAGACACCACAGCCTTATTCATAAGCAGTAAAAAGAAAGTTTACTCACGATCAAGCAGAGCACAGTGTGATCCTTGAAGGCAGGCTTAAGGATTAAAGTTACAAGCATATACAATATACAAACAGGTTTATCCCATATGTGTGTTAACCTAGTGACTGCAGTTAGCAGTCCGGGAAGTTCGCAGGACGAAAGGAAGATGGAAAAGAGGGAGAGTAGCAATGTACCTTGTCCTTTTACCAGGTGTGGAAAGGTCACGCCCACCCACTACTCACATACAAGGAAGGATGCTCCAGGCCAGGAGGAACAGAAGTTTTGACTGGCTGGACCAAACATTCCCTTGCATGTCCACTCTAGCAAAACAAGGAATGTTGTATTTGACTGCTTCCAGTGGATTACATCCCACAATGTATCGTGCACAGATGAAATGCTAAATGTTAAATGGCAAATTGGCACTTTCTTCACTATTTCCTTATGGATCATCTTCACAACCCTGGCTTAGCACTTCAGAACGAAAGGTGAACCTGAACAGCAGAGGCATGCTGTGGTGCAGAAGCACTTGGACAGTGGATGTTTGTTTTGAGCATGTAGATGGTGGTCCCATGTTGTCACTGCAGTTCTGTGCATGGTTAGACGCAATTGCATGATAAGGAAAGGTTGAGATTACGGTAATCTAAGAACTAATATCCGCCCAAGAGGTATGCAGTTCTATATCAACTTTGTTGCATGTCAGATGGAACTATATTGTCCATGAATTGTAGAGTGGCATCATGAATATAGACTTGCTTGTTAAAATGTTTTGGTTGCTCAAGCCACTGTAAATCTGAACAATCTGGCTCAGATACAACCTATTACCATGAAACTACTGGCACTTCTGATGAGCCTATATATCTGTTGTTATCCAAAAAAGCAAAAATAAATAAATAAATCAAGAACTTCCTGTTCAATAGGTGTCTATTTCTGAAAAAGAAAGTTATCAAACTTCTACATGCTAAAGTTATTTTAACAGTATTACAAACTTATTTGCAAGAGCAGTGAAAAAGTCAAAGCTCCTCAGATTTCTTCCTGTTGTTGTTGTTTTTCTGAATGTCTGTTTATAACATCCCTGCCTTCTGAGAAGTTTTATAGGAGACAGACAGGATGACAGAACCAGCACAACAGTGATGTCTAGACCAATGGAGGAATCACATCTTAACAGATATTGGTCCCCAATGAGTGGTGGTGAAGCATAGGCATATCTATTGTCTGAGATTGGAAATACATTTTTGGTGAGGCAATAGGAGCCAGAGTGGCGTCTGGTGTATTAAATATGTCCATCATTCATTTGTCCCTCTAAATATACTGTTTATATGCTAAGAAGTAAAGATGTGAAGTTGCTGAGATGTGTCAACCAATGAATTTATCTTCAAGCTGTCTTTGCCCCCTCTCTCTTAAGGTGACTTGTACTCTCACAAACAGTTCTGGAACTCTTGCCTCATTCTCGGGCTGTTCTGATATATTTGTACTGTAGAGTGCCTGGATATGAGTTAATGCTAATGATTTCGCCTGTTCAAGATCAGATTAAATGTTTTGTGCAGGGAAACAAGTTCTGAACATGCTTTATATGGAAATTAGAACAAACTTGTAATGTTTTCTCACCTAGAGGGTACACTTATTCATCACAAATATAGGAAACAGTATATTCTCACTATAACTTTACCAAGCACTCAGATTCATTGCCTAAATTAAACAGATCCATATTTTTAGAAGATAGGCAATTAATGAGGTACATTTTTTTAAATAGAAAAACTAAACTAAAGGGGGCATTTTATGTATCATTTCCTTTGCAGATTATTTTGCCTATATATGTGATCAATCAATAAGGCTTCTTCAGGCACTTTAAGTGGTTAATAAATTGACTTGAATAAACTATGGATTCGCCATTAAGCTTCTTAAAGAAAACTTTAATAGACATATTGAACAAGTTGTGCTTTTAAGATCTAACTGTCCACTCTTATTTTTAATGGTTGGCTATCACATCTTCCTGCTGGAATTAAAAAAGGGAAAGGAGGGCATTATTCAGAAATATACCTTGCATATAACCAAAGGATTAATATTTCTTTCCTTATGTAATGATATGGACCGTGTTTCTCAGTACATACCGGTATGTATGGAAGTAACTTTTAGGTCTCATGAACTTCCATCTGTTACTGTTGTGTTGGGGTATTTGTGGTCCTCCACATGTTGCTGGACTCCAAATCTCATCAGCCCCAACCACCCCACCATGATCAATGGTCAGGGGTGATTAGAGTTGAACAGCATCTGGAGGACCATAGGTTTGCCAGCCTTGTCTTCGTAGGAGGTTGACACAATTGGTCAATAGCATCAAATGTCCTACAGTAATCACAGTCTATGACAATGGCGATGTCATGCTGGGGATTGCACTTCAGCTCTTACCAGGGGGGGCCACTTGGAGGCCACGTCCCAGAGATTGATAGGAAATGGAGACCACACAAAGATCTACTTACTAGATAAGCAGCCTTCAAGTAGGTCCTGTTATTGGTCAGCAAGTCTATTTGCAACCTTTTCTCAACCTGAAATGGGGCCTTCAAATTAGAGTAGTGGTCTGGCACAGTCCATGGCCTGCAGTCTCTGTTTGGCTAGGATTGAAAAAAACAAAGGTGGCCATCCATATTCTACATGTTTTCAGGGTGTGTGAAGTTATAGGTCATGAGGCTCAAGGATGGACTAAGGTTTTTCATAGGATCCAACTCCTAGGGGCCAAGGTCCCTTCACCATCAATAAAATATTTGAGGCGCGGGGTGGGGGTCGGGGAAGCATTGCCATTCAAATGATGTGTGTGCACCACACCATGTGATTGATTATGTGGAGTAGGGCTTACCTGCCCCCCCCATATTTTATTCAAGTTGGCACCCCTGGGATTGCCCACTTCTCTGCCCACATGGTCTGAATTAGAAATATAGGCTGTTAAATATAGTCAAGCTTCTATTTGTAAAGACTGATATCTGCAATGCAGAGGGGATGCTGTCCCCCGCGGAGATCCTAAGAACATAAGAACCAGAAAACTGGGTAGACACAAAAGGTCCACCTAATGTCTGAAATGAAGATCTATGCCAAGTGGTTGTTCAGTTCCTCATTTAGTCATTGAAATGATTGAAATAGTGTGAGTGGTTCTGCACAGGAGGCAATAAAAACTAGGGCCTGGGGGAGGGGGGGCATTGTAACCAAGTGCCAAATGTTTTGACTGTTGTAATATTATAAGCTGCATGTACTATTAATGGGTTGGATCCAGAGAAAAGCACGTAGAAAGAGGCTGGACGAAGCTGATTCACTGTCAAGGCTTCAGGAAAAGCTATTCTTCCCCTGGTTGCAGCAAGAGCAGAGAAAACAAAGTAAGAGTCCTTTTTAATGAGTTTATTCATTCATAATAGTGAGAGACAACAGAACGCAGCAAGCCCTGACAATGGTGTTACTCCAACTGGGCTCCACCTCCCTCCTTCCTAGCAACAGCATTGCCTCTTATGGTGCCCGCTTGTGGCCAATTATCTCTGAGTCCTTTGTCCCTGCACTCTTAATGAATGATGAGTTCTGGGAGAAGGGGGTCAAAAACACTCTCCAGTGACAACGTGTCAGCTGGCTGCCCTGCCTCTGTCTCCCCTCCCCCTTCTTCTAACACTTCCCAACTCTGTTTGTCTGTCTCTGAGGTGTAACCTTCCTCAAACTCCTGCTGTAAATCAATGCTGCATTCCTCTTCTCCTGCAGCATCAGAAAAATGGGGGGGGGCAGGGTTGATCTCCACCATTCCTCTTCTCTCTTGTCCCCTTGAGTCCAATGCCTGACATTTATCCACTGAGTCTTCTACTGACCATAGGTGCCAACTTCCAGATTGAAAAATCCGGGATCGGCAGCTGCGCAGAACCAGAAGTCGTGCTGCGGCCATTTTGGAACTGGGCAAAGCGACACTGGAAGTTGCTTCTATGCATGCTCTGCCCATTTCCAAAATGGCTGCAGCACTGGAAGTCGCGCTGCAGCCATTTTGGAAATGGGCAGAGCAGCACCGGAAGTCGCTTCTACGCATGCTCTGCCCATTTCCAAAAATGGCTGCAGTGCCACAAATCGCTTCTGTGCATGTCCAGAGACTCCAGACATGTGCAGAAGGAGCCTCCCCAGGCCGGTAAGAATCCAGGGGATTTATGGGTTTTTTTGAAATCTGGGCTGCCAGCGGGAAACAGCTGGAAAAATGGGGGTTTCCCAGGGAATACAGGAGACTTGGCAGCTATGCTACTGACAGCTCCTTCCATCCCTGAAAAGTATCTCCAAAGAAGAACTTGCAGAAGTTTCCTCTGGACACACACACAACCTTAGCCTCTACATCACCACCCCACATCATAGTCCACCATATTTGCAAGGGCCCCAAAGCAGCAGAAAACAGCATTCCACAACTGGGGACAGGATTCTTCTTAGCAGCAGCTGCTGGGAACCACAGGAGGGCAGAATGCTCTTGTTTGGGTTCTGCTTGCAGGCTTCCTATGGGATCTGGTTGGCCAGTGTGAGAACAGGACCCTGGACTAGATAGGTCATTGTTGTTTGAAAGATTGATGTCTTACAAATGAAGTTCTAAAAGATTTTCCTTGAAAAATAATGTTATAAGCTGCAGAGTGGAGGTGCCTGAAGTTGATGAGTCTATAGCATTTGTTTTGAAGATAATTTTCCCTTTTCTTCAGAGTCCAACAATTTCTCATGCACTTGCTAAGGTTAATAAAGTTTATGGCGATGCTTTACTTTACAAGGACTGCTCCAAGCTACCATCCATAGTAATTTATTCTCACTTAGTTCCCAAATAATTCAGTTTAATAAGCATTTGATAGGATTAATGTAAGTGTTCTGTAAGGAAAAAAAGGAAAAGGAAAAAAGGGGAAATAGCAACAAAATGCACCGGGGATAACTCTGCTGATAGAATGGATTAAAGGGATGTGAATGGATTTCCTTTGTCCATTCAACCATTTGAATAAGAATAGGGCTGGTGTATAGGCATCTATTCCAGAGTATGTTGGGAGAGATGTAAAACTAAGCTGTGAAGGGAGAGGAAGTCTGGGAGAGTTGTGAGGGGCTGGGTAAAGGGAGCAGGGATTGGTGAGGTGTCCTCCTCCTCCTCCTCCTCCTCCTCCTCCTCCTCCTCCTCTTCTTCTTCTTCTTCTTCTTCTTCTTCTTCTTCTTCTTCTTCTTCTTCTTCTTCTTCTTCACCACAGTCTTAATCAGTCACAGTCTTCAAAGAATGGTAGAACTAATTTATCCTTCAATCAGTTTTGGGTGGCATAGAATTTCTCCTCTTCATCAGAAACCAGCCAATGTGTGACCAAAAATTTCTGCTTAGCAGACCAATCAGAAGTACCATTGTACAACCCTCTGAGTCTAAAAAGAGTATCACATTCTCCCAGACCAGCCTTATGTAACTAACTAACAACTGCCAGCTAGCAATGAATACTTTGTATTTTAAAATTAGTGAACACCTAGTGAACATTGTATACCTAAAACAAATGCTGTCCCATTAAACACATTTTAAAGGGTAATTTCTCTGCAGAGAAAGATTGCTGTTTGTCCTGTTATAGTAGGATTTCCCTTTGGGATAACACATCCATTTCATATTCAATATTTCCCGACACTTTCCCCATCATATTGTCATCCTCACGCCTCTTTCTTTCCCTCCTCTTTTTCTAAAGTGAATAAGAAACAGGAAAGCCTGTCTCCCTGAGAGCAGAACGCAAACTAACTGTTAAAACTATAATGCTGCCTTGGAAAAGGAGACAAAATGAGCATGTCAGCCGATTTGAAGCTGCTTCTTGCTGCAGTGCAGATCCAGTCTTTTGCAAAAGAAATGTGAAAAGTAGCAACTTTGGTGAGTCAGTTAAATTTTGGCCACAATAAAGTTTTTATATAATAGGGTAGGAAGCATTTGGGTTTTTTTGGAATTCAAATCAGGGCCTAAAGAGGAATTTAACACCAGTTTTTAACTTTTGACATAGAAACTGTGATAAATGCACCCCAGATCTTTAAATATATCTACTCATTTGAGAGAAAATGGGGATTGTTTGGGCTGAGTTGCCTTCAGAACATTAGAAGCATAGCTGCCAAGTCTCCCGTATTCCCCGGGAAACCCCCGTTTTTCCAGCTGTTCCCAGACGAAAAAACAGATTTTTTTTTCCTGGTTTATTCTGGTGTGGCGGCCATATTAGAACTGGGCAGAGCAGCATCAAAAGTCACTTCTTAGCATGCTCCGCCCAGTTCCAAAATGGTGGCAGTGCTACTTCCGTTCTGCTACTTCCGGTCCGGTCCCTTATTTTTCAGGCAGGAACTTGGCAGATATGATTAGAAGAGCCCTGGTGGATTAAATCAAAGACCATGTTCACACCATACACTGAAATATACCACTTTAAACAGCCATGGCTTCTCCCAAATAATTCTGGGATTTATAGTTTTGTTAAGGGTGCTGAGGGCTGTTGGGAGACCCCTGTTCCCCTCCCAGAGTGGTTTAACAGGCAAACCCTCTTCACAGAGACATGCCCTCCAACATTTCTCTGATGAAAATAGGGACGTTCAGTGCTATTTGCCTAGAAAAAGAGGTGCCAGAGCTCACAATGAACACCTTCCTTGTTCTCTTATAATGGCAATGACACCCACCTGAGTGGTGCGAGAACTGAGTTCCAAGAAGTTCTGGCTGGGGGGAAAAGCCCTGGGGGTGTCCTATTCCATACCTTCCAAAATTTCTCCAATTAAAATAGGACATCTTAAGGAAAAGCGGGACATTCCAGGAACAAATCAGAAACCAGAACGGCTTCTGTAAATCCAGGACTGTCCCTGGAAAATAGGGACACTGAGGGTCTTCAGGAAACTCTTAGAATTGTAGCTCTGGGAGGTGGAGAAGGGTCTCCTGACCACAATCAGAACGCATAATGAACTTAGCCTGCAGAATTCTTTGGGAGAGGCCATGATGGTGGTATCAAAGTGGTTTCAAAGTATAGTGTGAATGTGACCAATTTAAAGTCCTATAGAGTTCTGTTCCCACAGTGGCCTATTAGCCACCTCACTAAGCACAATATATCTCTTCTGTTTGTGATCTTCAGCAACTGCATATTCAGGGCCATAGGGCCTCAGATACTGGAAGGAATATATACTGTAGCCATTATGGCAAGTAGTCATGGTTAGCCTCAACCTTCATAGATTCGTCTAATCCTCTCTGAAATGTTCCCCTGCTCTGCCCCCAGCCCCACATTGGCTACCTCTGCCCTAGGATGACAGCTCATATCATTTCAATCTTCTGGGGTGGGGGTGGGGGTGGAGGACAAACATGAGGATGGAAATTAGGAAGGACAGAGAAATCAGAGAAGACTGTCCCTTGTTATTAGGCCCAGTTGACAAAACTTGATGTTAATTAATTTGAACTTCCTATGAATTTAAAACTTAAAGAAGATTTTTGTTTCTCATCAGTTCTGAGGCCTTTCAAAAATGGGAAACATATGTCCCAGTTTTATCTCCGACTTTATCTATTAGATAATAAGCTACAGAATGTTACACATTATTCCATTGTGGGCGGTGGGGGGAGATGAAAACTAATTAAAATGGTAAAACAGTTTGACATTTAATTTCAATTTAAAGATTTCACTCAAGTGCCTCAACCCCAACGGCCAAACTGTAATCAGTTTGTTCACAGGAAAAGTCAGGAAAGGTGATCTCTGTAGGGATACAAATATTTTATCCCCATTGTTTCAGCTAATAGGGCTCTGAATTGCTTTGAAAGCCCTGAGAGGTTAGAATTAAAATGGAAGAAAGGCTCAAGAGCAGAGGTGGTTCTCATGGAAGGAATCATCTTTATTTAGCAATCAACCTCTTTCAATTTATATTCTAATAAATATCAATTATCATTTCCAGTTGACCTATTTACAGTGTATGCAGTATAATTAAAACAACAACAACAACTATTAGTTAAAATGTATTTGCCAGGAACTAGAAAACGCATGAGCAGGCTGAACATTTATCTCTCTGTGTGTGCGGGACTTTGCTGAATTTTAGTTTTTACTGTATCTCCTCACTTTTTGTAGCAAGGGTATCCAATGTGTTGCCATCTGCATGTTGTTGGATTCCACATCCTATTAGCCCCAGCCAGCATGACCAGTAGTGAGGGCTTATGCGAGTGCATGTCAGAGGAGATGAGAATGGGAGCGTGAGAGGACAGGCAAATGGTTTGTGTGCAGCTGACTTGGAGAACGCTGAATGAAAGGAATCTGCATTGTTATCACAGAGTGTGGACAGAGGGGAAGCTGAGTGCTTGCAGTGAAGAAATTGTGAACTACTAGGGAGCTGTGAAAAAGAATAGCCAGCAAGCTCTCCTTAAGAGGTTAAGAAGAAAGGAGGTGTGTGTTGCAGATATTAATATTGCAAAGTTTGAAGCAACCGGAAGCATAAAACTGTCTCCTTTTTGAAATGAAGTATTGTCTCTAGACCCATAAAGATATGATTCAAATTTTACTAGGAGAACTCTTTTAAAACAGAACATTGCGTGTCAAGACCCCAAGGCCTCCCCCCGTGAAGATAATGACACATGTACATAGTACATTAGGTTAATGGTTATTGGGCAAAATTTAGGCCACAACTTTATTGGTTACAGAATGTGAGCGGTATTGGCTTAGGCACTGGAAAATGAACTGACTATGGTATATCTGACTCCTGCCCCCCGTGCAGGGAGTCCTGTAAGCGTAAACCACCAATAGGGGGAGCCCCGCCGATGCGGATTGACTCGAGCTCCCCCATAGTTCCCGAAGGGGTCGTGGCATGGCCCTAGCCCCTCCGCGGACTTTGGACAAGATCCACACCCCAGATTCCTTTAACGGAATGCCATTCAACATGGAGGGACAGGTGATGGCCACACCTCACCTCCCCCACACCAAGTCATACCAATGCCTAACCGCCAAACCTTACAAAGTAGTGACAATTGCTACGAGGTAGGCAAAAACCAAATGGCCAGTGCCAATTTGCCAGATGGGAAAAATTCCTACCACGCCCCTTAACGACGATCAACCGCAGTCCATAGCAAGGCCAAAGCTGAAAAAACCTGGGAAAGGTGAGGGAGGGAGTTCCGAAGACACGACCCAGGGGAAGCTCCCTGGCTCACCCTGGTGTTTAAATGCAACTGGCCATGCCCCCCGGCAGTTGAATTGGCAGCCATGCAATGATGTGGCCAGGTCTCCTTATGACACAGGATGTTCTCCATGTCCCGACCCCAGTGGGCGTCCATGCGGTCAAACTGCAACCCCGCCCTGCCCGGAAGCGGAGCGGATTAAGCATCAAAGATACAATCAAAATATCTATGCAATGTCTTGTGCTGTCCAGCACAGGCTCAGCATCTTAAAAAAATATGAAATAATGTGAACAGACCTGAAAGCAAAGGTCTCACTCTCCCCACAGCCTGCATTCCAGCCTCCAAACTGTTTACTCTGCCCTTCAGGACAGCTTCATTTACATCCTCACTCCATGGAGTTTGGGAGACAAAGACTCAAAGGCAACTACCTTCAAAATGGATTTTTGCAACACAATACTTTCAACACATGATCTAAGGTTACAACACTCACATGCTAGCTACCAGCCAACAATCAGTTAGTTAGTTAATTATCAACTCTGCAAGAGCTCAGTCCTTAGAAAACCTCCTGTGTTAGCAATACACAGCTAGCCATTTTCCATTTTAAACCTTCATTAATGCACATACATTTTAAATTCTTGTGTGAATTAGATCTATTATACTTAACAAGGAAGATGTAGAACAGTCTGGGAGCCAAGGGCACTGACCTGCCTCCCACATTGCGGGGGCGCATCACTTGATGTGCCTCGCCCCCACCTAGCACTTGAGCGCTCGCACACTGGGCCAGGACACATGAGCATCCCACCGCCACAATGCTGCTTGCGTGCCAGGTGGGGAATGGGGAGCACAGAGTGACATCAGGTGAGCAGGAAAAGATGAAACGGGGCTGTCGGGCTCCACACTCAGCCTTCTCTTCCGCATGTGACATCAGCAAGGAGGAGAAGGTGGAGCAGGGCCACAGGATTTTGGGGGAGCCCATCCCCCTCCTTGAAAAAAAATTGGGATCTGAAGACCCCACCACTTGCCAGATGGGAAAAATTCCTACCAAGCCCCTCAGTGGTGGGTCAAACAGGCAGGGAGTAGAGTTAGGACAGGAGACCCCTGAACTTTATTATTATTATTATTATTATTATTATTATTATTATTACCCCACGCATCTGGCTGGGTTTCCCCGGACACTCTGGGCAGCTTCCAACAAATATAAAAATACATTAAAATATCACAGATTAAAAACTTCCCTAAACAGGGCTGCCTTTAGGTGTTTTCTAAATGTCAGGTAGTTGTTCATCTCCCTGACCTCCGATGGAAGGGAGGAAGGGAACTTAAGGGAGAAAACTGGAACCCTGACCTTAAATAGAGCATTTAGATGCTTTGCCTAAGGTTGAGAGGAGCATTGCTCACCAGAGTGAGAGGCTCACTGCGTGTTTCTGATGTACAATAAACACACAAGGATTCTGAAGGCACTCAGGACCATTGAGGTGGGTTGTGAACAATATACAACCCTCAGTCAATGCAAATACTGTGACACTGTAGCAGACTGGAATCTGGATGCCATGTTCCCCCTTCCCAGTTAGTAGCAATGGACATTCACGATGCATATTTACTCTGAAATAAGTCCCACTATGTTAAATGGGTATTGCTCCTAGGAAAGTGTGCTCAGGATTGCAACCTTAGGTTTTCGTTTTGTTTTTTGTTTTCTTAAAAAAACAGCAGCAGCAACAACAACATTCCATACTTCTTTTATAGCACTATGTGATCTTAAACAACTCAACCATAATGTACATTTATTCTAATGCATTATTTTCAGTGAACATTTAATATCTCAACCCACAATGACTGCAAGCATTTTGAGACACATGTAGAATTTCTTAAATGTAGCCAAGCTTAATGTACTTCCCGTAATTGCAGAGATGCATGAATATAAAAAGACACATATGGAATTCTGGGACCAATATTATTCATTCAAACAAATAACATGAGTGGAACATTATTAGAAGCACAAAGCTGGAACGCAAAGCCATTAGGTGGCATATTGCCCCCCCCCACCTCCCTGATGTCTTTGATTTTACTTACCAGAATACTCATTAATGTAATGCTGAAAAGCCTGCTGTTTAAAGCACTTGACCTATTTTTATGGAAAAGACTGACTAATATCACAAGCAAATACATTCTGTGTGATAAAGGAAGAACAGTTAATTAAGGGTCATAGAAAATGTAAAGATTCAACTTTTGATGTCTGTTTCCACAAAAAAAGCACCCACATACATTTGTATAGATAGAAATATAAAAATGAAGATACATTGGCCATTCGAGATACGGTAAATGAGAAACATGATTTAACAAAAAGCCTTTATATAAAGGTTTTCCCCCCACCATCCTTATTGTTAGAGAGGTTACTTGTTCTATTGAGAATCTGAATCGTGTGCAGAGGACAGTGGCCAGGATGATGAAGGGTCTGGAAACCAGGCCTTATGAGGAATGGTTGAGGGAGTTGGGTATGTTTAGCCTGGAGAAGACTGAGAGGTGATATGATAGCCATCTTCAAATATCTGAAGGGCTGTCACATGGATGATGGAGCAGGCTTGTTTTCACCTGCTCCAGAGGGTAGGACCTGCGCCAATGGATTTGAACTACAAGAAAGGAGATTCTGACTAAACATTAGGAAGAACTTTTGATAGAAAGAGCTTTTTGACAGTGGAATTGACAACCTTAGGTGGTGGAGGACTCTTCTTCATTTGAGGCTTTTAAACAGAGGTTGGATGACCACGTCAGGGATTCTTTAGGTGCGATTCCTAAAGTTGTTGGGTTTTTCCAGGGAGGAGGTAAAATTTTGAGCTTTTTTTAGGGGAGCCACAGTTGTTCAGTTTCTTTGGGAGGAGCCAGTGATCTACCACAGACGTCCAGTGACCTACCGGTAGATCACGATCTACCTGTTGGACACGCCCGCTATAAATCATTGCAGAATGGGCAGATCCATTAGTGTTTTTAAGGTGAAAAGCAACCAAATGATGACTTTCCCCATCACTTAAGTGATTTTATGAAATCTTCACAACATGGCACAATCAAGCTCACTGTGTTGTGAAATTCAGCAAGGTCCGTTCTTCATTTACTCCTGGAAATGTCTCTGCCACTAGAGGCCCAAGCGCCCTCTAGGAGTGCCTTTAACCAGCTTTGCCTGGTTCACCAGCTACAACCGTTCCTAGCCTGACCACTGTAGCCCAGGCACGATTAACTTCCTGGCTGCATTACTGCAATGAGCAATATGTGGGCCTAGGTTTGGCAGCCCCAGCTGATGCAGGAAGTGGTAGCCAAATTGCTGTTGGGGACACATGGCTGACAACATGTGATGCCATTCTTAAAATATGCACTGGCTGCCCATCTGCTACCTGGTCAGATTTAAGATTCTTGGGCTGGGTTTTGTTTTTGGGTGGTTTGTTGCTGTTATTGATATTAAACATTTGTATCTTTGGCGCTGTGGGTTAAACCACAGAGTCTAGGGCTTGCTGATCAGAAGGTCGGTGGTTCGAATCCCTGCAACGGGGTGAGCTCCCATTGCTCGGTCCCACCTCCTGCCCACTTAGCAGTTCAAAAGCACATCAAAGTGCAAGTAGACAAATAGGGACCGCTCCGGCAGGAAGGTAAACGGTGTTTCCATGCGTTGCTCTGGTTTCTCCAGAAGCAGATTTGTCATGCTGGCCACATGACCCGGAAGCTGTCTGCGGACAAATGCTGGCTCCCTCAGCCTATAGAGCGAGATGAGCGCCGCAACCCCAGAGTTGGACACGACTGGACCTGATGGTCAGGGGCCCCTTTACCTTATCTTTATTTTAGATCTTCTTATTATTTATGTGGAAATTGTTCGATGTGTTCTTTTTGATGTTTCCTATATTGTTTAGGACTATTTTTGTTATGATTGTAATTAAGTAATTTTTGTGTAAGCTACATTGAGCATGGTTTTAACCTTGGAAAGGTGGCATATAAATGAAATGAATGAATGGTTGAAAACGGTCTCATAATGTGAAACTAAATGTTCACTCCAGTTTTAGAAATTTAATTTAGAGAGAAACTGAATTTTGAGTAGAAATGAAGAGAGGAAGAGCAACTTAGATAACACCTACTATTTTGAAGGTACATAAACAAACATACAAAAAAATGAAATCTAGGATGCAGAAGGCCAAAAAATATGCAAAAGGTAGGTTTAGCTGGCTAGAAAGAGTAACTGCATTCTCACCCTTTTCCTTTAGCAAATCAAAAGCTGCTAAGTCAAACCACCAAAGATTGTGCACAGAACTCCTGGATAACACTGGAAACAACCTGATTTGGATTGGTTTGGGTCTATGTTCTGAGGGCCAAAGCTGCATAAGAACATACATTTTCCCTTTGAAATAGAAAGTTTAGCTCTGGCATTCTGCTGAGTCAGGCATATGGCTGAGAGAGATAAGGTGCTGATGGAGTTAATCCTTTGTGTGCTATACAACAGTTGTATTTGCTAGAATTAACCCTGCCTTTGCTGGCGACCAGATGGCAAGTTGAACATGCCCTTGCTAGATAGAAGAAAATAAATACTGGTAAATATCTAGGACATGGGTGTCAAACACAAGGCCCGGGGGCCAAATCCGGCCCGCCAGACCTCGTCATGTGGCCCGCCGAGCGCCCCAGCCAGCGGGACCCAGCAGCGGGACCTTGCTGCTGAAGCGCCGCGCCAACAAACAGCTGGGGCCTGGGGGGGGGTAGAAAGGCGGGCGGAGCAGCGCTGCGTGGAGCGCCCCGAGCCACAGCAGGAGAAGGAGGAGGCAGCTTGCTGGGTCAGCGCCCTGCAGCGCCGCACGGAGAGTCCCGAGCCTCTGCGATGCAGCAGTGCTCTGTAGCACTTTGAATCCTCCTCCTCCTGCCACGGCTCGGCGCCTGGAAACGGCTGCTGCTGCTGCAGCAGCACAGACAAAGCACCCAGCAGCGCTGTGTGGAGGAGGAGGAGGATTCAAAGTGCTACAGAGCACTGCTGCGTTGCAGAGGCTCGGGACTCTCCGTATGGCGCTGCTGGGCACCGACCCGGCAAGCCGCCTCCTCCTCCTCCTCCTCTTGCCTCACCTCCTCCTCCTCCTGCCGCGGCTCAGCCTCATGAACGTGAGCTCAGCAGCGGCTCAGCCTCATGAACGTGCAACTCTGAGGCTTTACGCACGTCTCCTAAAACGGACACCCGCTGCCTCACGCTGCACGGGAAATGCTTTTTGCCCCTGGGTCCCTTCGCGCTCTTTTCTGGCGCTGAATCAAGGCGACGACCCCCCCTTCCCTTTCTTCCTTCCTCTCTCTCGTTCTTATTCTTTCTTTCCCTCTCCTTCCTTCCTTCTTTATCTCTGTCTTCTCTCCCTCTTTCTTTTTCTTTACTTCTTTATTCCCTTCCTTCTTTCCTACTCTTCTTTCTCTCACCTCTTTCCTTCCTCTCTCCCTCCTGCTCCCTCTTTTCTTTCTTTCTTTCTTCCTTCCTTTCTTCCTTCCGTCCTTCCCATCTTTCTTCCTCTCCTCAGAAACATAGGATGCTGCTTTATACTTCTGGCCCTTAAACCCTGGAACCAGGAGAGCAGCTCCAGTGAGTCAACCTCAGCCAGTCCCTTTGGTGAAGGGTGGTGGCTCACTGGCAGAACATCTGTCCTGCATGCAGAAGGACCCCAGCATCTCCAGGTACCAGTAGCTCTGCAAAGCTCCTGCATGAAACCCTAGCGAGCCTCCACCACCCAGTGCAGTTACCAAAAATCATTTTTCAATAAATTGTACAATAATTGTACATTTGAATATCTACTTGCCATTATTCTGACTATGTTTCTGCTTTCAGAGCTAGTTATTACTTACATTATTACAAAAAAACAGTAATAATTGAATGCAGTGACAATAATTTATGATAATAAAGAGTGGACACATAGTCCTACAGATACAACTGGCCCTTTGAGGGTGACCAAACTGCTGATGCGGCCCCCGATGAATTTGAGTTTGACACCCCTGATCTAGGAGCTAAAACTATCAGCCTATGCCTTCCCTATTTGCCTGAAATGTTGCAAGTGCTGTTGATTCCGCAGTTAGATATTTGGGCAATGTTTATGGGCCTGTCTCTCTTAACACAGATTTATCAACTCGAATGTTACTTGTTGCAAATACATGTTACATGTATACCCACAGAAGTTTAGTTTTTAGGTATCTGTGGGTAGTACAGTCGTACCTCGGGTTACGACCACCTCGGTTTGCGAACAGTTCGGGTTACGAACTACGCAAACCCGGAAGTGTTTTCGCCACGCGCGCGTGCGCAGAAGCAGCGCGCGCGCAATCACGCGATCTGCGCATGCGCAAAAGCGATAATCGCGAAAATTGCGCTTTGCGCATGCGCAAAATGGCGGCGCCCATTGCATTCGGTTTACGAACTATTCGGGTTACGAACTGCATTCCGGAACGGATCGCGTTCGTAACCCGAGGTATTACTTTATTCCACTAAGTTCTACTCAGAGTAAACACATTGAAATCAATGAGCATAGTTAATTTCATTCATGAATTTCAATGGGTCTACTCTGAGTATAAATTAGTGGCTTGGACTGCCAAAGGCTATGGAGAATAGCAAGATGATTAGTACAGTAATTGCAAAATGCTATGTAAACTAATGATTTTGCCCGTGCAAGATGTACAACAAGACAAGAGGGGTGTGTGCTTTGGTTGTGGTGCAGAAGCAGATCATCCAGTTCTGAAGATCCACAATTTGTCAATAAGGTTCAGCATCCTCATCCTCTTCTTACAGTTAGGCTCAAGATGATCTACATGGGTTTTTTATTCTCATAACTACTACCCTGTATGGTAGGCTTCACTGAGATAGTGATTCACCCAAGATCACTCAGTGATTTGAATCTGTGGGCATTTCTAGACAGTCACTATTTTCATACTGGCAAACTCAGGTTGTGGAATTAAAACTAGTTTGGTGACCTCGTACAACAAACCCATTCCGCACAACAAATCTTAGTGATAAGGAAAATGATGGGACAATACACTGAATAGTGTGCCAAAATATTTATTTGACACACCATCAAATCTCCCCACAAAGCATTCAGGATATATGCTTAATAAACAGGCTGCCTAGAAGCTACTACCATCTATCCAGTCTGAGAGTCTACCTATCACATGATATTGGTCTTCAGTCCAATGACACATGCAGTTAGCCAACAGAAAGTGGCTAATTGATTCCTGTTTGTCAATATTTCAGATAACGGGCTTTCCCCCTGTTCTTCTAAGCTTTGTATTTGCACATGCTTCCTTAGTGTTGCTTCAGAGAACGAGTCAGCATCTCGATTGTGTGTTAAAAGCACCAGTTTCTCATTTAAATGATTGAAAACTTTCTCGGCGAGAATAAAAGGTTACAACTATTTCGCTCTGGTAATATCATTGCTGTACATGTGACTCTGTTTCCTAAGGTCCTTCCTTAGTTTGTGGCAGTATTGCTGACCAGACGGGTCAGCCTCAGATCAAGAGCAATTAAATTATGTGAACCAGCAGGCACAATTTGAATCGACCCTTTCCTCTCACCCTTATGAGTCACTACCATAGAATTTGTTAATTGAAGGTTTTAAATACCAGTGGGTGAGAAACCGCTGTTTCTGACCCTAGAAGCTCTGTTTCTGCCTTTCTTTTCTGCTTTGATTATACCATTTAACCACAAAAAAACATAACTGAATTTACCCAAGGGAAGATATATTCTAAAAGAAGAAGGAAGAAATATGAAGTGGCCCTTTAAATGTTGATGTATTCAAACTTCCATAATCTTTGATGATGGTGGTTGGGACTGATGGGATTTGTAGTCGAATAGCATCTGGTGGGACAAAGGTTCTCCACACCAAGAATGAATGATATATTTCATATACATGTCCAATGATACATCTGGCTAACTATAAATCAGCTCATCGTAGAACAGGCATAGGCAAACTCGGCCTTCCAGATGTTTTGGGACTACAACTCCCATCATCCTTAGCTAACAGGACCAGGGGTCAGGGATGATGGGAATTGTAGTCTCAAAACATCTGGAAGGCCAAGTTTGCCTATGCTACATTGATGAATGAGGGAGCAATCCTATATACAAGAAGCTGGTGTAAACCAAGTCACTGTAAGTTAAGGCAGAGGAAAGTTACACCAGACCAGACCAAACTCTGTTCAGTAGTTCAGTTGCTGCTGGCTGAGCTGATCTAAGCTTGGCAGACAAATCCTTTAAAAATAGTGTTTTGAGTTTCTTTTTGCCATCTTAACTGAGATTGGGTTGACTGGTCATGTAACTGAGCTGAATGGGCTTAAAAACCAACTTAAGCCTTCCTCTGTTGTCTGCTATTTCCAAAGTATTAAAAATACGTAGCTCAGATATATGGAATTATATACAAGCAGAATGGAACATTCAGATCATGAACTAAGCACACACACACACAAAAATAAATTACAAAATTTCCTAACCATATGAGAAGAGATACTAATAACAATAGTGGATGCAAGGTTTTACTCAAGAAGGATCTCAGGGAAACAAAAATGGAATATTGGCCCAACGTGTGATCACAGTGGAGAGACTTCAATATGGACATGGGTGGAAGAATTCCATATGGAGTTACAGAATTAATAAAAGTTAATTTAAAATAAAAATATGATTAACATTTATTAATAATAACAACAATTGGGGAACCTATCTTGAACTTTTCATGGGAAAGGACATGAATGATTCTGAGACACCTTAACTTAAAAGAAAGTGGAGAAGATGGATGTTCACATGGACTTAAAGGTTTATATATATTTTCTTCGTTCATGTAAACAGCAGATGGGAAACCAGAAGTTCCCCTTTTGCATGTCTCTTTTCTTTTGCTTTCTTTACTTTTTCTTTCTCTTTCCTCTCTTTATTTCTATTGCCCCATTTTTAAAATTATTTTATCGTTTGCAGCTGTAGTTTTACTGTATTATGGGAAAATATCAATAAAAAGAATCTTATAAAAAACAAACCCAAAAAAGAGAATGATCTCAGGGTTAAAATGTAAGTAGTGAGGTGTTTCAGGTAAGCAAGCATTCATTGTATATAAAGATGGAACTCTATAGAACTACTACTTATTGTTCCTTATTCTTTTGTTCTATGTTCCAAATGCTTAAACTGGCAGCCAGCACAGTGAAAAGAGAACACCAGCCCTCCTTAATCTTCATGTCACCAGAGGGACACATGGGTCACTGGTGCTGCCTTTGCTCCTGACGTACAATTTATATACTGAATAAAATTATGCTACACTAAAGCAAAACAGGACTGTTCGTTTCTTTCTTTTTGTCTCTTTTCTCCATTCAAAAAATCTTACATTTGCTGCTTAGTTTTTCTAGCAGCGCAACCTGCCAGACTTGCTGATACCGGGTGATCAAAGTCAGCCCTTTTCACATCCTACCCCATTCTAACCATCACATATTGTGCTGCCATCAAGCAAAACTCTCTTGCATTTTTGAATTACAGTTAAAAAAAGAAACCAGCCATTCAGCAAAGGACTCTTATTTGTTTGTTTGTTTGTTTGTTTGTCACTGCAGCAGACTAACAAACTAACAGCCGTGCTCTTGGTGATCTGCGAGTTCATCTCATCATGCCTTTGATGAAGGATGCTATGTCACAATATGGTATCTTTCAAGGTGCATTATGTAGGGGTGGGATATGGTTGCCCTACTGGAGGTAGTCATGTTGTCTTCGCAATATAGCATGCTTTTGCAGATACGTTGTGGGCTGAGATTGTTAGGAGTGCCAGCGACACTTTACCATGGGAGCGGGAATGTATATAAAAAAAAGAACCACCTGCTGAGCTGATTCTTTAAAATGTAAGCACCCTGACTCTGAAATTTCAAAATGTTGTCAGTCCAACCCAGAGGTAGTCAATGGACCAGAACTCCCATCAATACTAGTAAGCTGTCATCAGGGATGATGACAATTGTAGCCCGATAGAGTCTGGAGGGCATAATGTTTTCTATGCCTGGTTCAACCATTGATGGTGGACTTCTTTTCACCCCATTCTCATCCCATGTATGATTTAGTTGAGATTCCTGCAATGCATGGGGTTGGACTAGATGAACCTTGGGGTCCCTTCCAACTCTACAATTCTTTGGTTCTATGATTCACATCCCTGCACATCTGCAAAAACAGTTATATCCAGAACTTTTTTGCACAGCCATATATTCACCGTCAAAATTAGCAGTTGAGAATGGGATGGGGGCAAACTCGTTTCATCTTGACAAACACTTCTCAGGAATGGCAGCTGGCTGGAAGAAGAGTGTGGATGGGCATCCCATATATTTGCAGACTGATCTCTGAAAATCTGTCAGTATTTTGATGCCTTTGAAACACAATTGGGGAGTAAATACAGCACAAAGCCAGATGCAAAGATGGGCTTCTGTTGCCAACTTCTTCAATAAAGGGAAAGGTAGAAAAATCAAGTTAAATGATCAGTTATCGAAATCAAAGTTAGGTTAATAGCAAAATCAAGTTAGCCAAAATGTAGGGGGGGCACGCTATGCAATTAGTTTTTTTTCCCTTGCTTTAGTTTGTTAGTAACATTTATCTTTATAGGCAGTGTATTACTTAGGTAAATGTGCATCAGTACCAGCATGTAAATATAATGCACAATTCAATATAATATATGTGCCACAACAATAATGACTATCTTTGAGTTCATTACTTCATAGTACAGGGGGAGAAACCCAGCATTTATACCTTTTAATATAATTCTGCAAAGATTATTTAATTATAGTAAAAGAGCCCTACAGGGCAAAGATTAAGTTGGGTCTCACCACGAGGATCATTCTTATTTACAGTGGCTATTTGTTTATTCCCCAATATACACCTCCAAATCCCTCATTAATTATCTGTAAGCTTCCAATTTGAAATAGAGTTCTGAAAGGCCTAGAATCATCACATGCTTCTCTCTGCCTGAGGGGCACTGCAATTTTAATATACTATACAGGACCCCAAGGCTATATCCAACTATTATTCTGCACATTATACAATATTGCTAAAGTACATAATGAAGCAAGTTTAAACACTAATCAAATATTTAAATAAATGCATTCTAGTGGACAGCAACAAAGCCAGCCTGTTTGCTTAGTTGGTGAATCTGTTGACTAAATCAACTCATTATTTTAATAGAATTGTTTGATGGATGCTTTAATACTAAGGCATTCTTCTAAATTGTCTGTTTTGGGCTACAAAAGCAATCCACATTAGCAGGAGTGCTTTCCAGAGGCATATGAAAAAGTCCCTTGTAATGCAGGAATCTTTTACTCAAGGTAGGGCTTAAACTCACAACCCTGGTATTATGAGTCATTGTCATGCGTCCAGGTTCCCGGCTTGATAACACAGTAAGTGCCGTTAATTAAAAAGGAGGATTTATTGCAAAAATAAACAGATAGCTCCAGACAGCTGAAACATAGCCTCCAGCATCATCAATCAAGATGACCCTTCTGAAGACAGTTTCCGGGTTCTACAGAATATATGGAATTTTCGAACCTTGCGTCTCTTGCTTTGTTTCCGGTCTAACAGCCCACCCCTTAGCCAACTCTTAGAAGAGATTGGATCATATCCAACTTCTTCCCGGTCTGACAGACTACTTCCTCCCCTGTTCCCGCCTGATTGAACTTCCCAAGAGATTTGGCTGGATTCCAGCCCACTTGCAGTCATTCCCTTATCAGTCGGCATTCCAAGGGCAGGGGACTAATAATAATAATAATAATAATAATAATAATAATAATAATAATAATAATAATAATAATTTATACCCCGTCCATCTGTCTGGCTGGGTTTCCCCAGCCACTCTGGGTGGCTTCCAACAGAAGTATTAAAATACAATAATTTATGAAACATTAAAAGCTTCTCTAAACAGGGCTGCCTTCAGTTGGCTCTCTCTGCTGTTAATCCTGCCTGAAAGTTAACCTTCTCTGTTTCTGGCTGCTTTCTTCAGTTGGCTGCAAACTTCCACTGGGAGCTGGCTCATTCCTGACACTCATGCTCTACCAACCTGAAGATGCAGGGAGTTGAACCTGGGACTTTCTGCAAACAGAGCAGACGCTCTAGCACTGAGCTAGACCCTGCCTCATACTTAGTGACCACAAAGAGAAATGGTCACTATTCCTGTATACCGAGCAATAAAGACTGGTCAGTAGTCCAGCTTAAGGAGTAGTAATGCTGACTGTAGGGTTATTTTCAAATACTAGAGGAAGAATGTGGACAAATGCTATGAACCTACTTCATTTAAAGATAGGTTCAATGACCTATGGGAGCTTTAAAAATGTCATTTCTATCATTTCTAGAAAGGATTCCTATCCTTTTGACAAAAAGCCACAAAAGAAAAGACACCACAAATAATTTACTCTCTGCGTCTTTCTGCTTCTGTGCCTGCTATATATATTTCTTACTTCTGCTCCTTCCCTTGAAAAAGCAAAGAACGTGACTAAGAACAAATCTTTGCATTGCCTATGTTTGATATGGGCAGAGCAGTCCTAAACTCAAATGACAGTGGAACTGCAGCTATGATGTCACTGTGCTTTTCAACAGCTGCCATATACTGTGCATGCTCAGCCAAGGTGGGGAGCAAAGCAAAATGAAATCATGATTTAAAGTATGGCAGACACAACTGCAACATCCCTGAAAAAGCCAACCAATCAGATACCATGCAAGTGATGATGCACACATGCCACATGGACACAGGCCAAGCATGGGGAGAAGGGGGGCTCTGCCATGTCACCACACCCTGTAAAATTCAAGAAATTCCAGAGATCGCCGGATCAAATTTTCTGGCTTGGACATGTGAAAGCCCTAAACGGCCTCGGTCCAGTATACCTGAAGGAGCGTCTCCACCCCCATCGTTCTGCCCAGACATTGAGGTCCAGTGCTGAGGGCCTTCTGGCGGTTCCCTCACTGCGAGAAGCAAAGCTACAGGGAACCAGGCAGAGGGCCTTCTCAGTAGTGGCACCTGCCCTGCGGAAAACCCTCCCATCAGAGGTCAGAGAGATAAACAACTACCTGACATTTAGAAAATACCTAAAGGCAGCCCTATTTAGGGAAGTTTTTAATCTGTGATATTTGATGCATTTTAATGTTTGTTGGAAGCCGCCTAGAGTAACGGGTTATAAATATATTATTATTATTATTATTATTATTATTATTATTATTATTATTATTATTATTAATCACCCCTCACCACCTCATTATTCAGGAAGTGCACATCCCTAGTAACTGCCTGTCAATAGTTAACAGGTGTTATGCACAGAAACTGAAAATTTTGTGTCACAATCTCTCGCTATCTTCCATAAATATTGGAAATTCTGGAACACAGAAATCTTCTCAGGTCCACAGACAGTAAGAAATGGGTAGAACTAGATTTATAACATATACAAAACAGAGAGAACAATTATAACAACAGACAAAAATTAAAAGATGAAAAACAAAACTATAAATGAAGCACGTAGAATGAGTAGTTGCACATGAGTTAAAATAACAAAGTCCAAGGAAAGATTATCAACTTTATCATCAACTATAGTTCCAGATTTATCAGACTTGTGACAAGGATAGTCTTGAAAATTATGTTTCTGCTGTATATGTCATAAAGGAATGTCAAATCATATAAAAAGTGTCTGGTGGTTCTGGTCTTTGTCAAAATCTCAAATTATGCATGGTTCTCTCCATGATAGCTATATCCAGCATAAGTGGTACCTAGAATTAAGATAAGATAAGAATTTCCCCTTCTGGTGAAAGACAAAGTATATTAGTTGCTAAATATCTTTCCTCTTTGTCTAATCCAGACAACATTTTCCCCCTTCTTTTGAATAATATTGGGGACATAAAACTGGTTTTACATCTTTCTGGGATAGTGATAACCACTCTAAATAATTTCACAGGTAGAAAGCAAAAAGTTATGTAGCCTGGCTAATGGGTTTTGGATACACAAGGGCATACTTCCTGTGACTTAAAGGGGAGGGGCAGAAGAGGCTTGGAGGAAATTCTGAAAATGCCTAAATAATGTTTCAAAGCTACTTAGATAAAGTATCCATTATTCCCTCTTGGGTATAATATACTATTAGCAAGCATCAAAATGAACCTATTCTCTTACTGTACTGTGAAAATCTTTTCTCGTCATGTAAACAGTTTTGTAAGGGCCCATTTGGCAGAATAGTTTTATATTTTTGAAATTGATGCAAAAAAGAAAGGAAAGGAAAGGAAAGGAAAAAAGATGAACCCACACAAACAGAAAGTTTCAATGAATGTTTTGTCTCCCCTTTTCTTTTGGTTGTGAAAAGCAAGAAAAATTGAGCAGTATCCACTTTTCTTTGCGAGGTATAAAATTCGGTTTCCTTGTACGTAAGTTCCTTGTACATATGCACTTTGTTTAATTCCTGCTCCCTTCCTTTTAGATCTTCTACTCCCTCTTTGTTTATCTGCCAACTATTTACACCAGCATTTGTGTTCCACAGTGATGGCTTTAAAAGGCCACCTCCAATTTGCCACCCCCTTTTCTGTAGTGCCACTGGGAATGAAGAGCAGTGGTATGCAAAGCTTCACTCAGGGGTGGCCCTGAACTCAGCAAGAAAAGGGGGATTGGGATAAAGCTAGAATTAGCTGGCTTTCCACCTCTTGTTAGTGTCCCTACATTCCACTCTACCCGGCCCAATGGGCACAGGCCACCACTGACTACAAAACTGGTAATGTACCGGTAATAGTATTCGCCACCACATTTGAAGCAGCCTAATGATGCCTAATGATAGGGCAGACCCTGGATTCTGATGGATTTAACAGAAAATAAGAAGAGTTTGGTGGGGAGTCAGAAGTTCCTTCCTGTACCAGAATTGTAAGTTATGTTCCTCAAAAGCAGGGCTACTCTCGTGGTTCCTGAAATAGAACTGAAACAGTCCTGCAAGGTACATAACTTTGTACTCCAAACCCTACAGCCAGTGCCGGATTTACGTATAAGCTAAACAAGCTATAGCTTAGGGCCCCACTCTCTCCCCCCCCCAAAAAAAAATGTAAAGGGAAAAAAACCTGGATGTACATCCATGAACTCATGAGGTGGCAATAAAGAAACCTGCTCTCTCCTTCGCCAACTATATGGAAACGATAATACTTGTCAATTTTAAGGGGAGGTTGGAAGGATTATTGAGATAAAGGGAGAATCCCTAAGCACATGGTACCTCTTGTGAGAAAGATACACAACCACACTCTACCATTTCACATCAGCTCTTCACATTCCTAAGACGTAATATTCATTCTAATAAGTCTGTTTGAGGAAGCTTATTGTCATTTTTACGAATGTATATTTAGTTTGATTCACTTGCAACCACAATGGGCACAGACTTTCTACTGCATTAGTTCAGCTAAAATGAACAGGATTTATGCAAGAAACCAGATGTGATCTTGGGCCATTCCCATTCATTATCGTAGAGCTTGCATTATCGTGGAGTCCTCAGTAGATTGTGCCCCTTGTGGATAAGGTTTCTTTCCCAAACATACAGACTCAAGCAGTTTGTAACAGCCCTGGATATTTATGTCAAACTCATGAAATTTTACAACTCCTTGTAGAGTCTGCGAAATTACCTTCAGACCTTGTGCTGAATTAGTTCTGTTGTTTTATCCTTACAGATTCATTATATTTCTTTTGGCCAGGTACATGCTGAAACTGAATTTTTACCAAGCCTCAGATTAAGTAGGCATCTTGCAGTGATTTCTTTTTCGTGTGTGAATCATTACATTTAGACTACCAGGAGAAAGTGGGAGAATTGTTTTTGTTTTAAAAAGCTTTCAGAAGTTAAATTAATCTTGAGCAGTGTGTGTGAGTGTGCATGTTTGCATATGCATGCATAAATGAGTCATTTGGGTTTTTTTATTGGTGTGCAATAGACAGATGGTATTATCCAAACATGCAAAGAGAGTTGGGGAGGGGATCTCTGTACTGGGGTGGTCATAAGTAGATTGGGATCTTCCTTAGAAAAATAATGCAAAAAGAAGAAAAAAAGAAGTCTGGGTGATGTGAGATAGATAAGCAAAGATCTTTCAATTGTTTAACAATGTCAACAAAATGACTTCCCTAAACAATTACATTACTGAAATTAAGAAAGCAGGCAGGGGTGCCAGGAATAGATTTTGGTTTAGAAAGACTGTGATCCATCCACTTCTGATGCTCGGAACAAATTCCTGGGTTGATAATCTTTTTAGTTTAAGGTCCTGCTCAGTGCTAGTTAAAATGAAGTAGATCTCACGTCTGGTACAACAGTAGATCCCACAAGTCAGGTAGAACAGATACATGAGTCATTTAAAACTTTAGCATATGCTCATTCATAAATCTATTCCATCTCAAACCCACACTAATCTGCTTTTCTCAAGGGGGAAAAAGACCATTAACATTCAAAAATATCTAAATAGGTATTTTTGACCATATATTTCACAATACACTTATTGCTAGGTATATTTACTTTCAAAAGATGCTTTACTAAACATAAGTTGATCTTATCTGAACCAAGAACTATAGTTTATATTCAGTATTTGCCTGGAAAAATTGTGACTAAAGATTATTGCAATATCATGATGAGATTTCACAGTATTGCCATTTGTAAGCTCTCTAATGCAAGGTCTCTAAGGCGTATTGTACTTCAAATCCATTTTTACAGTAACATTTAAAGTCTTAAAAAAATTCTACCAAGACTATACCAAGGAAAACACAATGTACTTTCTCTTTTGATTCACTCCTCTCCAAATTATTATTTTACATTTAGTGGCACTCAGCTGCCTTTTCCCCCATTTAGTGGTGAAGTCTTTAAAAAGATGTGACCCAAACAACAACAACATAATAATACCATGCTTTGGTAGCACTGCTTTGATCCTAATGGATGCTGCAGACGTTATCACGAATATAATAATGATATTCAGATTGTATGGATAGATTTGCAACCCTGCTGCTGATGTTGAAAGCAACAGGGTCGCATGCCTTCGAGGTAGGTTAAGCTTCAGAGCAAGCATTCAACAAACTCCAATTCAAAAGAATCACTTATATGTTTGAAATCAAAGCAAATTTGGTGATCCCATTAATAAAGTTCATATTTTGAAGTTTAGTTGACAAGATGCTTAGCACTCCTTTGTTAGCTTGGCTATTCATTTCATAAGTAAAATTGACACCCTCTCTTGCTGTGAGCCCATCCAGCTGATCATGTTAGCAAGATTTTTCACCATATGGAAACAGAAACATGGCCATAAGATGGCAAGTCCATACAGGAAACATGTGAACACATACAGGAAACATGTGAGCTTCCCAGTGATGTTGAAATTCCCCTTAGGGATTCAAGTATGGAGGATCATACCAAATTCTCCGTAAATGTCTGACTTTATTCAGTAATGCATTACTGGACAGAGTTCAAAGAGTATGCAAGAACATTCCCATTAGGTTGCTCAGCGGCAGTCATTGTATGTTTCCAAATGGCAGTTGTGTCAGTTTCTGCTGGCATATTTCTACCCCAATCTCAAACGTCAGACATGGCGTGCAAATAGATCTGATACAAGTGTGGGACGGAATGGGAAAGAATGCCGATTCCACAAAAATGTCCATTGTGAAGCAGGAGAATCTACTATGTTGCAATCCTAGCCATGTCCACTCAGATGTAAGCCCCATTAAATTCAATGGGGCGTGCTCCCAGGGAAGTGATGTGTGCATGGCAGCCTATCACTGTCACATTCCCGAAGGTGAAAGAACATTTGGAAGTTTCTGTAGTATGCGAATGGTTTCAAAAACACACCTTCTCTGCCTGCTTTCTGATGATACCTCTCTTGTATGTACCAGCTAAGCTGTTTAGGAAAAAAATAGCTAAATAAATAAATAAAAAATGCAGACTTTCTGAGGTGCAGGAGTCAGGACATTATTACAGAAGACTGTTATATTTGAACCCCCGCATTCAGGATCAGAGATAATCTGCCGTTTTATTATATGAAAGGTCACGATAGCTCTTCTATAGGTGTACCTTGTATATTAAAGATCATGAGCTGTGTCATAAAAAGTTGTTGGGCTTTAAGACTGGGTGGATAAATGTCACCTCACTCAACACAATGAAAATAGAATACCTGTTTCAGCATTCATAGTATTGAAACCACTGACGCCTCAAATCTCTCATGTGACTCCCCTCCCCCTCCCCCTATTGTCTTAATGCTTTTGTGCAGCAATATTATGCTATGTACTTGCACAACCGAAACCAAATGCAGGTAAACTTCAACAGCAGCCCATGAATTTATAAGCTATAAATTTTATATCAGAGGTAGCCAATGTAGCACTCCCATCAGCCCATCCAGCAGGACCAATGGACAGGAATGATGGGAGTTGAGAGTCCAACAACATCTAAAGAGCTCAACATTGGCTATCAATTTTATATACTACATATAATGTAGTAATATGTAATGTGTGACAATTTATTCCAGGCATCAGACTACTGAAAGGCAACAGCTTCAATTCACCACTGTGGATCTGTTAAATAAAACCGTTAATTAAGAAGTCAAACATGCCAGTTACATTCTAGCTGGCTATCGGCCCTAACAGTGCCTTTCTGAACTGTTGCATGCTTTTTTCTAATTGTAGTGAAAATGTAACTTGAAATTAATTAGGTATGAGATGCTGTAGAGAAATAAACATCAGGCCAGTGTAAGATACATTATGTCTTTTAGATAAAAGCATAATCAGGGATTGTGCAGAACCATAACTAATAACATTTCCTGCTCCTTATAAAGTAATATGTATGACAGCTTTATGATTAAATTATTTCAGTATGCTGCATAGGGAATTAAAAAAGATTTATTGTAAAGTGAACCAAATAGCTATATTAAACATTTCTACTCATACCCATAATCTTTAGTATTTGCAACAACTTTAATTAGCATTATGCTCTCATGTAATACTTGGACACCTTTAGTTTCTGGTGCATATTGCAGGCTTTTCCCTCTCTCTTCCAATGTTAAGCCCTATTATTAATTTGTATTTCTTTCAGGTTTTATTTGCCTCTATCTATTTAGAATTCTCAGGAAAGCTCAGGGTGGGTTCAGCCCTAGGAAAGATGGTGTTATCTCTAGGGTCATTGGTAAGTGACAGACTCTTTCTTCCCCATGAAATTTGGGGGATACAATAAACATCTCTTCGTGATTTGTATATGGGAAGATGTAGTTGCACATGAAAAACAAACAGTTTCTAATTCATCTCCTAAATCACTGTAATTGGAGCATACTGGGGAAATTGTTGATTGTGATTAAAATTTAGATCTGTCCATCCGAATGACAGATTCTCCCCTCTCCCCTTTTAAGCTTTGGGCGTTTTCCTGTTTGATGGGGTGTGTGTGTGTGTGTGTGTGTGTGTGTGTGTGTGTGTGTGTGTAGATTAGATAGATTAGATAGATTAGATAGATAGATAGATAGATGATAGATGATAGCTAGCTAGCTAGATGATAGATAGTCAAAGCCACAGGATTATCCAGCTGTTTAAGGAGTTGCTGGGTAGTATTCAACTACTGTAAGTCCTAAAAAGGTAAAGGTAAAGGGGGCCCCTGACCATCAGGACCAGTCGTGTCCTACTCTGAGGTTGCGGCGCTCATCTCACTCTATAGGCCATTGGAGCCGGCGTTTGTCCGCAGACAGCTTCTGGGTCATGTGGCCAGCATGACAAAGCTGCTTCTGGCGAACCAGAGTAGCGCACGGAAACACCGTTTACCTTCCTGCCGGAGAGGTCCCTATTTATCTACTTGCACTTTGATGTGCTTTCGAACTGCTACCGGTAGGTGGGCAGGAGCTGGGACCGAGCAACGGGCGCTTACCCCGTTGCAGGGATTCGAACCGTCGACCTTCTGATCAGCAAGCCCTAGACTCTGTGGTTTAACCCACAGCGCCACCTGGGTCCCTCCACTGTAAGTCCTACTCAGTTCTATTGAAATTAATGAACCTAAGTTGTCCAAGAAGTATCTTCTGAGTAGAACTAGCTCTGCCTGCCACCCCATGATCTCTCTCAAGAAGCCTTGTTAATGGAACAGACCAATTTAGAAACTTGGAAACCTTCCATACATCACCCCAATTCACTTTGTAATTTAGGGTACACACAAAGACAGGGCACTATTATCCCTATTATCTACTGCAGCCATGAAAAGGAAGCTAGCTGTTCTCTATTTTGAGTCATAGGACAACTGTGAATGCTGAGTTAGCCCGGGATCCTGTAGGACCAAAACCACTGTGCTGACTAAAGAATGTTAGATTATAATTTATAGTCACTGAATATAACTGATTCATTTGAGGCCTCGTGTGATATTAATTCTGCATGTTCTAACACAAATATCCCCCAAATTATCCTCAGAAAGCTCCTAAAATATAATTCATCCAGACATCCTGAAGACTATGATTGCAGCCAGATGGTATCTTTAAAAGCATTGGGCATCGTTATATGTAAAAAAATAGAAGGTTCTATATTCTGCTGATGATTAGAGAAATAATGCAGTAAATGCTTCAAGCACCTGTTATTTGTGCCACAATTAGATTTTTCATTAAAAGGCACAAAGTGAACAAAAGACTTAGTTTATGGTTTCATTACAACTAAGTGGTCCTTGGTGAATTGTAGTCCAACATGCTTTTTAATTTCTAACACTTGGACTTTGCTATCATAGGAGCTTTTAACTGCTTTGTCACTTAGTGGGATGGCTGATAGTTGGGTGTTTCAATAATTAGCCAAGTATTTTGTTGAAATAACTGTATCAAATGAAAAAAAAAGCTTCTCTTTCCATTTACCGTTGAGGACTTGACAGTGTAGCGAAACTTCCAAAGCTTCATGAGACCTAATCAGTTTTGACACTGGTCCGCTGGCTTCAGAATTTCAAAAGACGTGATAGCAAAGATTTCAAAGAAACTATTCTCATTTGCATACCTGTAGCATAAGAGCCAAGCTACATGATCAGGAGATTCACCCTGATGCCAGCCATTCTGAACTTGTGCACAGAAAGAAATTGTCTTGTGGACTTGTTTCCATTTAACCCACCACAGCAAAGCCTAACCCCACCTATAATAATTAGGAAGATTGAACTCAGAAAGTTTTGTTTCCACATGTTTAGGACCTGGCTAGCAGATTGCTATCATGGGGAGTCACATGTTTGAATGTTGCCCTATATAAGAACATTTGTTTATTAACTTTATAAGGGTGCTTTAATCCCTGGATGGCTTAACAATGCCATATTTAAAAAACACAGTATAGAATAATTAAGGGAATCCTAACTCATGTCTGGGACATTTGGGGCTGAACTGATAGTGGAGACCATCTGCTATTCATACCATTCGGGGCGGAAGCTGGGAGGCAATGCATTCCATCTTTTGTAGTACCAGCTCCAGGTACAACAAAATCAACACTGATCAACCCTACTGTCTGTAGCTAGGTTGGCTTACGATCCAACAGCTTCTTGAGCAGCCCAGCTATGTGCCTTGCCTGCCTCTTCCTCACCCCATACATGCCCCATGCAATGGAGGGAGAGAGGTTTCACTGGCTACCACTGAAACTTTGGGTAGCTTTCATGTCTGGACATGGGATGAATAAAGCTGGGCAGAAGAAGACCATCACTGCAGGCCAACACTGTCCAATGAAGCTGAAGAAGAAGAGGAAGAAGAAGAGGAAGAAGAAGAAGAAGAAGAAGAAGAAGAAGAAGAAGAAGAAGAAGAAGAAGAAGAGGAAGAAGAAGAAGAAGAAGAAGAAGAAGAAGAAGAAGAAGAAGAAGAAGAAGAAGAAGAAGAAGCATGCTGTGTTCTCCAGTCATTGTTGGACTACAGTTCCCATCATCCCTGACCATTGGTCATGCTGCTGATCACTGTGGTCCAATAACATATGGATAGTACTATATGGTCTAAAGGTAAAGGTAAAGGGACCCCTGACCATTAGGTCCAGTCGCGGACGATTCTGGGCTTGCAGTGCTCATCTCGCTTTACTGGCTGAGGGAGACATAGTACACCTTCCAGGTCATGTGGCCAGCATGACTAAGCCACTTCTGGCGATATGGCCTAGTCCTCGCTTAATACATAATCTGGAAACTGGGGCAGTGAACATACATTGGCTTGGATGCAAGAAAGTGATACAATGAAGAGGAAGTACTTCTGCTTTGCATGGGTTTCCCCTTTCCTAGTGCAGGCCAATTCCCCCTTCCTAGTGCAGGTCTTCTTCTGACATGCCATGCCATTCTGATGAGTTCTCCAATCTTCAGGGGATGTAGGGTGGGGCTACTGTGGGAAGAAGGAAGCGCCATTCCAAAGAGTATAAATCTACCGATGGACTTGTGGATCCAGGCCATTGTGTCTCCACTACATTGCACAGATAGCATGGTGTATAAGTGGGAAAGTAGCACAAACCACATCTTCTCATCTTAGCCTGTATTTTGTGTGTGGATAGAAAGGAGGAATGATCATGGATATACAGAGAGGCAAGAGCATAAGGCTCTCTCTCCCCCTCCCCAGTCCTGGCTTGATGCAAGTCAGTATTATACAGCAGAACTGTGTACTGGAGACATGTTCACCACAGTGGAACAGCAAGAGACACCTGTGGACAGTGGAGTGGAAAATAAAAAGCAGAGAAGTGTGGTGGACCAGGGAAAACAACAAAGAGTTGCTTATGCAGAAGATGGTCTTTATTTCTTTCCCAAGCCTTGCTTCAGTGAAAAGACTGGCCTTGATTTTCTTGTGCAGTTATTTAGCTCTGAACTCATGGTATTTATTTGCTTACTATATTTGCATGGTTTCCAAATACCCTGGCAGCTCCTACGAATTAAAAGAATAAAATGCTAAAAAGGCAGCACTAAACATTATAAGAAGCATTAAAAAAACCCCTTCTGTCTGGCTGATGTACAAGAAAACAGTAAGTCTGAAAAGGTAGCCTAACCCTGTGAAATAGAAAAAAACACCAGCCTTCCATTTCCACCTAGAGTAGAACCTCTCCCTTAAGTAGAACTTCTCTGCCTTGCAAATGCACACCTTTACAGAAGTTTTGACTTTAATAAATACAAACATTACATTTTTATCAGTGCCTTATGACTTTAACAGAGTGGTCTTGTGCTCAAATCCTGCTTGTGGGTTTTCCAAGGGCATCTGAGGACACACTGTGAAAACAGGATGCTAGATTGCACCAGGCCTTTGCATGATCCTACCAAAATTCTAAACTATAACCAAAATTTATTAATAATAATAATAATAATAATAATAATAATAATAATAGATTTATATACCACCCTTCATCAAAAGATCTCAGGGTGGTTCACAAAAATCCAAGAAGGAAAAATAACAAATGACATTCATATACTGGTGAAACTCGTAAAATTAGAATATCATCGAAAAGTGCATTTATTTCAGTAATGCAACTTTTTATTTTTAATTTTAATTTTAATTTTTACAATTGCTTTCTTTTGGAAATTCCACAGTAATAAAACAAATAGCTCCAATAATACAAAAATAAACATCGCTATTGCATTTCATTAATTACATTCCATTTATAATTGACCCGCCTAACGACAAATAATTACAATTACAACAAATAAAGGCTTGACATATCTTGCTGTGCATGTCATACATCTATCTCATATATTGGTTTCACCTTTTAAGTTGTGTTACTGAAATAAATGTACTTTTTGACGATATTCTAATTTTCCAAGTTTAACCTGTATATACAAAGGGATGCGGGTGGTGCTGTGGTCTAAACTACTCTTGGGCTTGCCGATCGGAAGGTTGGCGGTTCAAATCCATGCAATGGGGTGAGCTCCCGTTGCTCTGTCCCAACTCCAGCCAACTTAGTAGTTTGAAAGAATGGCAATGCAAGTAGATAAATAGGTACCGCTCCAGCGGGAAGGTAAACGGCATTTCCATGCGCTCTGGTTTCTGTCACAATGTCCCATTGTGCCAGAAGCGGCTTAGTCATGCTGGGCACATGACCCGGAAAGCTGTCTGTGGACAAATGCTGGCTCCCTTGGCCTAAAAGCGAGATGAGCACCACAACCCCAGAGTCGCCTTTGACTGGACTTAGATGTCCAGGGGTCCTTTTCCTTTTCCTTTTCTTAACACACACACACACACACACACACACACACACACACACACCCTTGAAAGGCTTTTTTATTATTACAGGAAACAGTATAAAACAGCATTTTGCTGCCTCTCTATGTTTTGCAGCAGGAAGCAGAAAGAGTGAGTCTCTGAGAAAAATGGTGGCTTAGCTGCTACATTAGATTTCGAAGTTATTATATCATTCAGAAGAGTGATGCCTTCTCCCCAGACAGGTGATAACAAATTCTTAACCTTTAGCTTTCTCCCAGTCTTTTCTTTGGTCCCTCGGTGTACGGAGAGGTGATAATAACTTTATTGGTCTGCCATGTGCTATACTGTGTGCAGCTGCTTGATTAGTATTGCTTTTGACCTAATGCCCAATAAAAATGAAGACAGAATTGAGTTCAATATTGCATTTTGGAGGTGAAAAGACCACATTTCCCCAACAAAACCATGTGCTCCAATCTGTTTCCATCGGAGGCACCTGCTTCAAGGCCCATAAAGCCAACTTGCCGACTTTTTGAATTGACTTTTTATAAGGAATATCACACCACTTATCCTCAGGAGGGTATGGTGAAAGTACTTTGTGTCTTCTGAATGACACAGGGAGCAGTGATTTATATCACGGTTCTTAGTAAGCAAAAGAGGAGAAAACGTTTGGATGACTTTGGAAAAGCTAGGCAGGGTTAGGAGCTGTTCATCTGTATGACATTCTTGTCCCTGAATTTTAGAGCTGTAAATGCTCCATGTTAGATTTATTATATTTTATTATCTATTTCTTGCTTCAGCCTAACTAGGATATAGAGGACAGAACTGTGACTTTTCCTCCAAGGAGTTCAAGATTCTGTTCATGGTTTCCCCCTCCCAATTGTATTCTCACAGCAACCCTGTGAGGTAGGTTAGGCTGAGAGACAGTGGAACAGCTCAAGGTTACCTAGTGAACTTCATGACTGAGTGGCAATTTGAACACCAAATTCCCAGGTCCTAGTCCAACACTCTAACCACTACACTGCACTGCAGAGCCACCAGTGAATTGCAATGTTTGTGAATTGTTCTTCTATCATTTCAAAAACACATTATAAGCACAGGGGAAAGGATCTCAAACTATGATTCTCAACTCAGGAAACTGATTTCCAGGGCCACCAGTCCCCTGTTTCCATGTAACCCTGACATGCCTAGCCCTTGCTCTAAAACACCAGGCTGCTTGAGTACTCGGGCAGTTGACCTCAAGGGTGAAACTAGTCTATCAGTCTCTGCAGAGCTCTAGCCTCCTTGGTCCAAGCAACTCATCTCCCTGACCCTCTTTCTATCTCTAGCCGTGATCAAGAACTGAAACCTGTCTTGGATCCTGTACCTGCTTCTGACTGTCTTGGTTCAGCAGCTTTCCTCCAGCCCTTGTACATGACCATCTGATGCTTAATCCCAAGAGCACCCTCGCATTTAGCAATATATGCATTCCTTAAGTCTAGAATATGTCCAACTTTTTCAGAAGAAGTATTCATAGAAGAGGGATAGACAACCTTTTTGGGGTGAAGGGATGCATTCTGATAAAAAGTAATCATCCATTCATTCTCTCTCTCTTTCCCCCTGTGCTCTTCTTCTATTCATCAGCCATTTAGCCATCCATTATCCAACTTTCCTCCTCCTCCTGCCCCAAACACAAACCTCTTTCTCTTTCATGAGCACTCCCTGAAGTGAAGTCAGAAGTGTCAACGTACTCACCTGTGCCTCTGAATACTAATACTCAATCCACACTGTATTTCAGGGGGAGGGACATTTCCAGATGCACAGTATTTGGTATGGATCCAAATATTACGGTAATTCAACTGAAAGCAATTCAGTGCAAGTAAAGCATAAGCTTTCGGAGGCATATTTGGATGTGCCTAATCTTATTTACTTTGGTGATTTCTGATCCAGAAAGTACTGATACATGTGTAATCTCCTTAGATGATCATGAAGCCAGTTTCGGGGATGGATGATATTGAATTTCTGCTTAAACCAGGGGCATTGGCATGTTTCCAAAGGAGAGTATTGAGTTTGGAGGACAAACACACACATACCTCTTCCTCTGAGGCCAATTTCTCTCCTACCTTTACAGGGGGGGGGGTCATCCCTCACCCCTGCATTATTATATTGGAGGCAAATGCACACCTTACAACATTTCTCCAATGAAAATAGGGATGTCCTATTTACTATTATTATTATTATTATTATTATTATTATTATTATTGTTATTATTATTACTATTATTATTACAGTGGTACCTCGGTTTACAAACACAATTGGTGCCGGAAGTCTGTACTTAACCTGAAGCGTACTTAACCTCAAGCGAACTTTCCCACTGAAAGTAATGGAAAGTGGATTAATCCATTCCAGACGGGTCTGTGGAGTACTCAATCTGAAGCGTACTTAACCCGAGGTATGAGTGTAATTGGTTCCGGAAGTCTGTACTTAACCTGAAGCGTACTTAACCTGAAGCGAACTTTCCCATTGAAAGTAATGGAAAGCGGATTAATCCATTCCAGACAGGTCGGCGGAGTGCTTAAACTGAAAATACTCAAACCGAGGTGTACTTAAACCGAGGTATGACTATATTATTATTATTATTATTATTATTATTCCCCATCCATCAACTTCTCTATACAAAGCTGCCTTCAGATGGCTTAGGGTTTGGATAACTCCATACCATCCAACATTTCTCTGATGAAAACAGGGATGTCCTAAGGAAAAGTGGGACATTCTGGGATCAAATCAGAAACTGGGAAGACTTCTGTAAATCCAGGACTGTAACTGGGAAATAGGGACACTTGGAGGGTTTGCAAATGCCCTATTTTGCTTCAAGCAGCAATTAGTTCCAAGCCAACTATTAAATCAGATTACTAATAGCTCTTTGGTGGACCTAACTGAAGTAATAAACAAAATAAAATGAAAAGGGAAGAGAGTTATAAAGCAAGGATGGAAATAACCTCATTACTTTTCACAGAGTAATTCCAATTGAATGATATTCAGATATATGAAAGGAGATGTTGGCTTGATGATTCTTCCCTTGCCCTGAACAATTAAGCGATTAAGGACAACCCTACTAGTGCTCATCAGACGATAGTTTATCTTTTTTATGAGTTTAAATCACACTCTTATTAGATGCAAATAAGGACATCTCATTCAAGGTGAATTCTCCTTAAACGGCGTCTCATTTACAAAACTCGATTACATCAGAATGGGCCGGTACATAGTGAAATGTGTAAAAGGCCCGGAAAATGAATAAAACATTAAAATCCTTTCATGATCAGCAAAAACATCACCACCACCACCATCATCATTATTATAGTCATTGATATTATTGTTGGTTATTAAAACAAGAAAAACTATCCATTCCCTGAATAAAACAACCAGATACTTAACTTCTTTTCACAAATAGCATTATAATAAAGCATATGAGACCATGAATTGTAAATTTAACACAGTGGATCCCCCACTCCACATTACTAAGAAAACAAGGGCCTCTTTAATAAATGGCACACAATTAACCATTTTACATTCTAAATGAAATCTTTTAAAGATAATTCATATTTGCACTATTTGACCCTGGTTTGAAAAGGTTCTTCTCCGCTAGGTGTGAGTGAAAATCCATTCAAAATGAGTAAATGGCAGATCAAAATTTGTAAAGCTAAATGTGTCCTTATAAAAAGGTGAGCTGCAAAGTAAAGTTCTAGAAAATCCTGTGTTAGCTGCATTTATTTTTCTCTCTCCTTTTGCTCAATATAAGCAAAAATGAAATTTCATAACCTATATTCATGAATTTTATTCAGATATTCCCGATTTACATGCAGGCTACATACAGTTCACTAAACTCCACCCCCAACATTCACCCCCGGACACTGAGATCCAGCACCGAGGGCCTTCTGGGTTCCCTCATTGCGAAAAGTGAGGTTACAGGGAACCACACAGAGGGCCTTCTTGGTAGTGGCACCCGCCCTGTGGAATGCCCTTCCAACAGATGTCAAGGATATAAGCAGCTATCCTATTTTTAAAAGACATCTGAAGGCAGCCCTGTTTAGGGAAGTTTTTAAAATTTAATGCTGTATTGTTTTAATATTCGATTGGGAGCCTCCCAGAGTGGCTGGGGAGACTCAGACAGATGGGCGGGGTACAAATAAATTATTATTATTATATAAACGGTGAAGCAGTATGTTGGGTTAGGAAGTGGTAGCATGTTTAGCTCCCATGCTTTAATTTTTTTATGAAAGGTGTCAGCTATCCAACAAAATAAAGCAAACAAGAATGTATTATTGCAGTCTGAATATTAAATCTGAATACTCTGGCACACACATTTCCAAAAAGTTACATAGAAATATACTGGCAAGGAAGAAATAGACTTCAATAAAAGCAAAAATTTAGATTTACTTAAAATTGGTTAATGAAAAACATTAACAGCAATTATTATTTCTTGTTAAATATTTTTATGGAGCAGCAATTAAAATGTTTTGATAGGCATAATAAGCTAAAAGAACTCATGAATATTTTTAATCAAAATTAACCTGGCTAATCATGTTAAATAAGAGTGCATAGTTAAAGTTTTGGGGGGCAAACTGAGACATTTTGCATTGTATTGCAGAGATCCTTAGCACTCCACCAATGCTAGTGATGTAATCATCATGTGATCACGATCATATGCACACCAGCATCAGAGTCAAAGAGCAGCAGTGATACAAATACCGCAACACAAGAACACTGAGACTCACACAGCACCCCAGGAAATAACTACCCCAAATTATGATGCTACAGTATAAACCAACAATGGAGTCTTGCTACCCATACATGGGAAGCACATACCAGCACAAAGGTATTGCTATTCCAGCATTGTGTTCCACAGCATGCTATCCTGTCCAATGGGCGTAACAAGGAACTCATTACCAAGCTTAAAACCATGGAGCCACCTGGGATGAACAAAGACATTGGATTCTTATCTCATTATGCATGATCAAGCTTTCTTTAGCGCCTCAGCCCTTGCTTTCCCCCCGCAGGACCAATTGCAGTCATCAGCAGTCGTTAACAGCCATCCACAGGTTTACCACTCCCATCAGCCCATCACCCATTCCCACCCCCCCCACCCTCTGTATATACATAAGGGTCTGACTCTTCTGTTTCAAGTGTATCTGAAGAAGTGTACATGCACACAAAAGCTCATACCAAAATAAAAACTTAGTTGGTCTTTAAGGTGCTACTGAAGGAATTTTTTTATTTTACTACTCTATGCAGATACTCGTAGATCAGTATAAAAGCATTTGTCTCACTCATTGACAGAGTAGCAAAAAAAGGGGGGTAGTTTCGCAGCACATGCAAAAGTTACATTTGGTAAACAAATTTTGGAGTAGGACGCTATTATATTAACTAGTCAAATATAATCAACATTTAGCTAATCAGTATACTGCCTCTTATTAGAGAAGGAAATATCACCCATCCTCAAATATTCTATAAAGGCAAAAGTATTCTCACATCAACATTACCTCCTTCTTATGATCTTGGCATGGATAGCAAAGTCGGAAGGCATGAAGACTCTTCCTAGATGCAAGTTCTCTCATCACAGAACCAGTGCCACAGTCTCCCTAGAGCCCTTTCTGATCATGTTCCCACATTTGTGTAGGCTCAGAGGATGACCTCCAAACCATCCTAAATACCTTTGTAGAAGCTTACAAAAAGCTTGGCCTATCACTCAACATCCAAAAAACCAAAGTCCTGCACCAACAAGTACAAAACAACGCCTCTGCAGCGCCACAAATCCAACTCAGTGGCGTAACGCTGGAAAATGTTGATCACTTCTCCTACCTAGGCAGTTACCTTTCCACAAGGGCCAACATTGATGCCGAAATCCAGCATCGCCTGAGCTCTGTGAGTGTGGCTTTCTCCCGATTGAAGTGCAGAGTGTTTGAGGACCGGGACATTTGCAGGGAAACCAAAATGCTTGTTTATAAAGCTATTGTACTACCAACCTTACTATATGCTTGTGAAACATGGACCACTTATAAACGCCATCTCCAACTCCTTGAAAGATTCCATCAATGGTGTCTCAGAAAATTTTTGCACATCACTTGGGAAGATAGGCAAACTAATATCAGTGTACTGGAAGAAGCAAAGATCCCCAGTGTTGAAGCAATGATTCTTCAACATCAACTTCGTTGGACTGGTCATGTTGTGTGGGTGCCTGATGATCGTCTTCAAAAGCAACTACTCTATTCCGAACTTAAAAATGGAAAGTGTAATGCTGGTGGTCAACAAAAGAGGTTTAAAGATTATCTCAAGGCAAATCTTTAAAAATGTAGTATAAACACTGACAACTGGGAAACACTGGTCTGCGAGCGCTCGAGTTGGAGAACAGCCTTTACCAAAGGTGTCATGGGCTTTGAAGACACTCGATCTCAGGACACAAGGGAGAAACGTGCTAAGAGGAAGGCACACTTGGCAAATCCACACCATGATCAACTCCTGCCTGGAAACCAATGTAACCACTGTGGAAGGACGTGTGGATCCAGAATTGGCCTCCACAGTCACTTACGGACCCATTGTTAAAACCGTGTTTATGAAAGACAATCTTACTCAGCTACGAGTGATCGCCAAAGAAGAAAAAGAAGAAGAAGTAGTAAAACCATTTGTGAGAGTAGTTATTTCCAGGACAGCAAAGCAACATCATTCTATTCTTTTTGATAAGCTATTTTTGGCTGACTGAAATGAGCTGGAAACTCTAAAACTAAGCTGTGATTTATACTAGTTGGGGGGAATCAAGTACATCTGATACTTTTTTCCTTTCCCCTTTTGCTTCTGACTAAACATCAAGAAGAACTTTCTGATGGTTAGAGCTGTTTAATAGTGGAATGGACTCCTTCGGAGTAGTTAAGAGCGGTAGACTTATCATCTGGGGAACCGGGTTTGTGTCTCTGCTCCTCCACATGCAGCTGCTGGGTGACCTTGGGCTAGTCACACTTCTCTGAAGTCTCTCAGCCTCACTCACCTCACAGAGTGTTTGTTGTGGGGGAGGAAGGGAAAGGAGAATGTTAGCCACTTTGAGACTCCTTCGGGGAGTGATAAAGCGGGATATCAAATCCAAACTCTTCTTCTTCTTCTTCTTTGGATGGGTTTAAGCATAGCTTGGATGGCCATCTGTCATGAATGCTTTAGTTGAGATTCCTGCATGGCAGGGGCTCTTGTGTCCTGCCCATTCTACAGTTCTATAATGCTTTCTTGTATTAGAATTGGCATGCTAAATCTGAGCAGGCAAAGGTAATGTTTAAAAAATGTATATCTATTAATTTGATGAGAGAGAAGGAGGAAGGGAGGGAGAGGTAGAGGGAAAGAGGTTTAACAAGTGTTTTTACTACACACGAACGTTGTTGTTAGTATATGAGAAGTACTGGGAATAACCCTGAAAGAAAAAGAAAAAGTATCAAAGTGTGGTTTTAATTAAAGTTTGCTTTTGGGCACCTCTGGAGCTATGGCTACTAAAGAAAACCTAAGCTCATAAAATAAAATAAAAAATATAAGGGAACGGACTGTAATCATACCCAGCCATTAATAACAATGTAAATCTTTCAGTCTCCTCCCCCACATCCTTAACCTTCAAACCACCTCCTTCCCAATAATTCAGAAACAGATGGGCTCTGCAGCCTGCTCTGAAGGCGAACAAATGAAAAAAGTATCTCAAATGAAGGGCAAGAGGAAACAAATCCCAATGACTAGAAGCTTCTTCAGAAACTTACTGCTAAGGGGCGGCTGTAAGATAAACAAAGCTGATGGATTGTCACTTGCCCAAGGCTGCTGCACTGCGCTTCTAGCCAAACAGAGTTTCCCCACCTCACAGAACACTCTTGCTCACAATTTAAACACGGTTATTTGTTTGTTGAAATAGCTGTATGCCCAGATTTTTATTGTAAAAAAGCCCCTCAGAAGGCTTAAACCAGTGTTCCCCAAACTTGGGTCTCCAAACTTGTAGTTGTTGGACTACAATTCCCATCATCCTTAGCAAGCAAGACCAGTAGTCATGGGTGATGGGAACTGTAGTCCCAAAACAGCTTAAGACCTAAGTTTGGTAAATTATACCAAGGATGGGGGACATATGGCACTCTAGATGATACTCCCAGAATCCCTGAGCATGTTGGCTGGGGTTGATGAGTGTTGCTGAACTGAAACACACACCTAAAAACATTGTATGTATCAAATTACAATAATACATATTAAGACAGGCAAGAGGAAAATATTGTTTGGGGGGGCGGAGCCACCTAAGAAGGCCAAGTGCAGTTACAGCCAAAATTATTTTAATTGTCACTACATGGGTGAACAACATAGACTTTCAGTGCAATCCAAACCCAAAATCAATTAGGATGAGCAAGTTTGGAATAGGTGGTTCTTGGGACTGTTCCAACTGAGCCTGGGTTTTGCCCCCAGATTGGCTCTTCCACTTTGGGGATTTGCAATGCAAGAAGGAGTGGCATCAAGCTCATGGAGAATGATTCTGATGCTTAATTCCTCACATGCACAAAACCATAATAGCAGAGCACTTGTTGATAGAGATGGAGGAGAGTTTTCTTGGACTTCATTTTTAAATGAACTGACCTAATTGGTACATCCCAGGCTAATTTACAGATTGGAGCATCAGTAAACCTCCAGATTTTGTATTTCTCCAAATTTTGTGATACAGTGCTCAGCTCAAAAGATGAATTACACAAATTACGTTTGTGTTTCAGGTAAGATATGATCGCTGATGCTTTTGAATTATGGTGCTCTTGAGAGTCCCATGGACTGCAAGAAGATCAAATGTATCAATTCTTAAGGAAATCAGCCCTGAGTGCTCACTGGAAGAACATATCCTGAAGCTGAGGCTCCAATACTTTGGCTACCTCATGAGAAGAGAAGACTTCCTGGAAAAGACCCTGATGTTGGGAAAGATGGAGGGCACAAGGAGAAGGGGACGACAGAGGACGAGATGGTTGGACAGTGTTCTCGAAGCTACGAACATGAGTTTGACCAAGCTGCGGGAGGCAGTGGAAGACAGGAGTGCCTGGCGTGCTCTGGTCCATGGGGTCACGAAGAGTCGGACACGACTAAACGACTAAACAACAATGTGTATATTGAAATGAAATTTGCATATAACTAGGAAAGGTAAAGGACCCCTGGATGGTTAAGTACAGTCAAAGGCGACTATGGGGTTGCAGTGCTCATCTCACTTTCAGGCCGAGGGAGCGGGCATTTGTCCACAGACAGCTTTCCGGGTCATGTGGCCAGCATGACTAAACCGCTTCTGGTGCAACGAAACATCGTGAAGGAAACCAGAGCACACAGAAATGCTGTTTACCTTCCCTCCACAGCAGTATTTATTTATCTACTTGCACTGGGGTGCTTTTGAACTGTTAAGTTGGCAGGAGCTGGGACAGAGTAACAGGAGCTCACCCCACTGTGGGGATTCTAACGGCTGACCTTTTGATTGGCAAGCCCAAGGGGCTCAGTGGTTTAGACCACAGTGTCACCTGCGTCCTGACACCCCCGTGTCATTCTGTGCAAAATATGTATTTAAGTATTTACTTACAATGGTCATGCAGATTTTTTCCCTTAAAAATGCAACTTAATGTGGCAAAGGGGCATAACAGGCTTAAGAATAAACATATGTGAAATTCACACTGAGCAAAAATAGACTGTCCTGCCCATAATGCACCTCAAATGGCTCCATTTCGAGATGGGGAAATGAAATTGCCCAGAGCCAACACTTTTGACTGGAAGAGAGCTTGTAGTTTTGAGGATATGGTCGCTGAGTCATGAAGTACTATTTCTTTTGTCCCTGTTGAAAATTTCATGAGCAGAAACAGGGAACATCTTTTTAAAATCTCCCGTAGGAAAATATGATGGGGGAAAGAAATCCTAGTTTATTTTTGTAACTTCGGTTTTTCTATAGCCTCTAGTAATCCTGCGGCAAAATTATAGAAACAACAGTGTGGGTGTAAATGCTAATGTTGATTTTTCAAAAAAGTTGTACTTCCCGATAAGCAAACCCAAATGAAATATTTTCTTCTATACTAAATTGCACAGATAGAAAGATGCTCTCATAATTCTGTCAGAGGTCAAAGGAAGGGCATCACATAGGCTAGTTGCATCAAGTTGTTCACAGAAAACGTAAGGTGATTTGACTTCTTTATTGCAAGCTACAAATAAAACATCTTTTTGTGAGTGTGCAAAATATTAGAACCCTTTGCACACTCACCTTTCTAAACCTGTCCCTGGCAGGGCACAAGGTAATACATGTAGTAGGCAATTCCAAACTTCATGGAGACATTGCCTAGAAGAAACATAATTGTGGTTCATCATTTCCCTAGCCAGTGTTAGGGATGGGCAAAACTGTTAATTTTGGGTTTCACATAGTTTCTCATTTTTCCAGTCTTAAATTCTCCATATGTCCACTTCAGGTTATGATTTATTTATTTATTTTTTTAAAAAAGGTTTCCACGAAATTCACAGCATTTTAGTGCAAATTTATCCTAACATAAACATTTTTTTTTTCCAAAGGAGCTTTTCCTAATGTAGAGCAATTTGTATGCTATGATCACTAATGTTCACATTTCTGTACTTGTTCCTTGGCTGGACAGCTACATTGCAAAATTCACAGAAGTGTGAATTTCTGTTCCTGTATTAATCATAGAATTGTCATCTAGTCCAAGCCCCCTGCAACGCAGGAATCTCAATGGAAGAATCCAGGACAGATGGCCAGTCAACCTCTGCTTAAAAATCTCCAAGGAAGGAGAACCTACCATTTTTCGATGGAATCTGTTTCACTGCTGAACATCTCCCACCATCATATAGTTTTTCCTGATATTTAGTTGGAATCTCCTTGCTTGTAACTTGAATCCATTTTTCTTCACCAAATTCTTTCTTTTTCCTTTTTCGGTATAATTTGGTATGAAACATCAAATCAATTACATAAAAACCACAATTGACATAGCCAAGTAAGAAAAACAACAACCATATAATAAAGGGGGAGGGTACAAATACAAACCCAAGCCGGAATTAAGATTGCCGGAAGAAATATCAACAACCTCAGATATGCAGATGACACAACCTTGATGGCAGAAAGCGAGGAGGAATTAAAGAACCTTTTAATGAGGGTGAAAGAGGAGAGCGCAAAATATGGTCTGAAGCTCAACATCAAAAAAACCAAGATCATGGCCACTGGTCCCATCACCTCCTGGCAAATAGAAGGGGAAGAAATGGAGGCAGTGAGAGATTTTACTTTCTTGGGCTCCTTGATCACTGCAGATGGTGACAGCAGTCACGAAATTAAAAGACGCCTGCTTCTTGGGAGAAAAGCAATGACAAACCGGGACAGCATCTTAAAAAGCAGAGACATCACCTTGCCGACAAAGGTCCGTATAGTTAAAGCTATGGTTTTCCCAGTAGTGATGTATGGAAGTGAGAGTTGGACCATAAAGAAGGCTGATCGCTGAAGAATTGATGCTTTTGAATGGACTGCTAGAAGATCAAACCTATCCATTCTTAAGGAAATCAGCCCTGAGTGCTCCCTGGAAGGACAGATCGTGAAGCTGAGGCTCCAATACTTTGGCCACATCATGAGAAGAGAAGAATCCTTGGAAAAGACCCTGATGTTGGGAAAGATTGAGGGCACTAGGAGAAGGGGACGACAGAGGACAAGATGGTTGGACAGTGTTCTCGAAGCTACGAACATGAGTTTGACCAAACTGCGGGAGGCAGTGCAAGACAGGAGTGCCTGGCGTGCTATGGTCCATGGGGTCACGAAGAGTCGGACACGACTAAACGACTAAACAACAACAACAACAAATACAAACAAAGAACAAACACTGGGCAACTATTAAAAAATGTATACAGGGATCATGTCAGGTAAGTATACCGCCCTCTCAGGAAATGGGTACAAAATGGGGAAAAGACACAAAAAAGAAAGAAAAATAGGAGATCGAAAAACTTCAACTTCACTGATTTCATTAAAAGTAAAAAGATTTCACACACATATTCAAACAAAGGGTGTCTAGGCACCACTAAGACAACATCCTTGCCTTCTGAACTTAGAGCAAAACCTAGACGAATATTTCACAGAATTTCCAATAATTTCAGGCTCCCAGGAAGGCTGCAACTGATAGATGATTTCTAGAGTGAAAGTTACAAGTAGGTAACTGTGTTGATCTGACGTAGTCAAAACAAAATTTAAAATATCCTTCCAGTAGCACCTTAGAGACCAACTAAGTTTGTCATAGGTATGAGCTTTTGTGTGCATGCACACTTCTTCAGATACTCGCAAGCATCTCGTGGCCATCTTGAAAGGAAGCAAACAAAGTGCCCCCAATTCACCCATAACAATTTCTCCAAAAAGTTATCTTTCCTTTAGTAATTTTTGAATGCAATGTTTTCCTCATGAATTGTGAGGTAATAGTTTAAGATATGCAAGAGAAATGTTTTCCACGGCACTAATTATAAAACAAAGTGCTAATTCAAAGAAAGTGCTGACCATTAAAACCCTAAACAGCCTCGGCCCAGTATACCTGAAGAAGCGTCTCCACCCACATCGTTCAGCCCGGACACTGAGGTCCAGCTCCAAGGGCCTTCTGGCAGTTCACTCCTTGCGAGAAGTGAGGTTACAGGGAACCAGGCAGAGGGCCTTCTCAGTAGTGGCACCCACCCTGTGGAACGCCCTCCCATCAGATGTCAAGGAAATAAACAACTACCTGACTTTTAGAAGACATCTGAAGGCAGCCCTGTTTAGGGAAGTTTTAAATGTTTCATGTTTTATTGTGTTTTTAATATCCTTTTAGAAGTTGCCTAGAGATGCAGATGGGCGGGATATAAGCAATAAATTGTTGTTGTTGTTGTTGTTGTTGTTGTTGTTGTTGTTGTTGTTACACCAAATTCTGTGCATGTAGGGAAAATCTTCAGCTCTACCTCCAAAACAAATGACCCATGTCACCAAATAAGTCTTGTGCAACCATCTAAAGATTGTCCCAAGGCTGATAATAACAAGAAACCATCATGTGGCTGTACAAATCCTTATGCACAACCAAAGTGTAATTTTGCAGGCCTCATCAATCGCACTTCCAAAAATTTGCCTGGCACTTTATAAATGGTGGTCTTGAATTTCCAAAGAAGTAAATTTAATACTTGCAGCTTTTTATTATCCACCTGACTAACAAGCTACAGATCATCTGAAATGGTTTGAAGAGACTGGACAAGGTCATCTAAGCAACCATTAAACAAATAAAAAACGAGAGAGACATTACTATCTGGAAATGGATGGGCTCGCAGTTTGAACTTAAACTACTCAGCTGGCTGACACTCAGGTTTGGGAAATCGGCCATTAGAGAAATATGGTTTGCCAAACAGGGACTAGAAAAATTGGCTTCTGAGCCAGCTGTTACTACTGACTCACCTTATTAAAACAGCTTTCTTGGCTTCCACATCGCCTGACACCTATAATTCTTTTCAAGGTCCTTTTCATCAACTGCAGCAGATATATAACTTCACTGGGTGCAAGAGCCTAAATCACATCTTGTAAAGAGAAAGCATTTAAAATAAGCCTGGACAAAAACAAAAATCCTAGAAAACGACAGGAAAGGCATATGTAGAACTGATCTAGCCTGCTTTCTGGTAACACTGAAGTGTGGAAAGCTACAGGAACGCAGGAAATCTAACTGCAGAAATCCAAATCCCTGCCCTTGTAACCTCTTTCTTGAAACACTTTCTTCCTCTGCAAAAGAAACATCCATTGTTCTGCCTCATTGCCAGACAACTTCAGAATTTATTTTAGTATTGGTGGATGTGGGATTGAGCTCCTCTTATTGTGCTGCAGTGGCTGAGGACAGTGTGTTTGGCATAGCTGCCAAGTTTTCCCTTTTCTCGCGAGGAAGCCTATTCAGCATAATGGAATTTCCTTTAAAAAAAGGGAGAACTTGGCAGCTATGATGTTTGGTTTTCTCCCATAAAATATTTCTCCACTGTTCTGTAGTCTTTTTCGGCTGCTCATGCTTCTTGATCTGAAAAAAGCCTCATGGGAGAAGTTCCTTGCAAAAGAGACTTCCATTTCCCTTCCTTATTTTCAAAGTGCCGTAGGATTTTGGTGGGTGTGGGACTGAATTTACCTTATCATTATGAGGTGGCTGAGAGGAGCCCCCATTAAGCCCTCTTCCAATGTTCTTCTGCCTCTCTGCACCTCCTGCAATTACCAGCCTAAAAAAGCTCCATGGGAGACGTTACCATAGCTGCCAAGTTATCCCTTTTTTACAGGGATTTTCCCTTATGCTGAATAGGCTTCCTCGCGAGAAAAGTGAAAACTTGGCAGCTATGGACGTTACCACATGATATCTTCTCCCGAGGTTTAAGTGAAACTAGGAAGGCTGGCTACCAAACACTCAAGGTTTGTGAAGCCACTGGTCTTTTTTAAAAAAAGGCATTCCTTGTACCTTGAAAAACATTTATGCACTGATTTCTTGATATGCAACAAGATCACTTTCTTTTTTTTAAAAAAAGGAACAGCTGTTAAGCAATGTCAGCAAGCAGCATCCTCACCTTCCTAGGCTTACATGAAAGCCCAGTTGAGGATCTTATGGGTTTTTATGGTTTGTAGAATAAGGCAAGCTCAGCAAACGTTTGAGAATTTCTCTCATTCTCTCCCCTTCCATAGTTTTCAAATCCAATTTATTTTCTCATAAGTTGGAGAATGGTTATGAAATGCACAGAACCTTTCCACAACTCAAGCACTGAAACTGGAGGTTTGCTATTTCCAGAATGTGCACCAGATTCAGACCTGGGTCTTATTTGGATTTACAAATTTGTCCCACAAATTGGATTAGGGTGCCTGTGCACAGCCCTAATGCACATTCACACACATGAAGTGGAACATTTTGTTTTAAAATAGAAATGCACACAATCTTTCAAAGATTTGTTATCATTGAAACTGTTGGCATGAAGTAGGAACCCCATCAACAAACACAAATGTAATATCCAACATTCTCTTTATTATTTTCCTCATTCTCTGACTTCCTCCATGTTAACCTGTCAGAAGCAAACTTAAAAGCCTTATTATCACCTCATTCTCTTGTCAGAGCAGCACATGACATCACAGGAGCCAACTCCTGGGGGGGGGGACGAGGTCCTTTCCCCCCAAATAAAATATTTAAGGGGGCCAGACCCCTCCAAAAAGTTGATGGGCTTTGCCATTCAAATGGTGGGTGCAGTGTCATGTGATTGATTGTGTGGGGCGGGGCTTATCTGGGCCCCCAAATATTTTATTCAAGTTGGCATCCTGCATGACATCATTGTTCCTGCTCTGAAAAAAAAAATCCTGGAGCTACTCAGCCATGTGTTCCTTCCCTACCACACCACTGATTTGGGGATATATATTGTGAACTGTGTCATATGTGCATATCTGCATCTGATGCAACATGTAAACTTTCAAAGCCACTCTCTTATAGAAAAAAATATTCCACCAGTTAACTCCAATTCTAGTGCCCTTCACATTTACTACTAGCCAATGGTGAAATCTACAGACATATAAAAAACGTTATGAAAATGCTTTTTTTAAAGAGCGTTTTAAAAAATACGTAGAATTTTCCATAAGGTTCACCATCGCGACCTAGTGTCACATTGTATATTTGCACTTAAGACACACTTTAAAATGTTTTACTTGCAGCTGTGTAGCTGAGTCCGATGCCACCACAGCAAGTCTCTGAATGAATTCTCTCAGAGCTCCCGCACCACTGGGTGTTGTGTGAGCAGAACATGAGTCCTTCTCTTGTCTCTCACCTCTGCTTGCTTCCATTCTCTGCCCCATCATGACACAGTGACTTACTTGGCACACATGCAGTGCTGAAACACAGTTTGTCATGACACAAGCAAGATTTCCTCCTGACTCCCACCACACTCTAATTTGTTTCCTTCCTTCCTTCCTAGTTGATGGTAAACCACAGTTTGGCATTACCTCTGGACCAGCAAATTATAGTTTACAATTGCCCTTCAAACCGACATCGCAAAAACAAGTTTGGTAATATAAATAATGTCACCACTTGCAATGGCTTGAGTAAGTGGTTTTCTAATAATAACAGTTACATCTTCAATGGTAGTGGGAGATTTGGGATTAAGAGCATAGAGACAGTGTTGCTGGTCGCACTGTGACTTGCCTGCTATGTGTTGATCCCAGGATGATTTGCACAAAGCTTGTAGGCATTGCACCCTGGCAAGCTATCATGATGGACTGCTAGATAGTGTAGAGAAAGTGTCGGGGATCTGGATACACACCAGCACCATCAAGAAATCTTCTGGATGTCCTGGATGCCCAATTTCAGCTGCTAGATAGGATAATGGCGGGGTCTCCAAGCTATGCTTTTCAGGAGTGTTACTTGCTCTGCATGGAACTGGCTGGCAGAGCTCCAGAGTCTCAATGTGAGATAGTAGCGTTGCAAGGAAGGGTTGACAGCCCTTGGGAAGCATTTTGGGACCAGCTCACCCAAAACAAAAGATACTGGCTTCACTCGAAATACAATGGAACCAGACTGCAGGTGTGTAATATAAAAAAAAGAATGCAGAACAGCTTTGAACCTGTCTCGAGATGGAAAGCATCCAGTCCAGACATCTCAGCCATAAAGGTACAAAATGGGTAGAACTTGGCAGAAACAAGTGACTGCTGTTTAAAGAATCCAAATAGTTGTAGGAAAAGAATTGCACATCCAAGGGATAATTTCAGAGGAACGCTAACATCAGAAGCTCATAGCAAATATGGTGTAGTTGGAAAGCATGCTACTAAAAGAGAACACCGATATAATGGGCATGTCAAAAACTTGGTGGAAGAGTCCGACAAGTATTCAGTTGCAACAATCGTGTTCATATAAAGCATGATTTATCAAGCCTACATATTATCTCATTGCCACCTCTTTCCTTTCTTCATTTCCAACTTCTTGCACATCAGTTTTGTAAGCATCAGTTTCTCCCATTGCAACATCACACGAGTCTATGGTTTAAGGGCTCATCCAAACCAGAATCGTAAACCAGACTTTGATCAGTTCAGACATCACAAAAAAACGTAGTTCAAGAAACCCTGAAAGCTTGAAAAGAGCCTATGTGACAAAGAGCACTGGTTCATCACCTATAATTGTCTCTAGACTGGAACAACCTGGCTATAGTGATGCAAGCTCTGATACCTTCCTGATTTGGACTACTGCAATGCATTCTATGTGGGACTTCTCTTATCCAGAAGCTGCAGCTGGTACAAAATGCTACTGTCATTCTACTACCAGAGTACTGCATGCTCTGGTTATCTCCCACTTGGACTACTGCAATGCGCTCTACATGGGGCGACATTTGAAGGTGACACGGAAACTACAATTAATCCAGAATGCGGCAGCTAGACTGGTGACTGGGAGTGGTCGCTGAGACCATATAACTCCAGTCCTGAAAGACCTACATTGGCTCCCAGTATCTTTCTGAGCCCAATTCAAAGTGTTGGTGCTGACCTTTAAAGCCCTAAATGGCCTTGGTCCAGTATACCTGAAGGAGCGTCTCCACCCACATCATTCAGCCCGGACACTGAGGTCCAGTGCCAAGGGCCTTCTGGTAGTTCCCTCCCTGTGAGAAGTGAGGTTACAGGCAACCAGGCAGAGGGCCTTCTCGGTAGTGCCGCCAGCCCTGTGGATTACCCTCGCATCAGATGTCAAGGAAATAAACAACTCTCTGACTTTTACAAGACATCTGAAGGCAGCCCTGTTTAGGAAAGTTTTAAATGTTTGATGCTTTATTGTATTTAAAATATTTTGTTGGGAGCCGCCCAGAGTGGCTGGGGAAACCCAGGCAGATGGGCTGGGTATAAATAATAAATTGTTGTTGTTGTTGTTGTTGTTGTTGTTGTTGTTGTTGTTGTTGTTGTTGTTGTTATGAGGGACAATAAGACAGGATTATGTGCTATCAATCCTCATCATACCACTAGGTACCTGAAAGCTACTGGACCCAATTCAATGTGTTGGAACTTGCATGCAAAACTCTGAATGGTTAAAGGAATGCCTTCCTTAGTACCTACCAACTTTGGTTCTGAAAGCGGCAGGAGAGACCCTCCTCATGGTCATCTCAATGGGTGTGGTGATGCATCACCAGTTGTGGAATCCTCTCCTTGTGGAGATTTAGCAATCTTCTCTAAATTGCTTTCAGATAGCAATTGTTTGTTTCTTCAAGCCTTTGGTACATAGTTGGAGTGGGGTCAAGTGTCCAGATATTACTGTCTGATGTATTGTGTCTTATACTTGATATTGATATTAAACATTTTTATGGTTATTGCTAGCCAGCCTGGGCTCCTATGGGAGGGAAGGCAGATAAAACAACAGTAGGAACCACTGAACTTGGGATCACAGAAATTGATTGGCAGTAGATTCAGGAAAGAAAAAGGGAGCACTTTTTCTTTCTTTCTTTTTTGCACATCTACTCAACTTCTTGGGAACTCTATGTTGCACACCATGGAACGTGTGATTTTTTATTATTATTAAAAAAAATGGAACTTGGAATTTGCTGCTACAAGATGTGATGATGATGATTTAGATGCCTTTGAAAGGATTATAAAATACTTATTGTAGGAACTGTCTAGCAATGGTTATCAGCCATGACAGCTAAGTCATGGAAGCTCCATGTCCAAAAGCAAAACAACAACAACAACAACCCTCTGTATAACAGTTTATGGGAAGTGTTGTTGCCCCAAAATGGGTTTCTCAAGAGATTCTGGCTAGCCATGCTGGAAAACAGATCCTTGTTCTGATGTAGCAGAGCTCGTTTTTTTAAAAAAAAAGTTCAGAAGATATTTTTTGCCCATTATTTAGGTACTAAAGTTAAATGTCTTACTGTTATCTGGTGCCTGTAAATGAATGACCTTCTAGGACACCAAAGCCGAAGTAAATATATCCAAGGGCAATCTGCAATATCGTTTCATCAGCACAGTGCCTGCCCTTCCATTGCTCGAAATGAGAAGACACTCACAGGGTTATTGGCCATTTGAAAGGCTTTTGCTTCAGTACTTCTTGAGAACAACAACACAGAATTGCTGAATATTTCTCTGTGCCTCCATTGACCTTGGAAGGTTGCAGATTACGAACATCAAACATTTGAATAAGCAAAAATGAAGCAGAGACATAGAGCAGAGCTAAATGATGTGTGCTGACATGACGTATTTATTATCCAGGCATCCTGTCACCAAGGGAATACATTTGCTAAATGGGATTGTTCCACAGATGAGAATTATGACACTAATGCAAGTGATGACCCCAAGGTTTTTGCCATGCTTCCTTTTCGCTGCCCTATGCAACTGCAAAAACACATGTTTTCTTTTTATTTGCAAAGTGGGTTGTTTTTTTTAAAGGATAGGGAGTCAATAAAAACCTACCAACATGGCAGCACATAAAGGAACTGAGGAGGAAATATTGGTTTATTAAACAAAGGGATAAAAGGCCTACAAACAGTGCTCTGTGATACAGAATCCGTTTTAATAAGCAAAGCAGCAAGAAAAGAAGTTTGTAGTGACTGCATGCAATATTGGCACAGATCAAAAGCAATTAATAACTTTCCTTTGTTAAATAATCTTTGCAGAGCTGATCCATGAGTGCAGGATACATGGTCAATTACTGCCCAATTCAGGAAGTCAGAAAAGTCAGGTTGATCACTCACAACGTGTGGAGCTGCTGGATAAGTCATAATCTGGCAGTTGTGGAAACTGGTGCCTCTGTACAGAATCTACCCATGTGAGGATTGTGAATTGAAATAATAGAATCATTGAGTTGGAAGAGACCACAAGGGCCATCCAGTCCAACCCCCTGCCAAGCAGGAAACACCATCAAAGCATTCTTGACATATGCATGTTAAGCCTCTGCTTAAAGACCTCCACAGAAGGAGACTCCACCACACTCATTGGCAGCAAATTCCACTGCCAAACAGCTCTTACTGTCAGGAAGTTCTTCCTAATGTTTAGGTGGAATCTTCTTTCTTGCAGTTTGAATCCATTGCTCCATGTCAGCTTCTCTGGAGCAGCAGAAAACAACCTTTCACCCTCCTCTATATGACATCCTTTTATATATTTGAACATGGCTATCATATCACCCCTTAACCTTCTCTTCTCCAGGCTAAACATACCCAGCTCCCTAAGCCATTCCTCATAAGGCATCATTTCCAGGCCTTTGACCATTTTGGTTGCCCTCCCCTGGACACGTTCCAGCTTGTCAGTATCCTTCTTGAACTGTGGTGCCCAGAACTGGACACAGTACTCCAGGTGAGGTCTGACCAGAGCAGAATACAGTGGTACTATTACTTCCCTTGATCTAGATGCTATACTCCTAATGATGCAGCCCAGAATTGCATTGGCTTTTTTAGCTGCTGCATCACACTGTTGACTCATGTCAAGTTTGTGGTCTACCAAGACTCCTAGATCCTTTTCACGTGTACTGCTCTCAAGCCAGGTGTCTCCCATCCTGTATTTGTGCCTTTCATTTTTTGCCCAAGTGTAGTACTTTACATTTCTCCTTGTTAAAATTCTTTTTTTTTTTTTGCTTTGGCCCATGTGTTTAATCTGTTAAGGTCATTTTAAAGTGTGATCCTGTCCTCTGGGGTATTAGCCACCCCTCCCAATTTGGTGTCATCTGCAAACTTGATCAGGATGCCCTCAAGCCCACCATCCAAGTCATTGATAAATATGTTGAATAAGAATGGGCCCAAGACAGAACCCTGTGGCACCCCACTAGTCACTTCTCTCCAGGACGAAGAGCACCCTTTGGGTTCTGTCAGTCAGCCAGTTACAAATCCATTGAATGGTAGCATTGTCTAGCCCGCATTTTACCAGCTTCTTTACAAGAATATCATGGGGCACCTTGTCAAAGGCCTTGCTGAAATCAAGATAGGCTACATCCACAGCCTCCCCTTCATCTACCAGGCTTGTAATTCTGTCAACTCCAAAAAGGCACCATACAGGTAAGGTTTGGTAATGCCAGTGTTGGAGGGTGTTTTCAATCTACTCCACCCCTCCAGCAGTACTGCGAGTAATTGAATGAAATAGGGCAAGAAAACTAAAAGAATCTAGTGGAAGTTTAGCACCCATTTGAATGATAATTGTTTTTAGAAAAAAAATCCTTTTGCAACCATGTCTCCTCCCACCTTACTGGAGTTCATAATGAGAAATAGCATAACATCAGTGGAATTTGAATGTGTAATTGTGAGATTCCTTTTCTTTTAGTGGCAACAATTTGGTATTATGCAGTACCTTCAAGATGCTTGTAATTCCTGGTTTATAATCTTCTAGGGGGAAAATAACGAAATGAGGTATTATTATTATTATTATTATTATTACTATTATTATTATTATTATGGTCCCAGAATCTTTCTACTTATGAGGCACTTTAGAAGTTCTGAACTAGTTCTTTGAAAATAATCTTGCAATCTCATGGAACTCAGTTCAATTACTTCTGAGCAAACATGATGCAGCTAAGATTCTAAAGTTTCTAGACTTGATGGGAGAATATTACATAATTTGTATTTATTTATTTATCTTTAAAAATATACATCCCCCCCTTAATTGCATCGGAATGTTGCATGTAATACACCCCAGGGCAAAGCTATAGAGATTCATACTTTCAGAACAAAAGAAAATATAATTAGAGACCATAATTTTGAGATTGTACTTCTTGTTGGATCAAATGCTTCTGTTTAATGCACTATGTACCACACTCTTTGGAACACTCTTTCTGTTCTCTTGTTTAAGATTAACAGGAGCATGGCTCTAATGGGTTGTAGTCTGTGTTTTAAAATCCCTCAAAATGACTTGGAAATCATTAGCTGAATGAGCTCTAATGCAGCCTGCTTCATGTACGGCAGCATCACAATACGTTAAAATGAAAGACCTTAAGGGTAGTTATCCTTACAAGAAAGACACACAAACACACACAGAGGAGAGAGAGAGAGAGAGAGAGAGAGAGAGAGAGAGAGAGAGAGAGAGAGAGAGAAGGAGAGAGAAGGAGAGAGAAGGAGAGAGAAGGAGAGAGAAGGAGAACTCATTAGATAAGAGTGAGCTGGAGTGGACAAAATTTACAAATCAACGAATACATTCTAGGAGTCTAATAACAGGAAAAATACTGTTTTTTGACCTCTAGAGTATAGAGCAACCCAGATACAAGTTGCCATATAGATAGATAAATGCAATGCTTTTTTTCTATAAAAAATATGTTTAGGGATACTCTCATTTCCCTACTCATATTGGAATAATGCCCCTCAATGAGGCCAAACTTCGATTCACAAAATGTTTAGGGGTATGCGTACCCCTGCGTCCCGTCCCCCCCAGAAAAAAAAGCACTGGATAAATCTTTAGATACAGATACAGTCATACCTCGGTTTAAGTACGCCTTGGTTTGAGTATTTTCAGTTTAAGTACTCCGCGGACCTGTCTGGAACGGATTAATCCACTTTCCATTACTTTCAATGGGAAAGTTCCCTTCAGGTTAAGTACGCTTCAGGTTAACCAATTGAGACTTCCGGAACCAATTGTGCTTGTAAACTGAGGTACCACTGTATATAAATAGATAAACACACACTTCCACAAGTCTTTCCTTTCTGTTTAACTTTCACTAAATATAAAAGCAAACTGTTAGGGTAATAAAAAGAAACCATTCACTTCTGCACGAATGGTATCGGAACAAGTCATCTTTGAAACAATTAGAAAGTCATTGTAAGATCAATTCTATTTTGAATAGATTTCTATGTCAATTTGTGTTTACATCGATTCATCTCTTATTTTTTTGCTCCAGTTCTCTCTTCTAAATGTGTAGTAATTTATTAATTATTATGTAGTTCAAAATGTTCTTCTCATAGGAACACTTCATCCTATCAAGTTACTATTTTGTGAGGTAGAATTCTGAATTTAGTGTTCTCAAAATTTCTAAAACAGATTTCTTTCAGAAAGAAAGAAAGAAAGAAAGGTATACAGCACTGCGGTCATAGGTTCAGGTCTCTTTGGTCATTTTTCAACCGTTAAGTATACTCAGCAATCACATTTCCATTTCCATTTCTTGTATAAATAGCTTCATTATCACTTAGCCAAGCACAAGTGTTTCACCATCTCCTTAGCGAATCCTTCAGTCCTCTTCACATCGAGTTTATTCAATCTCATCTGGTGTCCATGAGCAACTGTACAGCAATTTTATAGTCAAGGCTCAGAAAATTATCAGAAGTGATGACAAGTAGTTCTTTCCTCATTTGCTATTTGATTTGGAGAAATGTGCAGTCCCCCCAGGGCATCCTCACATGAACAATAAAATGAGGTGTCAAGTCATTACACTTAGCATTCCCAAAGTTTACACTAGTGAAGTGCTATTGAAGCCATTGACCACTGAAGGGCCATTGAATCACCCCTCAAAGACTTCTGTCAGGGAAAGATAAAAGTGTGACCTCAGCTTCCATACAAGTTTGCAGCTTTAAGTGAATACTGTACTACAGAGTCAATGCCCATGTAATATTTCTAGCCAAGGAGTGCATCATTCATCAGCTGTCTGAAATGAGGAAACATAAGAGCTATGTTCCCACAACATGTGGTCCCCATTGATAAATAAAGCCTGTGATGCGCACATCAATAAAGCCTATCAATATGAGTTTTGAAAACTGTCAGTGGAATGCTATATTTGGTGGCCTTCAGTAACCTTGCAAGTTCATCAAATGCTGTATCTGTGGGTGAAGCAGGTATAGTGAGTGATTGTATTGTGGCAAATGTCAGGGCCCTACAGACTGTCAAAGGAACAGCTTGCCTCTATCAGGAACCTCTATCTTGTTTCCTTCGACAGAAAATGAAAGCCTCTCAGCATATGAGTCCCTGGAAGCGTTTTGACTGACACCAGGCTCTTCAACGTGCCACATCCCAGCCATTTTTAAAGCACAGTCACCTCCATGGCTGAGACCTTATTGGCACTGCTTTCCAGTGGTAGAGAATGCGTCCTCAGAGGTGGTGTTTCAGGTAATCTGGTGCCAAGCAATGTAGGGCTTTAAAGATTAAACCAACTACAGTGGTGCCTCGCTAGACGAATTTAATTCGTTCCACGGGTCAATTCTTATAACGAAAAATTCGTCTAGCAAATCCCATAGGAATGCATTGGTTTTTTTTAAAATTGCCCATAGGAACACATTCATTGAATTTCAATGCATTCCTATGGGAAACTGCGATTCGCTAGACGAATTCATCTAGCGAGGCAACCTCTGCTCGAAAAATCCTTTCGTTAAACGAAAAATTCATCTTACAGGGCATTCGTCTAGCGAGGCACCACTGTATTAAATTGGGGAGCAGTGACAGCCAATGCACAGTTGTGATGTGGTCAAGGCACCCAGCCACATATAATAACGTTATGCTGTGTTTTTGTCTAACTTCCAGACCATTTCTAAAGGCAGTCCCACATTCAACGCATTGCAATTGTCTAAGCAGGAATCGGCTGATGTTCTGCATGTTGTTGTTTTAAAAAAACCCAGCTTGAACTAAGCTCAGGTGTCAAGCAATATTCTTTAAATACAGTAATTCAGTGGAAGTTCATAAAGGCCTCTGTTCACTAGTTTGGCTAGATATCCTTATACATGAACAGGAGAAAATAGCACATTGATGTCCTAATAAGTGCTGATAAGTACAAAGGGGGGGGAGTTGTAAGGAGGCCAGTTTTTCGAATGAGGATCCTCTCAAGGCAAGATAGCCTTGAGGCTGATATCTGCCACTCTTCAGAGCTATCATCATCATTCACGTTTTCAAATTTTCTCTCTTAACCTGCCGTAACCTCCACTTCAAATAAATAGTGTCAGGTGTTACAACAGCATAGTATGCTCGAAAGGCTAATTGAAAGGGGGGATGACAGAGGAGGGATTTTAATCTTTTCCTTAGTATAATTTAGGGAAAACCCCCACAAATAATCTAAAAAGAAACAGAAACTGAGGGTGTGAGTCAAAGCCAGGAACCAACCACCCCCTGTCAAAATCTTTAGAAGTGCCAGTGAAAATGTGTCGTGTATATATTCATCTCTGACAGAATGACACTGGGAGAAGTTATGGTTAGTCCATGCTGCTTATCCTGATTACTGACATTGAAAATACTCTATTCACAGAAAAGACACCACAATTTTGCTGCTACTCCATTACGAGTGCAGGTTATGTTGGCTTGCAAAGAATTGTCCCAAGACAGCACTTCAGTCTGAGTAAACACTAATATAAAATATATATGAAGGATGACTGCAAGAACAGTAAGATTAATTTTCCTAAGTATAGTTATGCAACCAAGGCACAACCGTCTGTTGTGTCTCAGCACAGCTCATAAAGAAAAAAGTCAGGGCAAAGATTTGTGAAAGACAGTTTGTTGTTGCAAAAACTAGCTTGCCAGAGCACCTATTATAGACAACTGAGAACAGTGCTCTGTGCTTCTTTTAAGACGCTATTTCGTAAGTGACATCCTAGATGAACATATAAGAAAACAGATGAACAATAAAATAAAATACAGCATACAAAACAAAGCAAGAGAAGTGTGGCTTTCAACTCTTAGAAGTCTAACCTCAGTCTTGCCTCAATGGAATATAGATCACGTTTCAAAAGATCAGATACAAATTAAATCCATTGATTTCACCCTGATTAACACAGGTGTGTGGAACCTTTTTCAGCCCAAGGACTGAAGAAAAAACAAAAGTCCCAGGCAACCATCTGAAGAGATGCATAAGTATCCTTCCCTTCCTCTTCCTCTGGCAGTTTGCACAGATCAGGCCCAGAGGGAAATGAAGAGAAGGGGGAGGAGGTGGAGGCCCAATCCTGTAACCCATGCTTCCCGGGGGGTACTACTGAGAATAAATCATCTGCCAGGATACGAGGTGTCATCAGATCCAGAGAAGTCATGGATACATTGTATTATGCATGTTTGAAGTCACAGTCAATTCCAAACGGGTTCTTTAATCTCCTGGACTCTTATGACATGGGAAAAGCCTAATATGTGACAAGAACAGAAAAGTAGCAAAGAACATTTTTTTAAAGAATAGCCCAGAAAAACTAGTGTTATTTGAAACAACAGTGGTGGTGGTTGCTTTTTCATTGATGCTTGCAGGCAATGCAGTAAGTTTGAAGCAGTGCAAAAGTTTCCACCATTCCTGTGGGAATGCCAGCAGGCCATCTCCCCTGTAGCCTAAACACCGCTAAATGACCACAAGGGGATTCAGGCACTTGGCTCCATTTCATTCTGTGTTTTGTCTCCATTGTGGTGCCTATAAGAGATGCCTAGTGTGGGGAGGGAACCAGTCCATGTTATTCCACTAAGCTTCCCACTGTAGGAACGAAGGATGAAAGATGATCTTTTCTTCCTTCTCCGAGATCTACAACCATCTGGTTTTATTATAGGAGGTACTTGGTTTTTTATCTGATATGAATAATATAATCATCACAATAACCATGAAAACTGATTGTCTTTGAACCCATTATTATTATTATTATTATTATTATTATTATTATTATTATTATTATTATTTTGCCTTGCCATATATATATATATAGAGAGAGAGAGAGAGAGAGAGAGAGAGAGAGAGAGAGAGAGAGAGAGAGCTTAGAAGGAATTTCTGTTTCCATTATGGGAAATTCTCCTGGAATTCCTTTGGATAGCCTTGGATATCTCAGAAACAAATTTTCATACAGATTAAAAAAGGTAGAAAGGTAAAGGACCGCTGGGCAGGCCCCACAAATAACCCAGAGGTGCATCTATATATATATATAAATGTAGGCATTGTGCGCGTGGAGGTCACAGCCTTTCTCCATAACTGCTGAACTGTAATGTAACAAATTTGGCCACGATGTTCCATGCCCATCAGGGAGGGATCTGGCATTAAAAAATTTCAAAAAAAACCCCACACCTTTCACACCTAAAATAATGATCGAACACAAAAAAGTGGTGTTCAAATTAGACGTCACCACCAGAAGCTCTGAAGATTCCAGTAGCACCCAATAGAAAGGCAGATCGCATGCTGCCGCCTCCCAAGCTGCGCTGCCAGATGACATCACAAAATTCCACAGCAACCAACTGAAAACAGTCCTTTGGCAGCAACAAGGCCCAGCTTTTTCAATGGGCCGCAGCATTGCCCAGCAGGGAAAAAATGAGTAGGTCGCACCATTCAGTAGGCCACAGGCAAAAACAAACAGAAGGGGGGGGTTCACAGGGATGAGGCACAACAAAGAGAGGGGGAAAACACATAGCCAGGGGAGGGGGAGAACCCTGAGTCAGCCAAAGCAGTGGGGACAGGGAAAACTGAGTAGGGTGCAACATTGCCCAGTAGGCCACAGGCAAAAACAAACAGAATATGGGCCTTTCACAGGGTGGGGGAATCACAGGAATGAGGCACAACAATGGGGGAGGGGGCTCATAGGGATGAGGCACAACAAAGGGAGGGGGAAACCCCATAGCCATGGGGGGGTAGGACCCTGAGTCAACCAAAGCAGTGGGGGGGCATTTTCAGGAACACATGTGGGTGGGGGAGGCTTAATTTTGAAATTTACAGTAGGGGAGTCAGGGTTGGGACAGGGCAGGTGAGGGGACTCTGAAGGGAGACTCTGACGGTCCATTTAACAGAAAAAGGTCCACTTAACACAAAAAGCCACAGCAACACGTGGCCGGGCCAGCTAGTTTTAAATAAAAGGACACATTCTACTCTCGTAAAAACATGCTGGTTCCCAGATCGTCTGTGGGCCGGATTTAGAAGGTGATTGGGCTGCATCCGGCCCCTAGGCCTTAGTTTGCCTACCGATGCTCTATATCAGTGTTTCCCAACCTTGTGCCTCCAGATGTTTTGAGACTACAATTCCCATCATCCCTAGCTAGCAAGACCAGTGGTTAGGAATGATGGGAATTGTAGTCCGAAAACAGCTGGAGGCACAAGGTTGGGAAACACTGCTCTATATGTTAGTACCAATATCTTGAGCATAGCCTGGAAGCCAATTGGCAGTCTGTATAATTCATTCACCACAGGTGTTCACATCCAGGTGCTCTGTTCAACAAGCTGACTGCAGCATTCTGAACCAGCTGTAGCCTCTCAGCTAGTCTCAATGAAAATACCACACTGGGCGCTTTACAATAATCCACTCATGAAGCCAGTTATGCAAAATATGCAAGGGCTTTAACTTGATCGTGGAAATAGATACATCTAATTGCTTTATTATTGTTCTCAAGCCAAGGACATGCATCAAACTGCTCAACTTGACACATAGGGGACCTTCTGAGATCTGAGGAGGAGAAAAAAACAGAGCACTACAGTAGATTAAACTTTCTCATCAGTCGAGATGTGGAGTTTGGTGTTAGGGTCGGAGTTACTACCAATATTATGAAAACAATTCTACTTGTCAAGCCATACAAATGTATCTTGGAAGGAAAGGGCTTTATTTCAGCTCTTAGTGAACTTCTGTAATCGCAGTGGCAAGTAGGAGTGCAAAAAGAAATCCTGTCATTAGCTGGATGGATTCTAATGATACATTTATTGTTCTCATGTGCCCTTTCATGTGCTCAAAATGTATCGGCTCAAGTTTAAACTCGTTGACCCAGGTCCCTTAGGTTCCCAGGCGCCATCACTTATCCAGCCGACTAGCTGGAAAAGCAGGAGGCTGAAATTGCAGGGGAGGTTAGGAGGCAACAACTGAGCTTCAACCCTTGAAACTGGCTCCAGTTCACCATGTTTTATACTCGGCTATGAAAAAGGCAGGGAGACACAAGGAAAACAGTTGCAATTCAAACCGTACTGTGCAGAGAATGTATTTACATTCTTTTCACCATTCTCTTCTCCATCCATCAAAGGAGAAAATAAATTGCATTTGAAGATGAGGAAAGGGGAAGAGAAAATGTAAGTGAAATTCTCACGGATGGGATGGGGGTTAGGGCTTTTGTTGCATTTGCTTTTAAGTAGGCTGAGAATTTATTTCTCTCTCCATTCCTTCCTTTGATACTTTTTCTGGTGATTTGTATTTTGCAGTCATCTTGGGTGCCCACACATTTTGAAAACCCCATGATGTCCTCAGTTTACAGGGTTTACCATGCACCTGGCAGGTATTTGTTTTATTTATTTATTTATTTATTTATTTAATTTATTGTTGGTGTCTGTTTATTCATAATTTTCTTTAAAAAAAGAGAGATAACCCGAAGGGCATTCCTTAGAAAGAAAACCAATGGGCACACCAATCCTGGTAACAAGTCTCCTGCCCCCTATTTAATGCACACAAGGAAAAAAAAATCACAAGGTAATTCCTCTCTGTATGCTATTCCAGACCAGGAAATGTGAGCAGCCAGGGAGGCTGCAGTAGGCTGATGAACGTTTACTGGAAAGAAAAGCAGACATACCACCTTCAATCGCCTCATAAAGATAAGTCAATCTGTGGCTTGGTTCCAACCACCTCTTCAAATAAGTGGAACCCAGTCATGTGATGTGGCCACAGTGTTCCCCCCCCTCTCTCTCATGCAGGATGCTGTTTTGCTGACTCCCCAACCTGTCCTGCTAGGATACCTGCCCTTGCTCTTGCTCTCCCACCCCCTTCAATTTGGGTCTGCTTCTAATTCAATAGGCTAGTTGGGACCTTGTTAAAGTTACAGATGGGACACAAAAAGTTGCACTTAAAGGTTGCAACTGCTGGATCATATTTGAACTTCTAACTCCTGGCCCTTGACATCCGATCTCCTACAAAATGGTTTGCTTATTCTGAAACCGGGATCTTCAGACCTGCTTCCCATTTGCAATGTTCTTAGTTATTCTTGCAAGTTAGCAAGTGTCAGTTCCTACAATGGAGTGCATACTGTAAGAAGCCTTATAAGGGGTTGCTGTGCATGCAGATACAGGAAACCAGAGATTCCCTAAGGGAATCAAAACCCTGGAGAGTTGCTACAAGTCTGTGTAGCCATCACAGCCACGGGGACAGATGGTTTAACTCATTATAATAGACCTATGGGTCTACTAATCATACTTTAGAATTACTGGCAACCACTGATTTCCCAGTTTACTACTATCCTACCCTCCCTTGGGGAATGTCTGAAACACATTACTGAGTGCCTCTTCTTTGATGGTAAGGGTAGCAGAATCTGCATGCTCCTTTACTTAAAAAGTCTCTTGCTATTCTATGTTTGATTGCAGCAAATTGTTCTGTTTTCTTAACTGAACTGGCTGTTCGGCCTGAAACTTAGCTGTAGTCAAAGGTTCTATTTGATGTGTGACCCTGTGCAAGGACGGCAGCATAGTTCTGTAATAAGGAACTCATCATCTACAGATTTTTTAAAAAAGTATTTTTAAATAACATTGCTACTCAAGATAATGGCCATGTTTTGTTTATGTGGTCTCCACTATAAAGATGTTTAGGGCTACTACTTCCCCCTAGCCTCTTATTAACAGCTGCATGGGAAGCCATCATTCTACTGGTGATTTTTTCATGTGCCTTCACTTGCTTAACATTTACCTTTCATTTATTTGTTGAAAAACACAGCAGTCTTGCCAGGAGGGGGAGGAGGCAATTCTGTAAGTCACATGTGAGAAACCTTTGGTCCTGAGATGTTGAACTCCAACTTCCACCAGCCCCAGTTAGCATAGCCAATGGTCAGGGATTATTAGAATTGTGGTACGGTAACATAAGGACAGCCACAGGTTGCCCACACCTGCTGTAAGTTATCCTCTGAAGCAGGAGGATTTCCAAGGCTCAAAACTGAGAGTGCTGTGCCAAAAACAGGCCTCCAATTAATCAAAACTTCTCTTCAACTGTGAAAGCAGTTTCTGTTTTTCAGCTTCACTTGCATGGCTCTTAGGAACTTTATATTTTTGGTGGAGGTGGGATTGGGCTTACTTTATCACTGGGAGGTGGTCATGAGTGTGTGTGATGCTTCCCACTGAACTCTGTCCAGCACCCTGCAGCCTCCCCAGGTTCCTGCTGCTTCCTGAGCTGAAAACGTCCCATGGGAGGAGTCACCTCATGATGTTTCCTCTGGATTTTAATCGAAGAATTGGAATGAAGAGGGTGATTAATGGCCAACTGAACTGATTTATTTAAAGTTACAAGACTTCAGTTACTCTCCGACCTAGAAGATTTCATGAAACATGGGCACCCAGGAAGGCTGCATAGTCCAGACCAATGGAGATATTCTTTGTAGGATGAAAGGAAGGATACTCAAAGACACACTTTGCCACTTCCAAAGTAATAGAAGCCTAATAGTAACCCTGCATCCCACCAATGACAGTTTCACTGGCTTGTCCTCTAACATTTGATAATTTTCTAATACAATTTATTTTCTCATTAATTGATGGAGAATGGTTGCACAGGGGGACAAGGGATTCCACACAAATGTTTTCAGTTTAAGAAACTGGCAGCACAAGCCAATGCATGTCTACTCAGAAGTAAGTCCCATTGAGCTGAATGGGGCTTACTCCCAGGGAAGTGAGTCCATGATTGCACCCTGATTCTTTCCCCTGTACAGTATTTATTTATTTTATCAGAGGAAAGAAGCCACCTTCGAAAAGAACATTAAAACATGGTTTATATGTGTATGTATTTATGCATTATTTTTGCTCCAGGATCCACTAGGGAAAGTACAAAGTATATTTTAAAAATACAAAGAACTTTGCGCACAGCCTAACAGTCTCTCTCTCTCTCTCTGTGCCTTCAGGTATATGTACCTATATATCAAATATGTTGGATTGCCATACTCATGACAAATAGTCCTTTCTACATCAGTTGCTTTCTCTCCATATTCTCTTGTAATAAATAAAAGAATAGTTCACTCAATTCATGATTTAAAATCAAAAGTTAGTTGATGGAGTACCGTATGTACATTAAAACAAAATAAATAGCACCTATAGTGTATTATAGGTTTGGGGCCACATATATTTAATAGGAAATATAAACTACCAGCTTTAACTTTGCCTAGCTTATTTGCTTTTGCAGGATTGCATTGTTTCATCCTTACATGACTGCAGCTTTATTGTAGAAGTATAGATCTTTCATGTCTTTTTCAAGCTCTTACATGTTTTGATATCGGATTGAAATCTGTTCTGCTTTTGCCAATCCATACAGCAACTATAATTATTATCCATTTATATAGTACTTTAGAGAGAAAGGAATTTTCATGTAATTACGTTATCGTAATCTTTACAGGACCCCTGAAGATAGATCAGTATTATTATCTCAGTATTGCAGATGGAAAAGTGTGTGTGATTTTCGAGGCTGTAGCTGGGAAAGAGCGAGTTGCCTAAATCCACTGAGTGAATTCTGGGAAGAGTTAAGATTTGAACCAGGTTTGTAGATCACTTGCAAAACAATCCCATAGATACCAACTCAAAAGTAAACCTATTGAATTCACTGGGACTTGCATCCAAGTATTTGTGTATGGAATTGCTGCTTCAATCTCTTAGCCATTCTGTTGCACCAGCTGAATATTTGTGAAACATGCTGTATTAAATCTGACTTTTATTCAAGTGTAGAAGAAGCTATATTTAACAGTCAATACCTGTGCACAGTTTCCCCACGTTGCATAAGAAGAACCAGCTTCCATTCGCTACTGCTGGTTCACAAAGTGTGTGGAGTTCCTATCTTATTCCCACTCCCAGCACCATACTTAAATTTCAAAAGCTTCAAACTGCTACTGCCATATATACTATGCTTTTCTCCAAAGCCCTAACCTATAACCCAGTAGCTGTGATACTTTAGACATGATACGCAAACTACCAGACTCACCTTAAAAGTAAATTAAAGTGACAAGTTGCCTTTTTAATTGATTGTTGAAATAAGGTAAATGCTACACTTTTATTGGCAGCTGTTTCTTTAAGACCTATGTTGGCTCTTAGAAGGTTACTGTCACTATAAATGGCAGTTGCTTGAAAATACAGACGTTTAGATAAGACTGGTTAGCAATATCCAGCTTCCCCTTTTCCTAATCAGTCGATTCTCATCACCACTAGTTTGGGGACTTTGCTCTGATCCAGGCTTGCAAGTAGTTTTCTCCTGCTCTGTCCCAAACGCTCCCTGTTGAATTCTTCCTCACTGCTCACAATCATTTGATGGCCTCTCTGTCAGTCTTTGGCTTAAGCTAGTGGTTCAGATCTTTTCAATAGCAGCATCCAGCTGCTACTTAGCAGCCACCATAGCTGCCAAGTCTCCCATATTCCCCGGGAAACCCCCGTTTTTCCAGCTGAAAAAAGATTTTTTTGTTTTTCCCCGGTTTATTCTGGCGTGGTGGCCATTTTGGAACTGGGCGGAGCATGCTCAGAAGCGACTTTTGATGCTGCTTTGCCCAGTTCCAAAATGGCTGCAGTGTGACTTCTGGTGTGGTGGCCATTTTGGAACTGGGCAGAGCAGTATCAAAAGTCGCTTCTGAGCATGCTCCGCCCAGTTCCAAAATGGCGGCAGCGCTACTTCCGGCCTGCTACTTCTGGTCCGATCCCTTATTTCTCAGACAGGAACTTGGCAGGTATGGCAGCCACAGGCAATCACACCTACAATGAACAGAGTTGGAGCTCACCTATTTCTGTTCCAGCCATCCCACCATTCAACCAATCAGATCAGAGTGACATAGCGCTCTCCTCCTCTTCAGACCACTTTCCCCATCCAATAAGCAATCAAGAATTTCTACCCAGAAAGTCAACCAGAAGTTCAATTTTACCATTCTCAGTATTAAAGAACCCAGCTTTTCCTAGAGCGGAGTATACTAGTAATTCCAAGTGCTGGCTAACATAATCTTAGTATTTGAATCATTACCCTTGACATAATCCCACAAACACAGTAAAATATTTTGTATGTAAAGCAAACTCTGTGCCAGTAAACACATTTTGGAAGGCGACTTCTCTGTAATCCCCAAATAGATACCCATGAGCTGGCAGTGGACATAACAAGTGGGTCCAAAGAATCAGCCTATAAACAAAATCAGCCTATAAACAAAATCAGCCTATAAACAAAATCAGCCTGACGTGGTCTCTGTTGCTTTGCGTCTTTGGGCAGGTGAGGGCCGGAATAAGCTTCTTGGAATCTGTAAGAGAGAGGGCTTGCAGAGAGCAGCCCACTCTGCTTACTTCCACCAGATGGGAGAGCAGCAGCAAGTCTGGGAGTTCAAATCAGGAACAGGAAGGGTTAAGACGGGTCCAGGGCTCTGCAGAGTCCTGGTGGCTCAGCTCCAGGTTGGTAGCAGGGAAGCAGGGGAGGAGCTAGCTTCAGCAGGGGCTGGAAAGGAGGGAGGAGAGAGAACGGCACCTCAGGAGCCTGGTTTGGGACCACGGAGGACCCATAGAGCAAGGAGGAGGGGCGTTTGGAGTCTTAAAAGGGGGGTCAGAGCCCACGAGACGCCATTGTGGGCTTCTGCCCCATGCAGAGCAGACATGATTTGAGACATCTCACCACTGTATATAGCATGCACAATAAAACTATGAAAATCCAGAGGATATGTGGAGTGCTTACTCGGGAGTAGCCAACACCCCATCTGTGACAGCAAGCCCACAATCTCTTGATGGCTACCCCGAGGGAAGAGGGCTGCAAATGTAGCAGCCGGCATGAAGTTGGCAGCATCTAAAGCAGAAGAGAGAGATGCCGAGGGAGGATTGGCATGAGTTGCCAGCACCCTGCAACTATGGAACGGCTCAAGCACCAGGTAGGCACCCGGGCACAGGGGAAGCCAAGCTTAGTGAACCGAGCAGCTCGGAACACAGCCAAGCCAGAGGAGCGGAGGCTGGACAAGCAGAGAGGACACTCTGGACGGGCCAGCACTTTGTAGGGCGACCCTCAGCACAAGCTGGCTCTAAGACTGAGAGGCATGGTGGCGTGGAAGTGCAGGAGGCTGAGAGGCGAGTCCGGGCAGAGGGGACAGACGGAGGGGAAAGGCAGCGGCCACAAGTTCCCATACAGTCCCGGGGAGGCAGCTGCAGCACAGCACAGCCCCCTCCAGCCAGATGTGATGCAGAGGGACAAAGCCCGCGCGCGGGTACTTTCAAACGCTGACGCGGGAAAACAGAGGGAAGAGAAAGGCGGGAGATGCCTTTACAATGCACCCAGCCACTGGGTGGAACACTGCCCCCAGAGGAAGGAATGGCGAGAGCAGGCAGGCACAGACACAAGCCTGGATGCCAGATCAGGAGGGGAGGGGCCAGGCAGAGCACCAACAACTGAGCCCTCCTGTAACACCCCACAGCACGACAAAGAGATGGAAGTGAGTCTGCAGCTGCCAAGAGGCCAGACCCAGGAGACAGTCGGGCTTCTCCGCAGGGGCAGCAGCGACGATTTCCTATCGGTGGACTTGGCTAAGCAGGATCAGATTCCCATTTTCCCAAGGGAGCTGCCCATGAGCGTCTTGACCGTAGGCGACCGGGAATTGCAGGAGGGTGAGGTCACGCAACAGACCCCCTCTCGGAAGATGACAGTGAACAAGCACGCAGAAGTGCTAGCTTTGGACTTAATGGACAATGACCCTGTGGGCAGCCAGCGCCGGGGAGATCTCACCTTTGGAGATGCAGACGGCAAGGAGCACTGCAGGAAAGAAGGAGAATCCTCAGGATCGCACCACATCAGCTCCCCAGGCGGATGGAACGACGCAGAGGCGGGGATGCAGGAAGAGAAACTGAGCCAACTCACCAAAGAGGACACTTTTACCCAGAACATACGGAGGGACTTGAGGGAGAAAAAGGGGGCAGGGGAAGGGCTTGCCGAGAAAGAGGGGTTACTCTTTAGCAATGATGCCCGGTATATGCCCCAGGACTCCCTCAGAGGGAAGATTCTCAAGCAATATCATGACAACCCCACGGAGGGGCATGCAGTACATGTCTTCACGAGGCTCACACCCAGTAAGGCCAGTCTTGGGCGAAACCCCAGAGCCTTCCCAGAGCAGGGGGAGGGGGAGATTGGGGGACCTCCTATTGAGGCATGGGGTGAGAGGAGGGAGACAGTACACCAACAACTGGATGGAGACGTGGCAAGGGGCAATGAGGCTTACAAGGAGGGGGCAGACCATCACAGGGGACTGGAGAAGGTCTTCCACGGAGGGGACAGGGTCTGGCTGTGGTCAGAAGGCCTTCCCATGGGGGGAAGGGGGAAGAAGCTGGCACCCAGAAGGCTGGGGCCCTTCAAGGTTCTGACACAGATCAACCCTGTCACCTTCAGGGGGGAAGCACCTACAGCGAGAAAGGTCCATCCCGTGGGTCACAGGTCTTTGCTCTCACACTTTAGGGAAAGCCCAAGGTTCAGAGGACGTGACACACATCCAACACAAGACGCTGACAGGAGGGAGGGGGAGGAAATCACACAAAAGACACTAGACAGAAGGGTGGAGGGAGAAGGCAGCCAAGAGGTTCCAGAAAGAAAGGAAGAGGAGGAGGTCTACAGTGCCACAGCGAGCCCGGGCTCCCGGTGGGGGGAGGGGGGGTTAAAATGTCTGATGGCCAGGCAGGGCACTCCTGCTTCCCAAAACGCGGAGGCAACCACGCACACCATGCAAGGGGAGGACCGCACACTGGAACTGCACGCTCCTTTCTCCCACAGACCCAAACCACCACACGTCAGTAGCACAGGGAACACAGAGGGGGAGGGCGATCCCAGGTGGGGAGCAGGGGAGACGCAGACCCAAGGAGCCCTCCGGGAATCGGAAGCAATTTTCCAGAGGGAGGAGGAGGATGACAACGGAAGGAACTACACGGACCAGCCACCCAGCACCGACGGGGAACAGGATTTTACACACACTACAGAGGAGGAAGACCTGTCAGGCTTCCAGCCCTCTTTACAGACATCAGACCAGGCAAACCAGGCCTCAGGAAGGGGGGGGGGAGCCTGGAGGGGGGGTGGATGTAAGAGAGAGGGCTTGCAGAGAGCAGCCCACTCTGCTTACTTCCACCAGATGGGAGAGCAGCAGCAAGTCTGGGAGTTCAAATCAGGAACAGGAAGGGTTAAGACGGGTCCAGGGCTCTGCAGAGTCCTGGTGGCTCAGCTCCAGGTTGGTAGCAGGGAAGCAGGGGAGGAGCTAGCTTCAGCAGGGGCTGGAAAGGAGGGAGGAGAGAGAACGGCACCTCAGGAGCCTGGTTTGGGACCACGGAGGACCCATAGAGCAAGGAGGAGGGGCGTTTGGAGTCTTAAAAGGGGGGTCAGAGCCCACGAGACGCCATTGTGGGCTTCTGCCCCATGCAGAGCAGACATGATTTGAGACATCTCACCACTGTATATAGCATGCACAATAAAACTATGAAAATCCAGAGGATATGTGGAGTGCTTACTCGGGAGTAGCCAACACCCCATCTGTGACAGAATCTGTAGTAATAATAATATTATTACTTATAATCACTATTGACTTTGCAGCCCTGAGGTATGCCATCTTTATTTGACTCAACTTTTTATTGATAAGGCATTGACCCAGACTCAACCATTCTAACTTCCCTCTGCCCTGGAATGGGCCAGGGATCACATTAAAAATAATTGGCTACCTGAAAGGACAACAATTTGTGTGATGAAATGCTTATATCTGCAGCTGCATTACCACCTCCCTACTGGGACCTGTCTGCAGCAGAATCTCAGCCACGAGATACCCGCAGAGCATGGTCTTATTAGAACAATGAAGAAACAGAATTTTACAAATCATGCTAAATATTAACAGTGGCTGTACAAAATGATACAGGTGGGGATCTTCTGAATGTTTCACAACAAGTTTCTCTCTTGGAAAAAACCAAGCCATGTACTTGGAGTTGCAGTATTGCCTACTCACATTAGGATTTTACTTGTAGGGAAAGTTTGTAAGATACTACTTAATGGACTTCATTAACAATACAGTGCTTCCTCCAGTTGCCATATATCTCAATACCACATATAACTTTTAGCTGTCTTGTAGCATTTGTAGGCCACATTTTCTTCTATTAAAGGCATTAAGAAAACCCTCTAAAGCAGCTGGAGCATGACTATACAATGTTGCTTTTAAAAAATTCAGTCAATTTTCTTCATTACGGTAAGGCTTCATTCTTTCCTCTTACATGCAGAAAGCATTTGCCTATTAAGGAAGGGCCCATTTAATCAGAAATGTATCTCTGGCTGGTAGGAAATATTTCTCCATATATTTCAAAGAAAGAGAAGCAATTAAGAACCCTTTTTAGTGGGCTACTCTAGCATCTTGATAGCAACCTCTGTTTTATTAGGACAAATGAATTGGTTCACTTAACTTTCTTCCTGTATATTGAATTCCCTCTGATATCAGCAGAGGCTAGCTTGTATGTTACAAAGATATATCTCCATAAATAAGAATTCATAATGAAGCAGTTCAGTGTTTCAATGTTTACCAAGATCCATGATCATAAATGGTCTGCTCAGCAACATTTGGAATAGGTTTATGAGTAAATGGGCACTACGGTACTTGGTTTAAAGAAAGACCATAGTATTCCTTTAAATTATTTTTATTTTATTTATACCCCACCCATCTGGCTGGGTCACCCCAGTCACATTTTAATCTTTCACATGATGTCAATGCCACTTCTGGAAATTTTGCAGAAATTTTGCCTGCATTCCAGTGACAATTGTTTCCAGGGGCACACAATAAAATCTGAGGCGGTATCATGTCATAAATTTCTTTTCCACTGTTTAAAATTTAGCATGGCATGGCAGTATATTCCTATAAAAGCCACAGTTCCATAATGGAACAGGTACTACAGTGTGAAAGGCACTTTAGAAACCAGGACAGAAGCATTATAATCACGAAAACTAATGCAATAAGTAGCCCCAGTGAATGCTATTGATTGACATTTGCTGTTGCTTTCAGTAAAAAAACAAAAAACAAACACAAATTGATTATTTCAGTACAAAGGGGGAAATATAAATAGGGTGGAATAATGTAATGATAGCATAATTTACATAATTTTGCTGCAGTGGACAGGAAGACAAAACTGCAGTGGAAAGGAAACAGTGTTGTATGTGAATACAGGGCAGAATGGAAGATTATGCCTTCTTGCCTTCTTGTATCTCTAACTGAGGCTGATGGGAATTGGAGTCAACGACATCACCCCTATTACATCTTCTGGACAAAAAAAAAATATGTCCAACACAGCTCTATTTTATGCATGTGGCTGGGGGTGTGGGAATTACTGCAGTCTCATATGAGATCTCTTTGCAATGATTCTTTAGTTAAATAAAACCATCCAAGATTAGCTGAGCGATTATTTTCACCTTGCAAACTTCAAAGGGAATCTTTCATACATGTTTGACTGTCCAGGCTGACAGAATAGTGGGAGTCACTATTCACCTGCTTTTCTTCCTGCTGAACTGGAGAATCTTAGAATTGGAGATTTGTAAGGGAACCCGAGGATCATTTAGTCCAACCCCCTGCAATGGAGGAATATGGAGCTGTTCCATATGGGGATCGAACCTGCAGCCTTGGCATTATCAGCACCATTCTCTAACCAGCTGGCCTATGCAGAGGAAACGAGAAACACTGACAAAAATAGCTAGGTTATTGAATGTGAGGACAGATGAACTTGACTGATGTGGCTTTAGCTCTATCACTGGCTCTACCTGGTGCTGTAGCACTTTTGCAACTTCTCAATGATGATGATGATGATTAATGCTCCGCCCATCTGGCTGGGTTTCCTCAGCCACTCCCAACAGAATAAAAAAGTGATAAAATATCAAACATCAAAAACTTCCCTAAACAGGGCTGCCTTCAGATGTCTTCTAAAAGTTAGATATTCGTATTGCAGTGATGCTGCACCTCTTCAGAGTACTTTTATGCAAAACAGGAAAGCTTAGAGGTCAATACTCTCACAATGTTAGACAATGGGGGAAAGTAGTATCTTTCAAATACCTCGAGTTACAAACGCCTCGTTACAAACGCTTCAGGTTACAAACTCCGCTAACCTAGAAGAGTTATCTCGAGTTGAGAACTTTGCCCCAGGATGAGAATAGAAATCGTGCAGCAGCCGCAGTAGGCCCCATTAGCAAAAGCACGCCTCAGGTTAAGAACTGTTTCAGGTTAAAAACGGACCTCTGGAACGAATTAAGTTCGTAACTAGAGGTACCACTGTAGTTGTAATTATTTCCCTGCACTGTGCCATGGGAAAAGCCTAAGGCTGACATCCTAACTCCAATTGCCTGGGAGTAAGCTAGAACTGAATTCAATAGGACTTCATTTTCAGTAGACACAGGGTTGTACCGTTAATGAGGAAAATATATCAGACTGAATAATAGCCCACTGTAGCTTTATGTTTTAGGGCTGCCTACATAAAATAACTGGTGGTGTCATAACTTGAGAGCCAGGGTAGAGACTATGCCCCTTTCATGTTGTTAAACTAAAATGTTCATAATGTTGCCTGGTTCTGCTGGGAGTCTAACAAGACCTGGGAAACCACAGATTTCTGAGCTGTTATTTTTTTATATTTCCATTTCTTATCTCTGTCATCCAAAAATCCAGGTCCCTGATATTCTTCATTCCAAATACTGCCTTTAACTGCCTCCATCTTCTTAGGAAAGGCATTATAAACTCAATGAGAATGCATTAAGCCCACATCACACTTTAGAAAGGGAAGTTGCAGATTTTTTTTTAAAAAAAGATTGAATCATTACCATTTGGATGACAATTATCTAGAAGACATGCAAAGTCTGTTAGGGTGACGTTCAGATTCTTCTGAGGACTAAACTACAGGCATAGTGCATGTTGATTTTGCAGCCCTTGCTTAGATCCCTCCAAAGTCCAAGACTATTTCTTTTTTTCTCTCTCACTTGTTTATATTTAAAAGACAAGAGGTTTAAATAATCAAATGCTGTCATATATTCTGGACCATTTTGTGAGCAGCTGAATTCAGTTAGGTGCTCTTATGTCCTTTTTTGTACAGCCCTGTATTTCATTAAAACAATTAGGTTCTGGCAAGCCAGAGAAGTGTTTGGTTGCATTTTTTTAAAAGCAATCAGCACTCAGGGGGAGCTCTTGTTACATTGCAAACAAGCAGGGAACATTTATTTATACAAAGCAATGGTTGCACTGAATGCCAAGAGTGAAATTGACAAAGGAGGGATTTAATGGACAAGACATATGCTTGCAACATTCGGGTTGTATGTATGTGTTAAAAATAAATTTCTTGCAAGTAGCTTGTAGCAGAGGCTAGGGGTGAATGGGTTTCCCCAATACCTTCTTGTAAATTGTCCATGATTGGCTGTGTCTGGAGTACTGCACCAGTTGTCTTCCGATTGGTTAAAGAGAATTGCTGTAAGCATCCCCTTTAGCTAATCAGTGATTTCCTTCACCCAAGAGAGTCTTAGAGTGCTTACTTTACATCCAAATTATGGTACCAGTAATCCCTGGGCTGCCCACCCAAATGCCAAGTTGAGACAATAAGATGAATATAATTAGAGCCAAAACATTCTCATGCACCCCAATCAAAACAGTACAAAGTAAAAAGGTAAAGGACCCCTGACAGTTACGTCCAGTCGCAAACGACTCTAGGGTTGCGGCGCTATCTCGCTTTATTGGCCAAGGGAGCTGACGTTTGTCTGCAGACAGTTTTTCTGGGTCATGTGGCCAGCATGACTAAGCCACTTCTGGCAAAACCAGAGCAGTGCACGGAAATGTGGTTTACCTTCCCGCCGGAGTGGTACCTTCTTATCTACTTGCACTTTGACATGCTTTCAAACTGCTAGCTTGGCAGGAGCAGGGACTGAGCAACGGGAGCTCCCTCCGTTGTGGGGATTCGAACCGCCGACCTTCCGATCAGCAAGCCCAAGGCTCAGTGGTTTACACCACAGTGCCACCCGTGCATATAATTAGAGCCAAAACATTTTCATGCACCCCAAATCAAAACAGTACAAAGTAGCAGGGGGAAAAGGTATCACAAGGAATTCCTCCACCAAATACCTACTTACCTATCCACAATTGTGACTAGTTGATCCTACACAGGGTGGTCTGCTATGAGAAGCAATTCCCTTATAAATGGAGCAGCCACCCCCATTCCATTGGCCAAATGGGGTGTGATATCCACATCTGACTCCTTCCCCTATGGAAAAAGCTCACCCATACTATCTCCAGGCAAGCAACAATGGTGCAAATGGCAATGGTGCAAAGATGTTCACACACTAATGGCAGCAGAGAGGTCTTCTAATCACCCGCAAACAATCTTCTACAAATTTAATGGATTGTGCTCATGCACAGTCTTAAGTAGAACTAATCAATGACCTAGTGTAAATTCCAGCTGCACACCAAATGCACACATTTTAAGTCATTCTAATTGTGAATTCAGGTGCTGTGGGGCAACAATCCTATATTCAGAATAGGGCCACTAAGAAGTCAGCATATTCAAGGGAACCCCAAGGCTTGCAGAACAACCCTGAGACCCCCGGGTATAGAGCAGTATATAAAATTCAAATAATAATAATAATAATAATAATAATAATAATAATAATAATAATAATATGTAGTAACAACAACAACAACAACAACAACAACAACAACAACAACAACAACAACAACAACAACAATGGAACTAAGCATGTTCAAGGGTCATAGAAAGCTAAATGTTAGCTGGGGAAAAAGAAAAAGTGAAATGAGAGACAGTGGAGCAGACTGCTCTGCTTGAAGGGAACATCCAGCTGGAATTCTTAGCAGGAGCAGTGAAGATTCACTCTAACATTCCCACCCCTTAAATTTGGGGCAAGGGGCAGGTTGTAGACATGCTCCATCCATCTGCATGAGGAAGGCAAAATGCACGGCTCTGCCTGTGGTCTGGCTAACAAAGTAAAGGAAAGTTGGGAAGTGGCTCAGAAAGTCCACAATGAGTCACGGTGGGTAAGCTGTGGTTTTACCAATGATTTCACTACCTCTTGCCAGTCTTTCAAACCACTGAGGAAACTTAGGCCAATTTGGACCCATTTCACATCAAGAGTGTCTGGATTTAGTTCTACAATAATTTGACGTTTCCTGAACTATCTGAATATAACAATGTTGTTGTTGCTGTTTAGTCATTTAGTTGTGTCCGACTCTTCATAACCCCATGGAGCAGAGCACACCAGGCACTCCTGTCTTCGAATATAACAATAAAATCACATAAACTCTGGTACCAGAGTTCACTGGCATATTTAAGCTCCATATTTTATTTTATTTTATTTTATTTCTTTAAAAAACAAACAAACCAGGAAAGTACTTTTTCTTCAGGTTAGTTGGGATGGATTTTATTCTGGGAAAATGCATGCTGAGTTGAATTGCATGCTTCTGAAGTGGATTCTACATTACAACGTCTATCAGAAATCTCTGTACCATGCCATCGATGTGTTCCTAGCCTCTTTAGGTGGCATTGCTTGATAAGATTCTAGAGAGGCCAGATTAATCCTATTTTTCCACTTTCTTATACTGAAAAACAGTTTGGGGAAATCTGTGAAATGTCATTGGGTATTGGGGGGAAAACAATCTTCGAAATAGGACATAGGTATGAAATGCAGATTTAATTTTTCCAGGTTGGTGAGAAATAATGCAATTGAGTTTCCATGATAGAGTGGGATGTGTCTGCTCTGGTTGCTATGGCATTCCTATGGTCATTTTGAATACTATCAATATGTTGAGGATTTCTCTCTCTCTCTCTCTCTCTGATAAAATTCATGAGCCTTCTGAATAAGATGGCAAGTGCAGATAGGTTGGGGGCAGTTGTCATAATTCTAATAAAAGCTTAATGAAACTTAAAAACTATCTCACATGTCCAGATGGATCGAGGTTGTATTTAAGAGCTTACTGTTGCTGTAGTAACTGCATCCCGTGCTGTTGGCTTCAGCAGAAGCAATATGTCAGTGTGACATGCCCTTTGGCAACCTTATGTTACTCTGAAAATGAGAGAACGCCTACCAAAGCATCTCAGGGGCTTCTCAAAGAGAAATCTATGGATAATTATCCAAAGCAATTTGTGGGCCTTGTGAAATGCCTCTCTCTATTGGTAGCCTTTGGTGCAGACTACAACAGATACAACAAACCTATGTTTAGCTTTTGGCACAGATCCTTGTACAAAATATCTCCCTTAATGAGTGTGAGCACAACACTGGGCTTAACACTCCACCTGTATGGTGTAACTATGACATGTTACAAATGAACTTATATATTCTTCAAAATATTCAATTTGATGTCATGAAGGTGCACATCACACACAATGCTATCCTACCTTTCTTTCAATACTTCATTATTGTTGTGGTTGTTTAGTCGTGTCCGACTCTTCATGACCCCATGGACCAGAGCACGCCAGGCACTCCTGCCTTCCACTGCCTCCTGCAGTTTGCTCAGACTCATGTTCGTAGCTTTGAGAACACTGTCCAACCATCTCATCCTCTGCCGTCCCCTTCTCCTTGTGCCCTCAATCTTTCCCAACATCAGTCAGGGTCTTTTCCAGGGAGTCTTCTCTTCTCATGAGGTGGCCAAAGTATTGGAGCCTCAGCTTCAGGATCTGTCCTTCCAGTGAGCACTCAGTGCTGATTTCCTTAAGAATGGATAGGTTTGATCTTCTTGCAGTCCATGGGACTCTCAAGAGTCTCCTCCAGCACTATAATTCAAAAGCATCAATTCTTCGGCAATCAGCCTTCTTTATGGTCCAGCTCTCACTTCCATACATCACTACTGGGAAAACCATAGCTTTAACTATACGGACCTTTGTCGGCAAGGTGATGTCTCTGCTTTTTAAGATGCTGTCTAGGTTTGTCATTGCTTTTCTCCCAAGAAGCAGGCGACTTTTAATTTCATGACTGCTGTCACCATCTGCAGTGATCATGGAACCCAAGAAAGTAAAATCTCTCACTGCCTCCATTTCTTCCCTTTCTATTTGCCAGGAGGTAATGGGACCAGTGGCCATGATCTTGGTTTTTTTGATGTTGAGCTTCAGACTATATTTTGTGCTCTCCTCTTTCACCCTCATTAAAAGGTTCTTTAATTCCTCCTCGCTTTCTGCTATCAAGGTTGTGTCATCAGCATATCTGAGGTTGTTGATATTTCTTCCGGCAATCTTCATTATTATCCTTTATTAATTGCAAATCCACACCGTGATCAACTCTTGCCTGGAAACCAATGTCCCCACTGTGGAAGGACGTGCGGATCCACAATTGGCCTCCACAGTTACTTACGGACTCATTGTTAAAACTGTGTTTATGGAAGACAATCTTACTCGGTTATGAGTGATCGCCAAAGAAGAAGATTATCTTTTATTAGTGGCATTTATAGGCCACCAACAGCAATGTTCTCTGGATGGCTTGCAAGCAACAGGCACTGAAGTAAAATAATTATCACAGCCTAAGAATTACTGTTCTGTCAACATCTGTTGTCCAATTTCTCAAAAAAAAATTTCCCCCTGTACAAGAGCTGTCCATTGTTCTGCATCTCTCTCATATCATTTTAGGGCTTCTTTCTAATTTAAGTGGGCTTGGGACTGAATTTAACTTATTGTTGTGAGGTTGTTGTAGGTTGTGCTTTCCATTAAATGTTTTGCCAGCACTCTGCAGTCTCCCTGGCTGCCCCACTTCCCAGAAAAATCAATAGGAGGAGGTACCTCATGAAAACTTTATCACGGCTTTAATCAAGGCATAGGCACCCCAAAAAAGCAAACAGGTTTTGAGCTGGAAATTTACCCTGCTGAATCAAAAGCTATTTGTGGGAGAGGGTGGTATGGGGGGGGCGCTATCTTTTTGAAGTATTTGGAATTTACAAAGAGAAAAATGTTTTTTTTAAAAAAATCCCAAACAGATACAGATTTTATCCTTTTGTTGTAACGTTACATGCACTGAAACCTAATGAATTGATAGACCAGTTTAAAGAACCATGTAAATACCTTTATATCAGGGGTGTCAACTTGAATAAAATATTGTGGGGGCCCAGGAAAGCCCCGCCCCACATAATCGATCACATGATGCAGTGCACACATGCCGTTTGAATGGGAATGCCCATCTACTTTGTGGGGGCCCGACCCCCTCATATATTTTATTGTGGGGGCTGAAGCCCCCACGGCCCCTATGATTTGCCTCCTATGCTTTACCATACTTTGATCTTCACAACAATCCTTTAATGTAGTTATGTTGTTAGCTTTGAGTGAGAACACTGTGGGCTGACTTAACAGAGTCAGAAGGACATCCGCTAAGAGTTCACCTGTAAAAGGCATGCACAACTTCTCCAACTGACTGCCAAGGTCTCTGATAAACTACTTTGTTCCTGAGTTTTGTGGGGCATAGCTCTTATGACTTATGTGGATTATCTGACAAATGTACACCCTTGCTCTTGTGAAAGCTGATCCCCCAAGGCTGAGTGGCACTACGTTCCTCCAGAGAAATGATTTCCCTTTATCGAAAGTTTTGTACATGCGGAAGAGTCACCATTTTGATTTCCAGTCCTGCAGCTTTAATTAGTTGCTTATAGGCTTTTTGAGCACCTAATGAAAACTCTGTTTCATAACCTATTGTAAGCATGCCCTTATTAAAGATATTATCCAGTGTCGTCTCCTTCTTATGTTGTTGTTGTTTCAGAAAATGAATGTAGTAATGAATAAAAGCATCTTTATCACTTCACAGTCCTTTCAATGTCTCTAACACTTTCTATTTCAATTCCTATTCAATTTCCATTTCTATTCAGCTAGCTAATAACTGCCTTTTGTTAAGCATGAATGTATTTTCAATCTATACTCAGCCAGCAAGATTACTTATTTCCCCCCTCCCTTGTTAATTTGCATGTAAAGCAGTCCTAGAGTTTTGAAAATCCCATTTTAAAAAGAAATCACAGTATCTGCATGTTGCACTCTGGCTGGGAGGGAAGTACAGGTACAGAAACGATTACTCAAGGAACGGAAATGAACGTTACAGCAATAATACTCAGTCACTTCCAATTAGCCCCGTTAACGTTCAGACTTACTTTGCAGCTTAACTTTTCTCAGCAGGGTTCCCTTTTTCCACCCTCTGTGTTTTGGACACTTTGTGTTTCATTGTGCAATGATTTCAGTCGATAAAAGTGACAATTCTCCCAAATTACAATGAATACATTAAGTTCTACTCTCACAACCTACCTGTCTGCTTAAAACCTCGCCTCTTGGGTGTTTTTCCAAACTCCACATCAGCTATAGCTGATGGTGAGAGGGTGATTTTAAAATTTGCATACTGTATAAACAAAGTCACATATGAAAGTGTGTGTTGTGTTATCTCTCTCTGTGTCTGTCTGTCTGTCTGTCTGTCTGTCTCTCTCTCTCTCTGTCTATCTCTCTCTCTCTCACACACACACACACACACACAGTGACTCTGATCTCAGCTTCATAGTTTCAAATGTTCCCAATTACACTCATACACACACAAACACACAATTGGGAAGTCCAGATTCTGAGAGCAATGCAACACATCCTTTCCCATTTTGGTTCCAAGGTGAAAAATCTGACTAACTGTATTCCTCAGGTTTTAAACGGAAAAGACACTGCCTGAACTTCTCTTAATTTGCTGCCTGCATGGGCAGCTAAAGCTACAACCTTGAGGCCTAAGGTGAATCAACAACTACATTTTTTAATTGTTGCCAATTTGCTCCTCAATTATGTTCAGGCATGACATACATTTAAACCAATATGTCACACAAGGAAGCAAGCTCTGCATTTGGTCTTGTTTTCATGTACAGTGGTGCCTCGCTAGACGAACGCCCTGTAAGACTAATTTTTCGCTTAACAAAAGGATTTTTCGAGTGGAGGTTGCCTCGCTAGACGAATTCGTTTTGCAAAAAATTCATCTAGTGAATTGCGGTTTCCCATAGGAATGCATTGAAATTCAATTAATGTGTTCCTATGGGCAAAAAAAGAGTAAAATTCAATGCATTCCTATGGGATTCGCTAGACGAATTTTTCATTATAAGAATTGACCCGTGGAACGAATTAAATTCGTCTAGCGAGGCACCACTGTATCTCGTCTTAGGTTCTGCAACTAAATCACTTTACATATCCTCCTCTTCCTGTATGTGCTTTAGTATCACAAAGGGGATAGCATAGCACTGTTTAATTGCATGCCCAAAGATTAAATCAATATCATTGATTTACAGTGTATTCCTTTTGGAATAAGAGTATGCTGATGATGCTCAGCTCTATTTCTGTTACATCTGAGTCGGGCCATGCACAACCTAGACCTGTGTCAATTGTGAGCTGATAAATGAAAAATAAACTAAAATTGTATCCTGATAAGACAGAAACTCATTTGAAGAGTGGTTCCTGGGTCTGGAAATTGAGGCATTTAGCTGTTCTGGATAGGGTTCTACTCCTTCTGAAGGAACAGGTAAGTAGTGGCGTGATTCTGGACCATAGCTGCCAAGTTTTCCCTTTTCTCGCGAGGAAGCCTATTCAGCATAAGGGGAAATCCCTTAAAATAAGGGATAACTTGGCAGCTATGTTCTGGACCCATCATTGTCACTGAAGGCTCAAATGACCCCATAGTAGCTAGGAATACCCATGACCAGTTTCTGTACAGCTTTACTGTGTTGCATTTATAGGTATTGTTGCAATGCACTTTATGTAGGGCAGTCCTTAAGGATAGTTTGGAAGCTGCCACTATTGCAGAATGGTGGCATCTTGGTTCCTAAGCGAGGCTTCCTATCTATAACACCTGAGCTGAAAGAGGTGAACTGGCTGGCAGTTAGATCTTCAGCCCAACCCTAAATCACAGTATTTAGATGACAAACATGTTAAAGATATAAGTTTAAGGTACATAAAATGTTCTCTTTGAATGCATTGTATTTCAAATGCCATGCAGAGGAGTTTGCATTAAGCAAGAGGTGTTTGTCTCTAGCAAATATGGCAGAAAAGGGTGGATGTTTCTGTTTAAGGGTTTTAGGCTGATTGATGACTCATTGCTAAAAACCCGAGTGGACAGTCTGTCAGCAGGAAGGTGAAACCGAAGAACGCAGCAGCTCCCTGTCCTCGAAAAACCCAGCTCAGCATGTTAGGAGAAGGAGGTATCAGCGTGTATGAGAAACTATGCTCCATGATGAACAAGCAATATACAGTACCTGCTTAGGAGCATTCTCTGGGACCAGAGTCAGGAATGTTATTAAACTCTTTTAAGGATTTAAAGAAGATGGGACAGCTTTGCTTGCGTGTTTAAGCACAGTTGGTTAGTTTATATTTTTGTACCGGTTATTTGTAACTATTTTGAGATTGGGATTTTTGGGATGTTTGGGGAGGGGTAGTACCTCTGGTAGGGGACACATAGTAGTCCTTCTGAGGTAGCTTGCCCACCTTTGGTTCACACCTTGTACTCAGCTCCAACCTGTGGCTCCTAGAAGTCAGCATGCAACAGCAGCCACACCCTGGAAAACAGCTTTGACTGACCAGCTAAGCCAGTTGTCCAAGTGTACAGATGTCAGGGGAAACTGTGGTTGGTTTAAAACAAGATGTGAATGTTCTATTTTCCTCCTTTAGTGCACAGAAGATTGGGGAGGAGGCAAATGCAAATCCAGTGCTCACTGTGGTTTGTGCATGCAGTGAGAAACCATAGTTTCCTATTGCATTGGAACCAAACCATGGACTAGCTTAATATCAATGTGGTTAGCACAACGGAGATTTCATTGGTAAGAAATTGCAGTGTTGCTGGAAATTACTCAACTCAGAGAAATGGCCCAACTTATATGTTCCAACTTTAATTTTGTTTAGCATCTTTCATGCAATTATCCCCAGTGCTTTGCCATGTTAAATACGCCAGTTGCAGAGATTAAAATGAGAGCGCTATTAGGAACTGTAGGCAAGATAAAGATATGTTAATATAAAATTTGAAAAGCAATAGAGACTGGAAGAAGCAATGATACACAACTATTTCTCCAAATTGCAGCAGCTGTTTCAGCAGCCAGCAACCCCCTGTAAGTTGCGTAAGTACATTCAAAAGAGTGTCGCTGCACTAAAAAAATAGAATGAATGATTTACCTGCTTTCACCTGGTTATGATAAGGTTTCTTCTTTTTCTTTTTTAAGACCCACCGGGGGGGGGGACATGACCCAATAATCTGGACTGCCTATATGCAGGACATGTCCACGGTAACATTATTTCATTTCTCAAAGTAATGATTGCTTTTACAAGAAGGCAACTTTACACAGACCCTCCAAGTGTCTTGATTTTCCAGGGACACCCCTGATTTAGAGAAGCCATCCCGATTTCTCATTTGATCCCAGAATGTTCCTCTTTTCCATAGGATGTCCCTATTTTCAATGGAGAAATGTTAGAGGGTATGGAGTTATCCGACCCTCAAGCTGTCTGAAGTCAATCCTGTTTAGGGATGTTTTTTTAAAAATGTTTAATGTTTTATTGTGTTTTTATATATGTTGGAAGCTGCCGAGAATGGCTGGGGCAGCCCGGTAAGATGTGTTGGGTATAAATAGTAAAATTCTCATTATGGAATGGGATGTCCCTATTTTCATCGGAGACATGTTGGAGGGATGCTTTCCCTTCTTTACCTTCTCCAAATTCTTCCCCTTCTGCTTTTCCCTACAGGTTGTATGAGGATTCAAATCCTCTTTTATTTTGATAATGTTTCATTATGATGTTCATGACAAGATGATAGCTAACTAGGAATAAACTCCTTTATGTGGGAAGCAGTGGGGGGACCTGCCACAGTGGACTTTCTAAACTGAAGGCGAACTGCTTGGCAGGATATAACATTCTGAGGTTTATGCTAAGCACCTGAAAGCATCGTTCTCTGGGGCATGATTTACTAAAACGCTTCATACTTCAGATGCCCTAATTGTCATTCCTATGAAACTTAAGACATTTCCTGTAAAGATAGGTAAGGGGGAAAATGGACTCTGCATTATAATTTCACTATGTTGAGAGAGTTGAGTATGTTTAGCCTGGAAAAGAGCAGACTGAGAGGAACTATGGTACCTGTGAGACAAGTTACCTTATCTTTCATGAACTTGCTTAGGCATTACATATCCTGCTCTAAGTCCCCCTGCCATGACATTTGGGGTGACCAGAGAAATTGGATTTTCAATTGTGGTAGCTTGCTTTACCACTGCCTCTCCAACAGAGGCTGCCCTAGTAGTACCCTCTTCTTTTTCTTGTCAATGCCAGGTGAAAATATTTTTGTTTAACCAAGGCCTTTAATATGGGTTTCTTTTATATTGTGCTAGAATGCCTTTGCTGTTGTGGTTCTTGACTTTTTGCATGGCATGTCGCTGGACGCTTCTCTGAGAGCTTAGAGAAGATAATAAATGCTTCAAATAAATATACAACCAAGTACGTCTTCTCAGGAAGAAAACGGGGTCCCCTCTTAGAGGGGTTGTAATATGGGTGTTGTAACGGATTAGCCCCAGGAAGGAAGATTTCTTACACCCTGGATTAGAAAGAGTTAATCCACTTCCAGCGTAACTGACAGCACATCTTTAGGAGGCGGGACGGTGCCCGGTTTAAAAAGGAGGGAATAACCCTTTTGGCCGTTGGAAGAGGGGGAGTGTGGTGACGAAGAGGGAAGAAGAAGGTTGTGGGGCCAGGATAGTGGTGGTTTAGGTTAGGCTTAGGATAACTTGAAGTTAAAGTCTGACAGAGTTAAAGTATAACTGTAACTAAGCTTGTAAACTTATGCATCATTAAGAAAAGAAAAGCCTATGTTCACAAGAAAATAAAATTCATCTACTTTTTGTGCCAAAGAGTATTGTCTTGGTTATTCCAGCAGTATATTAAAACTCACAGAGGTGGAGACTCAGAAAAGGGCAAAATTTCCCTAAGGAAAAGGGGATAGTTTGTGTCCTAGAGTCACACAGGAAGGGCAGTATGGTGAAAACCTAGTGCCACAAGTTTGCCAGGGTGATATGGCAGACTGATACAGTGTGGATCTGAGTTGAGGGAGTCCCTGTTCTGTAGGCAAGAGGTTCATTCAAATAGCCCTGAGTGTTTGTGAGATCAGGCCACGAAAGCTGGAATTAGACTCTCTTTACTGAGAAGCCCAGAATTGAGGGGTTTATTTTAAGGCATAAGGAATTGAGTGGGGATTGCTTTACCCTTTCGTCTCAAAATCTATTGGCAGCGTCGGCGAGGGGGTTCATCGCAGGTGTCACTGGCCATACACTGAAAGGTTGTCAGTGGACTACCCTGCGTGCAGGGATATGGGGTGGGCTGCCTGCGTATACATACGTCTCGCAGTGCACCCCCATCTCCCATTTCCCACCGGGAGCCCGGCTGGGGGGCTGGGAGGGATATACGCCCAATTCCTAAGCCAAGGTCTTCCTACATTTGAAAGTTTAACAAAGTTGTGGCCAAATTTTAATTCCATAACACGCCGTCAGAGTCATTATTCCTTTCTGGTGGTCCCTAGGGGCTGGGGCGGTCACTGCCTGGTCACACAATGATTATCCAAATGTATATTATTTGTTACATTTGTATTCCATGGAGAGAGCAAAGTAACTTTTTAGCTTTACAAAAATCCTGTGAGGAAAACTAGGCTATTTAAACAAGTTTTGTTAATATCCATATGCTCTCTAAGTAAACTAATTTCATTTTAAAAGGATTTCATTGATGTTTTTATTTCCTTTTTATTTTAGTTTTAGTTTTCTACCCTGCACTGATTGTTAAATGATAATAAGAGAAATCCTAGCAGTGAGTTTCTTTGAAGTAACCTCTGCTTTTATCATTTTGGGGGATGCTGGGTTGTGTTACACTTTGGCCTTTCCCATATGCTACTGGCTCAGTATTATTTGATAAGAATAGCTGAAAGTATATCTGCTGACCAAAGATTTTTTATATATATATAAAAACTAAATGGGAGAAAATCGGTTAGAGCAAATGAAATGAGCTCTGAGCTCTGAATGAGTATCACTGCCTCCCAAATGGGGAGAGCAGCTTCACCACGAGAGAAATGTTGCCATGCTAGGCTAGGCTGGGCATTAGCACCCCATTCAACGTGTTTGCAAATGGGAAGATGATGATTTGAACAGCAGTACCTTGCTCAAGATGCTCCAACCAGAAGATGACTCGCTTTTATGTCCTGCCTTCCCACCTAATAATCTCTGCAATAAAGCGATGAAAGGACATTCGCAGGGACACAAACATTTATATGATAGCAGGAAACAAAACAGTTTCCAAATAAGAGACATCAAAAAGTAATTTTGTTCTACAGGAGGGCTGCAAGACTTCATATGCCCCATGTAGAGAATTCGGTGAATTTATTCTCTCTCTCTCTCTCTTTTGCAATAACTTTTATAGATCCCATTTTTTTCCTGTTATTCGGAAGTTTCCTGAGAGCCACAGCCAAAGTTCAGAGTTTGTGAGACTTTGGATAAGACTTCCTGAAGCCTAGGAATGCAAGGACCAACTTACCCTGTTCTCTCCCTTCTCTATACAGTGGAACCTCGACTTACTCTACCTATGTACGATTCCAGTTACAACCTTCAGTAGGTGCTTCGACTTATGAACTTTCCTCTAGATACGAATAGCCCGGAGCTCGCCCAGCCAGCTGTGGGGCAGCGCTGGGGCCTCCACCGCTGGGAACAGGGCCCCCATCCCACCCCCAAAGGTGTGGAAGAGGTGCCGCCTGCAAGAGGTACAGCAGGGGGCACTGCAGCCCCAAACCCCGCTGACGAACTAACCTGAGGAAGTTCAGAGAAGAACCTGGCCTGGCAAGACAAAAAAGTGACCCTGTCCAAAGTGAATCAGCTCTTTACTGACCTTTGCCTCACCCCCAGCTTGTAGCCAGGTAAGCCCACCCACCCTTGGTGCACATAAGAAAAAAATGTTAATTTTTCCCATCTACAATACTGTCTTATTTATTTTATAGTGCCGATCAGAAGGTCGGCGGTTCGAATCCCCGCGACGGGGTGAGCTCCCGTTGCTCGGTCCCAGCTCCTGCCAACCTAGCAGTTCGAAAGCATGTCAAAGTGCAAGTAGATAAATAGGTACCACTCCGGCGGGAAGGTAAATGGCATTTCCGTGTGCTGCTCTGGTTCGCCAGAAGCAGCTTAGTCATGCTGGCAACATGACCTGGAAGCTGTACGCCGGCTCTCTCAGCCAATAAAGTGAGATGAGTGCCGCAACCCCAGAGTCGGTCACGACTGGACCTAATGGTCAGGGGTCCCTTTACCTTTACCTTGCCTTCATTTTATGGATCTATGGTCTCGTTAGACAATAAAATCTGTGTTAAATTGCTGTTTTAGGGGTCTTTTTCATTGTCTAGAATGGACCAATTCACTTTTCCATTACTTTCTATGGAAAAATGTGCCTCTACATATGTACTGTATGTTTCTAGTAATGAGCGGACCTCTGAAACGGATTATGGTTGTAAGTAGAGGTTCCACTGTAGCACACCCACTTAGGCTTAGTAGATCTTAGGGGATAAAATTACAATAAATAAAACACGAAATAGATTATAAAAATAAGAACAAAGACAATCCCTCCTTCCACAACACATTTAAAAGAGCATCAGGTGTCAATCAGCCCAAGGCCTGGTTGAAGAGGAACAATTTTTGCCAGGCACCTAAAGGTGTATAATGAAGGCGCCAGCTGAACCTCCCTGGGGAGAGCATTCCACAAATGGGAAGCCACTGAATAAAAGGCTCATTTTCATGCTGCTACCCTCTGATTCTGACTCAATCCCAAATGGGTAAAGGGGGGGGGGACCTTGCAAAACAAAATAAGATTACTAGGGCGTAATCCAATACATATTTGTCTGAGAGTGATTCCAATTTAATTCAGTTTGACTTATCTTTGAGTATACTTGCCAACAAAGAAAACCCTAAACAATATCCCAGCCCAAGCCTCAGCTTTTGTAGCTGGAGTCAGTCAACACCCTGTTCTCCCTGGCCAGCTGGGGGAAAAAAAAGGCCTACAAGCAGGAACTCACAGCCAAGTTAGTCCATTCATTTTGGTATTTCATTTTCTCTTTTACTTTTTGCATAGATATTATTATTATTATTATTATTAGTAGTAGTAGTAGTAGTAGTAGGATGGCATCACAAAATTCAGAGAAGCAAAAATTTCAAAGGATTGCTGAGTTTCTGGGCCCCACTTCAGTTTGGGAAATGCAAAATTAATAGGTTTGCCTTAAAATGCACACAGAATGAATTTAAGTCAGGATTGATGTTGAAAACATTTAGGTTGGGTTTTGGGAGCCTATTCACTGATATGTACAGCCTTAATCCTGCAAATGTGTCATTTATCTTATTGAAGTTAATAGAGTAGCTTACATTTATATTTTCAGATATATGCAGGATTAGCCTCTGCACATTGATTATTTTAAAATACCTCAGAAATAAGGTTCACCAGAGATTTCATTGTTAACATCCACCTGATGTCATCAAAACTCCTCCTATTCATCAGGCATCAGGTCACAATTCTAGATTGGATTAACTTTAGACATCGGTAAAAAGGTACTGGTATATTTTGAATTTTGTGCAGCCACAGACTCTTATGTACTTTCGTCTCCTGGGTTTTGAACTGAATCCTGCCATCTGATTGATTCATTTATTAAAATTAGACTCGGAGTGGGCAGCTTATTTTGAGCAACAGCTCCACAATGAATGCAAAGCGACAATCAGAGAAGGTTGCTCCCGGTTTCTTTGCTCTGTGACCAGAGATCAGTAAAGGTAAACAATGGATATCTGCTAGCTTTAGGTTGAAATAAGACATTTGATACCGAAAGAAAAGGGGGGAAAGCAGGAAGGTGAATGAAGCAATAGTCACATTCCTGAGGAATGAAGTCAGTAGATTGCAAGTGACAGGTTCAATTACTGCCCCGTGGACCAATGACACATCTGCCTTAAACTCTGAGAAATGGGCAGTGGGAAAGGGATGAATAACTCTTAAGAATTGGAGAAAATATGTAACCACTCAGGCAGAAAATTAGCAATTACATTCCGTGCCATCAGTAATAAGTATTTCAACAAAGATCTTAGGTTAATGTCAGGCTGTGTGACAGTATATCAACCATTACACCTGTGTTCAATCAGCAGCCACATCCCTCAACGTGATACTAGGCTGTTTAGTTCAAATGTGGCTTGTTCAGTGATAAGCAAGATGGCTGACATCTGTTACAAAAGTATTCAAAAGTAATTTATTTCATGGGCTTGACACTGACTGTTGAAAGGAGAACATTTCTGAGAGATTTGAACTATGGCAATTTGTCTCTGCGTGCTTTTGTTTTGACATTTCCCCCCAAGAGGTCTCATAAACGGATAAAGCCGGCAAGAAATAATCGGCGGAGATATAACAGAGTACTACACACCATTAAGTTCGTGAGTTGTGATCATGTGTACGATCGTCACCTTAACACAAGTTCTTTATTTCACGTAGCACGTTGTACTAAATCGGAATCAGCACCACTTCACAAAACCCTTAAAAGGTGCCTGGGTGAAATGCAGGTTGAATGCTGGCGGAATCAAGGTGTTCAGTGAAAAAGAGGTCATGTGTTAGTCCATGGTAAAAAAACAACAACAGCAGCCTGGAACTCAAACATTTTCTGAAGCAATAATAGTTTCTCTGTGCACCAAAATTCAATCCACTTTTTGCCCATACATATTTCGTTCAACCCGCTTTCAGGATTGTGTGGGTCATTCCTAGGGGGAGATAGTGATTCACATTTAAACGGATTGCTTCCCAAGTACATAAAAAAACAACAACACCCTACCTTTTTGTATAAAATTTTGGATGGGACGCTAAAGACCCCACTTCTGCTTGAGTCAGCTATAATGTCAAGCAGCATCTGTTAGAAACAGAGTTCAACCAATTCTGTTTTTCTTCTCCTAAATGCCACCTTCAGATATATAGCAAAGAACAATGAGTTTTGTTCTCACTTTATTGCTTCCCAAACTTCTGCAGTTCTCTGTGACACACATATCTTAAACATAAGGATTACATGTCAGTTTAGCAGCAAAGAATTCATAAAACACCTTTAAATCATGGTAAAGCTCTATGACATCTAGTCAGCCAACCTACTACTAATATTTACATAGTTCCCAGCACCATAATAAATATTGTTTAAACACATACACATATTATTTCAGCTCCAAGGAGAAGCTAGAATTCTCTCACTTTGCAAAGGTCTGTAAGTGAAATGAAATCACACGTACAATATTTCTTTAGTTACTCTTTAAAAATGAGGTTACCTGCCATGACCTTCCTACTACAACAATTTGTAAACAGACGCAAATCAACCCAAACCAAAACCTTCCATCTATATGGATGGCTTGAGTCTGAGAATGGGCAGAAACAGCAAGCCACTTGAAAAGAGACTGAACAAAGAGGGGCCAGCCATCCAGGTTGATAAGGAATCTCGCACCACTTGGAGACTAGGGTACTGTGCAACATTATGTATGCAAAAATAAAGAGTCAAGACATAGGAAAGTAACCAAAAAGAATACATTACAATAAGACCATTATAATCATCCTTAAAAAGAACCAGGAAAATAGACTTCAGCATCCTATTCCCCACACAGAACTCAGACCCTCCAAGTGTCCCTATTTTCCCTGATTAGAAAAGCCGTCCTGGTTTCTGATTTGATCCCGGAATGTCCCACTTTTCTATAGGATGTCCCTATTTCCTTTGTTGAAATGTTGGAGGGTATGGAGTTATCCGAACCCCCCCCCCCACACACACCCAAGCCCTCTGAAGGCAGTCCTACACAGGAAAGTTTTTTTTTTCTTCCAAAATGTTTAATGTTTTACTATGTTTTTATATATGGTGGAAGCTGCCCAGAGTGACTGGGGCAACCCAGTAAGATGTATAGGGTATAAATACTAAAATTCTCATTATGGAATGGGACGTCATTATTCTCATCAGTTAAATGTTGGAGGGTATGAGAGCTACAATTCTCAAAGTGGTTTAACAGTGGGAGCTCTGTGAAGGTAACTGGGGATTTCCTGACAGCACCCTTCACAAACTACAGTCAAACCTCGGTTTACGACTACCTCAAGGAGCGACCACTTCGGCGAGCGACAGCTGCGGACCCGGAAGTGTTTACATCTGGGTTCCGCGGCGTCAGATGCGCAGACGAGATCTGCACAGCTCACGCATGAGCAGAAATGATCTGCGCAGTGCGTGTGTGCATGCGCAGAAGCGCTCTATCGGCGCTTCACACGCACGCAGAAGCGTGCCTTTGGGGAGTGACCGCTTCGGTGAGCAACTGCCTCCGCAGAACAGATTGCGGTCACAAACCGAGGTACCACTGTATAAGGTTTAGTATTCTTTCACATTAAATACCACAGAAATGTTTCGTGGAAGGGAGTAAACTTTAGAAAACATGCCCTCTATTTTGTTCTGTTCTTGCCATTAAAGACTACATATGCTATTAGTTTCATTTCTCCAGGTGAAATGTGCTCTCCCATAAAATATCAGCGGACATAATACTGTTTAATACTGGCTTCACCCTGTACTTGGTGTTTCTCTCAGCCCATGCCTTGTTCAGTCTGTCTCTGAATTACTACACCGTCTTCAAGATGCTGCTCCATCACTCACAGTCCCTGCCTTGGAGCTACTGGTAATTATGCGATGCAGTAGGAATATCTCTGCTATTCCTTTCACTTATACAAAGGGTCAGACAGCATGTCACCTGTTTTGCAAAATAAAATAAAAACAAAATACATATTGTTCAGAACACAGCCTGCAAACACACCTATTTCCATTGCCTTGTAAATGAGCAGTTGGGCCTATAAACAGTTTCTGCCTTCGGAATCAGAAAAAAATATCTTAGTGGCCCCCACTTCTGAAGGCTAGAGTTTGTGCACTGGTGCATGAAAGTAGAGAATCATTTCTGAAATCTATGCAAGTTGTGTCTGAGCGAGTTCGCTGAATGAACACAATTTACCATTTTTGAATATGTGGCCCGGTAGAGTACATCTCTCCCTTCATCTGCTCCCTGTTAACAACAACAACATTAGAGGCTGAATATAGCATTTCTGTTGGGGTCACCAAGTACAGAATTATGATATGAACCATTTATGAGTAAGCCAGGGGCCTTCAAGAAGTTCTCTACTTTCCTAAAACACTTCTAGGGAAGTGTTTTGCGGGTAGAATAATGACTAACGCAGAAGGTGAGAGACAAAATGATCCAGGTGTAATGGATAAAAATTCTATTTTGATTCATGAAGATACATCTGCAGCACAAACCAATTTCTGTTAAGTCAGAATTAAGTCCCACTGATTTAAAGGAGACTTAGGGTGTGTTCACATTACCACTTTAGAGCACAGCAAAGTTATCTGCCCCCCGACTACACATTTCATAGCTCTCCCTCCAGCTGTACACATCATGAATGTCAGATTTGTTTCTGTGTGTGTATAGACGAGGGGTGTTGACAACTTTACCCTGTGCAAAGTTGTTCACACCTTGGCCAGAGGCAAATTAGAAACGGCTTAAGGACTGGTGTGAAGCTAGTGTGAAGAAATAATGCACCAAAGTACTAGATATATATGCACTTTGAATAATGTCAATACATACTAAAAATCTAGCAATGGAAACACAGTGAGTCCATAGCAAACAGGAATGCAAAGACAGGAAAACAAAACCTGGAGGATATTTTGTGAATTTTACCTTTTTCTTCTTCCTTGAAGAAGGAAATCAGTGTGAAAAGTTTTTTTAAAAAAAATAAGGAAAGAGCTTCCCATTTGTTTGTTTTTTGTTTTGTTTTTTTTAAAAAAGGACAATATCAGAGAGTGCACCATTCTCGGGTGTTTAGTAGTAGAAAACAACATGAGCAAATTCTTCCCACAGAGAGGAAGAAGAAGAGTTTGGATTTGATATCCTGCTTTATCACTACCCTAAGGTGTATCAAAGCAGCTAACAATCTCCTTTCCCTTCTCCCCCACAACTAACACTCTGTGAGGTGAGTGGGGCTGAGAAACTTCAGAAAAGTATGACTAGCCCAAGGTCACCCAGCAGCTGCATGTGGAGGAGCGGGGAAGCGAACCCGGTTCACCAGATTGTGAGTCCACTGCTCTTAACCACTACACCACACTGGCTCTCTCACAGAGCTTTGTTTTGGGGATCAGGAAGTATGGCAGATGGGGAGGCTGATGGAAAGAAACACACACATCATGTTTGGTCACCTTGTATCATTCAAGTAAGCTGGATGCCATCCCCCATCCCTCAATTGTATAAAGAAATGATGAAGCTTGCTGCCAATAAGACAGATAACTAACACAGTAACTGATGTGATACCATGCAGCATAAGAATCTTCTCTCAAGGCCTCCCAAACCCTGGAGCCAGCACCATTGTGGGTGTTGTTTTCTCTCCTTCAATTTAGAAATAATATATATATTTCTGCATTCTTAGGATGTATCTCAAACATCCTTGATTTCATAGTGGAACAGGGTTGGTTTTCTCCTTCAGTTGTTTCTTCTTAATGTATGTTGAACTTACATTGTACTTCTAAAAACTGCGAGTTACCTCACTCTGGTTTCTCTCATACCCTCCAACATTTCTCCAATGAAAATAGGGACACCCTATTCCATAATAATAACAACAACAACAATCATTTTATTATTTATGCCCCACCCATCTGACTGCAATGCCCTGGCCATTCTGGGCAGCTTCCAACATATATAAAAACATAACAAAGCATTCAAAAACTTTCAGATGCAGGGCTGCCTTCAGATGTCTTCTAAAGGTTGGCTCAGGGGTTGCATAACTCCATAGCCTCCAATGAAAATAGGGATGTCCTAAGGGAAAGTGGGACATTTCATGATCAAATCAGAAACCGGGGTGGCATCTGTAAATCTGGGACTGTACCTGGAAAATAGGAACACTTGGATGGTTTGTTCTCTATGATCCCATTTTGGCTGTAATCCTACTGGAACGCATCACTTGCGTTCACTGTTATGATTATGGCTGCGAAGATAATGGCCTTATATAACTTATTTGTTCAGAGGCAGAATGCTGTTGAGTATCAGTTGCTAGGTAACGGCAGTAAGAGAGGGAGATGGCCTTCAAGCCCTGCTTGTGGGCTTCCTGGGGGCATTTGACTGGCCAGTGAAGGATGCTAAAGTTGATGGACATTTGGTCTGATCTGATGAGTCAAAATTAAACATTTTGCAGACTTTTATTTTTTTCTATTATAACATTTCAACAAACAACAAACACAATATATCATTTGTGAATCTAGCAAAAAGTATCGCTGTTATCTTTGAAGCTACCTCAAAATGTTGATTCAGTGATAGCGTGGAAATCAGATTTTTTTTTTTTGTTTGCGTGTGGCTCTCTCTTTTGACTTGCAAAGAGATGGAGAGAGGAAGTGAGAGGGCTGTAACTGAAAGTCCCAGGTTCAATCCTGGAGGTCTGGAAATGTCGCCCACTTGAAATCCCAGCGATCTACTGCCCATCAGTGCAGGAAATACTGCCCTAGATGGGCCAAGGTTTTCACTCAACATAAGGCAGTTTTTAATGTTTTGGGGAAGAAAACTGCTAGTTAGACATGACAGCATTTCGATACCAGCTTTGAGCCACATTTTTACCGTTCATACTATTTGGTACCCTTTGCTAAATGAAGTCCATTTGGAAGTTTCAGTCCTTTTATGTGAAGCCTTATCTACTTACATTCCCTTGAAATATATATTTGTATGCTCAAATCTGCAAGACAGTAAACATCAAGCAAGGAATGGGAATTTTTTAAATCCATAACAATTTTAAACTAATCTGTTGTGCAGGTTTGTCAGCTGGAGCAACATATTCCTTTCAATCACATTTCCCTTACATATTGGAAGGTACCAATGCGACACAAAATAAATTTAATCTATAAGGCAGTTTTTATATTGACACATTAACCCTTTGGTTAACCCGCAATAATTCCAGTCCTTGATAAAATATTTGAAACTGATCTTCTGACTGCAGCTTCAGAGATCAAACATCTCCTGGGAGGTAATGCAAAACAAAGTCAAAAGATAAGGCTCCTTTTTTGCTGAAAAGCAATTTGTATATTTCTTACATAATCTTCAGAAATTGGAAACATTGTTATATCAAACAATCTTTGAAGACAAATTATGTCTCAGGCGGAGGAATCTATTCACCCCTTTGAGTTTATTATACATTAAAATGTGTAACCAGAGACTGCTTGGGAGATTAAAATCCCTTTGTGCTTTTCATACTTCAAAAATGGTATAAAATTGCAAATATATTATTCCTGTTGAATCATTCTCCAAAGAGACCACTAAGACTTTGGAGGAATCTTTTGGAATGTATTTTCCCATAAATGTACAGTATCAAGCTGAATTATTCTTCTATTAAAAGGAACCATTTGTAGTGTTCCATTATGTGGCATCTCCTTTAACAGGTCCTAACAGGGCTCCCTCTAATATATTTAACAGCAATAGTATATCAAAATGTATGTGGCGAAATTCAGCCAGCAGGAATGATTGAACAACTATCACTCTGAGCTGTGAAATCTAACATGTGAAACCAGAAATGAGCTAAGCTTCCAACAAAGCCAGGTGCATTCAGATAAACCTTTTTAACACAGAGCTAATGAATGCTGAATCCAATCCCGTACTAATATCTTCAGTTGCACTTTTGCAGCTGAGCCATTTGTTAACTGCCATTTCTGCAGAAATAATACGGCCTGTTTTTGTCTGTCCACTTGGAAGCTATTCCATCACTCCAGAAGAAGAAGAAGAAGAAGAAGAAGGGAATAAGGACCATTGAGACAAAAGGTATGTCGTAAGGAGAATCAAATGTGATGAAAATCCTTACTGATTCAATTAAACCTGTTGTTAACCAGTTTGCAAATCTAGCTAACAAGTACTTTAGGAAATTCACTAGCCAGGTAGGTTGTCGCAGTGCAGTATTTTCACTTACAAATCCTTAAGCAGTGTACGTCTGGGGCCTCTGAAGCATGGCCGACTCCCATTTGAATCTCCCAGACTACAAGGATGAGACTAAAAACTGGTATGGAGAGGGGTGTCTTCATAAAGCTCTTTCCTCATGCCTGTTCAGCTAGGGCTGTTGCAATTCACATTTAAGGCTGAAGCAATACATGAACAGCCATTCTTTGAAATTCACACTTCTCTGAATTTTGCAACACAATTCTCCAACTAAGTAATGTGTAACTAGGTAAGGTATGCATATACAGTGGTACCTCTACTTACGAATTCAATGCGTTCCAAATGCACATTTGTAAGTAGAAAAAAATTGTAAGTCGAATCCCATAGGAATGCATTGGGAGAAGAAAATCATAAGTCGAAGCAACCCTATCTAAAAATTCATAAGTAGAAAAAATCCTATCTAAACCACATCCAAGATGGCGGACGGAGCTCCATTCATAAGTAGAAACATTCGTAAGTAGAGTTATTCGTAAGTAGAGGTACCACTGTATTAGTGAAAATAGCATACAAAATGCATACTAGGCAAAAAATAATAATTGTGTGCAAAATGTGCATTGTTACGAAGGTTGCATGCCACCCCCAATCTCTGCTGAGTGGTAGCAAGAGTCTAGGGTATTCCAGGAGCTCACTCAAGGTTGAATCTCTGTTGGGAAAATAGAGATACAACAGAAGCTAGTGTTTTTCAGAAATATTGCTTCTTTTAAAGATTTTTACGCCTAAAGTCTTTAATGAAGGAGGTGCAGAACATTATACCCCGGAATGTCTCTCATAGCCCCCCCCCATAGCTTCTTCAGGTTTGGGTTCAAAGCAGCAGTCCCTCATAGCTCCCAGTGTAGCCGCCTCCAGTCAGCACCAAGTTGGCTCTCTGCCTACTTCCTCCTTCTTGATCCCAGAACACCTTTAGATTTTAAAAGGACACCTTTTTCTGTGATATCACACACCCCGTTACCTAGCCAACCACCCAAATCTCCTGTCTTTGTCCACTCCTTGGAGCAGGGGGAAGGATAGCTTTTTGCACTGTCAGTTGCCCTTAATGCCCCAGTACCTGGGTCCCCATTGTTTCTTAATGGCTTTGCACTTAGGCAGCCCAGCCAGGTTGGTTTGCATAAGCTAGGCATCCCCATAAGCTAGGCATCTGGCCCTCCAGATGTTTCGGACTACAATTCCCATCTTCCCCGACCACTGGTCCTGTTAGCTAGGGATCAAGGGAGCAGGTGGAGCTGTGGGTTAAACCACAGAGCCTGGGGCTTGCTGATCAGAAGGTTGGTGGTTCGAATCCCTGCGACAGGGTGAGCTCCCATTGCTCGGTCCCAGCTCCTGCCAACCTAGCAGTTCGAAAGCACCTCAAAGTGCAAGTAGATAAATAGGGATCACTACAGCGGGAAGGTAAACGGCGTTTCCGTGCACTGCTCTGGTTTGCCAGAAGCGGCTTTGTCATGCTGGCCACATGACCTGGAAGCTGTACGCCGGCTCCCTCAGCCAATAATGCAAGATGAGAGTGCAACCCCAGAGTTGGTCACAACTGGACCTAATGGTCAGGGGTCCCTTTACCCTTTACCTTTCACTTACAGACTATAGTACCCTAAACCTATAACAGTATATTAGGAGAAATTCACAGTAAAATGCTAATGAATTTTCATGAAGACTTTTTTTAAAAAAATGCAAACTGATATGGAAATATGGAGAAGTGAAACCAGGAAACCAAAATTGACAGATTCACCCATTTCTAGCGCCAACTAAATACATTTTCATTTAGTTGAACTTTGTGTACAGGGGTCTTTAAATGGCTTCATTGGTGTATTAGCTCTCTGCTTTCTTATGGTTTGTGCCATGTTTTTTGTTTGTTTTGTATTAAGATTATTTTTATAAAACAAATATCTATAGTTATGTGTCAGGACACTGCCTAGCAAGGCCTTGAGGGTAGAGAGGGAGAAGGAGGCTGGGCTGGGGCAGCTGGGAGAAGAAGGACAGAAAATAGCAGTAGGAGAAGGGGAGGGGGTGGCAGGAAGCAGCCAGGGAGTGAAAGGGCTTGAGGATGCTGAGCAGGAGCCACCAGCTCGGGAACAGAGGGGGAGATTATGCAGGTCCCGTCAGCAAGGGAGAGGTGGGAGTGGAAACGTAAAACACAGAGGTGGAGATTAGGGCTGCCTAAGCTTTTATGTTGGGGGAAAAGCCACCAAAAGCTACTTCCTGGATCTGAGTCTGGCAGTACAGATGGCTGAATGATGGCTGCTGCTTTGTACATATGTAAATGACAATAAAGATCTATTCTTCTATTCTATTCTATTCTATTCTATTCAAGACTGAAATATGTATAGCTTTGAGTGATCAGCACCATTTCTTACGGAGAGCACCCCACTACTCTTACATTGGTGACCTTGGAAAAAAATCTAATCAGCTCCATGACCAGTCTAGGGCAGGGACAATACTCGAGGGATACAGTCGTAACTACAGAAGTAGCCATAAGGTTGGAACTGTGGGAGAATAGGAAAGATTAGAAAGAGCACCCTCTTTCTAATCTTTCCTATTCTCCCACAGTTCCAACCTTATGGCTGCTTCTGTAGTTACTGAGTGGGGAGCAAGGGAGAAAGAGAATCCTATGCACTTATAGGTAGACAACACAATGTGATCCTGGTTGACTAAGCATTGCAGGGCAATAGCACCACCCAGCCTGAAAAAAACTATGAGCTGACAACACTGGTTAACCCCTGCTCACTTAAACATCTACACCTTGATGTGGCCCATCAATCTGAGCAGATTCCTTTGGCCTTGCCTCACCATCTTCTCTGGAGATTGACCCTTGGGCCAGGCACTATCTCTGACTCTGGCCTTTGAAACCTTGCCTGTTTGTACCATAGGAGCCAACTCCTAGGGTCCGTGGGGGCTTTGGCTCCCACAATAAAATAGCGGGCCTCCACAAAGTTGGTGTGCATTCCCATTCAAATGATTATGCAGGGTGGGGCTTACCTGGGCCCCCCACAATATTTAATTCAAGTTGGCACTCCTGGTTTGGACCATGCCCTTGTCTCTCATCACCTGACCACCGACAGTTGAGCCATCTAGCGGCAAAAAGCAAGCCAATTCCAGAGGTTCAGTTCTCTGCATACTGCTGCCTGTGACCACCCACTGCTGCTTCCAGTCTCCTGACAGCAGTGTCTTCCAGCTTCTTCCTCTTCACCAGACTACTTCAGTGTTTGCTGTTTTCTAACTGTCCTTCAAACTTTTAGTGCCCATTTGGAATTGGATGTGTGTGAACTCTCTCTGACACAAGGCACATTTCCAGCTCCGGCATGTAGAGCACTAAAAGCAAGAGGTACCGGCACGCAGCTAATGCAGCCCAATTTCATTTGGTTTGGAAAGCTGCTAAAATGCCTAAATGGAACGGAATAATGCTTTGTTCCTTTCATCCTTCCCTCTGGACTGTTTCTTTTTTTCTTTTCTTTTTAAAAAGTCTTCTTTTGATTTTGCCTCACAGAAATGCAGAAACCATGACTTTCCTTGAGTACCACTTTTTGCTACAAGTGGTTTATCCTTGCTAAGAAATAAGATCAAAACAATGGAAGTCTAGCTCCCTAATGTGCAGATGAAATATTTCACTGTTTCCTCTTCTTTCACTCCTAAAATGTGATTTTGCTTAATGCTTATTTACTTTGGCCCGTCTCCTTCCACCCCATGCTCCAGAAATGTCTGAATAGCCTGCTGTTATGCTAAAATAGTCAATGCAAAAAGGAACCAGCATTTGCTTAGCACCAACAGCAAAATACAAATAGAAACTATTCAGTTATTAGAGCTGATGTGTGGAAATTGCAGGGAAGCAGATTTTGGCTAAACATTTAGAGAAACTTCCTAATGTGGCGAAAGAGGAACAGACTTCATTGGGAGGTAACAGGTTCTCCTTCAGTGGAATCATCTGATCAGAGGCCAGAAAATCATCTGCCAAGGGTACTGTGACTGCACTGGGCCTGGATTAAATGATCTCCAAAGTCCTTTCTGATTCCAGGATGAATGAATGAATCTGAACGGATTTTTATTGCTAAAAGCTATAAGCCGTCACAATTGGTCCCAGGATTCTACGATATTTCTCAGGGGGCTTACAATCTGCATAACGCTGGCAGATGACAAAGGAAGGGACAAGTAGCAGCCAAGTTTCAGCTGCAAGACAAATGCAGTATCCTTTCGTAACTATAAAGAATTCCAAGTCTCTTCAGGATTTGACATTTGTATATTTCTGCTGATTCAATTTAACTACTTTATATATTTATTTCATAGAAATAGGTTTTAAGAATTATGTTGCTATTCATATAAGTGTGTGTGTGTGTGTGTGTGTTAATTTTCCCTAGGGGGTTAATTTGATAAAGAAGTCTTGAGGACCTTCCTCCTGAAGGGAGGGGAGAGAGTGAGATTTTCCTTGCTCCAAGGGGCAAATGAGATAGAGATGGTGGTTCTCACTTTTTAACAGAGGATCTGCCCTGATCTGTTCCTTCTTCATCCTTACAGCCCCCATGAACTTGGCCTTTGACAGTATGAGACTTGTCAGTCACCTTCACAAGAGCCAAGTACGAATTTCATATTTCTTAATTAGCTGTGGTGCACCTTTTTTTTTTTCCAGCTGCTCTACGCTGCCCTCATTTTATTGCCTTTTGATGACTATGGACTTTTTAACTGGGTTCTTCTTATAGGCAGTTAAGTAGATTTGATCATTGGTAAGCACCTGAGGACCATTTGTGTGGGCGACACATCTCCAACCTTCTTCTGACCAATCTGGGAAGCTGCTTGGACCGGGATTCTTGGGACCAGGCAGGTACCTGCTGCTAAATGCTGAACAGCAGAGGTGGAATGTGCAGGTCAGGTCAAAAACACTGAGGGCTCCCTTTGAAAGAGGGTGGAGAACTTTTCCTCCCATCATGCCATTGGGCTGATGGAGCTCATCTGAGGTAGTTTTGCCAGGGAGGTTTTCCCTTCAATTTATTCACTTTTAACCTGCTTGCACTTAGTTAAGTTGGATGCTTATCCTCAAGTTGTATTCAATAAATGCAATGTTAAACCAAAGTTGGCATTGAGTCTACCCTCTTGGGCATGTGGCCAATGGCCACATATAATTTTTATATTATCTTACTTTCTTCCTCTTGGATTTATTTCTCAAATTCTATTTTCTCACTCAATATTATATGTTTGTTTCTGTCTCATCAACCCGGATTTAATTTGCATGTATTGAAAAACAGGTGGTCGTATTACAATAACACCAGCTATTTGCATGTAAAATATCACTGCATTTGTGTCTCAATACTTATTGAATCATTTTTATTCCCGGATATCAAAACTCCTTTAAATTCCCATCCAAATTAAAATTAAGCAATGCTAATGGAGACATTTTAGGTGCTAAATTCCTGTTTTCGTTGATTTTGTATCTCGAGGAATGACTTGGCTGTAACTTCCTCATTTTTATATTTTCTTTCAATTTTTGACATCCACAATAATTTCTAAGGTTGCATTCACAATGGGAGTTCCTCTTGAGTAGACATGCATGAGATTGCACATTAAATAGTATTTTGTAGCAGTTTCTTCAGGTGGTGGGGGTGGTGTGGTGGAGAGAGAATCACATTGTTATACAGTGGAACCTCGGTTTATGAACACCTCGGTTTATGAATTTTCGGTTTATGAACACTGCGGACCCATCTGGAACGGATTAATTCATTTTCCATTACTTTCAGTGGGAAAGTTCGCTTCAGTTTATGAACGCTTCAGTTTAGGAACAGACTTCCGGAACCAATTACACCCATGCTTCAGTTTATGAACACGTCAGTTTAAGTACTCCGCGGACCCATCTGGAACGGATTAATCCACTTTCCATTACTTTCAATGGGAAAGTTCACTTCAGTTTATGAACGCTTCAGTTTAAGTACCCCGCAGACCGTCTGGAACAGATTAATCCACTTTCCATTACTTTCAATGGGAAAGTTTGCTTCAGTTTATGAACGCTTCAGTTTATGAACAGACTTCCGGAACCAATTGTGTTCATAAACCGAGGTACCACTGTAGTTAACAAAAAGGAAAGCAAAACCAACAGTACCATTTTTAAAAAAATGGTATTACAGGCTGTTGCTATTTATTTATTTTTTTACTGCTGCTTGTTAAGAAGCTGCATACTAGCAAGGTAACCAGATAAGGCTGTCCCATGGTCAGAACAAAAGAAGCATTTACTAGGTTTTTCAAGTTAGTCTCCATATGGGGAGCTGAAGATTACAAACTTGTCCTAGTGTGGTTCTGTAATAACTGAGGATGTTTCTGGCTCTGTGAGAGCAAATATGATGCCCATCAGGGTTTTTTTTTTAAAAAAAACTGGAAATATAGCTGGCAGGGCTATTGAATACCTATATACTATATCACCATTTAATTGGTGATTTGATTCTGATCAATAAACATATGGACAGCTAAGCAATAATTATAGTGTTCCCTTGCATCTTCTTTGAGATCCCAGGACCAAGACATGTCTGCCTTATTAGAATGTATTTTATGAACAAACATGGTTTTGGAGCATTGTGACAGAACAATCTCCATACATTATACAATTTCTAAGTAAGGCATCTGTTACATCTATCCTGTCAGGTTTATTGTTCACTCTCCCTACCAACATAAATAGATATTATGCTGTCTGTACAATGTTCTTTAGAGTGCTACAATTTTAGCACTTCTGGAAAATTGATAAAAATGTCAATTCCGAAAGATGAGCAGTCACATTGATCTGCGGATTTCGAAGGAAGGCAGAATGCCAAACTGTTAAATTTGATCCACATTAATTTGGTTTGTTTCAAAACCAAATAGAACACAGAAACTACCACACGGAAACTATTTTGGTCCACTGGATTTACTTTATGGAAATAATTTTTTAAAAGTAATATCTGATATAATCATTCTTTTAGCTCCCCCCCTTAAATGTTTAGAATTCAGAGTTCTTTGTCCTCTAAAGCCTACACGCAGAAAAATGCTGCAGAACCTATATATCATACCCACCTAAAGCAGTTATTGGTCCCAATCCATAAATATAATATTTTTTAATTTTGGAGATGCATATAATTATGTCATGGTAACCACTGATAGAGTTGGAAAACCCAAAGAAAAAAAATCATGTAAATATTTAAAGTGCATATTCACATAGGAAAGATGGTGGAGAGTTTCATGGTGGGTCAGCTGCAGGCATTCTGGAATGACATAGATTCCACTGACTAATTTGTGTTCAGTCCTGGTCATTGGACTGCCTCAGTCTTGGTTATCCTGAGACCTTTATCAAGAGAAGGAGAAGAGAAATGCAACCTTACTCCTGCTTTTTTACTTCTCTGCAGCTTTTGATGCTAATAAGAATGGTATTCTCCTGCACCAGCTCCATGTGATGGGAATTGGGGGCACTGTGCTACTGTGGTTCAAGTCCCATCTACCTGGCCAAATTCAGAGAGTCACACTGGAAGAGTGCTTGTTGTGCCCCTGGCAGCCTATGGAGTGCCACAGGGCACTATTTTACCCTCAGTGCTATTTAATATGAAGCTTCTGGGAGCAGAATCACAGAAGAGTTGGAAGAGACCACAAGGGCCATCCAGTCCAACCCCCTGCCAAGCAGGAAACACCATCAAAGCATTCTTGACATATGGCTGTCAAGCCTCTGCTTAAAGACCTCCAAAGAAGGAGATGTCGGAGCAAGCAGCCATCAATATGCTGATGGCACTAAACTCTGTTTATCCATAATATCTGAATCATCTTAATCAGATTATGTGTGGGTCCTGGACTAGTCCTCACATGCTTTCCTCAGATGGGTGAGGGAAAATAAGGTCATCTTCTTGAATCCCAGCAAGATACAGATACTGTGGGTGAGTGGTTCCAGTGTCCAATAAATTGTCGACCTGCCTTCCTGGCTGGGATTGCACTCCTTCTGAAGAAGCGTGTATGCTGAAAGAGCAGTGGTTTTTTTTTTCTAGAAAAAAAGGGTGCAGGAACTCTGCCCTGTTCCTCCTGCTTCTGCAGCGGCAGAAGAGGGAGGGCTGCTCTGTGAACGTCTGCTCTGCAGGCTGTCCTGTCCCTCCTGCTTCCCTGCACAAGCAGGAGGGAGAGGGCATCTCCATGGACGAGAACAGCAGATGCATAGAGAAGCTTCTTCCCTGCACCTGAGCTCTGCAAGCTGCCCTGTCCCTTTTGCTCGCTTGCACAAGCCAGAGAGACAGGGCGCTTGCAGCACCAAGGCAGAGGAGACTTCTTCCCGCATGTTAGCTTTTATTCCTGAAGGCTGAAGAGCCTCATTAAAGCCCTGCTGCACCTCTGGCAAATGAGAATACCCTCTCCAGTGCCCATAAGGGATGTCCTCTTTGCTCTCTGAGGAGAGTCTTCTCATAGCCAGAGGCATGGCATAGGGAGAAGTGCCAGAACACCGTTCTGGTGCATTCCGGCTGAAAAAAAGCTCCTTGAAGGTGTATAGATGGAAAGCTCCTATGATTTGTTTGCAGATGGTGCAAAAAGACAAAAAGTCCCACCTTTGTTGAAATTCCCTTCTGAATCTATGAAGCTGCAGACTGTGTGGGAACATTAGTCCACAAAGCCCCATACTCTGAATGCCAGTGGTTCTCCAAGGTTTCCAAGAAGTGACATAGGGAGGACCACAGAGTGTCCCTTCTTCCAACAGGAAGAAGAGTTTGGATTTGATATCCCACTTTATCACTACCCTGAGGAGTCTCAAAGTGCCTAACAATCTCCTTTTCCTTTCCTCCCCCACAACAAACACTCTGTGAGGTGAGTGGGGCTGAGAGACTTCAGAGAAGTGGGACTAGCCCAAGGTCACCCAGCAGCTGCATGTGGAGGAGCAGGGAAGCGAACCCGGTTCACCAGATTGCAAGTCCATAGCTATTAACCACTACACCACACAACCAAACAAATCACTTTAGAACAGGGTGGAGGTGGACCAGCCCATGCGGGCTTATCCACCATCAGAAAATGATACTTGGGGGCATATTTACTTGCACTGGATTTCAAGCCCCCCCCCCATCCCCCCGTGAGCTTTTCTCAATTATGTTGGAGCTCTCCTCCAGCTTCTACCCACTTCTCATTTCACAAAGCGAGCCTTTTTCCTTTTTGAGAAGGAGTAGGGATAGTAGGTAGAGGATGGCAGGTTGGGTGAGAGAAGTGATGTGGCGATGTGAGGAGCTTTTCCTCCCTTGATTCTTCTCACTGCCATTCACAGAGGGATGCTTAATTCATCCAGCAACCTTTGCTTTTACTCCTCAGCTTATCCCTAAAATGGTGTCATTGCAAATAAATCTACCTCTTCAAGATGTAATATAGCTCAATGGAATGAGTAATGGCAAAAAAAAAAAAAAAACAACCACAACAACAACCACCTGAAATGGATTGCGGTCCTGTATAAAACATTAATCTGATAATGCACCTTTGAATATTAAAGTCAAAGTTCTGGGAACATACACAAGAGTTCTTCAAGCACTATAACACTCAAAAGCAGATGCGGTATTTGAAAGTATCTGCAACTGTTTCCCATTTCTTGACTTTGTTTCAAGAATTCCTTCAAAAACCAGCACTACACATTTCACTAGAAAACATAGATTTCGCTTCCATGCCCACCTATCATCAAGAATGCAGAAAGTCAATTCTGACACCCATGTACCAGGGGGGGGGGAGGCAGGACAATACTATGAAAAAAAATATGCAAACTATGCAGATCAATATTTTCTCCCACTTTTACTGCTCAAATATACAAACGGTTATGGTCCTATTGTACGCTTAGGGATTATTTAGCCTGAAGAAATAAAGTTTTTAATATCTTTTCTTTACAGTTCTAATTATGTGCATTAATGAAACCATCATATTATTCAAAAGACTTGCTGAGTTACACATATTGAAAATGGGTTTATGGAGTTTCCTGACAGGTTTACAAATTGTGACATTTTGAAAAATATATTAAAATTATAACTTACTCCACTTTGATATTTTAAAGAAAGATATTGCATGAAATTAAATGTTTTATACGCCATTTATTATGGTGACATTTAGTGAGATATATTAGTAATACATAGTTATCATAGCCATTGAAGAAAAAAAAGGAAATTACAGGAGATTATAATAATTTACATTATACATTGCTAGGGTGCACGGCACATTGGTGAGACAATGTAATGCTATGTATTTATATTAAGATGTTTACATCAACACTCATCTTTTGGCCTCTTATATACAAAAAAAGTGAGCAAAAAATATGTAATGGATATTAAGGACTTATTTTACAAAATATTTAAGTTTGCTTAAGAGCTAGCAATCTGAGGTGGAACCTTCCTATATCAACCTGCCCATAACTTTCGATCTATTGAGTAGTCTTATCTTAATTTTGGGAGATCTATGACCAGAGCCATAGCTAGGTGATCTTGGACCCCTGGCAGAACCATCCAGATTGTGCCCCCTGGCCATGGACAAATGGGCTCTTCTTTCCATCTATCCTCCACCACCACCACCCCGGCACCCATTCAATTCCTCACTCACTTCACCTTGTAATTAATTCTTTTTTTGTAATGAATTCTGATTGAAGGAGACCAAAACAGAGAGAGGACATCAAAATGGGGAAGGCTGACCTAGATGACGGTATATAGGCATCTCCCCACTTACACACGGGTTATGTTCCGGGCCCCTGCATACATAAGTTAAATTGCATAAAGTGGGGAGCACCCCACTTTAATAGGGAGGAGGGCATGGGAGCCAACTTCTTGGGGCCAAGGTTCCTTCACCCCCCCCTAAAAAAATTTGAGGAGACACCCCCAGTTAATGGCATTGCCATTCAAATAGTGTGTGCATGCTCCATCTTGATTATACAGGGCGGTGTTTACCTGCCCCCCCCATATATTTTATTAAAGTTGGCACCCTTGAAGGAGGGTGTGTGAGAGGAGAGAAAGAAAGAGAAGTGACTCCGGAGTAGGCAGGCTTCAAAGTTGGCGACTCTCCCCCACCCCGGTGCCTGAAGAGGCAGTGAGGTGGGGTGGGCAGCATCAGGGGCCGAGGCTGGTAGACCTTCCCGGCCCTAGCCCCAAGCGAGGTCCGGGAGAGGCTTGGCTGCAGATAGGGAGTGCTGGCTGGACAGGGCACCTGGTGCCCCCCTCAACTGCGCCCCTGGGGGTGGCCCACCTCACCACCCGCTAGATAGAGCCCTGTTTATGACTTACCAAAGGGCCCTCATATCGTAGTTGTGGAATACATTTCCCCCTGGAGGTTTAGCTGGTGTCGTTGTTGTTGAGACACAAGCTGTAAACCTCCCTCTTCTGTCAGGCTTGCTTCAATGTGGAGGGTTACCTGGATTACAGAAAACTGTCAAAAAGGTTATTTATTTCATTCATTTTACTACTGTTTGTGTTCGCATGTGTAATAACAATGCATACATAAGACAATCTAGTTGCCTTTGGAAGCAAAGTTAAATCCCTTACTGGAGTCATACAGATTGGTTGTGGAGAGTAAGCCCCTTTGAAGTTGCCATCAGATGTCATAATGATATCAGGAGATTTCAGCCCACCAGTCAAGTAGCCCCTGGGATAGATGAGGAACTGGTACCCAACAGGCTGAAAATCAACTTAAATCAAACTTCTAGCTGTAACTGCATATTGGCAGAGAAATAAGAGCTGGAGCCAAAGTTGAGTGGGGGAAACCCTATTATGGCCTGGGGTCCAAATATTCCCACTTGTAGTGTGTGTGGGGGGGGGTGGGAAATAGTAGAGTTTGAAAATGAGGATGTGGCAGAATATGTGGTAAAATGCTAAAAACTTACTATTGTGGAAATAGTGAAATGGGAAAAAAGCAAAAAAAGCAAAAGATTGTGGACAACTGCCATGGCAGAGGAGGTTTTGGTGGTGAAGAACAATTGATAAAGACAGAAACACTGTGTACCCAAATACAGGCAGCTAGAGGTAGGTAACATGGGCAGAATAAAAGCCAAGCTGGTGATACGTTGTATAGCTATAGATGTGCTGGCACTTGTTGACAATGAATTTCATCAGTGACCAAACGTATGGCATGTCAAGCTAGCATAAACTTTAAAGGAAGCAATACTTATTGCACATCAGCTGGTCATCTGTACTTTCCAGTCAATTCCAGTTATTGTTTATTTATTTAGTTCTTCCTGCCAGCCCAGGGCAGCAAACAAGAGATCAAACTATAAAAGAAATCTTAAGAACAATTCCAGCAAAGATGCAGATTTTGGATAATTTTGGAAGGTGAACCACATTTGGAAGCTGGGATGCTAAATTGGCTATACATTTGTTGAGCAGCTTTGTAGAACACTATAGAAGTCAATCCCTTAAAGCTATTGGAAGAGGTAATGGAAGTGCTGGGAATTTTAATAGTGTTGCAGTGGGCATTCATTAAAAGGTTACCTTTCCCCTCTCCAACCTTCTCCACCTGCAAAACTATCCCTTTTCCCCATTCGTTTACATTTGCCAAATAACAGAATAAACTGGCAAATGTTATTTTTCCACAGCCCACCTATATCTCCTACAGGTGTCACTATGACCACAGCATTTGCATACAACATAATTATATGTCTTATCCTTTTTCCAAAAGCACAAACTCAGCTCAAATTAGCTGCTCCAGCCATAAAACTACACTTTCCCTTAAGTGACTGCTGTAGGCTCATTGATCATCCCAGTTTTGTTTTGTGTTGTTTTCCCAAGAGGGGAAGTGTTTTAAAGATGGCTCTCAGAGTTTTATGATCACTTAGATCTGAATGCCTGAACACAGAGGATCACAATCAGGGACAGGGCTGATTAGCACAGCCTTAATATCACTGTTGCTACTCGGAGCAGCATGTTTTATCCAGCTTCTTAACCCAACAGATAAGCTGGCAGAACACATCACTCTAGTCTTAAAACGGTTGCAATGACTTCTCATCTGCATCCAAGCATAATTCAAAGTGCTGGGCTTGATCTTCATAAAGCCTGCCATAGCCTAGAGCAGGCACCCCCAAACTGTGGCCCTCCAGATGTTTTGGCCTACAACTCCCATGATCCCTAGCTAACAGGACCAGTGGTCAGGGATGATGGGGATTGTAGTCCAAAACATCTGGAGGGCCGAAGTTTGGGGATGCCTGGCCTAGAGTCATTGTACTTCAAGGACTATCTGGCCCTACATGAACATGCCAAGATAGTGAGATCTTCAGAGAGTATTCTTGGATCTTCCTGCCTTTGGGGGTGAGGTGAGTAGTAGGGATGAGTAAAGAGTCAGCTTCCAAAGTGGAGATTGGATGTGGGTACCATTGACATCAGTGCACCTGTCAGATTCCATAAAGAGATGATCTGAGAACTACCTACCTTCCTTCCTTTGGATCCCACTATCCACCTGGTGCAGTTGATGCATGGACTTCTGCTGCTGTGTGGATTCAAAATATCCCTGCAATTCTGCCTGGAAGTGACAGGACTCGAGGACATACTGTTGCATTAGTCGGTCAGAATACCGAGGTCTTCAGAAGCTTGGGAGCAGCCAATAGCCAATCAGCCAGTGAGGCTCTGCCTACTAAAGGGGCATTTGATTGGCACATTTAAATGTAACTTTTTGCTGGACAGTCCTGCCCTGCAGCCAGCCATGGAAATTCCCAAATGGTCAGCCAAACTCATGTGGCAGCCGAATATGAGGGGCCACAATTGCAACTCACCCAGCAAAGGGGTAAGTGGCCATTGTAGTGTAAATTGCTCCTGTTCAAGGTTACAGCCAGCCAACCAGCCATATCCTCTTCCAGGATATTTTATTCCATTCTACCCCTGCCCGCTGCCTTGGCTTTTCCATTCAGCCTCTCAAGAGTCAACCACCAAGCATTTCATGCCATGGTACAAGCTCAGATGCCACTTAGCTGTTTGTGTGTTCTCTCCCCATTTAGGATTTGTGTTTTTTTTTTTTTGTATTTCTGAAAACCTTGAACCATAGCTGTCAAGTTTCCCCTTTTCTCGCGAGGAAGCCTATTCAGCATAAGGGAATTTCCCTTTAAAAAGGGGAGAACCTGACAGCTATGCCTTGAACAAATACCAGGTATGCTGATTGGGTTTATACTGAAACCATCTTTAGGCACTAGGAAAGCTGAGTAAAGCAATTGCATAAACCACAGGGATGTACTTGCTTGCTCTTTCGCTAACACAGTGTTTCTCAACCAGTGTGCCTCCAGATGTTTTGGGACTACAACTCCCATCATCCCTAGCTAGCAAGACCACACACCCTCTTGAGCAGGCACCCCCAAACTTCGGCCCTCCAGATGTTTTGGACTACAATTCCCATCTTCCCTGACCACTGGTCCTGCTAGCTAGGGATCATGGAAGTTGTAGGCCAAAACATCTGGAGGGCTGCAGTTTGGAGATGCCTGCTCTTGAGTCTCTGAAAGTTGCGGGGGTAGAGACTGTCTAAAGTGAATCTGCTTCTGCTCTTGTAACCTCTCTATGCAATGCCGTAACCTGGAACATCAGGATTTTACATCACACAGGGATGTAGTTTTGAACGGAAGCAAGTACCTCGATTCAGATGGTTACTCTCCATTGTGGAAAGTTCAGGGAGAACGGGGGCAGAACTAGCACACTCATCGCAATGTTTCCTTATTGTGATTTTTAAAAAAAACCAAGTTTCCAAAACACCTGAGTCATGTTTGAATGTATCACCTTTCCCATTGGTGTAGGTGCAGCAGTAAATAACTAAACAAACAAAACTGCAATGCGATGCATATCAATATGTGCAAGCATTTTCCAGTTGGAGATTACTTCTTTATTGGACAGGAAGTATGTGCTGAAATTCCTCTTTAGTGAGAATATCACATGGGGCGGGATACAGAGACGGGTGTGTGGCTGTCTCACTAACTCATATTCTACCCCCAGTAGGGTTTGGGAAGTAATTTTATTTGGTTCAATTCTAATTCAAAACGACACACACCCCAAATGTAGCTGTTATTTGAAATCCACATACATTGCCTGCATTGAGGGCAAGTGTACGCAAAATGCACATATTGGTGAAAATGGCATGTCAAAAGGCATCAGATCCTACAAAATTGCATTAAAATGAGTATAGTAGGAGAACTAAAATGCCAACTTTTTTTAAAAAAAGATCAAACTGATATGGAAATGTGCTAAACCAAATTTAAGATTGGAAAAACGAGAAACTGAAATTGACAAGATTTGTCCATCCCAAACCACCTGCAGGGTAATTTGTTTAGTGGCCCCAGAAACTGGTTCCATACAACTTCTGCTCTGCATAAAAGCAATTTCAAGTTGCACTGAGTATTTTTAAAGCTTTTGGCTCCTAATTTTGTTTAGTGAAAACAGCAGCTTTTGATAAAGCTCTCTGGAAACTGTTAGCAGGTATTGTTTATTACCATGCAAGAGGTCGAACCTAGTGCAGCCCACTTATCAAAGGCTGAAGTGTTTCCTAATCACTTTAAAAGGTTCTAATTCATGCCCATACCCCTTATTTCTCTGCCCAGCATTACATATTAAACACTGGCCGGAAAAACCAAACAAGCATTGCTAAAAATAAATTCTGAAGAACCTCGTTTCACATATTCAACTGAGGTTATTTTGAAAGTGGAATCTTTTCTTCCTTTGAAGATTTCAGTGAGCCAAGACATCTTCTTTATTCTTTTTCTTTTGCTAAGTGGTATAACTTTCAAATTGGAGAGGCACAAGACTGAATCTCTAGCAGCAGCAGCAGAATGGCTAGGTATTACAATTGCATTACATACAGAGTTGACAATGTAAATGATTTCATAAAGCTTGGTGGTTAAAGGTTTATTAGAACTTACCTAAAATAGGAAACTAATTGACTTAATATTTTTTCTGCAACCAAGAACCCAGTTCTTGTATCTGGGATGTTTAAAAGGGACCTGCTCTACTATTAGCCCTATCCAGCCATTGCTTGGAAATTAAACAAAGGGTCTGCTGGTTTCTCTTTAAGGTTTCCAGACTCCAAAGAGAGCAGGGCAATTAAAGGCACAGAAGTCCTGTCCTCTATTGAGTCTGGCAACCCTACCAGCCATTGGGGCGAACAACTGCCGGCTTAAAATGGGGAGGGATACACCTGCAAGCCCCATCTCTACCATCTCTGTGTATGCTAACTTCATTTCCAACTTTGTGAGCTGAAGAAATATTGTAACAACGTGCAGCTGAATGTGTATCCATGTAATTTTATCATTTTCTCACCACTCCAGAGGACAACTACTATTTCTTCTTCTTCTTCTTCTTCTTCTTCTTCTTCTTCTTCTTCTTCTTCTTCTTCTTCTTCTTCTTCTTCTTCTTCTTCTTCTTCTTCTTCGCCTGCAGGGAGTTCGGCCTTACCATCAGCCTAACAAAGATCAACATCCTGGGTCAGGATGTCACCAGCATTCCACACAGCAACCACACACTTGTGATGGTAGATGGTTTTGTCTACCTGGGTTCCACCATAACCAGCAAACTCTTCATTGATGGTAAGCTGGACATGCTTATTGTCAAGGCAGCTACGGCAATGGATCACCTCTCCAAAAGGGTATGGGAGAATGTGATGCTAACAACCAATGCCAAGATGAAGATCTGCCAGGCTTGTGTGCTGAGTATGCTGCTTTATGGAATGCACTGCATCAGGAAGATTTGGGGCATCAAGTGGCAGGACATGTCATGGCTTAAAATTAGCCGCTGTTTCTTTAATACAAAAGGGACTGAGTCAGCATGAGTCAGCGACCTACAATGAATTGGCAAAGCCTGCGTTAATATGTATAAAGCTGTTGGTCAAGGTTGGAGAAGAGGAATTTTAGAATAAAAGCAGCATTCTGCAAAGTACTATTTCTCAAGGACTCTTTGTGCCGACTAGGGTCTGAGGACCAGGCAAAAGAGGCAAAGGAGGTCAAAACCTTTTATTTTTCAAACACTGACAGGACAGTCTCAAACCAAGGTGTGCACTCCCAAACGCATATTCCAACCCCTGACTCGGAGATGTCTACCCTGGCTTGGGCAAATACACAGAATGGAATATGGCAGGATCCCCAAGGACGTGCACTATGGGGAGATGAGCTTTGTGCACCAGGCCTGTTGGCAGACCAACTCTGCATTACAAAGATGCCACACCACTAAGAATGTGAGCTAGGAAACTGACCAACTCAGATTTTGCCTCTCCAACATGGCTGGCTTTCCTCAAGGAGCAGCCTTTAAAACAGTGTTTCCCAAACTTAGGTCTCCATCTGTTTTCAGACTACAGTTTCCATCATCCCTGACCACTGGCCTTGCCAGCTAGGGATGATGGGAGATGTATCCAAAAGCAGCTGGACACCTAAATTTGCTTTAACTTCAATCTAGCCACTGTCAACCCACAAAAATCAACTGGTGAATGTTTTCAGTCTTCTTGTGTGATCCGTGTTGGTTTTGTTACAACCCCCACGGCTGAGCAATGTGTCTTGCATGTACGAAACAGGACCATTTGCTAACTATTGCTTAGTAGTTAAAGCATAATTAATCTGTGTTAAGTAATCCGGATGCACTCTTGCGTAAAACACATGTAGTGACTTGTTGGATGAGACTGGAGCCTGAGTTTTTCATTAAAAACCCTAACAACCAGTTACTGCTGACCACAATCTATTCCTGCACCAGTGCAATGGGCCTGTGGAATGAGTTCCCACTTGCAGTTCCTAAGCCCTGAGTGAAAGCAGCTTGATTCATCATGATGCTCAGCTATGTTTGTCTATGGACCTTGAGATAGGACATTAATTCAGATGCAGCGAGTGCTGCACTTATTGGCTCTTACACACATCTTATTTCTAATTTTAAATGATGATTTTAATGTAGATTAGATGTTATTATTCAGCACCAATGTGAAAGTGATCCTCTTTGACTTCGCTGCTCTGTAACGTTGGGTGGCATTTTTCCTAATGAATATCTTGGCTTGGATGGAAGGCTGAATTGACTTAACCCAATTAACAAGGCTGAAGAGCCTCTCACTCCATTACTTTTCATAAAACTGAATTGCAGTTCATCTAACTTATTAAAAATGGAGACACTTTTTTGACTTTTGCATAATGGATCTAAAAATGAAATGATTTATGTCGAGGTGAAGTAGAGAGGAAGAAGCGAGGTTTTTCAGACTACTTAGAATTCTCTAAGAGGAATGCATGTCAGTGGAACCAAAATTCAGAGTGTGTTATAGCCAAGGAAATAATTTCAGTAGTTTGAAAAAGAAATTGAAAACTTGAAAAATGTGGGGTTGGTTTTTAGTTTTGCTCTCTATTCTATAATAATCATAATTTTACCAAAGTGCCCCTTGCAAACTTTGTAAAATCCTCAATATTCCCTCCCATTCTGCACTGATAAAGGTAAAGGGACCCCTGACTGTTAAGTCCAGTCGCGAATGACTCTGGGGTTGTGGCGCTCATCTCGCTTTACTGGCCGAGGGAGCTGGCATACAGCTTCCGGGTCATGTGGCCAGCATGACTAAGCCGCTGCTGGCAAAACCCGAGCAGCGCATGGAAACGTTGTTTACCTTCCTGGTTCCCGCCGGAGTGGTACCTATTTATCTACTTGCACTTGATGTGCTTTCAAACTGCTAGGTTGGCAGGCTTCTTCACTGGTAATACTTATAAAATCATGATTTCTTGTTGTAACAGCAGCTGACAATACACACCCAGTCTCACACTTGCACACATATTTTGACAAAAGCACTCACATTCATACTAATTCATACACAGTCACACTCAGATGCCATTGTCTTCCTCCGCATATTTTCCCGTCAAATGCCCCAGTATCTTTTTCAGATATAGGACTCAGCTATACAGCTGCAAATATAACATTTTAAGTGTGCTTTAACTGCATTATACAAATGTGACACTAGATGGTGAAGGTGAGCTTATGGCATATTCAATATATTTTTCAAAACACTTAAAAAAGAGCATTTTCACAGCATTTTTTTACATGTGTCTGGATTCCACCATAGACATACAACACACATTCTGTCTCACTCTCAAATGCACAAAGGCATTTGATGACAAAAACATACTCTTGCTGACAACCATGAAATTATTAGTTGTGAGATTAAACACTTTTTGTGTTTTTAGAGGTTCAATTGGTTTTATATTTTCTTAAAAAACAAAATTGAATATACTTTTCTTTTCTTTTGTTTTAAATTGTATTGTTTTATGACTAATATGTTTGCTACCCTGAGCTCCTTCAAGAAGATGGAATATCTTAATATATAATAAAACAGCGATGTTTTCATCATGTTGCTGTCTCTGAGGGTACTAATAGGCAGTCATGGAAACAACAGCATGATGACAAAGCAGCTGGCAAGTGAGCAAGCTAGCAGCAAGGGGGGGCAAGTGTCCCAGGCAAGCTGTGTAAAGGAAGGTGGGAGATGCTTCAAAGAATGGTTTGGCAAAGCACTTTCCGAAGTGCTCCCCCCCCCCCCGGGTCTATTAAACATCACTGCTGGAGCAATATTCAAAGGAGGATGGGAGGAGCTTCAGAGACCAGTTTGGCAAATGACTCTCTGAAGTGCATCTCCTCTCCATTAAAAGGGGTCGGGGTGAACTTTGAGGAGAGAGGGTGGGACGGGAAAAGAGGATAAGCTGGGAGGGGAGGGGAGGTTCAAATGAGCAGCGTGGGGATAAGCGAGTGGATGGGTAAAGTGTAAATGGAGAGGGTTTGGTCAAGCATAAAGTGAGGAGGGGTAGCAGGCGGGTGGGGTTGGAGAGTGAAGCTTACCAGCTAGTGCTCCCGATATGGAAAAGATCATTGTCCCCAAGTAGCTATTGGGATTATTAGTGGCATCAATTTTGGCTGGACTGAGTGACTTGAAAAGTTGTTGTCCCCACACTTCTTAGTAGTGCAGGAACAACTATCTTTTCCCTGCCACCGAGCTGATGATTAGTTAGGAAAGGTAGGTGAGGCTCCACAGGGCTTGGTGGCCTATTAGTTGGTTATCTGTGGAATATGTAAAGATCACAGAACTATTAAGTATAAATTAAACATTAAGGTAAATAATATACATTCTAGTGAGTAAGATGTGATAAATGGTCCATCTAGCTCAGTCTTGCTTGGACATGCCAACAGGATAAGCATATTATTGAGGGCTAAATAAAAAATAATCAAGGGACTGAAATTAAGATTGGAAAAATGAGAATCTGAGAGAATTTGACAGACATCCATCCCCAATAGGAACTCACATTTTTGAGAATTAGTTTCTACAGCAAATGCTGTCTGCAAATCCTTTGACTGTTTTCAACAAATTGTGTTGCTCATCTTAAAACGAAATGATTGTTGATTCAGTCTTGAGGGTCTTGAATCAGCCCTAGTGAATATCAGGGTTCAATGCACTTGAAACGATACCTGACTTGCTTCAGGTTTCTTGAGAAACCTGAAAGATTTGACATCATTTCCAGAAAGTCAAAATATTGAATATCGTATAGGTGTTCCTATCTTTGGAAACACTAGAGGTTTTCAAAGGCATGCTATTATTTGATGCACTAAATATTTCATAAGGCACTCTGCTCTTTAGTGCATGATCATCTATTTTTCTGCTTCCATCTGACAACTAGCTTTCCTACTACTCTTTCTGCTACGGAGTCTTCATAGTATTTTCTTCATTTTTACTCTGACAAATTCCTCTGCCTTACCCTTCTGTCCTCAGTATAAATACAAGGCTTTCGACCACACATTAGACTAGGTAAGAGGAGAGAGGCTGTGTGATTCTGTTATGCACCAGAGTGCAAATTAAACATGGTGTATAGGAGTCAGTGGGCAGAGGCAAATGGAGCATGACAGTACTAATTATAGGCATAAGGAGGGTGCTAGAGAGGTTGTAAACGCTGTCTAAATTGGGACAGTCTATAGGAATGCAGGAGAGAAACCAATCAACTAACAAATTTCCCAAGTGTTCTAGCCAACAGGAAACAGATGGTTACCAGCCAGTCAGGTTGTTGATCCTCTGAGCAGTTGAGAGGCAATAGATATAAGGAAGATAAGTGTTTGCTAAGCTGGTGTGCATTTCTCTATAATAACTATCTTTCCTAATAAGCAACTTTTGTATTACTTAGCAGTTTTAATAAATAAAAAATTGTCCAGTAGCACCTTAGAGACAGGGACGCAGGTGGTGCTGTGGGTTAAACCACAGAGCCTAGGGCTTGCTGATCAGAAGGTCGGCGGTTCGAATCCCCGTGACGGGGTGAGCTCCCGTTGCTCGGTCCCAGATCCTGCCAACCTAGCAGTTCAAAACCACCTCAAAGTGCAAGTAGATAAATAGGTACCGCTACAGCAGGAAGGTAAACAGCGTTTCCGTGTGCTGCTCTGGTTCACCAGAAGCGGCTTTGTCATGCTGGCCACATGACCTGGAAGCTGTACGCCAGCTCCCTCGGCCAACGCAAGATGAGCACCACAACCCCAGAGTTGGTCACGACTGGACCTAATGGTCAGGGTTCCCTTTACCTTTAGCGTTACCTTAGAGACCAAGTAAGTTTGTTCTGGGTATAAGCTTTTGTGTGCATGCACACTTCTTCAGATACACTGAAACCCTTATATATCGTGGGAGGGTGGGGTGATGTTTTTTCCAGAAGGGTAGGAAAAACCTCACCTACTACCCTTCTGGAAAAACCTCACCCCACCCTCACACTAAGGGTCTGGCGACTTCTGTTTCAGTGTATCTGAAGAAGTGTGCATGCACACTAAAGCTTATAGCCAGAACAAACTTACTTGATCTCTAAGGTGCTACTGGACAATTTTTATTATTATTATTAAATCGTTTTTCTTAGATTTTTTCTCTTATAGCAATATCTGTAATCATTATATTACATTCAAATTTCAATTTGCCCCTTCCCTGCTGACTTCCCCCAACTTCCATCCCTGTTTTTTTTTTTTACATCTCATATTACATTCTGCTGTTTGTATATACTTCTGTGTTGTCTTACTATTATATTTCTTGTTTTTGATGGAAATCTTTTACATCATGCTGGCAGAAACAAAAAAAAACATGGAGCCATTAGCAGGATTTAAATAAACATTTGCAATTTTATTTGTAAAAAACAAGAATTTTTTTATTTATTTTGACTGTGTCAGACCAACACAGACCTACTCAAATCAAGTTTTTAATAAACACCATGCGTCACATTCCCTACCATGTCTGATCTGTCTCAAAAGCAAAATGATCATAAATTTCTTTAGAAAAAGAAGTTTCAGAGATGGTAACAAAAGTAATATGCTCAGAGAATCTCTAACTCTAAAAGAATGTGATGGCTCAGCTAATCAACCTCTCCTCCCTGCTTTCAAAGCTTTTATCAGATATTCTTATTAGGAATGGAGAATTAATCCTGTTTAAACAGATTTATCCGCAGAATTTGGTGGGTCCCACCCAATCTTTAGTCACATCCAACTGTCACCTACATTGAGCACCTGCTTATGAGTGAGTTACTCATGCATTGTCGGGCTTTTTAAAGAAAGAATTAGTTTGACACACACACATACCCGTATATTCCGGTGTATAAGACGACTGGGCGTATAAGACGACCCCCAACTTTTCCAGTTAAAATACAGACTTTGGGATATTCTCACTGTATAAGAAATACGACCCGGCATATAAGACGACCCCCAACTTTTGAGAAGATTTTCCTGGGTTAAAAAGTAGTCTTATACGCAGGAATATACTGTATGTATAACATATAAAAACATCAAGCCCAAAGTAGCACTGCATTTCGGAACCATGATTTTATAATTAATATAGAAGTGTATTTTATCTTGCTGTATAATAAAACTGAAAGAACATCACCACTCTGTTTTCTAAAGGCTGCTTCGGTGGCGGATAACTCATTCTGAAGCTGACCGGACACGGGTTAGAGCTCAATGTCGAGCCTACCAAGTGGCGGTAGCGACGGCGAAGAAGACTTTCTTCGCCGCCTCTATTGCATCTGCGGAAAACAGCAGCAGGAGACTCTTTCAGGTGGTTCGCAATTTAGCGGAACCACCTGCTCCATCGGGGCCCAGTATGGGCCACATGATCTCCTGCAATGATTTTGCAAAGCTTTTTGCAGATAAAGTTGCTCAGATTCAGGAAGAGGTAGACTCCACCGTGGGAGCAGGGCCGGGGCGAGGGAGTGCTAGAGTCCTGTCTAGTCAAATTGCGTGGGATCAGTATGCAGATGATATCCAGCTCTACCTCTCTTTCAAATCAGAACCAGTGAAGGCGGTGAAGGTCCTATGTGAGTGCTTGGAGGCGGTTGGAGGATGGATGGCAGCTAACCCATTGAGGTTGAATCCCGACAAGACAGAAGTACTGTTTGTGGGGGACAGGAGGCGGGCAGGTGTGGAGGACTCCCTGGTCCTGAATGGTGTAACTGTGCCCCTGAAGGACCAGGTGCGCAGCCTGGGAGTCATTCTGTGTCTAGGGCAGCTGTTTATCAGCTCTATCTGGTACGCAGGCTGAGACCCTACCTGCCCGCGGACTGTCTCGCCAGAGTGGTGCATGCTCTAGTTATTTCTCGCTTGGACTACTGAAATGTGCTCTACGTGGGGCTACCTTTGAAGGTGACCCGGAAACTACAACTAACCCAGAATGCGGCAGCTAGACTGGTGACTGGGAGCGGCTGCCGAGATCACATAACACCGGTCCTACATTGGCTCCCATTACATTTCCGAGCACAATTAAAAGTGTTGGTGCTGACCTTTAAAGCCCTAAATGGCCTCGGTCCAGTATACCTGAACCCCCATCGTTCTGCCCGGACACTGAGGTCCAGCACCGAGGGCCTTCTGGTGGTTCCCTTGCTACGAAAAGCCAAGTTACAGGGAACCAGGCAGAGGGCCTTCTCGGTAGTGGCACCCACCCTGTGGAATGCCCTCCCACCAGAGGTGAAAGAGAATAACAATTACCAGACCTTCAGAAGGCATCTCAAGGCAGCCCTGTTAAGGGAAGCTTTTAATGTTTGATGGATTTCTGTATTTAAATATTTTGTTGGAAGCCGTCCAGAGTGGCTGGGGGAACCCGGCCAGATGGGCGGGGTATAAATAATATATTATTATTATTATTATTATTATTATTATTATTATTATTATTATTATTATTGGCAGAAGCAGAGAGAGTGAGGTTGCTCTGGGAAGACAATCTGAGCAGATATCTGAGCGGAGAGAGAAACGAGTGCAGGTTAATATGATAGTTCTAGTCATCTAGTGGTGGACAACAGGGAAAGAGAAGGAACTAAGGAAGAGCAGATGGAGCTGGCTGGGAGGCATTGGGGGAATGAGAAGCAGACAGGGAAGGAGCTTTCTCTGTGTGGATGGTGTGTGGGTGGGTGTGAGAGAGAATGTGTGTGTGTTATAGGCCTCTGGTGATTGTGGGGGAAGAAAGCTGGAGAAGAGGATTTGGGGAGTAGTCAGGTGGAAGTGGTTATGGTTAATGGGAGCATTTGAACTGTAGTAATGCCTCTTGCCTGCCTGGATAACAATATCTCTCTGTGTGTGGTTGTACAAAGTCACATACACTGCTCAGCCTTTCTTCTTTTTTCCTCCTGGCTCCATCTGTCTTTGGCATATGACCCTCTGAATGGTGTATAAAAGGGATGGTGGCCTTGGGACTGGAAAAGTTGCCCCACCTCTGCCTTAAAAGGATTCAGCTCTCTTTCTGAGAAAAGCAAAAAAATTCAGAGCCTTTTGCACTTGGTTCACACACAGTCAAAAGCAATTTACCCAGGGGTTGTTACAGCTCATGGAATGGAAAGATTAGCTTTGATAATCTGTAAAAGTGTCACTTTTGTGACAGAGCTTTTTGTATGTTTTCTGCATAAACAGAGATATAATAGGCATTAGAAATGGAACTGTCAGAGGGGGAGAGCTAGAATTTGAAAAGTTGGATTTCAAGGGTCTGAGACTAAGATCCCAAGATTGTTTAAAATTCACTTCTGATTGTTATGTAGTGCTAAGAGACCTCATATCTGTTTTACCTCAGAAAGTACTAAACCAACTAAAACGGAAATCCTTTTCTGTTCTCTAATTTCCATGTGGCTAGAGAAGTAAGACCTCCCAGTTTAGCTTAATACAGAATGTGAGGGATGTAGCTGAAGCAGCATGATGTGGTATATTGAAATAATGAGGGGGGAAAGCAATAAGCAACACAGATGGTCTGCCTTGTTCCATTCACCTTGTTTACGGTGTAGGCCTTAATTTTGTTATCAAAACAGATGTGTCCACTGTACAGAATATAACTGCCATTTCCCCTTTTCCCATTAAGGCTGTCATGTGGATAGATGAATAACAGATTCCTGGTATGCTCTCTAGAATTGCTGAAAACTAGGAGGCTATTGCATATTATTGCTACTGGGTTGCCCATATGATTGTCATGTAAACCATCATATCTGACGTGGCCACACCTCAATAGTGCAGTAGAAGACTTTGCAATCTGCCTAACCCAGGGGCTTCTCACCACAAAAGGTGTTCCAGTATCAGGGGTGTAGGAAGATAGGGGTGGTGGGGGCGGTGTGCCCCGAGCAATGCGATCCCAGGGGCGCCATCGCTGCTGCCCGCCCCGCCCCCAAAACGCGTGCCCCGTCACTGGGGGCAGCACGCCTGCTCTCTGCCCCCGGTGGCGGAGCATGAAGCTCCGCCGCTTTCCAGTATACATGTAGCGCCCACACATGCAAAGGCTTCCACATCAATTTTATTGGTGATAACTTTGGCCATGCAGAGCTGCCTCCAAGTAGAAGTCAATGGAGGTCACGTGATAGCTTTGTGTGTATGTGTACCCAGAATGTGGAACTGTTAATGGAGTGGACCCTAATTGCAGTCTTGCAGGTCCTCTCTTTTATGTTTCTTTGGTGTTCTGCAAATAGTTTGTGCCTCCAGGGTACACTAATAAAAATACCTAAAACAAGGTGATATAGTGGGTGTATATTTTACTGCATAAGATTATCTAAAATTGAGAACACAACCCAACTCAAATTCAGCATGAATCAATGTTTTTTCAAGGGCAACATACCAATTTCTCTCTCTTAGTGAAACTCTGGGAAAAAACACCTTGGCGATGCAATTCAGTGCATGTTTACCTGAAAATAAATCCCACTTATAGTAAATTTGATTAGGACTGTACCCTACGTAATCCATATTCTTATTCACCCTCATACTTAAGCCCTTAAGTGGTGCTTATGTTCTCTGCTGCCTTTGATTGGACCCCCTAGAAAGGGGCGAATTTCACCCTGGGGTAAATTGTAGAATAAATTACCATCTGCAGTGGTAATTACAACACTTGACACAAGAGATTATTTATTTGGACTAATGTGCCTTTTGAGCATATCATACAGATATGTTTGCATATCATATATACAACAATCTGTTCTTCTTTGCCTGATATAATTTGATCAATCAGGAGGCCAGGAAGAGTACAGAGAGTCTGAAGGGATTGATCAGGCTGTGAGAACAAGTCTGAGAGTAGCAAGCATCTATTGCCTCTAAGTCTTGGATGTTTGCCACAGTTACTTCCATGAAAAGGAAAATAAAAACGTACCCACAGTAATTAAAATATTTTGTTAGTCTACCCACACAGATACGGGTCGATACATTTTTCCATTCCTCTATCACTGTTCTCTTCTCCAGCCCCAGTTTGCATAGCCAATCAATCTCTTTGCCTGTATGATTGATCAAAGAAATGCACAAAGTGAGGGGGAAGCAAAGGAGATACATAAAATGTGGCATCATTAAAATATTAGGTTAATGACGCATTGTGCTATGTTTTGCAATTATTTATGCTAGGATTGAGATACATTAAGTCAAAGAGTTGAGAATTCCATACTTCAGGCAATCAAACATCATTAATGTATCTTCTGCTGGTGGTATGGTGTCTGTAGGGTTTTATCAATTTTGGTATTTAAAAAAACCCATGGTAAATGTAAACCATGGCATTGGTCCATCTCTAATCTCTTTCGGGCTGCTTTGCTAGTTCAAAGGTACAATGACTATTACTTTCACTACTTATAGACTGCATCCATAGTTAGGGTTAGAGAAGCTCCAGACTCCAACAGCCATCAGCCCAGGTAGCATTCCTTATGCTCTGAGATTATAGTAGCTGGAGTCCAGCAGCATTTGTAGGGCTATAGGTTCCCAACCCCTGCAATAGGACGTTCTCCTTTACCCACATGAACAACATGACTGCATGAACACGTCTGCTTCGAGCACCAAGACATCAGCTGCAGCCAATCACATTGTACCAGGATCTAAACTAGCCTCTAGCTCTAGTTCTGGGCATAGATTTGTTGGAATTTACATTTTATACAATTTATGCACTGGATTCCAAGAATGCATGCTTAACTTTGACAGTCAGCATATTAAATAATGCCTTGGGAATGTACCAAAAGTTCTCAGGAAGACGCAATCTCTACTGGGAATTTAGAACAAGGTTGTTATTTACACATAGATTTGTTATCTACAAATATCTTCAGGAATATTACTTTCTATAAATCCAGACTTGCTTTTTGTTTCACGCCAAAAAAAAAGGGGGAGGGGGACATTTGTGTCGAGACACTTTTCCAAATGGCTTTCTATTCAGTTTCCCCTAGTAATACTTTACTGTTTTCCCCAAAGAATCATTGGAATTGGAGTTTGGCAAGGATACAGAGTTTATTTTTTACACATTCTGGTAATCTCACCAAACAGTAAATTTCAGTATTCTTTAGAGAGATGAAAAATCTACTAAATTATTTTAAGTCTGTGTTATAGAAATATGCCATAAGAGAATGTTTAGTTATTGTTAAAAGTTACATAAAAATCTGTACAGTGCGCTACCTTGAAATTTAGGATCAAATCCATAAACTTTCCTTATCACAAATCAGCTTTCTTGGTGCTGGCAGTGGAAGCGAAGTATTTAGGGGCACAAAACTACTGCTGTTCTGGAATGAGGACTGTCTAAGAAAAGGGAGTGAATTCGGTTCTGCTTTCCTTTAAAGACAAACTTATTTGCACTTTCTGAGACAAAACACGAACAGAAAAACAGCCATCTTTTTACAACTAGCACATCTCTGACCTTTGCAATACCATTCTCCAGCTAAGCAAAGCACACAAAAATGGACATACTAGTGTATAGTGTACATAAAAATTCAGACTTAATTCATTCTGAAGGTCCTTTCTTAACCTGAAACTGTTCTTAACCTGAAGCACCACTTTAGCTAATGGGGCCTCCCGCCGCCACCACACCGCCGCCGCATGATTTCTGTTCTCATCCTGAGGTAAAGTTCTTAACCCAAGGTACTATTTCTGGGTTAGTGGAGACCGTAACCTGAAGCGTCTGTAACCCAAGGTACCACTGTATTGATGAAAGTAACATACAAAACTGCATTATATTAAAGAAAACTGTTTTTCAACAAATGTGTATATTAGAGAACATTGCATGCAAAAATGTGGGCATTGGGAGGGTATGGCAACATGGAGACCCAAATTTAAAACTGGAAAAATGAGAAACTGAGAGAAACCAAAACTGACAGAATTCTCCACCTCTAGCAACTGTTCCTTTTATTTTATTTTACATGAAATGGGAGCCATTTACATATAACACAGCCAGATGTTCTCAACATGTATTTCTGTGGTCATTTTATTTTTTTAAAAAAGCAAATCACTCTTTGTCAATGTGGACGAGACATTCTGGATTTTTACAGAAAAGCAGGTGTGTATTTTTCTCTCTGATGTAACTCATCAAACATATTATTATTATTATTATTGTTATTATTATTATTATGGCTTAATGGACTTTCATTTTCCTGTTTCCCACATTAATCTTTGATATATCAGATATTATCATTCATGCACATTCCTTTCCAATTATATCAGAAAAGAATGGGTCAGTTAGAGTTTCATTCTGTCTTTAATCTAATAATACAAAAATTACATTTCGGGTTTATTAAGAACTTTTATAGACCAAATATCTTTCACACTTAATCAGAAAAGCTTTTCAATTTCATATTTCCATCCGAGTATTTTAAAATGTAGCAATTCCCCTATCCTGAATTTCATCCAACATTTAATATGGCCCGGTTTCACATTTCTGATGCTGATTCATTGGAAATCTGGTGCCACTTTTCATAATACAGCCTATAATTTCAACAAAGGTTATGTCAGCTATTTGGTAGAATTTCTCACTCTCCCAAAGATTTTTGCACTCTGAAATGGACCCATTGATTTCTGCTTTAAGACTGATATTATTTTAAGGATATGTCACTTGGATCACATGCTTGCATTGAGCATATGCTAGGGGTCTTGCGAGCATGCAACTATCAGAAGATAAACTGCCTAAGGAAGGCAAGCTGATATGCAACATAGCACCAGATGCAGTGTATGAAAGTGGAGAGGGCAAAGTTGAACTGTACAGATAACAAGACAGATAAGCAGGAATGTGTAAAGGTGCAGGTGGCCATACACAATGCAACCAGAAAATGTCTGGGCTGGGCAATGGAGGCAGAGGCAGCTATGCACAAATGGGTAAGCAGTGATGGACTATGTGCCCCTCCAGTAGTTTTTTACTGGAGAGGCACAACTTTTACACATCACGTGGGAAGACAGGTGAACTAATGCCAGTGTACTGGAAGAAGCAAAGATCACCAGTGTCGAAGCAATGATTCTTCAACATCAACTTTGTTGGACTGGTCATGTTGTGTGGATGCCTGATTATCGTCTTCCAAAGCAACTACTCTATTCCCAACTTAGAAATGGAAAGTGTAATTAACTAAAGGGTTTTACTTAATTGTTCCCAATATACAAATATTGTGAACAATTAAGTTAAAACCTGTTAAGAGATCAACATGGGATTCAGAAATATAGTGCTGGTTACAGGTAGGTAGCCGTGTGCTGGTTACAGGTAGGTAGAAATATAGTGGTTCCTCTGGTTAAGAACTTAATTCATTCCGGAGGTCCATTCTTAACCTCAAACCGTTCTTAACCTGAGGTACCACTTTAGCTAATGGGGCCTCCCACTGCCGCCGCGCCGCCGCCGCATGATTTCTGTTCTCATCCTGAGGTAAAGTTCTTAACCCGAGGTACTACTAACCCGAGGTTAGCGGAGTCTGTAACCCGAAGCGTTTGTAACAACCCGAAGCGTTTGTAACCCAAGGTACCACTGTAACAAGTGTTAGAGCAGGTTGTCATATGAATACCAGCAGCTGGGAAATCTGCAATTGTATTTTGAAATAACTTCAAATTCTCTCTCTCTCTCTCTGAAGTAAGTGGGAACTACATACTTGCTGCATCTAATATGCTTACCCTATACAATGATAATAACATATTAATAATATCAGCAGGGTAGAAGGGTGCATTTATCACTGCTTATTTAAATCTTTTCTCCTTTAGATCCCATGCTGATTATAAAAGTGGGTAAAGCACAATTCTTCTAGGTAAATGAATCTTGGAGGGAAATAAATAATATGTAGCCATCAATTGTTGCTTCCTAGGGATCTTCTAGTAAAGGATTCATGCAAATTTTGACATGCCAATGTGTTGGGGCAGGGGTTAATGTTATTTTAAGTACTTGCCTTGTGCATTTGCAGAAGTTCAAGTAAGTCTCTGCAGACACACAGCTGCAGGCAGAGTCTTGCTATCATCTTCCCTTTATTCATCTTCCCTTTGGAGCTGGAGAAGAAATATTTAAATAGCCAATGGCGAGAAAGAAAGAGAGAGAGTTCTACAGTAATTTAAGATTCCTTCATGTATTTCACATAGATTTGCTAAAATTTATATGGCTGTTGCGCTTATTCTAGAGAGATCTGCTAAAAAGACACATTACAGAATTCCAAATTTTACAGCTAGGTTTATGTGATGGGAAGGTTCTTCCACAGAAACATCTAACCTAAATTGTAATATATGCAAACAGTATCTTTTGTACAATATCTGCTTTTAGCATCAGAAATGCTAAAATGATAGAAAGGAGAGGCCAATTCCCATATATTTTCCACTAACATAATAAGAAATGGTGAGGAAATAAAAATATGTGTTGGTGTTCAAATCTAAAGGCTCAGTTCAGACAGAATAGTCAACCATAGTTTGATATTATGCCCCCATGATGACTGCTGCAGGTACTATGAACCAAAGGATTTGAACTTTTATGGACCAAATCCATGTCCAATCTTCTCAACACAATTCTAATGTCCTTGACATATATAGTTTATGTTATTTCAGAACTTAGGTGAATGGCTTTCTTTGTTTCCTCAAAGGAGCAAATTGGGCTTTAGGTTTTGCTAGCTGATACTCTCACTAATACTCCTGATGTTAGCAGAACCGTTAATCAGACTCATTGATCATCTTGAATATAGACAGACTGACATCTAATGTGAAGAAGAATCTGTACCTACTGAAAACAACACTGATCCTTAGAGGTCAAGTTGAAAAGCTGCAGGAGTAGACAGAAAGCTTTGAAGATAGAAAGAAACGCCTGAAGAGAATGGAGTGCAGCACTGCTATTGTGGCAGAAATAAAAGGATGAACTTGTAACAAATTAGTGTCACAACCCAAAAGTCAAGAGTGAAATAAATGGTTGAGTTTCTAACTAAAAACTCCATTGTAGTTGAAGAGCCTCACCATTATCATGCCCATGAAGCTGGATGCTAATCTGAAAGCAGTGCATCTTGCTCCAGTTTACTCTTATAAAAGCGGAGTCTCAAGAATGGTGACAAGAAAAAATATGCATGAAATCCACAGGGTGCCGTTGAGGGGACTGGTGTGTATGCTTGTTTGATGTGAACACTACGCAACAGGAGGAGGAGGAGGAGGAGGAGGAGGAGGAGGAGGAGGAGGAGGAGTTTGGACTTGATATCCTGCCTTTCACTCCCCTTAAGGAGTCTCAAAGCAGCTAACAATCTCCTTTCCCTTCCTCCTCCACAACAAACACTCTGTGAGATGAGTGAGGTTGAGAGATGCAGAGAAGTGTGACTAGCCCAAGGTCACGCAGCAGCTGCATGTGGAGGAGTGGGGAAGCGAACCCGGTTCACCAGATTACGAGACCACCGCTCTTAACTACTACACCGCACTGGCTCCCTTCTGCTCTAGACTATAGTCCCCCTAACCAGCCACTAATTGCAGATATGGAACACTGATCAGAACTACTTCAACCTTTAGGCAGGCTGAACACGCAATTTGATGCTATATGTAGTGTCACATATAAATACATACAGCAACCCCATGCACACTGCAACCTATTCTATTGGCTACAATAGCATGCTTCTTTCGAGACTGATTTCAGCAGAGGAGGGAACACTGTGGGCACCAAGGAAGGCCTCTGGGAGCACATATGTGCCCACAGGCATCTCATTGGTGATCCCTGCTATAAGTCCTGTGCTTCTTGAACATTCTCCCTCATCCTCTATTCTGGGTACTTATGCCTATCCAAAGGAGCATTTATCCATATCCTTATTTCATACTCTGCCTAGTCCAAATAGCTGCCTTTGCACTGCACCTTAAGGGCATGAATTAATCAACAATATTACTCTCTTCCTTTTCAGTCCATTTCCCATTTCAGGTTCATAGTGAGGAGAAAAACACAACTCATTCTAATAACAGAGACAGTTGACACTCCCAACTGTGCTTTATGCATCTGTAAGAGAAATTTTGTCTCCATCTCAGGCTATCCCTCGTAGATCTCTCCACAAGAAGCTGTAACTGTTTATTGCTCCTAATGCTGATGAAGGCTTTTAAGATGCTGTTTGGCTCATAATGTTTAAAGGAGAACCGATAAGAAACCTTGAATGTCCTCAGCCTTAAAGGAAACTTGTTACAAGGAAAAAGAACCACACCAGAAAAAAACCTAAACAAACCAGGAAAGATATTTCTTTAATTTCAAATGCATTTTACTTTTTTGGAAAGACTAATTCTAAATGTCAATGGAACACTGACAACAAACGAAATAGACCCTTCTTTGATCTTCCTTAATAACAGTGCAATTGCTTTAAAAAATAATTATGAGGTCCAATAAAAATGTTCTTTGTCCAAATTAGTCACAGAAGCAGCCCACATAAATATTTCTGAAAAACACAGTGGAAAAAGACAGCTAGAATGAGTAATAAAAAAATAAACATGGGAAATGCCATATAGAAATAAATGAATGGAAGAGAAATAATAAAGCTGTCATCATGTGAAACTGATCTGTTCCTTTCAAAATATTCAGTAAAAAATAGGAGAGTGCTTTTCTCCTTAAAATTACTGGCAAAGGTTGTTGTGGGCAGATTCGAAAAAGGTGGGCGCTTTAGAGGGACTTTGCTTTATTTTTCAAAATTTGTTCCATTATGATAAAATCGCAAGCAAAATATCACTGCATTGGAGAAGTATAAGTAAAGCAGCAAATGAATAAGAGGAAATAGCAAACTCGGTTGACAAATGCCCTTCTAAACAATTTTTTAACCTGCTTAAATTCCAGCAGCGGTAGAGCCTAGTGAACTACAGCATAGGTGTCACCATGAATAAGTCCCTGCTTCCCATAGCCATGTAAAAGACTTCAGGCGATGGGGAGACATGAAACTGGGCCTCCAGTTTCGCCTTAATAAATGGTCGAAGAGAAAGCAGTTCTCAAGATATTCTGTTCCTATTGCCATGTCAGAAAGTTATGGCATTATTACCAATAAGAGATATAGAGAAAGGTAAGGATAGCACTTGGATAATAAAAGCATATTATTTGGGTAACAATTGTATAAAACATACTGAGAGGTACATTGATTCTTTCAATGGCTGAGATTGAAAGGAGCAAGCATGGTATTCTGCATACAAACACACAACACTATATCATTTTTGAAAGATGCAGGAGCTTTCCTAAGCAGCATTTCAATATACAGTAGATCAATGACTTGCAACTGGAAAGGAAACTCAGCTGCCTTCTACACATGTGCAGCAAGAGTGCTTTTAAACCTCTTTAGGCCATTGTCGCATGGTGCAAACCTATGGTGTTGGTCATGCTGAGAAAACATTCTACTTACTGGAGCTTTTCACTTATTGGTCATTGTAAATTAGAAACTTGTTAGACTCGCTGAATGAGAAAAGCAGATTAAGTGAAGAGAACAGCCGTTGCCCAGAAAACTCTAACCACAAAAGTTTCAGCTGTGGAACAACAGCCCCCAATGTAAAAGCTGCAGTTGACAAAAGCACTATATAGTTGTGACTTTTCCAGTCTGTGGGTATTTTCATTGGACCATCTATAATTGTATTATAGTACAATTCTATACAGATTTACTGAGAATATATCCCACTATGTTCAGTGAGACTTGAAGCTTAAGTGCATGCTACATGGCCATACCCCAGGATTGACCTGGAAAAACTGGGACATCCTCTCTCTTTTTTTCCCCATGAGAGCATGGCAGTCATTTTGAGTGGCATGATCTCATCCCAAGAAAAATGATTTTTCAGCACCACGATCTTGCACTGGTCATTTGACCCACACAGGAGTGTAGCCCAGGAGAACAATCCCGGGTTTTCTCCTTGATGTGTTGGAGGACATGCATGGTTTGCAGCACTATTTGTTTGTTTGTTTGTTTGTCTGTCTGTTTAATTTGCGGGGGCTGGGGATTAATTTTCATTGGGACTGCAGCATACAGGGAAGGTTTAATCAATCCTTCACTTCCAGCCATAGACCCAACAAAAAGTATCCCTGTGCAATAATTAGTACAACTGGCAACCAAGGGAGCTATTTTTCTACTGCTAATTCCAACATGGGTGCTTGTCAGTATCATGGCTGAGGACAGGAGGGTTAAGCCTCTTCTCCCCACACACTGTGGTCACATTGAAAATCCTCTCGTCATTAGTATTAACTAACAAATTCTCCTGATGTGGCTGTGTGCCACACAATTAACAGAACAAACTGTTTGGCTTTACTCATAGCTGAACGTTTACAGGATTGTAACCTTATGCTGTGCAGGTTTCCCCTCCATAATCTAATTAATTCAATTAACATTATTTGCTCAGAAACACCCTTTCAATCGGGAGGCAAATTGTCAAGCCAAGTTAAGCAAGATCCAGTTACATATTATGGTACGTGTTTTTTAATTGGTTATCACTTGATGGGTGTTGTTGGGAGGGTTTGAACTATCATTTCCACCCTGATCTATGTCAAGGAAACATATATGCATGGGAATGCAACCAGGAGGGCTGGGAGCCCCATATGCTCTTCTTTCTTGAACTTATAATATATGGCACATATCTATGAAGAACCTTCGGAGGGAACAAGGGTTGGGATCTTAAGAACTGCCTCTGCATGTATCCATTGCTATTTTCATTCTGGAATCAGATCTGCAGAAGCTGTATTTTGGAGGACGTTCATATGCAGATTGTTCCTTGGAATGAAAGGACTCGGACACCCATGCAAATTCGAACTGGCACCAGTCATGTTCAAAACATTATTTTTCCTAGCAGCAGTTTAGCCAAAATCAGGCATCGCTCAAGCCAAGTCAGGGTCTGGTGTTAATCTGAGGGCAGGATAAATAGACCTTTTGCAAGATCTGGACTCGGCAACATGTCACTGTCTCTCTGGGTGAACTGGAGCCGTCCGGATTATTTGCCAACACAAAAAGCAACCTTCCTTTCAGGCTTTGACTTTGCTTCATGAGGGGCTTGGCAGCAAAGCAATAGCGTGATCTGGCCTAATGTGTGAGCAAAGCTCAAATATACCATGTTAACGTTAAAAAAAAAAGGGCAAAAGAAAGAAAGATGCCTTTTTTGAATATTTAAAATGCCATTTCTAACATTGGTATAGATAATGGACACTTAGGCAGGAGAAAGGCTTCTGGAGGTAAGTGAATTGCTCTTACTCGTTTTCTGAGACTAGAAATCAGTGACATTGCAACAAGAGGTCATTGTCTAGAAAGCCTCCTTATTGTTTCAATTATTTCGATAGTATGCACAACAACTGTCTCTCAAGCCTTTTTAGAGTCTTAACACATGCAGGTGGTTAAAGTCTCCTCACCTCTGCTTCACAGCAGGTACTCAAGCACTCATAACAAGGCAGACCTTTTTCAGCGGAGCATGCAGATGTGACTCCTAGTGGGTGGTGTTCCTTCAGTACCTGATAGGAATCACTAAATCTCGCAATGAAGTGGGGAAGATTAATAGGAGAGCACTCGATTTTTATGTAGTAAGTGTGTCGGAGCAGACAGTCCTGAAAAACAAAAACCACACACATTTTTCACATCATAATTACTGCATCTTTCAGAGCCGTCTTTACCCAGGGGTGCAAGGGGTGCGGGGCACCTGGGCGCTGAATTCTGGGGGGGCGGCAGGCACCTGCTGCTGAAGCCACCTAAGCTCCTCACTGTCCACCTGTTATGAAATAATAAATAATTTTTATTAAGCTAGAGAAATAAAGTACATATATACCGTGTTTCTCATATTATAAGTCATGTCTTATAATCTTTTTTTCTCGGGGGTGTCTTATTATTTTTTAAAAAATTACAGTATGGCACCTCCCCTGTCCGGCGCCCGGAACTGGCTGCTGCTGCGCTGCTGGGCGCGTTGTCGGCGCTTCAGCAGGGCACGCTGCTGGGTCCCACCGGGTCGGGGCTTCACGCGGCGCGCGCTGAGGCTCTTGCCGGATCCCGGCTCGGAGCAGCGCGCGCTGCGGCTCTTGCTGCGTCCCGCCGCCGGGTTGGGACTTGGAGCAGCGCCAGCGCCAAGCGCCAACCCAGCGGCGGGACCGGCGGGACCTGCAGCGCGCGCGACAGGAAGAGGAGGGACCAGTGAGTGGCAGCCACGGCGGCCAATGAAGGCTCGGCCGGGTGTTTTTTGTCGTTGTAGCTGCGTCCCGCTGCGTCCCTCCTCTTCCTGTCGCGGCTCGGCGCCCGGAACTGGCTGCTGCTGCGCGCGTTGTCGGCGCTTCAGCAGGGCACGCTGCTGGGTCCCGCCGGGTCGGGGCTCCACGCGGCGCGCGCTGAGGCTCTTGCCGGGCCTCGCCGCCGGGTCGGGGCTCGGAGCAGCGCGCGCTGCGGCTCTTGCTGCGTCCCGCCGCCGGGTCGGGGCTTGGAGCAGCACGCACTGCAGCTCTTGCCAGTCCCGCCGCCGGGTCAGCGCTTGGCGCGGTGCATGCTGCTGGACATTTTGGAGGGGCAGCAGCAGCCGGTTCCGGGCGCTGACAGGCATCTTCCTCTTCCATGGCGCCATCCAGACCTGCTCCCACCACTACGGCTTATTTTTGGGGTATGTCTTATATTTCTTCAACTCAGGAAAATCCTGCCATGGCTTATTTTGTAGGGATGACTTAAAATATGAGAAACACGGTACTAGTTACAGTCATACCTTGGTTTCAGTACGCTTCGGTTTGAGTACTTTCAGTTTAAGTACTCCACAGACCTGTCAGGAACGGATTAATCCACTTTCCATTACTTTCAATGGGAAAGCTCGCTTCAGGTTAAGTACGGACTTCCAGAACCAATTACACTCATACTTTGGGTTAACTACGCTTCAGGTTGAGTACTATGTGGACCCGTCTGGAACAGATCAATCCACTTTCCATTACTTTCAATGGGAAAGTTGACTTCAGGTTAAGTACGCTTCAGGTTAAGTACAGACTTCCGGAACCAATTGTGTACATAAACTGAGGTACCACTGTATTACCGAATTGTATACCTACGTTTTCACTAAAGGGCTTTCGACTTTGTGCACTCATTTACCAAAGGTGTGCCACGCCAGCGGCGGCGCTTGTCAGACTCAACAACGCCATGCATGCGAAATTAACTCTTACATCAGAATATTATGTTATGTTATGTATTGAGTTCCCCTATGGCAGCGGGATCAGCAGCACCTTTGTCACGACTGATGTTTCTCCTAAGTAGGTGCCTAAACAATACTTATAAGTTTAAGTGTGGTGGTGGTGTATACTTAAGTATAAGTGTATTGTAAATAAATGAGCAAATAAAAATGTTTGTTTCTTTTTCCTCCCTTCAACAAGAGATAAGGCATAAGCGTGGTGTCTGACATAAGCATAATAAAAGTTAATTTGGGGGCTAAACTAAATTTGGGGGCACTGGGTGGATCTTTGCACCCCGGCGGCGCATATGCTAAAGACGGTCCTGGCATCTTTAGATTCAGAGACATTATGCCACTGAATGCTAGTTTGCAAGGAGCAGGGTTGGAAGAATTGGTCAATGATGGTTTTCTAGGTTTCTCATTTATTTCCAATCCTAAATTCATTTCTCCATGTTTTTACAGCAATTTGAGGGGTGTGTGTGTGTGTGTGTTATATAATCCTCGTGAAAATTCAAAAACACTCCTAACAAATACGTTTTGGTGTGTGCAGTTTTGACCTTAACATTATGCATTTTCTATGCTATCTTCATTAGTATATTGATACTGATGCATGCCTTACTCTAACATATGCATTTTTAAAAACATTGCTTGGTTGGAGAACTGCATGACGAAATTTTGGATAAACAGGAGTTTAAAAGGATGGTTGTTGTTTTTTTCTCTTTTTTTCTCCAGAAAGTGTTGATTTGCCTTTAAATAAGAACCAAATTGAATTTGTCTCCCTAGTGGGGAGTGACAGTGGGAAAGCACAGCAGTAGCCAATATGGTGCCCTCCTGATGGGATACCATGGACGGGAGCCAAGCTTCACTTCCATTCAAATACGCCGCAACCTGTCCATTGCTCTGTGCGTCCACGAGCCTAGTAGCAGGTAGTGGTGGTGGAGAAAGCAGGGGGGGGGAAACTGCTGCAACAACCGCGAGCATTGCTTGGGGGCTGCAACAATAGCACTGGTCTTCAGACCCTAGCGCCAGCCCTGAAACAATCATTTTATGGACGCAGAGGAGCAAGAAGGGAGAGCGCTGAACTTGAGCACTTGACGCAGCAGAGAAGAAACAAGGAGACGGAGAAGAAACAAGGGGGACGGCTGATAAAAAGGAGAGAGGAGCCAAGTGGCGAGGCACGTACAGGAAAGTGGGCCATTGTTGTAAGGGACAGCTCTAGGGAAACTATGGATTGAAGAAATGTTCCTGACTTCCAAGGGCAGGGAGGGGGAGCCCCAGGTTTTGAGGGCAAATGTGGTCCTTGAGACCTTTCTATATGGCTTTCCCCATGCCAAACATCCTCCTCCTTTGCCCTCTTGCTGGAATGGGTCATATAATTTTGATAAAGCTTCTTGCCTGCCTTGATACAGAGAGGAGCATGTGAATGGGTATAGAAACTAGACAACTGTGCAGAGATAAAATTCGCATCTATTCTTCTGCCCACTTTGGCCTTTGGCTGTGTCCATTACCATAGCTGCCAAGTTATCCCTTTTTTAAAGGGATTTTCCCTTATGCTGAATAGGCTTCCTCGCGAGAAAAGGGAAAACTTGGCAGCTATGCATTACTGGTGTGTGGTCCCCATCAGATTACCCAGAATACCCTGAAGTGAATGAATGCTCTGGGGCTCATATGAGAAATTTTGATATGGAGACCATTGAAGCCTGCCCTCAGTAGGCAGAATGCAACCATTGTGTGAGGCAACAGATTCTGGGTGTCACAAAAGAACAGAAAAATGCTACTTGTTTATTATTGATGTATTTTTTTTTACTACCAAGATTGAGAGCAGGGAATGGCTTTGCTACACTTTACTTTTTGCCTCAAGTACCAAAATAATTTGAATGGTCTTGGGTACTATGTATTTCAACTTGTGAAGAGGGGCACCATTTGTTGTTTTGCCTCAGGCAACAAAGTGTCTTAGGCCAACCCTGGCTACTCTGAAAAACGTGTACTAACATCCCAGTGTGCGCACACCAGCAAATCATGACCCCTCTCAGTAGCAGCTGTGACCTCATTTTTATTAAATCAGTTTTTTCTCCGCTCTCCTTCAGCTTGCCACACGGAAAAATGTAATTTTTAAAAACATGACAGAAATAATCTCACTTTTACAAGTTTAAAGGGACTTCGTGCCTTCATATTTATATTATTGTGAAACAAAGCAATACACTTAATTGCCTCTCATTATTCATCCAATGATATTTTGGCTAATTTGTGTGCCAAGTGAGACAATGCAGCCCCATAATAATAACTTGCTCCAGGGTCCTTAATATTAGTTTGTGTTCAATTAAAAATGTGGAATTAAGACACCAAACTCTGATCATGGTTGACCTTATTCTTAAAAGAAAAAAAAATCCTTGCATTTTTATTTTTAGTTATATACATCTTCTAATTATTCTATATAAATGCAGAACATAATTCTGTAGATGCACTAATAGTAGAATAGCATTTGCAGTTATTAGCATATTTTAACCTGAATTTAGAAGAATGCCTATTCCATGCTGTGCTAGCATTTCTTGTCCTCATAAAGCTATGCTAAGTAGTATGTTTTGCCAGAAAGAAACTGAGCTCTTTGAGCTCTAGTATCTATTTAAAAATAAATGGTTTATACTTAGTAATAAATCTACTAAATAAATGGACCAAAAAGTTAATGCTTCATTCTACGCACCATTCCTTTCAAAAGCCAAACAACAGCAGGAGAGCCTAATGTGTGCTTTCCCCCTGTCAAGTTGCTCAGTCCACCATATTTCCCATATGGCATCCAGCAAACCTAAATCACAAAAAGACAAATCATTATTTGAACTAAAGATCTCATCTGAGCTCTCTTTAAAAGCCATTCTTAGCTTAAAACTATTCTGATGGAGCAATAAAGATTATAATAAGCTGTGTCCTTATATCTGGAGCAATGAAATATTTTACGGATTGCTTTCCTTCCCACAAATGGCAATTAGAATAACCATATGCACAATGGCAGGCTACACAAACTGGCAATATTCTCTAGATATTAATTGCTGCTGATAGTCCAAGACATTATGATAATGACTGCCTATGATGATGTTGATGATGCAGGCAATGGTGAGGGAAAATTAACCCATGGACGTGTCTTCAAGCAATCTAAGGAAAGGATCTATTCCCACAACCTCCATCCCAGGACCAGCTTCTACTGCTTCTATAATTCCTCTGCTTCATGCTGCTCATTGAAAGTTGATCCTATATCATGCAATACTTTGTAACATATTTGTAAAGGTAAACTAGTTGCCTAGCCAGATAGAGCTGGCACAGGCTTCAGCATTGCCAGGCACCTGCCAAACCCCTAATAATAATAATACAGTGGTACCCTGGTTCGCGGGTGGCGCTGCAGGTTAAACCACAGAGCTTAGGGCTTGCCAATCAGAAGGTCGGCGGTTCGAATCCCTGCGACGGGGTGAGCTCCCGTTGCTGGGTCCCAGCTCCTGCCAACCTAGAAGTTCGAAAGCACCTCAAAGTGCAAGTAGATAAATAGGTAATGCTACAGCGGAAAGGTAAACAGTGTTTCCGTGTGCTGCTCTGGTTCGCCAGAAGTGGGTTAGTCATGCTAGCCGCATGACCTGGAAGCTGTACGCCAGCTCCCTCGGCCAATAATGCGAGATGAGCGCCGCAACCCCAGAGTCAGTCACAACTGGACCTAATGGTCAGGGGTCCCTTTACCTTACCTTGGTTCTCAGACTTAATCTGTTCCAGAAGTCCATTCCAAAACCAAAGTGTTCCAAAACCAAGGCACGCTTTCCCATAGAAAGCAATGTAAAATGGATTAATCCGTTCCAGGCTTCTAAAAACAACCCCTAAAACAATAATTTAACATGAATTTTACTATCTAACGAGACCATGGATCCATAAAATAAAAGCAATAATCGATGTACTGTACTATAAAATAAATAAGAAAGTATTGCAAATGATAAAAATTAAAAGTATTTTTTTTTCTTACCTGGACTTACGATGGTCATTGTTTGGATGGGGGGCTTTTATCCCTTTCTGCAGTCACACAATCAGTAGCTGAACTGGGTTCCACACAGTCATAAAACAAATTAACCGAAAATACCCTCAAAAACAAAAACGCAAAATAAATAGCAAAAACAAAAGCGCCAAACTTAAACCATTCTGGAAGTCCGTTTGACTTCCGGAATGTTCAAAAACCAAGGTGCAACTTCTGGTTGGTACAGGCGCTCTGGAAACAATATCCGACAAGCGTGTCGAACACTTGTTCGGCTTCCAAGAATCATTCTGAAACTGGAACACTTGCTTTGACATCTTAAGGCAGCCCTGTTTAGGGAAGTTTTTAATGTTTGAAGTTTTATTCTGTTTAATAATAATAATAATTTATTATTTATACCCCACCCATCTGGCGGGGTTTCCCCAGCCACTCTGGGTGGCTTGCAACAGACATTAAAATGGAATAATTTATTAAACATTAAAAAGCTTCCCTAAACAGGGAATAGATGGGTGGTCTATAAATATTATTATTGTTATTGTTATTGTTATATTTTAGCCATCCGAGACCTGGGGCAAGTGTATCAGCCTCCAGCCTGCCCCCAGCTGCATAGGCCGGACTGCACCAGTGTTTTTGCCTGACCGGAATGTGTCCTTGAACTTCAAGAATGCTTCTTGGTGGCATGGATGAAGGAAGGGGAGATATGTTTGTGTGGAAACCTGGGACTTTTGCAGAGCTCTAAAGTGGCCTACCATACAAAGTTAAGAGTCACACCCACTGCTCCATCTTCTTCTGCCTCTGGCCACAGCTGCCACAAGCATAGGGCCCCTGAAAGTGAGGTGCAGCTCTCAGTCTGAAAAAATATATGTGCAGACTTACCTCAGACACATAAATATTACAAAGGGGGTAGGACACTTTAAAAAGTACTAAATGAAGAAAAAGAAATAGTAGATCTTCCATTATGAGACATCGGAGTTCTTTAAAAGTTTAGTGAACATTAAAATTCAAACCCTTACTGCTATAGAGAAAATTTATTGCTTTTTCACAACCCCAATTGGTTCATATTTTATCTAAACTGCTGCTAATTTTCCTGCTGTATCAGGGTAATTGTTCTAAAATTTGCAGGATTTTTTTGTCTTTGAAATAAACACTAGATTCCTGATTAGGTTTAATCGTAACATGTTCTTCTCAAACAATAATCAAAACTTTACTATTTTACACCCAACCCCCCCCCCCCCACTGGTTTTGATCACAAATACAACTAATCTCTATAAAGCTTTGCACAATTTATTTCCTAGATGCTTTAATTGTAGCATGTAAAATTTCCCATATTCATATATTTGATATTAAAAGCTTAACTTTGAAAATGTACTAGAACATGAAACCTGGTGTGACATCGACCCAACACACATTGTTGTTGTTGTTGTTGTTGTTGTTGTTGTTGTTGTTTAGTCGTGTCCGACTCTTTGTGACCCCATGGACCAGAGCACACCAGGCACTCCTGTCTTCCACTGCCTCCCACAGTTTGGTCAAACTCATGTTAGTTGCTTTGAGAACACTGTCCAATCATCTCGTCCTTTGTCATCCCCTTTTCCTTGTGCCCTCAATCTTTCCCAACATCAGGGTCTTTTCCAGGGAGTGTCTTCTCTTCTCATAGAACCTATTTACCCAAAGGTCATATTTGAATTCTGGATACTGCTTATTAGATTATTCCAGTGCATCTGCAAACACTATGAAAAGAACATGACATGCAAGCATCACCCAAGACCACATCAGTTTGCATTTCTTAGTACAGAAAGTATTGATCTGATGTGTAGAGATCTTTCCGATTCTGCTTAATTCAAGAGTGTTCTGGAAAGTTTCTTTCTATGTGACAGAAACAGGCAGAAGGTTTCTGAAGTTCGGGTTATACCTTCTGGGAAGCTGAGTACAGCTGGTTTAAACTGGTTCTGTTATCCTTTCTGTCAAGGTCATGCTGACTATTATATTAGGTTCTTGTAAGTTAGTTTATGATAAGTCTGCTGCAACTGGATTTCTTATGGACTGTGCCAATGCCAATCCTGAATGTGTTGGATTTGTGACCATTTATACTCATTTGCCTTCAGTAGCTTCATCTTCTGGATGAACTACAATTGCCTCTGGTCTATTTTTTTTGGAACTCTGCAAATGTGTTTCAGTTGTCCTCAGCCTTGCCTGACAAACCAGTGTGGAGGAAGTAGCTCTAGCCACCCTAAACAGATGGTCCTGCATAGTCTTCTTGCTGTGATAGTAACACCTTCAGCTCTAGTAACACAATAAGCTGAACTTGACTTGTGACTGATAAATTGTAACCCATTTTCCCTGCAGGAGCAGGGTGATTGTGAGTTTGGTTGCCCATATAAGACCCATAAAATGCTGGTGGTTGGTTGTACCATATCTCCACTTCTCATTCTTCTTCTGCTCCAGGATCCATCCTTGTCCACTGAGATAGGCTCTGGGGCACCTCTTCTCACCATATTCCACATCTACGCTGACCCTTCTACCAGAGTTGAAACATAATAGATATAGCTGGAGATCACCAAACAAAACCAGATAAGCCTCCTCCCCTTGTGAGAAGTAGTGTATTACTGCTTCATGGATTCTTAGAGGCCTGGAATACAATAAGAAGACTCAAAGGGACTGGAAGAAATACAGATTGCACACATGAATCTGACGAATGGAGAAAGGCACGACTCCATCCAATTCAGTTGGTATATTTTCCATGCAAGTAGCTTCGCATGGAATGGGACACATGGAGTAGGCCCATTCCCAACATCAGATCAAATCCCATGCCAGCCCCACCCTCATACTGCCTATGCTTGGGGCGTATGTCTGCCACAGGGAAGTCTGTCAAATGCATGTAATCTGTCCAATGAGCTGGGCCCACGAGAGAGATCAGGATTAGGCAAGTTACAAAAGTGAAATAAGCTGGAGAGATAGCACTGCAGAATCCAGTAGGCTCAACCACAAAACAGACGTGGCCAGCTGAAAATTGTCTCAAAATTGCATAATTATTATATATAAACTAAACCAAAACTAAGACGTCAATATTTCCAAATTCAAATCAAGTCCCTTGCTCCCATAGGAAGTTCAAAGGTATGCAAGAGTTCATTCCAACGATAATGTTTGTAGTATTGCTAGTCCATGAAGTAAGAAAGTAATTATCAAAGGTGTACAGCACATATTGTAGAGTCCGGCGAAAGTTCTGTAATCCCGCCAATCCAAAAAATGCAGTTGAAATTCTCACAAAGAGGCACACAATCCAGGGATAAAGTTATCCGGATTACAGTCCTTGTTTCGCCAAATTAGCTTCATCAGCAAACAGGTATACAGTAAGGGTCAGAGTAAGGAAACAGACCAGCACAAGATAAGGATAAAGTTGAATACATTTATACGTTATCTTGGTTTCTTTTGAGTGTGAATCCAGTAGGCTGTCTGCACAGGACCCATGGGAATGAGGAGATTTTTAAAGGACAGCCTACTGGACTCACACACAAAAGAAACCTAGATCACGTATAAATGCACTCTGTAGCATGTATGCAGCCAGGAGTCAGGGAGCTGGATCATTTGTAAAGGCTGACATTTTAAGGCTTGAAAGTGCTGGCTGGGGTGTGTGTGTGTGTGTGTGTGTTTTAAAAAATGGGAGCTAATAAAAATTCTCAAGCTAATTTCCAGGCTGGGTTAAAATGGTGTCAAGCTCTGTTTGAAACACCACCCCCTTCCCCCAGCTTGTCAAGGAGCAAACAGTTTAACTGATATCACACCTCTTGTTAGGGCAGAAAAGCCTCTTGGTACTCATCAACCAAGCTTTATATTTCCCTCCTTAAATAAGTGCCATGCCAATCCAATGCAATAGTCTTTTCAATTTCGGCACTGTTAACCGCTTATTGACTCAGCGTTATTTATAGACAACTCAGGGATTACTTGTTAATGAAACACAGGTATACAGTATACACTTAAATTCTATATGGCTTTTTATAACTCAAGTCTAGAATCTGTGAATTTTTGGAGGTGAATACACCAGGGTAAAATGAAACCTAGAAAAGATTCAATTACTTATCAAGGAAAAGTGACAGGGAAGAAATTTTTTCCACATTAGTATGACAGTTCAAAAGGAATGCCTTTTTGATTTAGAATAATTTCGCTCTAAGTGTGCTAAACACATGCTAATTTTTTGGCGGCGGTGGCTTGAAGAAACAGTGTTGGCTCAATTTCATATTTTATCAGGAATACAAGAGTGATTGTGTCAATCCTATTCCCCACCACCACCCCATGAAGCTAAAGAAAGCACTTTGTCTCTTTTCCGGGGACCTTAGATATGGGGATCCTTGGCTCTATCATGGGAAAACTCTCAGGAAGGCTCATCTGTTTGATATAATATTCTTTTCTCCATTTGCTTTCCAAGTTTGTTCCTCCTAAGATTCCAGTCTCTCTGTCAGCAAATTTATACTTTTGCAGCAATCACCTTTTTGAAGTTTTCTGCCTTTCATGCACACTCTCTGCACATAATTGATGTGCCCATAAACATATTTAGTCATTCTATTATACAACAGTCCACAGTCGCTTAGTTCACCCTGTTGTGACGTGGGGTTTGTGATTTCAGCTCTCTTGACAAAACATGCTGGAGACAGTTCTCTAGTAACAGCTCTTTATTAAAGTGAACAAGACTGAAGACTGAGGAGAGGAAAGCTACATTTATAGGGACAGGGGACTAGCTAGGAAGGGATACATTTTGGAGGGAACAATATCAAGCAATCACAGTGCTGCCTTTTGGAGGAAACCAATAAGACAGAGGATCCAAATACAGCAGCTTAAATGAACCAATAGTAGCTGTACCCTCTGGAACCAAAAGGCAGTTACTTTATCCTAATGCAAATACAGACAATAATAATACAGATATAAAATCCTTTGACTCAATACACAACACCCCTCCCCCCCTAGTGAGCACAGCAGACGTAATCCCTCAGGTACTGTGGGGTCCTACAACTTCTACCTGATCTCCTGACAACAGGTGTTGCAGGTTCTGGATTGGGTGTTACCTGTGGTGGAGGGGCTGCTATAGGGGTTTCATCAGGAACAGATGGAGTCCCAGACATCTCAGGGTCCCCGACCTGTACCTCGTCATCATGAGGACTAGCAGACCCTGGTTCATTTGCTGAAGCCCCTGGTGACTGTACCTCTGGACCATTTTCACTCTGGTCTTGCAGCTGTGGGTCATTAGCCAGGGATGAATTATCTGACTCCTCCCTGCTGAGCACCCGGCGCCTCAGCTGATCTATATGTCTCTTCCAAACTTGCCCATTTTCCAAGGTCACATAATAGGACACAGGTCCACTAGCCCGGGTGATCACACCGGCCACCCACCGCGGACCTCGTGAATAGTTCCTCACCCAGACCAGATCTTCAGGGGCGAGATACCTTGTTGTGTCAGTCTCAGCCTGGGGGGTTGCTCTTGAATTACGGTTTGGCATTTTATCTGGGTGGACATAATCCAGCACCGTTACCAGTCTTCTACCTAAGAGCAGCTCGGCTGGCGACTTGCCCGTCGCAGTACACGGCGTCGCATGCTGCAAAAATAACATTCGCGCAATGCGAGCCGACCAGTTACCCTCCATTAAGCGCGCAATGGATTCTTTGGCTGTTCTTACCATGCGCTCAGTCTGCCCATTGGAGGATGGGTGAAAGGGCGCGGATGTGACCCCTCTTATAAAGTTATCAGCCAAGAATGCCCTGAATTCTTGGGATACAAAAGCTGTCCCATTATCTGATACAATGGTCTCAGGTAACCCGTGGGTAGCAAACAGCTGCCTCAACACCTTGATTACGGCAGCTGATGCCATGCTAGGGACCATCACCACTTCTAACCATTTGGAATATGCATCAACGATAACCAAAAAGACCTTCCCTTGGAATGGCCCAGCAAAATCTATGTGCAGCCGGCTCCAGGGAGTCCTGGACTGCTCCCACCAGTGGACTGGTGCTCTGGCCACTTCTGGCCGCACCTCTTGGCATGCCTTGCATGTTCGTACCCATTGTTCTATGTTCTGGTCCATTCCAGGCCACCACACATAACATCGGGCTAGCGACTTCATCCTGACCATTCCCGGGTGTCCCATGTGAAGCGTCTCAAGAACCCTGTTTCTCAGTGGTGCTGGGATGATCACCCTATCTCCCCATAGGAGACAACCCTTATGCATGGACAATTCGTGCTGCCTTGTCGCATAAGGCCTGAATTTTTCTTCATGCGGACCACCTGGCCACCCCCTCCCCACCCAAGTGAGCACACGGGAGAGAACAGCATCTTTCCTCGTTTTCTCAGCTATATCCGTAGCTGTTACAGGAGCCCCCGGAAGTGTTTCTAGCATCATAATGTGCTCCGCCGGAGCAGGATCCTCATTGCTCCCGCCAGGAAGGGGCAATCGACTCAGCGCATCAGCATGGCACAACTGTTTCCCCGGCACATGGGTCAAGGTGTACTGGAACCCATTCAGGAATATTGACCAACGCAACATTCTGGGGGAGAGAATTTGTGGCGTTTGTTTGTTTGGGTTGAACAACCCTAACAGTGGTTTGTGGTCCGTTTCAATGGAGAAATGGCGACCGTACAAATAATCATAGAACCTTTTGATTCCGGACACAATAGCCAGTGCCTCTTTATCAATTTGAGCATAGTTGCGCTCTGTGGGCGACAACGTACGGGAATAGAAAGAGATGGGCTTTTCCGACCCATCCGGTTCCCTATGACTCAGCACAGCCCCCAGACCGTATTGAGAGGCATCACATGCCAGGACCAGCGGCTTTGACTCATCATAATGAGCAAGGACGCTCCTGCTACTCAGCATTCCTCGCAAGGAGTCAAAAGCCTTCTGCTGCTCCCGCCCCCATCGCCACACATTCTTTTTCTGCAATAGTCTATGTAATGGTTCAGCTACCGAAGCTTTCTGGGGTAAGAACGAATGATAAAAGTTAATAAGTCCCAGGAATGACTGCAACTCCGTCTTGTTCTGTGGTCGTGGTGCCTCGATGATGGCCTTAATCTTAGCATCTGTGGGGTGGATGCCTGATGCATCAATTTTAAACCCCAAGAAATCCACAGTTGGCACCCCAAAACTGCATTTTTCTTTTTTCAGTTGCAACCCCACCTCCTTGAACTTGAGCAACACTGCACGGACACGCGCAACCAGTTCCTGTGGGTCTTTTCCAGCAATCAAAACATCATCAAAAAATGGCAAGACCCCCGGCAGACCTCTTAACAGGCGTTCCATGAGCCCTTGAAAAATCCCTGGGGCCACACAAACTCCGAACTGTAATCTGTTAACTCTGAACGCCCCTTTATGTGTGACAATAGTCTGTGCTTCCGCTGATTGTGGGGTTACTGGCAGCTGTTGGTAAGCTTGTGCCAGGTCAATTTTGGCGAACACCTTGCCCCCAGCCAGTTTAGCCAACAGATGTGATACGACTGGAATGGGGTATGAGTTTCCCCTGAGTGCCTTATTGATAGTACATTTGTAATCTGCACATATCCTGACTTCCCCATTTGCTTTAAGGGGTGTGACGATTGGAGTCTCCCACTTAGCAGAGTCCACGGGTGAGAGAACTCCCTGCTTGACCAATTTATCCAGCTCTGCCTCGATCTTGGGTTGCAGTGCAAATGGCACTCGCCTTGGTTTGAGTCGGATTGGAGCCACCCCGGGGTCCAACTCGAAGTCAACTGGGGGCCCTTTATAACAACCCAGTTTTCCATTAAAGAGACCAGCAAATTCCTTGCATAATACCTCGCTCATCTCAGGGCAGGTTTGGATTGAATTAAGCCCTGAGATACTCAGTCCCAGGGCAGGGAACCAGTCAGTGCCCAGGAGACTGGGGCGACTGCCCTTCGCAATCACCAGTTTGAGTACAGCCTGTTTGTCCCGGAACTGTACTCTCACGGCACACATTCCCATAACATGGATGCGGCCTGCTGAGTACGACTGCAAGGTTGCCGGAAAGGGCTCCAGAGGGGGCAACTTACCCCTGGGGAAGAATGTCTTCGCGGTCTGGTCCGACACGATGGTGAATGCGGATCCGGAGTCCACCTCCATGTCGCACTGCTGACCCTCAATCTTCACCTTGACGTGTGCCTTGCCTTGCGCTGGAAACTGCACGGCCCTCCCGTTGATCTCCGTTACGTAGTGGCAGTCCTTTAGAAAACGAGTTGCTGTGGGCGGTCTGCGATGCTCCAGTCTAGGTGCTCCTGTCGCTCCCGACGCCGCCGATCTACAGACCCTGGCGATGTGACCCGTCTTTCCGCACGTCCGGCAGATAGCATCCCTGAAACGACAACTCTTCCTTTCATGGTTTCCGCCACAACCTGGGCAACTGCCTCGGCGATCTCTGTGCACTGTGCAGGCCTGACGCACCGACTCGACCCCACGGACTGGGCTCTGGCTCGGAGTAGCCTCTAGCTCGTCCATGGCATGCGCAACTTCTATCTGTGGCTTAGTGGCCTTGCGACTGGCATCAAGCTCCTCTCTTTCATAATTCTCCGTGGCGGTGGCCTCTTTCAAGGCTGAAGCAAGGGTAACCTCTTCTTTAGCCACGATGCGTCTTCTGGCTTTCTTGCTGCTCAGACCACCAATAAACCGATCCAGGAGAGTCTCTTCCAGATTTTGGAAGCCGCAGTGCTGAGCGAGCTTCCGGAGTTCAGCCAGAAATGTGGATACAGACTCCCCAGCATGCTGCTGCCTCTTATGGAACTCCATCCGCCGGGCCATCTTGGTCTCAGTAGGCGCCAAGTGGCTTGTTAGGCAGGCAAGAATATCTTTGAGAGATGTCTCACTCAGCTTCGCTGGAGCAAGTAATGCCTTGGCCAGCTTGAAGGTCTCGGGCCCACAGTAGCTCAGGAATGTGGCCCTTCTTTTGCTGGCATCGGTGATCCCTTGAGCCACTGCAAAGAACTCGAAGCGTTCGACGTAGTCTTCCCAGGTGTGGGGCTCTGATGGCTGGAAGGGCTCCAATACCCTTGGACTCTCCATTGTCCTAGCGGGCAGGGTCGTCTTCTCAGCTGGCCAGTGAGTCTTGTTCTCAGCTGCAATCCGGACTCTGAGGCAGGGTTGTGTTTAACTGCTCCTCAGCATTCCGGATCCCATCTTCGTCGCCAGTTGTTGTGACGTGGGGTTTGTGATTTCAGCTCTCTTGACAAAACATGCTGGAGACAGTTCTCTAGTAACAGCTCTTTATTAAAGTGAACAAGACTGAAGACTGAGGAGAGGAAAGCTACATTTATAGGGACAGGGGACTAGCTAGGAAGGGATACATTTTGGAGGGAACAATATCAAGCAATCACAGTGCTGCCTTTTGGAGGAAACCAATAAGACAGAGGATCCAAATACAGCAGCTTAAATGAACCAATAGTAGCTGTACCCTCTGGAACCAAAAGGCAGTTACTTTATCCTAATGCAAATACAGACAATAATAATACAGATATAAAATCCTTTGACTCAATACACAACACACCCACTTCAGCTGCAGCAAGATAAAACAGATACATCAATCCTCAACTTCTGCATTGCTTTGCTCTTTCCTCAGCTATGACTCTTCTGAATTATTTTCTTTCTCCTTCTGATGTATGTTATGTCTGTATTTCTTATCATGTAGCTGAAAGTGATGGTCATTATGGTGTAGTTTCATTTCAAACATCCACCTCTGCGTTTGTACATTCATCGTCAGGATTTTGATATTATGGGATACTTTCATTCAGTGAGTAAACGAAGGGATGGCTGAATTTGTCTATTTCCTATCTATGTCTCTTTCATAGTCTATATATTTTATTCCCACATTGAACGATGCATTTTTAAAATTTGCAAAGATAAAACCCCTTTTCAAAATACACACTTTATACAAATTTAAATGTACATAATGCTCACTTTCTATCAAAATATACTGATTTTTTTTACACTGCTAATAACTAGGCTGCAATTATTATTACACAAAATTATAGTGTAACCAGGGTTGCTGGTGGCGCTGTGGTCTAAACCACTGAACCTCTTGGGCTTGCCAATCAGAAGGTCGGCAGTTTGAATCCCCATAATGGGGTGAGCTCCCATTGCTCTGTTCCAGCTCCTGCCAACCTAGCAGTTTGAAAGCACACCAGTGCAAGTATATAAATAGGTACTGCTGTGGTGGGAAGGTAAACGGCGTTTCCGTGTGTTTTGGTGTGAGCTCCCATTGCTTTGTTCCAGCTCCTGCCAACCTAGCAGTTTGAAAGCACACCAGTGCAAGTATATAAATAGGTACTGCTGTGGTGGGAAGGTAAACGGTGTTTCCGTGTGTTTTGGTGTCCGTCACGGTGTTTCATTGCGGTTGGCCACATAACCCGATAAGCTGTCTGTGGACAAATGCCAGCTCCCTTGGCCTGAAAGCGAGATGAGCACCACAACCCCATAGTCACCTTTGACTGGACTTAACTGTCCAGGGGTCCTTTACCTTTTACCTTTACTCAGATGTAGAATGAGTTCAATGGGGTGAGCCCCATATATGTTCTCCTTTCCTTCCCTCTCACCCAAAATATTAGGATCTTAACATAGTGTGAGTAGTTAGCTGACAATATCATTATCTGAATAAAAATATCAAAATAGATCCAAAACATGTCTGTCCTCCAAACCAACTTAAATTAAAACATTTGATGATGTGGTCATTTTCCATGTTCTGTAAAAGCAAATTGAATGAATGATGTCCTATATTTAAACCTGTGAATAGTCCAAAGAATTTAATAAACACTTAAAGCTAATTGTGTGTTTGATGCTTCCCTGAATTGTGGTCCAAGTGAGGCTGCTGAAACTCATAATTGTAACTAAGCTATATTGTTTCACTGTAAAGATATTAAGAAATCCATTATACTGTATGAAATGGCTAGGCTTTGGGTTCTATTTAAAGCTCACTCTGATTAAACACATTCAACTTAGACCCACAAAAGGCTGTTTCTTTCATTCACTTTGCTTTTTCTGGTTTAGATACTAGATAGCTATGAAACCTAGACCATGTTGCAATTATTATATGCTAATTGTAATCAAGTTTTTTGTAGCTCTGTGTGGCTTGTGTATTTGCATTAATACACGATTTTATGATAAATTACTTTTGCATATTCCATATCCCCATGTGACACCCCTCTTGCTATCTATTAATAGAATGTCAATGACACACTTTAGTTGTTTTAGATGAAAGGAAACAATAGCATCATTTCCTCAGCATTGATTTTTTTTTGAAATGACAGCTGAATATTGTATCAACCTTTACTGAATTGGATATCTATGAGTGCCTGGCATGCTCTGGTCCATGGGGTCACGAAGAAATAACAACAACAACAACAACAACAACAACAACAACAACAACAACAACAACAACATCACCTTTGACTAAAAGTCTCCAAGGAACCTAACAAAAAATGGAAATGAAGAGGTCCAAAGGCATCTCACAAGGGGAAATGTTGTTGTTATATCCTGTTGTTCTACAAATGTCAGTGATAAGACAGTCCACACACTCGCAATATTACAGTCATGGCACCAAAAGAAAAGGACTGAGATGGAGGAGAAAAAAGGCAATCTCGAGTACTAGTTACAGGGATATTGTAGTGATCAGCTGTAATGAAAAGATTTAGAGAAGAGGATCCAAACATGGCTGCTGGTCTCTTAAGAAAACCAATGGAGAAGCCCAACAGCTCAGACTTTCGTGGTCCTTCTCTCCTGATCAAATTGCAACTGAGAGAGAGCAGTTGAGATAGAGGCCTGTTGAAATTGGCCTTTCAGCAGAGTTGATGGAAAGATCCCATCTCTCCTCCTAAAAGGCACCACCACACATTCAAGGTGCTTTTCCCCTGCCCAAACGATCTGCCATTTTTCCTCTCCATCTGCAGTTTCATATCCCATCTCACACTGTTCTGGAGGATAGCATGACCCTCCAGAGCACATTTTTCAGTGGTGGAGGCAGCTGCACAAAGAAGTAGAGGTAGGGAAATCTGTGGTGTGAGTGGAACATATTAGCAAGTGACTTTCAATGAAACTTCAGAGAGCAAGCTCAATGGCACTCAGAAGAGGGCTGTTTTGGCTCAGTATGCAAAAGCCAATAAGGAAGGATGGATTGCCTGACACCCCAATCTTCAAACAGTGCTGTGAGTTCCATGCGCTTACACATGATACGGTTTCATCGGCATGAGGGACAGCAGAGACTGTTGAATCTTTATGATATATGGTTTATTTACATATATATACAACCTGAGCCTACGATGGAAGGGCTCTCAGCAATAACACCCCAGAAGGTCTTGCTTCTCCCATAGCTGCTACCTTGGATTTCAGAAGAAATCAGGCATGGCTCTGACTATTAGCCTGCAGCCTGCTTCTGGCTTCTAGTTCCTATCTGTCCAACACAACTCTGGTCTTTCTTAAACTACTCAGGAGCTGTAGCTACGGTATATGACAAGAATAGGCATATCCAAAAAATGCACAGCACCCTTAGCAAATGACAGGATTCTTTGCAAAGGGAGGCATTTTGTAAAGCACTTTAAGGGTTTACAATTGTTGTTTTACAATCAAGTGGTGCATAATGTTTATGAAATCAATAATAAATAAATGCATGTTTAAAGTGGTATGATATGTATTGTGCAGATGGCGTCAAATTCTTCAGATCTTGGACCATTCTCGGATAAAGAATGGGTTATTTGGCTGGAGACTGTATTTGCCTTCTGAAGTTTATAACTTTTCCTGAAAAAAAACACCTCAGTCATGACTGAATACTCACATCAAAAGTGCACTACCTGTGGAAACGTTACATGTCAGAGGGAAAGTTTCAAGCCTAAGTTGGTTTTATTTATTTATTTATTTTCTTTCAAATATTTATATGCTGCCCTTCAGAGGAGGTTCTGAGATGGTTTTCCAAAAAAAGAGAGGCCAAGATGACACATAAATAAAATATTTAAAAAAACATAGAGGAATACATTTCTATATAGGTTTTCTATGCACAGAGAAACTTATGTGCCACATGTATTTCTATGTATTATTATTATTCTTAGTTTTATGTGCAGAGACTTACATGGGACAACATTCATACATGCAATCCCCCACCTGCACTGGGAAGTGGTGCATGGCCCCGGGTGAGGTGTAACACCCACAAGCACGTCTGGAAGAAGCGGACCATTTGGATCGCTTCCATTCAGGCCTCACCATGGGACTGAAACTGCCTTGGTCACGCTGGTCAATGGTCTCCGGCGAGCTAGGGACAAAGGTGAGATCTGTTTCCTAGTTTTGCTGGATCTTTCAGCGGCCTTTGACACCATTGAGCATAACATCCTTCTGGACCGTTTAGAGGAGCTGGGAGCTGGGGGCACTGTCATACAGTGGTTCCACTCCTTTTTTCCGGGGCCATGTCCAGAAAGTGGTGTTGGGGGATGAGTGTTCAGACCCCTGGGCACTCACTTGTGGGGTACCTCAGGGTTCTGTCCTCTCCCCCATGCTTTTTAATATACAGTATATAATTATATATGAAGCCGCTGGGAGAGATCATCAGGGGGTTTGGGCTGGGTGTTCATGAGTATGCGGATGACACCCAGCTCTACCTCTCGTTTACATCAGAACCAGTAAAGGCTGTGAAGGTCCTGTGTGAGTGCCTGGAGGCGGTTGGAGGATTGATGGCGGCTAACAGATTGAGGATTAATCCTGACAAGACAGAAGTACTGTTTTTGGGGGACAGGAAACGGGCGGGTGTGGAGGACTCCCTGGTCCTGAATGGGGTAACTGTGCCCCTGAAGGACCAGGTGTGCAGCCTGGGAGTCATTTTGGACTCACAGCTGTCCATGGAGGCACAGGTTAATTCTGTGTCCAGGGCGACTGTCTACGAGCTCCATCTGGTATGCAGGCTGAGACCATACCTGCCCGCAGACTGTCTTGCCAGAGTGGTGCATGCTCCGGTTATCTCCTGCTTGGATTACTGCAAGGCGCTCTACATGGGGCTACCTTTGAAGGTGACCCAGAAACTGCAATTAATCCAGAATGTGGCAGCTAGACTAGTGACTGGGAGTGGCCGCCGGGACCACATAACACCGGTCCTGAGAGATCTACACTGGCTCCCAGTACATTTCCGAGCACAATTCAAAGAGTTGGTACTGACCTTTAAAGCCCTAAATGGCCTCAGTCCTCTATACCTGAAGGAGCATCATTCAGCCCAGACACTGAGATCCAGCGCCAAGGGCCTTCTTGAAGTTCCCTCATTGCGAGAAGTGAGGTAACAGGGAACCAGACAGAGGGCCTTCTCGGTAGTGGCACCCGCCCTGTGGAACGCCCTCCCAGCAGATGTCAATGCAATAAGCAACTATTTTACTTTTAGAAGACAACTGAAAGCGGCCCTGTTTGGGGAAATTTTTGATGTTTGATGCTGTATTGTTTTTAATATTTGGTTGGAAGCCGCCCAGAGTGGCTGGGGAAACCCAGCCGGATGGGCGGAGTATCAATAATTAATAGGGTTTTTTTTCTTTAAAAGCATAGTTGTCAAATCCACTGTTATCCAAAAATATACCGTATTTTTCCGTGTATAAGACTAGGTTTCCCCCCTAAAAATAATGTCAAAAATTTGGGGGCGGCTTATATACATCTATCCCCACATTTTCTTAAATTGGAGTCCCAAAAAATAGGAGGCATCTTATAGATGGAAAAATACGGTATATATTCTAAATTGCAGACATTTCAAAACAGCATTTGCTCTGCTTCATCAGATGTCTTGCATGTAGCAACATTTGAAGTTTTAACAATGCAGTTCCAGGCGAACTTCAGTTAAAACAGTTTAAAATGATCATTTAATTGTCAGTTGTTCACAACTGATAACAGAATGGAGGATTTCACTCCTTTAATCTTCATAATTATTCTGGCAATCCCCCTTTATTGTTCCTTTTCTATCTGCAATTTAATTCAGGATTATAGGCACTTCATTATAGCAAATTCCATTGTTACTGTATGGATTATGTAGGTATTGTAATTGCTCTGAAAATGGTATTGATCAGTTTCCCTGAGTCACAGAACAATAGATTGACTAGAATAATAAACCTCGTTTACCTGAGAACACTGGAAGGATTCACATATTATAGGAAACAGAAAGTAAAGCTTGACAAATGAGGTGTGCATCCGTCTACCTGTTGTAAAACCTAAATGCTGGTGTAAAACGTGAATAGCGGACTCTCACTGAAATACCTGAGCATGAATATGGGACAGATATTTCACTGCAGCAAAGATATTTAATTATTACTATTAATCATAATTACATTTATGAATCACTTTGCATGAGACATACTGAAGTGATTTACACTTCTTGCACATAAAGAATCCTAGCTGCTGTTGTTATACATAAAAAAACTTTAACATTTTTGGGAATTTCTGCACCTATAATCCCTAACAGAAGCACTCCAGGTTTTTTCCCTGGGGGTGTGTGTTCATTTTAAACATCTTCTTTATCTCATCATATATCAGCAGTACTTGCATCCTGTTTAAGGCTACTATACTTAGACTATCCACTGGAGTTCACTTGGCATGTTAGCCAAATACAACATTGAGCCCAGCCATGTGGGTAACTCAACCCTCAATGCCATAATTCTGAGTACGGTTAACCTCAACGTCACGGGCACTGGCTACTCCAGCCCTGATGTGTAGAGGTGGGACATCTGAAGATGGAAGCCTATATGAGACACTGCCAATGGACATGCACTCTGCCCAATGGGGACTGGTGCTGTTCTTGTATAGACTGTCCTCTTTTGAGAGCAATGCTCAACGTGAAGGTATTAGGGTGGAGCTAAGTGTTCAGGGCGAGGGATGTGGGTGGCGCTGTGGTCTAAACCACTGAGCCTAGGGCTTGACAATCGGAAGGTTGGCGGTTCAAATCCCCATGACAGGGTAAGCTCCCGTTGTTCGATCCCAGCTCCTGCCAACCTAGCAGTTCGAAAGCACGTTAAAGTGCAAGTAGATAAATAGGTACCGCTCCAGCAGGAAGGTAAACAGGATTCCCGTGCGCTGCTCTGTTTTCGCCAGAAGCAGCTTAGTCATGCTGGCCACATGACCTGCAGACAAACATCGGCTCTCTTGGCCTGCAAAGCGAGATGAGCGCCGCAACCCCAGAGTCGTCTGCAACTGGACTTAACTGTCAAGCATCCTTTACCTTTCTTTCTTTTTTAGGGGGCAGGGCAGGGCCAGCAACATGGTCCCACTCCCTTTTGAACACATGAATGTCCTTCACACAAGTAAGGCAGAAAGAGGGCAGAAAGATCCTATTGGATCCAACGGCATACAGGACCAAGTAAAGTAGGTTTATTAGATCTGGGCTTAAAGAAAAAGAACAGTGTTGCTCAAAGATCAACAGTGGACTTTATGACTTTCTACTACTTAAAATGTCTAATTCTAATCTGGCCCACAATGCAAATGATTGTGCATGCAATATTTCTGAGAAAGGTTGTATGGACATTATCTGTTTTTACTGTCTTCAAAAAGAAAGATTATTGCTTCTGGGAATATAATACTGGTGTGTTTCCAGACTATATCAGGCTTAATGAAGAGATAATGCTATGTATAATCTTTCTAGCTTTTCTCTATTTACCCAAATAATATTTTCAGCACAACTAAAACATTGTGTTTCCCCAATAAAATACTTTCTATTCACTTTCAATAAAGCAAAAATGTCACAGGAATTTTATTAGTATATTATGAGGTAGGTCCCCTGTACGTTTTCTTTCCAGTTTATTTTTTTCTGTCCAGTATAGCAATGGACTTCATAGAGTGGCATTTCTTTAATTTCATGTCAGAGTTAATTGCTTTATTCATAGTTTTCTTTTAATCTTTTCACCCATGTTGATATTTCGGGTAAAATTGTATTTGAAGGAAGCAGTTTGAAAAAGCAAATTAAAGATCACTCTTGTTAATCATGTGTCAAACAGTGCAGCAAGGACACCATGTAATTCTCACAGGGGATGCACTTAGTGACTTTAGAAAAGATAATTAAAATGTAAATGAATGGAGAGGGTTGTTGGTCAATGCAGCTAACAAAGGTCTGGACAAAAATACTAGCATAAGCACAATTTTATTTAAATGCAGGAATTTTTGTAACTTGTATTTTTGGATAATGTCCTTCCATAAATAAGACTTCTTTATTTCAAAAAGCTTTTTAGAAGCAGCTAGGTTTTTTTAATATATATATATATATATATATATATATATATATATATATATATATGTAATTTGTACCATTGACTATCCAAATCAACAGCAAATTGGCAGTTTTCGTCAAATAAAAATATATTTGAAGCCTCGGTACTGCAGATGCAACATTAATTATTTTTATTTTACTTATGCATATTTATTTTTCTTAAGTACACTTTTTGATATATTTAATGTGGAATTGTAATTATTAGTAGTAATGGTGGTGGGTCAAATTCTCCTTATTTCCCTGACATGCCTCCAGTACTGAGAGAAAAACACACCAGACCTGGGAATTTATTTTTTTCCTCCAACTGGTCACAATGGGAAGTGAAATCAATAGAATACCATCAACTGATGGAAGCGGGGGAGGGAGAAGCAGAGCTTGGATTTTGGGGCTCCTCTGCATTTAATTGTGCCCCGTTCTGCTTTGGTTTGCTCTACAAATGGATGGTTTATTGTACTTCAGAGCATGATAATAATCCAAAGCTGCCACTGAAATGTCGACATTTTATAGTTAAAATTTTAATGAACATATTATTTCAGACATATCTGCATTCATGCTAAAGCTTTGCAATCATCATGACTTGCAAGATTCTTACATTAGCAGAACGTGGTTAAAACCCCATCTTTGATTTTCAACTATTTCAGTTGCTCTGGCCAAGTTAGAAATATCTGATGCACAGGAAAAGCAATTTACTATAAAATCAACCGAAACAAGATAGTCTCCTAACTACTGATGTGTGAACCTAAAAAAGCCTTCATGCTTCCATTCATTTTGGATAGGCGTCCTTAAGTTTGGATGCTTATCTTAAGCTTACATAAATTTATCTTGCTGAACCTGTTTGATTGAGAAATCAGATTGGCCATCTCTCAAAAAAATGTAGGCTTCCTAGTGAGACTTTGAATACCTTCTGGTTTCCACCCATGTTAAAAATAAACCGTGAGAACAGCTTATCTTGCATACTGTTAACATGCTCATATCTAACTTTTGGAAACTATTAGGAAGTTTGAGGTAATTTAATTTTAAATTGAATGGGTTTTGGTTTGGCTTTCATTTAAGTTCTGGATGTAGGTTACTCTTGATTTTTATTTTCTTTCATATCTGTTCCCTGAATTCTAGTGTTAGAACCTTTGAAGTCTGTGTAGTTCAGGAGAGTTGTCACCACCTCTGCTGAACTCGTACAAGTAATGCTAGACTTTTGTTCCTCAGCCATAGCAATAACTTTGACCAAATGCCAAAAAACCCTGCAACATTTCCTTTGCCTCCCTGGGAATGGTAGAAAGCAATGTGTTTTGTTTTGTTTTTTTTAAAAAAGCACTCTGCCCCATGCCAAATAGCAGACTGCATAGGATGCTGGGGGAAGTTTAAAAGTTTTCTTATGATTTGACATGGAGGACTGCTGTTAATTTTCTTTAAAAAACACACACACTATTTTTCATGCCACAGAAGGAAAGATACCTGCTTTTTCTGACACTCCCAGTTACGAAACACACATAGAAGCCCAGGAAACTGATATACTTTGGCTTTTAGAACTCCTGCCTTACACAGTCAGCGGTGAAGAAATTAATCAGACCAAAAAACAAAAAAACAAAACAAAACACCAGTTAGTATGCATTGACCTGAAACGGAATTTGTGCCATTTTTGGAAACCAAATGAAATTTTGAAATTCTATCCATGGTTTGGACACAGCTATACCCATCATCCCTTTTAACAGTAGAGAGTAGCTTTTCTGAACCAATATCTCAACAAGGCACTGATAGAGTTGAGCAACACCTCCGTCCTGGAAGCAAATTATGAAGTGAACTTGGGTCACTTGGGATGATCTTATTGCTCCTTGAGTTGAACCACAGTATAAATGAAATGTCACATATTGCTTTAGGAAACCCATAGAGTTCCATGTCAGTCTGTTACTCTATTTTTCTGCTCTCTCTATTTTTATGAGCATGATATCCAGGGCTTTTTCCCCCAATTGGAACTCACTGGAACTCAGTCCTGGCACCTCTTAGGTGGGTGCCATTGCAATTTTTAGAGAACACGGGAGATGTTCATGGTGAGTTTGATGAGTCTTAGTGCCTCTTTTTCTAGAAAAATAGCACTGAGTAGCCCATGTACTATTTTTTGCTCTTGCCACAGATTTATAGTCTGCAGGCAAATAAAGCTAAATGACCAACCTATACATTTTTTTAAAAAAAAAAGTGTTAGAGGGGAAAAAGGGGGTGTATGTGGGAAAGAAGAACAAAAATATCAGAGAATTATCTTGGCTTTATTAGATTATACATTATTGATAGTGAGGTGTAATATACAGCTCATATCAGAAATCTGAGCTAGCATATTTCCCTTCTTTGCAGTCTTAACTGAATTGCATTGTATTGTCTACCTTGTAACAAGGCATGATCAAGAAATCCAAAACAGGAAAATGCTAACCGTAATTTCAAAGGCTTTAAGGAAAAGCAACACACTCTAGGGCAGACTATTCATAAGTGTGAAAAGGGGCTGTGCCGTTTGGGAAATGCCTTATCTTTGCCTGCAGTGGATAAATAAAAGCTTCAGGAGATCCAAACAGAGCATTTGCAAACATAATCTTTCCATCTATATGAGGAAAGAGACTGGCCCGGCCTCAAGTAATCAGCGTTATTTACAATGGGTGAAACCCTGCACTGCTAAAATTCATGGTAGTTTTGCTTTTGAGCAGGACTGGACACTATCCCTGTAAATCTACTTTATTTCTGTTAGGACAGGCATCTCTAATACTGCGTACATTATCATTTCTCCTTCTGGTGTATCCTTCAACACTTGGGATGGGTGAATAATTCAGTAAAATTTGCATCCACCCAAAACACAGAAATTAATAACTAAACTAGCTATTGGAATCATCCTGCTACTTTAGGGCAATCTAAGATAGCTATGTTGATCTTGTTGGAAAAATTATGCAGAAGTGATTCTGTTTTTCACTACATTGACTGGTTGCTTATATTGAGAAGACTTTTTCTAGAAAGGCAACTTATGTGTATTTAAATTAATGAAATATAAATAAATACACCAGGAAATAACCGAAAGAATGCTCTCTGCTTCTGTTGCCATTTCCCCCTTATTCCTATGATGCCTTCTTTATTAGTCATGTAGGCAATCCCAGCCAATTGGGAATCACATTGTAGAATTGGATGGAGTGGCAAAGCCACACATCCAATCACATTTAGTTATGTGCCTGAAGGTGTGCATAATGACTTAAAGGGAGAGCAGTGCACCTAAAGTAATCATATTGGTGGCCCAATCTCTGTTTCTGAGATTCTGAGATTCCATAAACAGTAAAAGAGGTGTATTTTTTATTTGGAGGTGGGGTGCAGGATGAGGACCACAGGCCCCAAGATAGAGGAGTGTGTGTGTGTGTGTGTGTGTGTGTGTGTGTGTGTGTGTATATATATATAACATTTCAAAAGGGATAACCAAACAGAGAAATCCAAGTGTTAAATGCAGTGTTGTGTTTAATATGGCTGACCCTTCCCTTCTAAGATTGTGTCTGTTGCACCCTTTTTACATATATGTTAAGGGGGAAAGGTAAACATAGAATCATAGAGTTGGAAGAGACCACAAGGGCCATCCAATCCAACCCCCTGCCAAGCAGGAAACGGGATGTGTGTGTGAAAGAAGATGGGATGGTTAAGTCCAGTTGATTTCTACTATGAGATGTGACATTCATCTCTACTTTCAGGTCAAGGGAGCTGACATTTGTCTGCAGACAGCTCTTCTATATCATGTGGCTAGCATGACTATAAACTGCTTCTGTGGCAATGGGCACCATGACAGAAACCAGATCACATGGAAATGCCATTTACCTTCTGCCACAGCAGTACCTATTTCTCTACTTGTGCTGGTATGCTTTCGAACTGCTCGGTTGGCAGGAGCTGGGACAAAGCAATGGGAGCTCACCCCATCGTGAGGATTCGACCACAGCTCCACCCACATCCATCTATTGATGATAAATATATGGAATATATATGAGCATAATATGGGAGAGTGGCACATAAATGAACTTGATGGTTGTGGTAGCAGGTCATTGCAGCCAGGGAAACTTGCCCTGGGTCTCGAAGGGACTGGCTGCTTTTTTATTTGACTTTTTTTCCTAACAAGACTCCCACCCTGGGCCTCAGACAACCTCTGCACAGGCCTGAGATGTGGTATTATTCTGGTGTTAAGAGTATTGTTTCTGCAAATTACAGTCCCACAGTGAAACATTCTTTAGAGTTGGAATTTAGAAGCCAGGTAGAAAGGAAGACCAGCAGAGCCTAACAGTTATTAGATCAGCACTGTGGCTATTCATGTAAATCTTTATGCAATAAACCTTGTTGGACATTGCCTGCTGTGCCTCAGCAACCTGACAAAACAAGCAGATGCTGCCTTTCTGCTCAAAGCAGTGGGTAAGCATGTTTTCTTTCTTCTGAAGGCCATCATTAATTGCAAGCACATCCACTCTCGAGCAAGCACTGAGGTAATTGGAGACTTACATAATTACCCTACATCCTTTTTCCAGAAAGGTTATAGGTGGCTTCAGGAGCATAATGGCTATCATTCTGTCACGCCTAATAGCTCGTCTTATGGATCTGTTAACTTGTTAAAGAACAGGAATCAGAGAGCAGGAGTAAATGAACAACTCTCGCAATGGAGGGATGTGAAAAATGGGGTTCCCCTAAAGATCTGCATTTCTTTTCAGCGTGTTCATCAGTGATCTGGGGTTGAGGGTGAACAGTAGCTGGCCAAGGTTGTGGATGATACCAAATTGTTAGGGGTGGAACAAAAAATGAAAATTTATTACAAAGAAATCCAATCTCTCCAAACTGGTTAAACAGACATTGAAATTGCAAGTCCACTTCAATGTAAATAAGGGTAAAGTGAGTGAACTACACCAGGGCGAAACCAAACCAAAACACCCCTAACTTAACTTATATACTCTGGTGGAGGCTGAGCTGGCAGTGAGGAACTAGGAAAGGGACTGTGATAGACAACACAATGAAAACATTGACTCGTTGTATGGCAGCTGTGAAGGAGGTGGATTCTATGTTAGAAGATCATCATGTAAGGAATTCAAACTGCCAGTAGGGTTGCCAGACTCAATAGAGGACAGGACTTCTGTGCCTTTAATTGCCCTGCTCTCTTTTGAGTCTGGAAACCTTAAAGAGAAACCAGCAGACCCTTTGTTTAATTTCCAAGCACAGAAGTCCTGTCCTCTATTGAGTCTGGCAACCCTAACTGCCAGTGTTGTAATTCCTTTATACAAAAGTATGGTGCAACCACATTTGGAATACAGTGTGTACTTCGGGTTTACAAGTATGCACGATGTATGAATGTCCTGCCTGCTTTGAGGGAAAGACTAGCTGGAACTCTGAACAGGAGCACTTTTTTCAGGTGGATGATAAATTTCTGATTTAACTGCTACTTCTGCAGTATTAAAATGTGCTACTACATTTTCTGCTTGTTAACACAGTCTGAGCAAGACTAGGAAAATAGACAGGAAGGCCACATAACTAACTACAACTGTGTCACCAATTAGGCTGCCAATTGTACAGCTCTCCTGTTTCGATCCATTACACTATTGCCATTTGATAAACACTTCACTAAGTCCCACAGAGTAACCTTTCAATGGACAGTTAATATGAGGAGATTTAAAGGGGGGGGGGGTAACACAAATTTATCCAGTCTTGTCAGTATGCCATAGGAAAGATGGTGCGGGAAAGAAGAGAGAAATCCAAACAAAACTGATGCACAATATATGTATCTATGATGACCAAAAGTGATATTATAGGCATTAGGAAAATAAAGGAATAAACTATGGTTGTTCTCTAAAGAGAACAGGATATTATTCTGTCTGTGATATGTTGTGAAATGTTAGAGGGATAATGTAATTGAGAAAACAGGAAACAAAAACTGCAGGCATGAAATGACAGATATAATAAGCTTTTACATGTCTGTATCTGTTCCTGTCTTCATCTCTTGAGGACCAATAAATTGAGGGGATGGAAGATCAGTTTCCTCTGTTTCTCTTTATCTTGGATCTACCAATTCATTACATTGTAATACTGGCCACAGATTTTTCAGCTTTCAGTCCTTAATATGGAGAAGCTGGTCTTTTGGCCTCCCGCCTATCATTTTCCTTTGTCACAATGTATCAATGATGTGTCCAAAATACAAGTGTTCAAAGTCTGAACATCTGCATCATATTTATAAACACAAATGGGACCTACTATCTAGGTAGAGTAGGAACAAAGGTGTCAACTCTGTATAGAGTTGCTTGTGGGGACATTTATTTTCTTCTGGTATTTCCAAATGCCTTGAAGAGACACAAACAGAAGCTTTGGTAGGATTCATCTATAGTTAATTTATCCATGCTAAAAATTTAAATTGCTTGTAAACACATTGTATATAATATTGAGTTAGAGGAAACAGATTTTAGACGTCTAGAGTTATGATTATATATTCATAGCCTAAATAAAAGAAATCATTTGCTGCTTTATGGCTATTTATTCTCATAACAGGTATGCCTTGGAAATCTAATATCTCCATTTCCATCCCCCATTGTGTTTTCCCATCACCGGCATGCTGGGTGCCTAAATCAAGTACCAATCTCACAAGTAAACCAAAATAGCAACCTTTGAATTTTTAATTTTACAGTCCCTGAAGCTTTGAGGAACCAGTGCACATGTAATCAATTTTAATTTAACTCTGAGCCCACTGCTGTGTTTACTGTAAATGGCCTTTATAGGAGCTGAATCTAATATAATTTCTCTACTATGTTTTTTTTCATTGAGATGCTTTGTGTTGTATCCCACCTGTTAACCCAGATTAAATTAAGGTGAGTCATACTTATATGAGATGAAATCTGAAATCACTAATTTTGGGGGGGAGAAGGGGGGAAGAAAAGATTCAGAGGACATTAAAAAAGGCACATTCTACTTCTAATAATCTATATCAAGCACAGTAAGCTTGTTCAACTGTTGAGAGTGGTCCTACCAAATGCCACTTCTCCAATACCTGTTTTTGAGGTACACATGCTGAAGGTCTTTCGGTTCTCCATTAAAAGCCTACAACAGCTTTGGTCAAAATGACCTAGATCACAGTACTTTGGTTATGAAGGGATAGAGTACAGGGACAAATTCACATTTACATGATACTCTCCAGTAGTTCCGTTTTCTCAATCATTATCACACACACAGAATATAGCACTAGAAAGTTCCACGAAATTGGCTCAGAAGCACAGTTACAAAATACCGGTAGTTGTCATCTTCATCAGGTCACCTTGACCATAAGTGTTGAGTGGGTGTCTGAAAGCACTGTGAAGCACTTTCACATAAGCCACAAACATTTTAATTGCAATACTCAGCCAGGGGCATGAGATCTAATCATACAATTTGCCATTGAAGTGGCTAGCAGGAGAGGCACTAGTTAGATATTCACTTGTCAGAGTCTGTCAGGTTTGGAATAGATGCTTAAACAATGGCAACATCTTCTTAGCAGTGCCAGCTCCACATTTGCAAGAGCTCTTGACATGAGCTTGTCCTACCCCAACATGCATGTCCTTATAGGAATTATGCTATCAACATATGGAATAATGACAGGCTGAAAATATATGGCATCATATATTACTCTTCTTTTCAATGTCAAGGTAAGTGTTATCATTCTAGTGGCTGGGATTCAGAAAACACTCAGAGTAGGAAGGGGTAAAAGAGACCAAGCAGGAAGTTTGAGGAGAGATGAATAGGTCAAAGTGCTCAATGATATTGTGCAAGAAACATTACTAGTTACACATAGTAGCTGGCACTCAAGATCTATTCTGAAAGCAGAATAACTACACTATTATCCTTATGAGAGATGTTCATACCATGGAAGCCTTAAAGGTAAAGGGACCCCTGACCGTTAGGTCCAGTCACCGTTAGGTTGTGGTGCTCATCTCGCTTTGGTGGACGAGGGAGCCGGCGTACAGCTTCTGGGTCATGTGGCCAGCATGACTAAGCCACTTCTGGCGAACCAGAGCAGTGCACGGAAACGTTGTTTACCTTCCCACTGGAGCGGTACCTATTTACCTACTTGCTTTTTGGTGTGCTTTCGAACTGCTAGGTTGGCAGGAGCAGGGACCAAGCAACGGGAGCTCACCCCGTCACAGGGATTCAAACTGCCGACCTTCTGATCGGCAAGCCCTAGGCTCTGTGGTTTAACTCACAGCGCCACCTGCGTCCCTTAATGGAAGCCTTAGACCAGGCATCCCCAAACTGCGGCCCTCCAGATGTTTTGGCCTACAACTCCCATGATCCCTAGCTAACAGGACCAGTGGTCGGGGAAGATGGGAATTGTAGTCCAAAACATGTGGAGGGCCGAAGTTTGGGGATGCCTGCCTTAGACAAAGCCAAATACCCTTTTTACACATGCAGATGTAAAATACACAGCTTGTTTAGCCTGTTCAGTCTGCCTGCGTGCAAAACTTGACATGACTGCAGTCCCTGTACATGCAGAACTCAACACAAAGTGCCACAACTTCACAAGTGCATTCCCATTCTTTTCTGCATTTTTCAGCAATGGTGACAGAATGTACTTGTGTTCCGCAGGAATCTGTCAGAGAAAGAAAGAGAAAATGAATGGAAAACTGCAGCAAAGTAGTCTTCCATGGATGATCTGGGCATGTGCCAGCTCTAGAATGATCTATGGAATTTTTACAACTTAGAGGCTAAGACTGAAGGGGGCAAAATGTGGGAGCAGAGCCAATACAGAGAACAATAATGAGATCCCGTGCAGAACAGCCATTCATTTATAAATTCAATAACTCCAACATGATTCCATGATCATTTTCACTTATGTTCCCTATTACTCCAGTCTATGCACCAGTCTACGCTCCAAGTTCCATTTATATTTTAAAAAACAGACTATGAATACATATAATTTTTCTTACATGGTTTGTTGTGGTTGGGAAATCTGAGGTTTATTTTTAATTCATTAAAAGCATGGAACTCAATCTATGTAGATGTATTCATAATTTAAAATCACACTTAATTTAATGGGCCATATTTGCCAGTAAATTTGCATTGGATTTCGGCCAAATAGGCCATAATACGCTATGGTAAGGTCTGGAAGAGTTGTAGAGAAGATGGGGTCAGAATAACCATAAATGCCCTTTGCTCTAAGCACATACTTTGTATGGGCAAGTAATGGCCCATGAAGAGTTGGCAGGGGTTGATTGGAAAAGATGGCTCACACTTCCACTGCAAAGTAACTGCAATGGAAAAAGGCAGTATTAACTGCAATGGTTTTGTTTGTTTGCTTGCTTGCTTTTTTACTGGGACCTTGAATTCTTCTAGACTGTCAACTATTTGGGAGTGTGATTCAAACGCACGTCAGCAAATCCAGGTTACACAATGAATGATTATTTGGAGCTCCTGCTTCCCACCAAAATCAGACCGTTTGTGAAATCAGTAAGGGATGGGAAAATGCACTGGAAAAGTATGACATTTGTTTGATCCATTAATCAGAATTAATGCTCAATATATAGCATGTGCCACCTGAACTCCCCGCAAACAAATCAGGGTGAATGCTCAACCAGTTTCTAGAAGAAAGGATATAGAACTGTTTGGTAGCTCTGAAAACTACCAGCATTTTGGATTCTGTCTAGGTCTTTCTGAGGTTCTGATGTGGGAGCAGTGATGTTTAACTGTTTGTTGGGGTGGCGAGCTGTGCCTCTATCTATGATGAGCTATGGAGGGGTGAGGAATTTGCATAGTTTGCATTTTAGTACAGCTGCTTAAATGTGATCTAATTTTGGTTTTGGTTTTTGCTGCCCTAGGCTGCTTTGTGAGGAAGGGCGGAATAGAAATCTAATGAATAAAATAAGTAACAATTTGCATTTTCTCAATCAGTGTTGTTGTTTAGTCGTTTAGTCGTGTCCGACTCTTCATGACCCCATGGACCATAGCACGCCAGGCACTCCTGTCTTCCACTGCCTCCCGCAGTTTGGTCAAACTCATGTTCGTAGCTTCGAGAACACTGTCCAACCATCTTGTCCTCTGTCGTCCCCTTCTCCTAGTGCCCTCAATCTTTCCCAACATCAGGGTCTTTTCCAAGGATTCTTCTCTTCTCATGAGGTGGCCAAAGTATTAGAGCCTCAGCTTCACAATCTGTCCTTCCAGTGAGCACTCAGGGCTGATTTCCTTCAGAATGGATAGGTTTGATCTTCTTGCAGTCCATGGGACTCTCAAAAGTCTCCTCCAGCACCATAATTCAAAAGCATCAATTAATGCTTTTGAATTGATGCTTCTCAATCAGTATGCGAGCTGAAACCCAGCTGTCAATCAAAATTTGCATTTGAAATTATTATTCTTATTGAATTTTGCAATGTATGCGAAAAAAAGAAATACCATACAACAAGGCATATATGACGCAACAAAACATTTCAAGATGTTTTTAATGTTTGTTTTTGTAAATCACTCTGAGTTCACCTTTTCCTGATAAAGGTGATGAATAAATATAAATTATAATATTAAGGGAAAGTGCACACAAATATGTGCATACGTGTGAAAAATTACATACAAAACTGCATCATGTTGCTTCCAAAATTGTGTATATTAGGCAAAACAGCATACAAATATGAAGATATTAGGAGAAATGCGCACAAAAAGTATTATACATTTTTGTGCAGATTTTTCTAAAAGTTGCAAACTGATTCAAAAATAAGACAAACTAAACTTAAGAGTGGAAAAACAGGGAACTGAGCAAATATCTGTCCATCCCTATGGTCAAGCTCTGTATTTAAAGCTAACTCAGGTATTGGAAAACACTCTTGACAGCCTTCAGAGACATCTTTCCAAAGACCAAACCTGGGTAAGCACTCTGCCCTTGGCAATCTTCACAGCCCAGAGACCTGGGGGGCGGGCAATAACAATGCATTTATACAACAAATGGCATGCAGTTTGTCTTTCCTGTTTGCAGAGACTTGGATCATTGTAGGCCTGAATCATAGAATAGGCCTTCTGAGACCATGCCCTTGTAGAAAGGAAACTAAAAACAGTATACTTTATCTTATACAACTGACTCCTACTGAACAACACTTCTTCTAGTTTTAGTGTCAAACTAGACATGATGTTTGTCGTGAGATTGTCCTGCCATGCAAGAGTTTTCCGTAAGAAATAGCTGGGGTGTGTGCTGTAGTTGTGTTCGACTATCCGTGACCCCCATGGACCAGAGCATCCCTTGGAAACTCTCACTTTCTTCTCAAAGCTTCTCCTTTTTTATGTCCATGGAGTTTTCTTGGCAAAATACTGGAGTGCTTTGCCAGTTCCTTCTCCAGGTGGATCACATTTAGTCTAAACTCTTGGCTATGGCCTGTCCGTCTTGGGTGGCCCTGAACGGCATAGTTCATAGCTTCTTGGAGTTATTCAAGCCCCTTTGCTACAACAAGGCAGTGATCCATGAAGGGGACTCCCTTCATACCACATTTCATATCTGGTTAGCTGAACTGCACTAGTCATTTCTTAATGAAAAATATTGCATACTGTGAAAGATAGATACCATGTCCGTTCTGGCCTATAGGTTGAGTCACTGAAGCACCATGTGATAGTCTTCATAGTAACATGGGACATAATATGTCGACCTCTGTTTACATAAAGTGGCAGGGAAGACTGGAAAACATAGCCACTGTTATCCAATTAATATTCCATAAATTGATGGGGTCACATTTCAGGGAAAGCCTTCTTCGACCTGGATATTATGATGCACGAAGCTTCTTTAATTTCAGCTGGTAACTGATTCCAGAGGCAGAAGCTGCAATGCTAAAAAACCTGCTTGGCATTGTGGTCTAAACCACAGAGCCTAGGGCTTGCCGATCAGAAGGTCAGTAGTTCGAATCCCCATGACGGGGCGAGCTCCCATTGCTCGGTCCCAGCTCCTGCCAACCTAGCAGTTCGAAAGCACCTCAAAGTGCAAGTAGATAAATAGGTATCGCTCCAGCGGGAAGGTAAACAGTGTTCCCGTGCGCTGCTCTGGTTCACCAGAAGTGGCTTATTCATGCTGGCCACATGACCCGGAAGCTGTACGCCAGCTCCCTCGGCCAATGAAGCAAGATGAGAGTGCAACCCCAGAGTCGTCCGCGACTGGACCTACCAGTCAAGAGTACCTTTTAAATCACATCTCAGTGACCTGTAGTACTCTGGACAGTGCCCCATCTGAGGATCATAGTTGCTGGGCAGGAATATATGAGTGCTAATATGCCTGCCAATTTAATGATTTAACCATTCGTGTTTCAAATTTGGTGTGTTTAAAATTTAGTAAATAGCTTTGAGACCCAGATGTGGTGAGAAAGAGGGTCATCGTTTATTTTAACTAAATAAATTTTATGGATTAGTAACTTCGGTGGATGTATTCATAAGGCTGGTCGTGCTCTTTCAGAAGAGCTGCCTCTGAAAAGAAAGAAAAGTAGCTGATTTGAAAGTCAGGGCTGAAAAGGAGCTATTACCTTAATCTGAATATAACAGTATGGCCCACATCCCATCTTGAATGCACAGTACAATGATGCTGTTGCTAGACAATTGAACCAAGTCTCCTGAACTGTGGGTAGCATCTCTTTGCAGGTGATCCTTCTACCTGCTACAATTTTAGCTGCACCAGATTTTTCATCTCAGCTTGCAGTGATTATATCCATTTAAAAGAACAAGGGGAGAAATCCCCTTCCCACCATTGCTAATACGGTGTCATAACAAGATGCAAAATACAGAGGTGAAACAATTGGGGCTTCATTTCAAAACAGATCAGCATGTCACAGAGCCCAAGGGGGAGGGAGGGGAGGAAACCCTGCAAGTTCCCAGCTGGGAAAACTTGTAATTGCAGCCAGCCAGAACATTGATATAGAGATAGCAAAGCCACTAACAAGGGAGAAAGAAAATGGAAGAGATGAATGAAGGAAACATTGTCATGTGTAAGACAGGAGCTCCACTTAATATGATAAAGTGTTCATCGGCCACTGAAAGTTAAGCTGGCATGAAGGAAATTGATTACTACATGATGCGACTAAAATCTGCGTTCAGAAAATATGAGCAGTGGGTGGGGGGAGGCAAATTTAAGGGGAAGCGTTAAACCATCAAAGGGAAACAATTGCCTGAAACTGTAAATCTAGAGTTCTACCCTTCAACAACAAAGACAATCAAGACAAATAAGAATATTAGGAGAGTAGCGGAAGAGCAGACAGCGCTGCAGGCGGATATGCATATTGTTCCCAGCATCCAAGCCCTCCCCTCCGTTCAGCTTGTGTGGCATCTGGAAAGCCGCAGTCTGAAAACTAATATCTTTTACAGCCGAAAGAGAGATGCGCAGACTCTGAATGTTTGCTGAGGATTTGTTTGTATTGTAAGAGCAGACGTGTATGTTCATGAAGGGTAGAGGTGTGGGATATAGAGTAGAGATTGTGTAATAGGACAAGAGGGCAGACCCTTCAAGCGCCCCTATTTTCCAGGGACAGCCCCAGATTTACAGAAGCCATCCCAGTTTCTGATTTGATCCCGGAATGTCCCGCTTGTCCTTAGGACGTGCCTGTTTTCGTTGGAGAAATGTTGGAGGGTATGAGAGGGGACACACTTGCAGGGTCCTTAAAAGGTTCCTGCGCCTCTCCAGCATACATGCCCTGTCTCCAAAGCCCACGAAAGCTCATCTCTTTCTGAAATCTGTCCTCCCCTACTCCCAACACACAGAAATCTGCAGGTTCACCACTCTGAAGGGTGGAGGGCAGTTAGTTATGTCTATCTGTCAGGTGGCAGAGGAACCAACCCCCACGGCAGGTTGCCAGGAATGGATAAGACCAGGGAAAGTCCTTACCATCTGCTTTTTATTCAATATTCACAGATAGAGGCTTGGGAATGCAGCTTCTTGGAATAATGGCATTGTCCCAAGTGAATCTCCACCCCCTCCATCTCTCCCTCTTGAGTCATTGCTAAGGGTGCTGAAAACTGCCCTCTGCCTTTGAGCTCTTTGTTCTCCTACTTTCAAGGCTTGCTGGGTTCTCCCCTGCTGCCGCCTCCTCCTCCTCCTCCTCCATTATTTCCCAGCTTTTCTTCTCATCTGCCCCTGAGCTGTGACCTCCCTCAAACCCTTGTTGTAATTCTGAACTGTCACCTTCTTCTCTGGAAGGATCAGGCTGGGGAGGTGTTCTCCACCATTCCTCCTCTGCCCAGTCCCTGACACTATCATGGATATGCCTCTACTGAATTGACAAAAAGAAGCTTGACATGTTGGGGACCAATCTGCAGAAGCCGGACATATTAAGCTGCCTTTGACAAGTTAAGCACTGGCCCATCTAACACAGCATGGTCTATATGGACTGGCAGTGGCTCTCCAGCATTTTCAGAGTCTCCCAGGCCTGCTTCAAGACAGAAGGGGCTGAGCCTTGAACCTTCTGCAGGCAGAGCATCTGTTGTACGGCCTCTCCCCAAAGCCCTTGTGCCAACCACAGCTCACTAAATAAGGGTATATACACCTCCTCTGAAGTATCTCGCATAATCCAGTGTTTGGGAAAGGATCCCGGACTAGGTGAACCATGGTCTGATCCATTACGGCTGCTCATATATTAAAAGCTGAAACACAGTATGGGTTAACAGCACACATTGACACATAACTCCTCTCATGTTATTGCAGCTGCTTGTTATTATTCTCTTAATTTATGCCTGTGCCGAAGTCACATACATATCAAGTCAAGTACATATGAAAAGCCATGGATTTTTTTTGTTATACTTTGTTTCCTTTCCTCTAAGGATCAGAATTCAGTCATTCAATACAGCTCTTAGCCTGACCAAAAGGACTGTCGATTTAAATTATTATTGCGTGACCCTCAGAGTTCAGATGTTCAGCTCAGATAAGCAAGAAGCAGGGCTACTGATCCAAACCAAACCAGTTTCTCATCTACCTAAACTTCTGCATTTTTTCTTGCTAACCTGGGTAAAATAATGCTATTTATTTTTAATACTCATATCCAGAATAAGAAGGTGGGGCACTGTTTTCTTAATATTAACAAGAGGAGATCTGCAACACAATTATAAGCTGTGTGGGAACTGGCTGCCTTGCTAACATTCCTGGTTAAGGAGGCGTAGTGCTTGGAGTGGCAAACTAGGAGTTGGGTGTCCAGGGTTCAAATCCCCACTGGGCCATTAAGATCACTGGGTGACCATGGGCCAGTTAGTGCCTCTCAGCCTAATCACAGGTTGTAATGGGGATTACATGAGGAGGAGAACCATGTATACTATCTTTAGTTCATTGGGGGGGGGGAAACATAGCTGCCAAGTTTTCCCTTTTCTCGCGAGGAAGCCTATTCAGCATAAGGGAAAATCCCTTTAAAAAAAGGGATAACTTGGCAGCTATGCAAAAAGTGAGGGGAAAAGAAATAAAGAAGGAGGGAAGGAAGGAAGGAAGGAAGGAAGGAAGGAAGGAAGGAAGGAAGGAAGGAGGGAAGGAAGGAAGGAAGGAAGGAAGGAAGGAGTAAAAAGCCTGTAGCATTCTAACTACTTTCCCTTCATGTCGATGATGGAAAACAGGCCCACGGGCCAAATGAGAGCTCCCTGGCTTGTTTCGAACCCATGACTCCGAAATTAAGAGTCTCATGCTCTACCGACTAAGAGTCAGTTTATTATTATTATTATTATTATTATTATTATTATTATTCACATTCAACTATATGTCAATGCTAGTCTGCTTGTTTTATTTCCCCACTCTGTTTCTCGCTTCTCATCTGCACTGCCAAATTGCACTGTTGACAGCAAAACAAACACAAAGGAACCGACAAAACTGACAGTCACCATCATTGTTCCTTTTCGGGCACATGAATTTGCTTCCCCTGATAACTGTTTATACATGCAGCAAGGACCTGGGGAACAGTGAACTGGGTGTGCATGTTAATTTCAAGGAGAAAATTGCAATCAAGGAAATCAAGGAGTGCGAGAATAGAATGAAACTGACAGGGCAGACTCATTGAGAAATAAGCATGCATCGGGGGCAGGGGGGAGACAGTAGGTCTAATTCGGAGGGGGCCAGGTGCACTTCAGTCCCAGGTGATGTCAGTAGGGCTCCAAGGAGGAGGTGATGAAGATGAGAAGCGAAGTCAAGAAAGGAACTCAAGCAATTATTTGTAAATGGATCTCTCAATAAATAAAGCTGGAGGTGAAATGAAGAGAGATAAGGGGAAGAAGGTCAAGCGTTGCCCTCCATTCAAGGATAGACAAAAGCTTTTTTTGCCAGGACAGTCAAAGTAAAGATGATGATGATGATGATGATGATGATTTGTACCCTGTCTATCTGACTGGGTTGCCACAGCCACCCTGGGTGGCTTCCGAAATATATAAAAAACATCATAAAATATTATATATTAAAAACCTCCCTATACAGGGCTGCCTTCAGATGTCCTCTAAAGGTTGTATAGTTACTTATTTCCTTGAAAACTGATGGGAGGGCAATATAAAACAAAAAATTCTGCAGAAAGACTGGAAGACATGTAGAATTAAAGCTGAGATGTGGGCAAGGGGTAACGACCTTCTCCTAACTTACCCTGAGCATATGTAGCAGCTATTTCTAATATTGCTCAGTCAGCAACCCCTTAGTTGTGTGGGGCCTGCCCACCTCCCACTCCCCCGAGGCTTTTAGATATGGGTGGACCTTAAAGGAGATCATTTCCCCAATCCAAGGTCCCATAGCCCTTTAGGGAAAGTCTCAGCCCTTTCATCATCAAGAGGGCCTTTTCGGTAGTGGCGCCCGCCCTGTGGAACGCCCTCCCATCGGAGGTCAAGGGGATAAACAACTACCTGACATTTAGAAAACACCTAAAGGCAGGGAAGTTTTTAATCTGTGATATTTTAATGTATTTTGGTATTTGCTGGAAGCCGCCCAGAGTGGTGGGGGAAACCCAGCCAGATGGGCGGGGTATAAATAAATAAATAAATAAATAAATAAATAAATAAATAAAGTCTCAGCCCTTTCATCATAATGTTGCCTTGGGATGCTCAACAATATTCCAACATGTGATCCAATCCAATTACCTGCACCCCTATGATGAGCAGTATAGAGTAGGCAAAATATCACATCCCAGCACATGCAATCAGATTTTTGGATTAAAAAAAATACCTACCCATCCTTGAAACAGCCAGCTGAACCTCTACTGTACATTAGAAGCAGCAGAAGGGATGGGTGAATCTGTCAATTTCAGTTTCACTCTGTTTCTCATTGTTGCGGTTTTAATTTCAGTTCTCTACATTTCTGCATCCATTTGCAATTTTTTATTTAAAAAATGAAATTCATCAGCATTTTACTGTAAATTTCTCCCAATGTACACATTTTTGCAAAGCAATTTTCACTATTATATCAATGTATATTCACACTTTATCCTAATATATACATTTTGTGTGTACTCCTTGGCTGGAGTACTGTACTGGAAAATTCAGAGAGGAGTGTGGTGTGGTTCTTTCGTTGATGCATTCTTTCGAAAATTGTGAATTTTGTAAATGTGAACTGATGTGAATTTCTCCCCCATGATGGTGGGGCTGTGGAGCTGAATGAAAAAGCAGGAGCTGAGTGGGCTGTTCTATTCCCAGACATGTCCTTGATGTTGGTACACCAGAAGCTTTACCTCTCTCCTGCTGGTATGGGTGCAAATCGCTAGTACTAATTTGATATTTTCTCCTATAACCATTTGCAGCAAATTGTAGTTTTGAGCTATGTCCTGTTTTGGAAAAAGAGAGCAACAGATCCCTGATTGGTTTGATGCCAGCATTAAGGACATATTACCATTGTCTTCCATTGTCTCCCGAGACAGACGGATGCCAACAACAGATGATTTTCTTTGAGCTCGCTATTGAGGCAGGAAAGCTTCAACCACAATTCCAAGAGCACTGTGGTCCTTATTAAGAACATAAGAAGAGACTGCTAGATCAGGCCAATGGCCCATTTCAACCAATGTCCTGTTTTCCCAGTGGCCCATGGGGCACCCACAAGCAGGACCAAGCACAAGAGCACTCTCCCCTTCTGTGGTTTCCAGCAACTGGTATTCAGAAGCATTGTTGCCTCGAGGTACAGCAAATCCATCATGGCTAATAATTATTTATAGCCTTATACTGGCATAGCTCAGAAACTCTTAATCATGGGTCATGGGTTCAAGCCCCACATGGGGCAAGCGATTCCTGCATCGCAGGGCATTGAACTAGATGACCCTTGTGGTGCTTTCCATCCAGATTGGTGGCCATCACCGTCATCACCTGTGGGAGTGAATTCCATAGTTTAATTATGCACTGGATGTCCATGTGTTCTAGCATGATGAGAATGGGAGAATAAAATTTTCCCACCCACTTTCTCTATGCCCTGCATAGTTTAAATTTGGGTTCCAGCTCTCTACTATTAAATCAAATAAAACCCTTATATTGCCAGTACAGTGTTTATTGTCATGTGTAATTAGGCCATAACTGTGTCCAGGGATGCCCATGTTGTTTCAAACATTTCACAAGGATCACTGCTTTGCTTGGTAGCCAAATAAAGCTTTCTAAGGATGTCTTAAGACTGTATAAAATAGGTGTCCAGGCAAATGGGCAAATGTTTTGCTTCGTTGCCTTTGTGTCCAAAGGAGACTACAGCCAAGAAAGCAAAACAGTTCTGTTTTCGTTTTCTCTTTTTAAATATCAAATCAGAAAATCTCCATTCTCTTGGGTAAAGTTTGAGACTTGATAAGTGTGAAGTTATTTCTTGTATCTGCTGCCAGTTCCTTAAGCACTGCCCAAGCGAATGCATTTTTTTTGCTCTATATGATACAGATGTTAGGTTTATGACACAGATGTGCTGCACTCGTCCAGCACAATAATGAAAGCATTTCGAGACTTTGCTTTATGCCAGCTGCAGGGCAGTATCCACGATAACAGTGAAGTTGCTTTGCCAATCTGTCGGAAATGTAAACCGGAGAGCTTCTTGTGTGCCTTTCCGTGTTAGGGACAAAATTGCTGCAGTTGGCATGGAGCTTCTAACCATAATTGAATCAAGGTAACCGGTGCCATGCCTCCATTCATAACTGGTTTTAAGATAAGAAAACATTCCTGTCTTTGCACTCCATTAAAAACACATTGCATTCTGTAATACTAGATACTAAACTAGCTGAGCGAGACCCAGTTGAGACTGAGGTTTGGGTGGAGGAGGCCAAGGGAGCCCTTTTCCTCAAAGAACGGTTCATATAGAGGTTTGTACTTCTTTCATTTTATTTTATGTGAGGGGCAGCAGAGTGTTTGTGTGCAAAGGCAGGGCTCGGCAGCAGACAAGGAACCTGTTGTTGTGTCCCTGGGTGCACTGCTTGTGGCTATTTGCAAGGAAACCCTACCAGCTCTCAATAATGTGAAAATCTTCTTGCGAGGAGTTGCACCACAGCAAAGTCACTCAGTCAGAGAAATTCAATTTGCCTACTGTAAAGTATGTTTTGTCTGTCACAGCAAACTCTAATTCAATTCAGAATTGCTTTCTGGATTCAACCAAGTCAACCAAGGAAGGATGTCCAGCATCTGACACAGAGTTGAAGGTCCCAAGTTAAAGGGGAAAAGGCCTTTTCAAGTGTTGCTATTATTTTATCGGGAGACTCACAAAGGCTGTATTGGTAGGGAATAGAGATAGGAGAGAAAATTGGTTCAGTCCCTGCCTAATTTCCTCTTCCTGAAATAGTACACAAACAGGAACTAAGCCAACCTTCAAAATTCACATTTCTCCAGATTTTTTCAGTGCAATTTTCCAACCGTGAATATATTAATGCAAGAAAGTGCATCAAAATGCAAAGATAAGACAAACTCCTGCCCTGTTGAATTTCAGGCTCATTGCAGAAACTTTTCCTTAATTGAGGAAGCATTTTAAGTCACTTTTTCTGATTTTATGGTTAATGATAACTGATTTTCTCTTTGGTGTTGTCTTTATAAGCTTGCTCTGGACCTTTTAGAAAAGACAGTCTTGAGCAGTACATATATTGTTGAAATAATAAGATTCAAAAATTAATTAAACTAAGGAAAGTTTCTTGCACAATTGTGTATGGGGATAAAGCTGCATAGAAACTAATGTGAATATTAGGAGAAATACACACCAGAATGCTGGTGAATTTTCATGATGACTTTTTTTTAAAAAAGAAAATTTGCAAACTGATGTGGAAATGTGAGCGGAACTTAAAATTGGAAAAATGATAAAGTAAGAGAAACAGAAATTTGTTAAATTTTCCCAATCTTAGTACTTTTCTACAGTTTCTCTATTTTAAACCATGTCTAAACCATGTTTTGTTGTGGCTGTATGTGTTAAGAATGCTAAAGGAACCAGATCAGATGCAATCATATTTTAGGCCTGGATTATGACACCTTTTTCTCCCTATGGGACAGCACTTTACAGAAGAAAGTTGCAGATGAAAGTTAGCTAAACAGGACTACACTCTCAGCCCATCTATTGAGCTGGGCTCTTAAGAACTGTTTGACAGATATTTGAAACATGATCATTCTGGCCATTGAAACTCATCTCTGTACAGTGGTTCCTTGCAAGACGAATTTAATTCGTTTTGCGAAAAATGTGTCTTGCGAATCGCTGTTTCCCATAGGAATGCATTGACAATTCTTTTTTTGCCCATAGGAACGCATTTATTAAATTTCAATGCATTCCTATGGGAAACCATAATTCGCAAGACAATTTTTTCACGAAACGAATTTGTCTTGCGAGTCACCATCAGATTGCAAGACGCATTTGTCATGCGAAAAATTCGTCTTGCAGGGCATTCGTCTTGTGAGGTACCACTGTAGTAGGAAACAGAAGCTGCTCAGCTTGGGGCGAACACTATGCCAACTTTCCAACAAGTGGGTCATTGTTGTTTAAGAGGAGGGAGATGGGGAGGCAAAGGAACCCAATTGGCTCTGTCCGTCTGTTTGTACCACGACAACTTGCCTGTCACCTTGCGCCTCTCCCTCCTGGTAAGCAACAATGACTCACCTGCCAGGAAGCTACCATAGTGACTCTTCCTCATCGGCTTCTGATGGCTGAACTGCTTCTGATAGGAAATAATTTGTGTTGGAGGGAATTCTTGTTTGACTTGGGTGCTTTAACACGAGGCACTTTAACCTCTCTCTGATGAACAAAACAATTGAAATGCATTGCATTGAGCTGACCTTTCTCCACCCCACCCAAAATCAGGCTGAAAAAAATATGTCCAACCCTCCCGATAAACATATTCTGACTGGCATGCCAAACAGTAAGCCTTTATGAAAATTGCAAGCCACTCACCTTGGACTAGGCTTGGACTATGAGACGTGTGATTTCACCTCCCATCTGCACCCACTCCTCCAACTTTCCAGTACCACTCTGGGGGCTATGTGGTCGTACAAAAAGCCACAGTGGGAAGGGGGGGTTAAAAAGCCCCAGGGCACATCCAGACACACAACCTTTGCGACCCTGGCCATTTTTATGACCTCAGAATGTTGTTGTCATTGTAAAAACTTTCCTTCCTTGGTGTAGAGATTCTTCTGAGATGAACAAAGCCATTTTGACATTCTCTTTAGAATTTGAATGAATATACATATACACACACCCCCACTGCTCTGTGGGGGGAAAATCTGCAGACTTGTACTCAGCATTCTACCCCATTAGATTTGCATGAGGTCAAACAAAGTGCTTTAAACGTCTCAAGGGGATCCTAAAACCATGCCGTATGGTTATTTCGCACAGAACTGTATGCATTAACACACTTCTTGCTCCAAAACATTCCCTGTAACTTTCCTAGTCATTACCCTTTTTAACTTTACTTCCAAATGTGTAGTCCCCAACTGTTCAGATGAATGCCTTGATATATTTTAATGCATTTAAACATTTTATGCTGTAACATTTGAGAAAGGTCAACTCATATCAAGGCCATGGTTGTTATTTTTCTCCTTTGGATTCTTACATTATTTATTTTTATTATTGCTTTGTGGTTTTCATTTTCGTTCTCAGCTTCATACTGGCTTTGGGGGATGGAGTGGAGAGTCTTTTATGCAATAAGCAGACTCCTTTTTCCTTTTATAAAGTCCCTCAGCTGCATGATTTTTTTTTCCATAGTAGAAATAACCTCTGCAGAATAACCACTAGTGAAAATGCCTCATAATTTCTAAGGAGACAAATGGTGAATGTTCAATATGACTGAGCTGTGATTGTCTTTATGAGTTTGAATGCTGTACTAATGTTACAATGAATGATCTAAAATGTTCTGAATGGCAGAATTTCATCATTGTTGGGGAAAAAACCGAACTGCACGGAAGGGATATAAAACTTTCATTCTTCCTAGGATGGAGAAAAAAAACCACCATTCAATCAGTGGTCCATTCAAGGAAAAATGGTTTCAACCCCCAAAGGTGGATGTGAATGCAAATTCGTTAAAAAAATAATAATAATTTGTGGCTTGTTATTCTCATGCTTTCCTTTCTAATTTAAGAGGAATTCAAACCATTTTTCATACTGAGAGCGTAGAGAGACCTGTTTCTAGATAATGTTGGAACTGCAAATAATGGAACGAGTAGAAGAATATGCTCTGTTTTCTCTAACGTGTTTGAACTGGACTCCAAGCAAAACAAAAACAAAGAGTTGCTGTTCTTCAAAAGCCACTTCATCGGAACAAATTGCACCCTGAGTGTAGTAATCCAGTTTTCTGATAAATCCAAGCAGTCTTTTCTTTTTACTAAACAACATTTTCTGTTACTCGCAGTATAGAACAGCCTTCCCTAGCATGGTACTCTCGAGATGTATTGGACTCCTCCTCCCATCAGGCCCGGGAAGTATGACCAATGCTCAGGGATTATGGAAGTTGTAGTGGCAATAACATCTGGAAGGTTCCAGAAAAATGTTCAGTCAAAGACTTTGTGTTTGCCTCTCTGTGATCTACAGAGCATAAGAGAACATTTGTTATTCCCTCCCCCAAGTTTGAAGGTAGGGGAAGAGTCATGTCTCAGTAGTACAGTGCATGTGTTGGAGGTAGACGGTCCTACATTCAATAATTGCAATATCCAGTTAAGTTACTAAGGCTGAGGAGAATCCTAGTGGCTCGTAACTTTGAGAGCTGCTTCTGTTAGTTACAGTAGACAACACTAGGCAAGAGAAACCAACAATCTGGTCTCATATACATTGACTTGCATTAGAAGTGTCCAGTTCACTCATTACTGATGAAACCCCAGACTAGCTTGAATGCGACAGTGCTGCATAAAAAAAGAAAACACATGTGGAAATGGCAATAGCCCTTTTGGGGTGTTCTAATTCCCCACACAAGTGTAGGGCCAAGCACACAGCTCTATCCCTTACCATCCTTGCCACCTTCCCTTCTTCATGTGTCTCCTCCATGAGAGGGCCGGAGAGTGGTAACATGAGAACAGGCCTTTTCTGTGGTGGCTCCCTGCTTGTGGGATGCTCTCCCCAGGAAGTAAGAAATAAATAAAATTGCTTGCTTATAAACTCTTCATGGGCCAGATTCAATACACCATCCAGAAAGGTATAGGAACTCAAGAATGGCTATTAAGGGCCATGCAGTTTGAGCTGGAACAACCAGCTCAAATTTCTTTATGCATTCAGTTTCACAGTTAGACTGAAAGTGAACAAAGGCTTGGTTTCCTATTCCTCTCCCAAGTTGAGGGGAAGTGGACATAGCTAAGGCTGGCAGGACAGCTTACTCTTTGGTATTAACCCCTTCATGCACTAAGCATGTTGGTTATATGAAGCTGGTTATCCCACACAGTTTGTGTACCTGTGACCACAATAGTTGCACTAGACAAATTAATAAATGTACACTCTTTCATACAAAACTAATTCATGACGCAAGCTGTCTCTGCACTTGTACAAGTTGAAATAATGTCCACTTATGGAGTTATGTACACATTTTACACAGACCGTGCCCTCGTTGAAAGTCGCATGCCTATGGGTGTACAACCCATAGAGGTACACAGCTGCTACACACACTGAGTGTAGCGTGTGAACACCCCAAACACTTGTACACTTGTAGAGACGGTGTGTATCTGTGCTCAGTACGACATGCAAACAAACCAAAACATGAGCCTAAATCCTCTGTTACTCCCCACCCCTACAAACTGGTAAAACAACATGTATAGTATTTTGTCTCAGAATAAAAGTCACCTGCCCAATGGCCCTTTTATACCACTAGGTATCAAACCCTGTTGTCAGTGACTCACTGCTGACTCCCATATGGGAAGTTTTGTGACAGAGAACAAATGAAAGAAAATAGGAGAGAAGGAGGGGGGGACGGACCCTAAGTGTGATAGACAAAGCACTAAGTACTCCTACAGGTGTCTAGGCATTATCACCCTTCACACAGAAAGCGGATTTCCTTCGTGGTGGGGATTCTCATTTTCATCCAATTGCCCTATATTGTTTGATGCTAGTAAGTGCACTGAAAGGTAGGCTATTTTGGATGCTCTTAGAAGGCAAATCCCAGCGGGCAGATTCTACATCATTCGGATTAGTCAGTATGGTTTAATGGCACAAATTTTCAGCTGTTACCTTGGAAAAGAAAAAAAGAAAGGAAGAAAAGAAGAAGAAGAAGCACTTTTATATGTATAAAAATGGTGCTAATATTATCTGGCAGATGTTACCTAAATGTATCTCTGCTTCAAAATGTTGCATGATCATAGCTTCTCCATAATGGTAAATAATCATTTCAATGTGTGCATGCTAACAAGCTATGTGCCGTGTTTCCACCCTAATGTATAGTATTTGCTACTCGTTTGGTGGTGATGATGCTTCGTTTTAATGGTTAGTGATAGCATCATTAGGTATTTTGTGTGTACAGTGAAATCTTGCTTTTAATCATTTAGCAATTATTTTGCAGGTTTCAGCTTCCGTAAGTAGAGTAAATTGAGGCCTTTTTTTTAAAAAAAAATGCTGCATCAGTTTTGTTATGATCAAACAGTGTACAACACAAGGCATGATCCAGCCGTCTGCTTTTGTGGATCTCTCCCCATTAAAATGGTCTGATATTGTGGCTCAGAGCTTTTGCTCGGAAGCAACTACAAAAGAGAGCGGAACTGGGAATACAAGAGGGAAAAGAGAGTATTAAAATATATATTTAGAAATAAAGTAAAGAGACATTTTGACTGGGCAAGCTTCTGTTGGAAAACCAAGTTTTTTGAGATAATTGGAAATTTGCCATGCAGAACAGCCCCTAGGAGTTGGCTCCTATGTAATCCAGAATGCAGCTGCCAGACTGGTGACTGGGAACGGCTGCTGGGACCATATAACATTGGTCCTAAAGGATCTACATTAGCTCCCAGTACATTTCCAAGCACAATGCAAAGTTTTGGTGTTGACCTTTGAAGTCCTGAAGAGCTTTGGTCTTGCATACCTGAAGAGGCGTCTCCACCTCCTCATTCAGCCCGGACACTGAGATCCAACTCTGAAGGCCTTTTCAGTAGTCGTCAAGGAAATAAACAACTGTCTAACGTTTAGAAGACAACTGAACGCAGCCCTGTATAGGGAAGTTTTTTATGTTTGATGTCTTACTGTGTTTTAATTTGTTGGAGTTCACCCAGAGTGGCTGGGGTAACCCAGTCAGATGGGTGGCATATAAATATGTTGTTGTTGTTGTTGTTGTTGTTTAGTTGTTTAGTCGTGTCCGACTCTTCGTGACCCCATGGACCAGAGCAAACCAGCCAATCCTGACTTCCACTGCCTCCCGCAGTTTGGTCTTGATCCACTCCCCCCTCACCCAAGTGGAAGAAGACATAAAGTTGGATCCTATGACTTTTTGAAAGTCCAAGTACACAGATCTCCACTACCAGCCCATCTCTACAATAAGCTAGCAGTTAGTGTACCTTATCTAAATCACTATTATATGCTTGTATCCATATTGGGACCCCAAAAAGTAGCTGGGACGACACTTTAGCTTGAAAAATCTGAATGGCAGCAGGTATAAATTGGTTACCTGAATTCTTGTTATTTATAACTCCTTCTTTTGTGATGGACACTCATTGTAGGCTTTCATTTGTACTGTGTCAAGTGTGTGTCGCATAAACTGGATGCCTGCTTGTACTTTTTTTCCATTAGAAACCACTTTGAGGTAAGAGCTTGTGCACTCAGTGTGAGTACATATCACATATAAACAAAATGGCATTTGCTTTGGCATTTCTTTTCTTTTCTGTAGCCCTCTGAAGAGGAAGTGCAATTCTTTCAATCTCTGGCATTCTTCAGGCACATACTGAAATAGTGAGCCATTCTAAAGGTGAATCATATGCTAGCAACCTCTTGGCAACTTTAAAAGTTTAAACATTTTAGTCCTCTGTTTCAAGGAAATGTGAAACAATTTGCCAAATGAGCCTTAGCACAAACAACTCCTCACATAATTTGATTCATGACAGATATGGGGAACCTGCAACTCTCTAGATGTTGTTGGATTCCAATCAATCCCAGATAGCATGGGCAATGGTCAGGGACGATGTTCAGCAACATATGGAGGGCCAGAGCTGCTTATCACCTGATTTACTTTGAATTTTTAATTTAGGAATCATTGTTGTTTAGTCATTTAAGTCATGTCCGACTCTTCATGACCCCATGGACCAGTGCACGCCAGGCACTCCTGTCTTCCACTGCCTCCCACAGTTTGGTCAGACTCATGCTGGTAGCTTTGAGAATACTGTCCAACCATCTTGTCCTCTGTCGTCCCCTTCTCCTTGTGCCCTCAATCTTTCCCAACGTCAGGGTCTTTTCCAGGGAGTCTTCTCTTCTCATGAGGTGGCCAAAGTATTGGAGCTTCAGCTTCAGGGTCCGTCTTTCCAGTGAGCACTCAGGGCTGATTTCCTTCAGAATGGATAGGTTTGATCTTTCTGCAGTCCATGGGACTCTCAAGAGTCTCCGCCAGCACCTTAATTCAAAAGTATCAATTCTTCAGCGATCAGCCTTTATGGTCAAGCTCTCACTTCCATACATCACTAGGAATCACACACACCCTCAAAATAGCTTTATTTCTCTAGCAAAAGAGGTGCTGGAACTCACCACGAACACCTCCCTTTGTAATGGAAATGGCACCCATCTGAGAGGTGGCAGAACTGAGTTCTGGTGAGTTCTGGTTGAAAAAAAAGCCCTGGCTTTATGGGCTTACACTTTAATTTTATAGATGAGGGGCTGAGAAACAGTAAACTTACCCATGCTCATCAATTCATCTATCGTGAAAGTGGGAAAGAAAGCAAAGGCTCTGTCCCATTCTAAGAACCAAAGTAGACCAACAGAAGCCTGATATGATGTATTTGTTGCTACATTCATGGTTTTATTTCAACTCAGTCTCAACACCTCTCAGGCGGGCACCATTGCCATTCTAAGAGGGAGCTGTTCATGGTGAACCTCTTTTCACACTGCTCCACTGGAGACTGCCAGAGTGGTTTTGAATAGTTCGGTCTTATTGCATGCAATATGTTCCGTATTCCTACACAAGAAGCATGTCAGATAGGGCGATCTAAGCTAACTTTTCTATAACATGCTAGTTTTGCATTTATAAAATATAACCTCATGTGGATGGTTAAGCAGTCAACCACTTGATGCTCCCCCCCCAGCACCTGAGTTTCTGCTCATCTGTTTTATATCACCCTGTTTCAGCTGAACCTAAATGCATATTTAAGTACTAAAACTAGTTTCTCAGGAAGCCAAGCAGTTTACCGACTTCCAGGTTTTATTCTATGTACAAGAAGAAGGATACATGGCCCCATATAAAGTCTTTATGTTCGCGCAGAGCTTGCCAGGGAAGAAGGCATAACTTTAGCAGAACCTAGCCAAGAGAGAAATCAACTTTAACTGCTGTGAGATCTGCAGTTCGATACATGGTGGCTTGCTTCCTGTTTCTGGTGCGCATCAGGAGCACATGACACCACTGTGCCAAGTTTTGACAGGTTTTCCGTAGCTTTCTACACACATACAAAAAGTCATTTGTCTTCTCTCTACAAAAGAAGTCATTTCTCACAGCTCATCATAGCTTCTAGCTTCAGAACAGAATATTCTTATTGCACCAAGAATACTGCATTCATACATAAACACTGTATTGTAGTTTCACTTCCTTCTACTAGACCAGGAGTAGGCAACCTAAGGCCCGGGGGTCAGATGCGGCCCAATTGCCTTCTAAATCCAGCCCATGGACAGTGCGGGAATTAGCATGTTTTTACATGAGTAGAATGTGTGCTTTTATTTAAAATGCGTCAGAGGACAAGATGGTTGGACAGTGTTCTCGAAGCTACGAACATGAGTTTGACCAAACTGTGGGAGGCAGTGCAAGACAGGAGTGCCTGGCGTGCTATGGTCCATGGGGTCACGAAGAGTCGGACACGACTAAACGACTAAACAACAACAAATTTAAAATGCATCTCTGGGTTATTTGTGGGGCATAGGAATTCATTCATTCCCCCACCCAAAAAAATATAGTCCGGCCTGCCACATGGTCTGAGGGACAGTGAACCAACCCACGGCTGAAAAAGGTTGCTGACCCCTGTCCTAGACCAAGCGCTACCTTTCCATTGGGATATTCTTTTAAAGAAATCAGTCACCCTAGCAATACTTTTATATTTAGGATGGCATTTGATAGACAGGTTAGTTATCCCAATATTGTATTGGCTTTATAAGACATTTCCCCCCATTGCTCATTTTTCCAATAGTAAGTTCAGTTTTTCACACTTTTTCCATGCTTCCTAATCATTACACAATTTTTAAACAGTTCTTGTGAAAATTCATCAGCACTTTAGTGCAATTTTCGCCTAATAGGCACATTTAAAGGAAAACATTTTTGCTCAATATAAAGCATGTTTGTATGTTGTTTTGTGTGTTATGCATGCATTTTATTCATACTCTACCCCAGTATATGCATTTTCCTACACATTCCTTTACTGGAAAACTGCACTGCAAAATTCTCAGTGGTCAAATTTTGAAAGGTAATTGTGCTTCAGTTTGTGCATTGTTTTGTAAAGTGTGAATTAGGAGGGTTCTTCTTTAAATGAATACTGAATCAAATGCCCCACCTATCCCTGTTCACCATCTAGGACCCCTTTTGTACAGAGATGACTTGGCCGCTGTACTACATGCTCTGGTAACTTCCTGATTAGATTATTGATGGGGCTGCCCTTGAAGACAACTCAGAAACTTCAACTTCTTGAAGTGGGCTTCTTGGTAGATCCAATGTCTTCAGAAGTCCAAGGGGATGTGGATTTCCCTCCCGACAGAGGTGCATCTGTTACTTCATTGCAGTGCTTTTGTAACATGCTGAAGGCAAACTTTTGGCTTTTGACACCTGGGGTGTATATTTAGGATCCACCTTATTCTTCTGATTGTAAATTGTGTCCCATGATTTCAATCTTGCATTGCTGTAACCTATCCTGGGATCCAGCATTGGGGAGGAGGTGTTTACTGACAGGAGGGACACAAAAACCAATTGTTGTCACTGCTGCTCACTTAAGGCAGATTTCTACAACTCAGCAACAGTGTAGTATACTTTCTTTTTTGACAACCTAGATAATTTGCACTTTTTATTTTTTAAAAAAGTACATGTGAGGGAAAAGAACAGTGTATATGAATAGGTATCATGCACTAGATGAATAATTTCATGTCATGATAATTAAGGAAATAATTATTGCTATCATAATACGGACCAGTATTTTCTGAGACTAATTAATAATGGTTACTTATATTCTACTTGTAAGGGAAAGCACACATTGTGGATTTTTTTTTTAGTTAAAAGGGGGGGGGAGTATAGTGAAGCTGTGGGGTGTGGACCAAAAAGAAAAAGAAGAAGACTGTAGTATTGTGCCAAAACTAATGATTTCAACTTGCCGTAAAAATATATGGAGGCTTCTTCAAATATCATCAGGGATAAGCCATTACATGTTGCAGGTTCATACATCACTGCTCTTTGCTGTCACTATGAAAAATAGGACTTTTTGTTTACTTAAAAATTTGAAATGCCATGAAACTGTGCTTGAAAAATGAGGCGCGGGATAAGGTGGTGGGGGTGGAATCTAGTGTCTTCCTATTTTGGAAAAAAAATGTTATTTTTATTAGTGCAAAATAGAAAGGAAGTGAAGGAGACCATGAGCGCTCATGGAAAAAGAGCAACTAGTGTTTACACAGGAATAATAATCGTAATCAGGGGAGATAAAGAATGCAGCAATGAAAGAGGGAACTGATGACAATGGGAACCAAGAATAAGGGACTAGACCTTCAAATGACCCACCATGAGTCCCAACAGATACCTAATGAATAAGGAAAGGTGAAACGAGGACTATATTTCATGAAAGGATAAGAGTCCCCAGTAGGAATCCATCTGTTTATAATAAAAATGTACCCTAAGGAATGGGTGTTTAATAGTTCTTGCACATGATTTAAAAAGTAGATCACAGCAATAAATCAATGCTACAATTTTAGGGGGGAGCGATGTTCAGTTTATGAAATATTATGCTTTTCTGGTAATTCATTTGGTAAAGGGTCATTTTTAAATCTTCAGAAATGTTCATCTGCGGGGGAAGATTAATGTATGTTTATGAAATTAATTTGCTTGTAGTGGTGGGCTCAGAAATTCATCTGATGGATATATTTTATAGTATGGACATAGAATCCATTCGCTCGCAAAATGCACTCTGTCAACATACACTGTGAATGCCATGTGTGTCCTTACTACACTGCACATTTGTAAATGTAAGTATATTTAGACAGTGTTGGCTATGTATAAACATAATAAAGCCCATCTGCTTGTCTTGATCAATAATAATCTCTGAGGATTCAATCTAGAAATGATGGAGTGAGGGGTAGGGAACTAAAGGCTGTTGATTTTCTTATCCAGTTGCAGGGCCATTTTAAACAATTTCCCTCCCATTCTTAATATTATCCACAGGGACGCGGGTGGCGCTGTGGTCTAAACCACTGAGCCTCTTGGGCTTGCCGATCAGAAGGTTGGCAGTTCGAATCCCCGCAAAGGGGTGAGCTTCCGTTACTCGGTCCCAGCTCTTGCCAACCTAGTAGTTTGAAAGCATGCCAAAATTGCAAGTAGATAAAGAGATACTGCTTTGGTGGGAAGGTAAACAGAATTTCTGTGCGCTGCTCTGGTTTCAGTGTTCTGTTGCACCAGAAGCGGCTTAGTCAAGCTGGCCACATGACTCAGAAAAACTGTCGGCAGACAAATGCCGGCTCCCTCAGCCTGTAAAGCAAGATGAGTGCCGCAACCCCAGAGTCGTCTGCGACTGGACTTAACCATCCGGGGGTCCTTTACCTTTACCTTTTTAAAAAAAAAAAAAATATCCAAGCTACAGGGCCAGCAGTTTCCTCCCTGGCTTCCTCTGGTCCTCTCCCACCATGTTCCATATCTGCCCTCACTATACCCCCTTTTTAACTCTGCCCACGTTGGAGATCTGGCAACAGCAGGGCAAGAGCTGCATAAGTTTCTGGCATATCCAAAATTAGACCCCCCTCTCTGTGAAGAGGAAGTTATAATACTTCCTAAGGTCTCTGGGATGCAACCCCCTTCCAGGACTTTCATAGGAATGAGGAATTAGCATGGGCATCATTGTTATTTATATTCAGCGTATTTGTACCACCAGATAGATGGGTGGAAGGTATAACCCTGTTAGCAACTCAGTGCAGTCCACAGGATAAGGCCATTAGTCTTTCAGGTCTTTACACCAGGACTAATAGGCAGATCTTCAGAGCTGGTGGAGCACATCTTCCGATGAGGTGAATCAACATAATGGATGCCAGGAGTCATATTGATTTATAACTTCTGAACATCTGACCTTTCCATCTGACCCACTCTGAGAAAAAAAAAATTATGGACTGACTTTTGTACAAAATAGAATCATGCAGAGAAGTAAAAGTACTCTAGGAAGTCTACCAAAGATTCTGAGTTGCTACAACAAAATTGTTTTTGTTTTCAGTGGATGATCAAAAGAAATTTTCAAGTAAGTGACATTGCACGTGTGCATAATCCATATTTCAATGTCATATATATAATTAAGTATGCTTGATATTCATGCTTACATGTAATCCTAAATCCGTCATTTTTGTAATCTTCCTGATTTGACAGGAGAAATGACTTTAACTGAGTGACTTTTACCCCAGTCAGCTTGAACTCTATTGTCCATCCACTGGAAAGTTCCAGACTGGATTATTTCCCTTGAGGTTGACCTGGAAGCTGCTTCCAGTGCAGATCCTACACTTAAATGAATCTGATTAAAAGAATTTGAAAATGAAAACTCCTAGTGCATTGGGGGAAATCCTCAAGCTGTAACATGTTGCCACCAATGTCAGTTACACTAGGATCAATAATACACTTGATAAATTCTCTTAATTTCACTTGATTAGTAAATGCTTTATATGTGATATATATACATCATATCCCATTTTTTTATATATAGCGATGAAAATGCTAAGTAGATAAAAACTGGCAGAATTAATGTATCCATTTTCCACCTTGACTTTACTATGTACAAATGCATCTTAATGAATGGATACCATAGCAGAGATGAATAAATGGTTGTTTGTAACCAAAAGATGATTCAAGCCACAAACATCAATTCATAAATTTCATCATATATTGATGGATTACTCTTAACACTGCTGACCAAGGTCATTCTGCAGTCACTGTGCAAGCAGAATTGAATAATTATTAGATGCATTTTTTTCCAGCAGTCACACCAGTGTTGTGTTTAGTTTTGTGTGTGTGTGGTGTGTGCATTCGCACAGCCTTTCATTTTGTGTGGCACATTGTTTACTCTGCTTTGTATCTTTTAGTGTGTCATAAAATCTTTAATTAACTGAACTTCAGCTACAGTAGCTCATAAAAAGGAGCAGAAGTACAAATTGCTTTAGTATGTTCCATTGCAGCATGCCAGAAAGGACAACATGTTTAGGAAATTATATGTATATAAAAAGCATAAGCCTCGGGGTTGATTACAGACTGTCAAAGAGTCTAATAATGATTTCACAAGGTTCATTTCAAAACTAATGAAAAATGAGATTATGGGAAACTTTGTAATTAAGAACCAATGCCCAATGGTTGTACTGTAGATATGAGAAATCTTGTGTCTCGTTTTGAGAGACTTAGTTAATTGCAGATTGGGAAGATACAAATCCCACCTTGGTCTTAAAGAAGAATTTGTGTAGCAATGATACAAAACCTGGGGTCAGTGCCCCGAACACTGCTCCAGCACAACCCAATTTAGTTCAGAGGGATTTGTGCAAAAGCATCAATAAGGAGACAGAGCTCTATATCACCTAGGAAAAAAACAAAACAGGCTCCAAATTTGAACTAGCAGAGGAGGCAGAAAAGCACACTGCTTCGCTTAACTATCTGCAATAATAAACATTCATTTCATATAGGTTTATGCTCCTTTCATGGATTAGTTGGGTTGCAATTTCAGGATTCAGGATGTATAGGATATGCGTAAAAGTATAGCCCTGATTGGGAGTTCCTCTTTCAGACAATTAACACTGCATGGAAGGGAAGGGATAGCAGGAGCTGGTATATCTGCCCTCAAAATACTAATACTACGGATACGAATCATACTCAGTGCTTTTTTTCTTTTAAAAAATGTTTAGGGGTACTCTCCTTTTCCTACTCATATTGAAATAATTCCCCTCAATGAGGCCAAACGTAGATTCACAAAATGTTTAGGGGTATGCGTCCCCCCAGGAAAAAAGCACTGTTGATACTATTACTAATACTAATAAAATTATTCCACCTTTCTGCAAAAGTGCACAAGGCATCTTACACAAAACTGACACAGCACAAAGCATAGTAAAATAATATCCCCCCCAAAAAAGAACAACACAAAATGTAGCAACAGAAGTGAATATGCAGCATTCTGTGTTGTTGGTTTCTATAGTTTGAACGACTTCAGAATTTCAGGTACTTAAACAGCACCATGTGATGCCAGTTTACTTTGAAGTAAGCCCCACTGAGGCCATATATAAGATTTCAGCCCTAGCAGAAATATCCAATGGCATAGTATCTAATCAATGTATTTTATTTATCAAGAATGTTAGTGGAATATAATAAGGTTGCTCTCAAAACCCAAAGGTCTTTCTCAACCCTTTCTCAAAAAGTGAAGCCGTGGACTAAGACTGCTATCGAATCCATACAGTGGCAATCTGCTTCTGCTTCCTTTTCCTCCTGATTGCGTGACGAGGCTGACAGAAATCCCCCCCCCCAAAAAAAATAACTCACTACAGACACAATATTTTAGGTTTGGGTTTTTGGCATTATTTTGGCCACAACTTTATTTAAATACAATTTATATTTGAGTGTTGGCTTAGGCTTTTGGTTAAACCATCTGTCCCCCTCTTAGGGACAGGACCAATTTCCATCTGCCCCGCTTGGGACAGGACCATGTCCATCTGTCCACTTGGGACAGGACCAGCTCCGACTTCCCCATGTGTATAGGGAAGTCAAGTAAACAACCATGGGAGAGGAGGTAGCTGTGCCCAGGCATTCCCCCCTTTCGACCATGAATGTTCCCCAAGGCTCGTGCTCTGTAATGGCCCCTCAGCCCCGCCTATGGCGGGGATGTAAGGACTAGAGCGAAGAACCCCAGGATTCCTTTAACGGAATACTTCTATATGGAGCAACATTAAGAAGGGGGGTAGGCATGTGGATGCCACACCCCTCCTCCAACCAAATTCATTAACCAAAAGCCTAACCGCCAACCTAACAAGTTGTGACAATTTGCTAAGCAGTAGGCAAAAACCAAATGGCAACAGCCAATCAGCCAGATGGCAAAATTCCTACTGGGCCCCTTCAACAGGCGGCCCCATGACGGGCAAAGCAATGTCAGGCTAAAACCTTCAAAACACGCGGTGGGTGGGAGGAAGATTCAAAAACGCTTGCAAGAGTGACCAAAAGTGAAAGACGCTGAGGTTATATAGGGGCCCTCCTGCCAATCACAGAATGAACATGCATTTGCTACCACGCCCACAAGACTCAGGTCTGACTCAGCCCTGCCCTCTCCCAAACCCAATAGGACTTCTTTCCAACCCTTCCGCAACCCGCATTATCTTTTATTAGATAAAGCGCTTTCTCAACAACGGAGGTACAAATGGAGCTAAATCCAGCTCATCTCCTTACTGCCAATAGGCCATGGCTCTATTTCTTTATCACATTGAAAAATAGCCATTTTCATACATTCCAAGAGGAAGCATCTCTTGTTTTATACTTCCAAAGCGGCTCCATTTCGAATGCTGCTTTAAATGATTTGAGGAGATGAGAGAAACAATAATGAAGACAAATTACCTTTAAATAGCCATTGGGCCTCTTTGCGAAGCTTAATTTTGTGCTGTTTGAGTCTGGGTGAAAAGTAAAGATTGCAATTTCATTGGTAATGATCTCACCACTGTATTATTTCCTTCTTTGTAATTGTTAAAGGGCGAGACAGCCTAAACCGTGCCTTCTGTGTGATCATTACTGCTTTATCCCTGTGCCTACGTGTTGTGCAAGACAAAGAGAGATTAAGGCCCAGATCTCATTAAGGTTATGTCTAAGGAGCACCACTTCGGATTTTAACCAGGGGCTGGCATGACCAAAATCTCCTTCATACACAGAAGAAGTGAAATAATTTTGATAAAGCACCCAACACAGGAGAAGGGTATAACATACCCGCCAACATTTCTCCAATGAAAATAGGGGCATCCTATTCCATAATTGTGGACCCAGGTGGCGCTGTGGGTTAAACCACAGAGTCTAGGGCTTGCTCATCAGAAGGTCGGTGGTTCGAATCCCTGCAATGGGGTGAGCTCCTGTTGCTCGGTCCCAGCTCCTGCCAACCTAGCAGTTCGAAAGCATATCAAAGTGCAAGTAGATAAATAGGGACCGCTCCGGCGGGAAGGTAAACGGCATTTCCGTGCGCTGCTCTGGTTTCTCCAGAAGCAGCTTTGTCATGCTGGCCACATGACCTGGAAGCTGTCTGCGGACAAATGCCGGCTCCCTCGGCCTATAGAGCGAGATGAGCGCCACAACCCCAGAGTCAGACATGATTGGACCTGATGGTCAGGGGCGCCTTCATTCCATAATAATAATTTCACTATTTATACCCCGCCCATCTGACTGAGTTGCCTCTCGGCAGCTCTGGAGGGCAGGGCCGGCCCTACGGCAAGGCTGGGTGGCGCAGGCCACCAGGGGGCGCCACACTGCTAAGCTTGCGGAGCTGCGCTGTGCCCACCAGGGAGCTGTGCTGGGAAACGGGGCGGGGGGAGGGTGTCGGAGTGATCTACGCACCACGGCGCCAGATATGCTTAAGACGGCCCTGCTGGACGGCTTTCGGCATATATAAAACAGAATAAAACATTAAGCAACTTCCCCATACACGGCTGCCTTCAGATGTCTTCTAAAGGTTGTATAGTTTCTTATCTCCTTGTCTCAGGGGTCGCATACCCTCCAGTGTTTCTCCAATGAAAATAGGGATGTCCTGAGGAAAAGTGGGACATTCCAGGATCAAATCAGAAGAATATAAGGACTGGAAGAATATAAGGACAGATTCTGTAAGTCCAGGACCGTCCCTGTAAAATAGGGGCACTTGGGCGGTCTGGAAGAATATAAGGTTGTCAATTGGTACTAGCCCATTGACTCTGTTCCATTCCCACTCCCACAAATAGCATGCCTTTGAATGCTAATTGCTGGGAATCACAGTTGGGGAGAATGCTCTTGCTTTCCATGGACATATGTGAGAAAAGAATTCTGTCCTAGGTGGGCCTTGGGTCTGATCCAGCAGGACTCTTCTTATGACAAAAAGAAAGGCAGGCTACTGCAATCTCCCTCCTTGAGATCTACCTTTCCGTATGAAGGGATTTTTGTTTCATATGGGGGAACATCACTCGCACATGCTCTAATTGTACCTGTATACTATTCCTTGTTTATATATATTCTTAAATTAAATTTCAGGCATTTTAACAAATTAACTTCAATATATATTTCCTTTAACGGTTTGACTTCTCACACTTACCTCCATGGTGTTTTTATGCCCACCCTTTTTCTGCTGCATTATATAGCATATTTATATCCACACTTGTTTCCTCTATTACAATTGCTGTCATTTCCCTTCCTCTGCTTAAATTTTGAATCCTGCTCGCCACTTCATTTGGCTATAATGCTTCCTCAAATAGTGCAAAATGGGTCTCCGCTCTTCAATGAAAAAAATCATTGTTTTGATCTCCTACTCTTCCTGTCAATTTGACCGTTTCCACATAGTCCATTAGTTTTAAGATCCATTGCTATCGTATTCGTGGGACTGTCCCTGTTTTCTAACCTGTGATCCTTGTGGATTATTTCCTCTGTTTTCCTTAGTCATGAAAACATACACATCACTTATACATGCATTCATCCATATGTCCATTTGGTCCTGTTTCTACATTTGTGTGATTTTTTTTTAAGGCACATTAAGATCTCTCACCTTTCCCAGTGGGCGGTGCAGCAACCGGGCATTTGGGACCTCACAGTGATCCGGCTAGGGGGTGGGGGTGAGGCACTCATTGCCCCAAGCCCTGGCTGGGTCACACTCACTGCTGGCCAATCAGTGCCAGGGGGCATGGCCGCAGGTGTTTTAAACCATGGCGTGGCCTGGGGTTTTCCCCCTTTTGCCTCAAAATATGTATTTAAATAATTTTAAACATGGCTTCTATTTAGAAAGACATTACTAGATGCAGTTTTCTCCCTGCCTGCCCCCAAATAGTTTTGATATGCTATTTTGAGCTGCAATCTGCCAAAACATTATGGAAGCATGAAATCAGGTAGATAACGTTCCAATTCATAGATCAGACCAGGCATTGTGGATCAGGTTGGTTTGTATCACAATTTGCAAAGGTCAAATTCCTCCAGCATCTCAAATTTGGTCTTTTTTTGGTTGTTTCTAATTAAAATATTGTCCATATGAATTTCTGGATCTGTTATTCTTCAGGATTCAACCCCATTCCCTTGAGTCAAGCAATTAAATCTCTCTGTATGTAGCGGGGAGAGGGTCAATTATCTTGCCTGCAGCGCATGAATGAAAATGTGGGCACATGAAAGCACCATGCAGTTCTTGGTATTTTGTACATTGAAGGTTCTGTGAAATGAGTGAGTGAATGAATCTTTATTTGCATCAGCCATAGCAATAAAACAACAATAGGATATACAAAGAATAGAAATAAAAAGTCAATTATATAAAATACATTTTAGGGTTTTGAGGTTCTGTGATATATTTGGAACTGTTCATATGGACAGGTCCAATCCCAGCCATCTCCAAATAGGCCTGAACCTTTGAAAGCAGCTGCTGGTCAGTACAGAACAAGAGTGAACTAGATAGACCAGTTGTCATTATAAGGAACCGTCCTATGTTCCTATGGAACACAGCTAGGTTTCTAAATACATATATATCCTTAGTCAAAAGAACAAACACAATCTCGACTTTTTAAATCCACGCTATTTCCCCCCAAAGTAAATTAAGAACAATCCTTCCAAGTGCCCCCTATTTTCCAGGGTCATTGTTGGATTTACAGAATCTGTCCTGGTTTCTGATTTGATCTTAGAATGTCCCGCTTTTTCTTAGGCTGTCACTATTTTCATCAGAGAAATGTTGGGGGGTATGGAGCTATGTGATCCCTGAGCAAAGGAGATAAGCAACTATGCAGCCTGTAGAAAGCATCTCAAGGCAGTCCTGTATAGGGAAGGTTTTTAACATTTAATGTTTTATTATTAATTTTTAATATATGTTGCAAGCTGTCCAGAGTGGCTGGGGTAACCCAGTCAGATGGGTGGCGTATAGTGATGACGATTATGATGATGGAATAGGGCATCCCTGTTTTCATCAACGAATATTGGAGGATATTGAATAAAGTATGAAGTAATGTGTGGTTGTCGTAGTGGAGCTTTTCCCATTGATTCATGGTGATAGAATAAGGATATTGTGCTGGTTTTCATCTGTGAAATGTTGGAGGTATGAAATCACATCTGCCCTCAAACATCACAGGCGCCGGTTTACCACTGTAACAAATCAGTCCAAAGTTGAACTGCTTTTAGCACATCACGGAGGACCCAAATGAATAGTCTCACTGAACTTATACAATTGAATTACAAGCCACAAGGTAGAATCAGTGCAGTACTCTCCATTGTTGTGCTAGATGTGTCTTTTTATTTATTTTAATGAATGAAAATGCCAATTGTGTTCACAAATATGCATGCCTGAATCCCGCAGAATGTGTGTGTAAATCAGCTGACTGTTCGAGCAACAGACAGGAAACCAAATCCTCAAATTGCTTCACCCAGAAAAGCACTACTAAATAAGGCCTTAGGGAGACATTTCCCTACAAATTTGCAACAGTTACTTATCTGGCTCACTTAGTCCTGGTTGATATTTATTGAGGTGAGACCTGTGCTACTTTATATTGACATATTAACTACATACTGTCTGGCTTCTGACCAGTGACTGAACTCTAATACAAAAGATAAAGCTGACATGAAGTAGTAAGTTCCACCACTAGTGATAGTCCTTGGTGGGTATTTATCCAGAAGCGTTGCCAGGAAATATTTATTTTGGTGGCATGCTAAGACTATAGAGCTAACAGGCCCCATCTACAAAAGATACAGGCTTATTCACGTGTTACTTGCTCGCAGAGGGCAAGTGCTGCGAAAGAGAGAAAGCCATTCTGCTCTTCCTGCCTCTCGTCACCATGCTAAACAAAATGTCTGCACTGGGGGAGGTGTCTCTATACATTGAGGTTCCTCATATGTTTAGAACCCTGATTGCCCAGGGTTCTAGATCAGGCATCCCCAAACTTGGGCCCTCCAGATGTTTTGGCCTACAACTCCCATGATCCCTAGCTAACAGGACCAGTGGTCAGGGAAGATGGGAATTGTAGTCCAAAACATCTGGAGGGCCGAAGTTTGGGGATGCCTGATCTAGAACCCTGGGCAATCAGGGTTCTAAACATATGAGGAACCTCAATGTATAGAGACACCTCCCCCAGTGCAGACATTTTGTTTAGCATGGTGACGAGAGGCAGGAAGAGCAGAATGGATTAGATCTAGATTATGCATGAATATAGTTCCCTGTTGCAGACATTAAGCTCAACGAATCAGTGGAGGTGAGTTAAACACCCCACCCCACATTTTTACCATGCTTGCCCTCCACACATGAGTAACGCATGAAGAGGACTAATTAGGGAGAAGGGTTTATTCGTTTGTTTAGTTTGTATACTGTCCAAAAGTCCACAGTGTGGTTCATAACTAAAAATACAAAAATGACAGCACAAAAGGGTGTGAGGAATTGCTCAAATAAGAAGACACATGGCTCATTCCCATATACTGCTAGCACCATTGAAGCTGCTTTCTGTGGGAAAGAATGCACATCTGAATGCAGCAGGCATGAGGAATCATTGGTCCAAAAGAGGTTGCTGAGCTATGACTAGGGTTGCCATATGTCAGGGATTTCCCGGACACATCTGGTTTTTGGGGACCAGCACCACCATCTGGGCAGAATTTTGCATTTTGGATCAAATGCTTTTATTTTTTATTTTTATGTTCGTTTGTTTGGTTTTGGTTTTTTTGTGGGGCATGCACATGCTCAGAAGGCGCTGTGCCCTGGAACGGGAAGCAGGCATCGGGTGGCCTGCAGCAGCCTGCCAGGAGTCTCGGTAGGCCTGGTGTTGTTCTTGGCTGCTGTGGCTGCCAAGCCTTGCATGGCTTTCCCGGGGCCGCTCAGCCTCCCACCATGAGCAGGAGGCCAAAGGCAGCAAAGGTAAGAGAAGGGAGGGAAGAAGGGGAGAGCAGGTGGGCGAGGAAGGGGTTAGCGGCAGGGAGGGGGAGAGCAAGGGAGGTGGGGTGGTGGTGGGGTGCCCCAATGGTGGGGGGGTCCAGATTTTTGATCCCTGGAATATGGCAACCCTAGCTATAGCCCCATCATCCCTTAGACCAGGGGTAGTCAACCTTTTTATACCTACCACCCACTAATGCTTGATGGTAAAATTTCCTTACTTCCCACCAGTGCTCGATGGAAGGAGGATTCAGCTTATGCCGTAGAACCCCCTACCACCCACCTAGAATCCTGAAATGCCCACTAGTGGGCGGTAGGGACCAAGTCGACAACCTCTGCCCTAGACATTGGCTGATGAGAGTTGTAGTTGAGCAACATCAGGAGGGCTAAAGGTCCCCCACACCTGGAGTACATGGAACCAGTGGCTAGGAACAAACACACCACTTCTTTCTACCCAGCGTTGATCAATTGGGAGGGCATGCACCGGTGAATAGAAAAGTGCCATAAATTGCCCTCACTTAATTGAGTCATGGATGAGAACACATATGGCAGTGGCATGGTACCATAGCTGCCAAGTCTCCTGTATTCCCCAGGAAACCCCCATTTTTCCAGCTGTCCCCAGCCGAAAAAATGGATTTTTTTTGTTTTCCCCCGGTTTATTCTGGCGCGGAGGCCATTTTCGAACTGGGCGGAGCATACTCCGAAGCGACTTTTGATGCTGCTCTGCCCAGTTCCAAAATGGCTGCAGCGCGACTTCTGGTGTGGCGGCCATTTTGGAACTGGGCACAGCAGCATCAAAAGTCACTTCTGAGCATACTCCACCCAGTTCCAAAATGGCGGCAGCACTACTTCCGGTCTGCTACTTCCGGTCCGATCCCTTATTTTTCAGGCAGGAACTTGGCAGGTATGCATGGTACCTCAGTAAATGGATCCCCTTACAGCTAACATGTAAACAGAGTAATCAAAGGCAAGCTGACAAGGCCACAAGAACAGTCCTCTCTTCTCTTGAAACCTGGCCAGAATTTTGTAATGGGTCTCCATAACTCAGAGTAATGAACATCAGCATCAACCAATGGCCAAGGATGATGAAAGCTGCAGTACAACATCTGGAGAGCCCCAGGTTCCCTATCCCAGATCTAGACATGGGGTAGTTAACCTGTGTCACTCCAGATGTTCATGAAGTACAATCCCCACCATCTCTAACCATTGGCCAGGCTAGCTGTGGATGATAGGAATTGTAGTTCAGCAACACCTTGGAGAGCCACACCAACACCTTAGTCCCTGCACCTCAGCTGCTTTTCTAATACATTCCAGTATTTTACTGGCGTCTTTTATTCCTTTTTGTTTGTTTGTTTTTAAATATATTTATTAATTTTTTATAATAACAAAACATAGATAAAAAACAACAAAAATAAAAACATAAAAATACATCACTCAATCTTATATTCCATATCTTTATTGACTTCCTCCTTTCCCTCCCTTTTACGTTTCTATATATTACTTACTTAGCACTTTCTAAATCTTAATACCATTCTATTTCTTAATTATCTAATCTAAATATTACTCTCAATCCCTTTTCATTCAAAAATTTCCAAAACCTCATAATATAATTTTAATCTTAAGAGCATAATAACATCCTGTCATATATTTAAATCTTAACACATATTCCTTTTTGGTACATGTCAGAGCTATGATATTGTCACCTGCCTGTCCAGAACTGAATGTAGATATCTTCTTGAATGTGAGGTCTTTCCTAGATCACCCAAGGTCTAATTTAATGATCTTCTCACAGCCTGATCTGCTTTTAGGTCCATATGTTTCATCTTGCTTTAATGCCTCTTAACTATCTCATGCTTCTATATAACTCCCCCCCCCCTCTGCCCGATGACCTCCCTGTTAACCAGTACATGAAAATATGCACCTATAAGCGGCGGCCAGGAGGTGGGGGGGAGAGGAGATAAATCAAAGACATGCGTTTTACAGGACTTAGTTGATAGAGTTAAAGCTGGAAAATGTCTGGCAGTAGAAAGGCCATAGAAAATGTGGCTGCAGCCAGGCCAAGTCTCTAAATGCATTATCTCTTTGAACAGTCAGCACGATCGGCAGGTTGCTTGAAAACATGTGGTTGCTTGGCCTGCTTCTTCTTTTTTACTCGGGATTTTGGTCAGAGATGGTCCACTGGAAGCATTAAACAGGCCCTGGTTCCATTTTTAAAAATGAAACCTAAGAATTCACACACAAACACACACACTCCAAAGACCTCTGAGTAATAGTTGTAGAGTAAGAAAGGAAGAGAAATCATGTGGCCAACACCTCAACGAAAAGAGCGAAAGTCACATTTCAGCTGAGTCTGTCATGTTCTTGGTATATTCCATATGCTTTTATCTTCCCTGATGTTCCTTCATCAAGCACTTTATCTCGACACTTTAATGGCCAAAAATCTTAGTGCCAATTCTCAGGTTCGAGGAGGTAGCGACAGCGTTTGTATGGCATCACTTAACAACAGTGAGTGTCTTTGTGTTAATGGTTTAGACGCATACGACTTCCAAGTTTTTGGGTGTGTCAGCAGTAAATACAGAGAAAAGATATTCCAGTTATCCGATTGTGTCAAATAACTATCTAAACATATATAGTCTCTTCATTTCCTAACATGGATCTTGGGCTTAGCTCAGAAAATGTAATAAATGGCCTGAACTATTTATTTATGTATGGGACCCAGGTGGCGCTGTGGTTAAACCACTGAGCCTAGGGCTTGCTGATCAGAAGGTTGGCGGTTTGAATCCCTGTGACGGGGTGAGCTCCCATTGCTTGGTCCCAGCTCCTGCCAACCTACCGTGTTTCTCATATTATAAGACATGTCTTATATTTATTTTTTCCTCAAAAAAACACACTATGGCCTATTTTCAAGGGATGTCTTATTTTTTTCCTCCTCCTCCTGCCGCGGCCGGCATTGCTGCTGTGCCTATCACTATGTCTTATTTTCGGGGTATGGCTTATATTCCTTGAATGCTTAAAAATCCTGCTATGGCTTATTTTATGGGTATGTCTTAAAATATGAGAAACAGGGTAGCAGTTCGAAATCATGTCAAAATGTGAGTAGATAAATAGGAACCACTACAGCGGGAAGGTAAACGGCGTTTCCATGTGCTGCTCTGGTTTGCCAGAAGCGTCTTTGTCATGCTGGCCACATGACCTGGAAGCTATACGTCGGCTCCCTCAGCCAATAATGCGAGATGAGCGCGCAACCCCAGAGTCGGTCACAACTGGACCTAATGGTCAGGGGTCCCTTTACCTTTTTATTTATTTATGTATTTATTTAACGGAGTTTGTATCTGTCACAGGCTGTTGTTGCGACTACTCTAGAGTAACGGCTCTCCACATGCTTGTCTTTAGACAGTTTTATTAGATGCAGTCTATTTACAGTGAAGTGGCTGTACAGAACATGTCTTCTCACTCCGAGGCAGAATCCAGGAATGGCGCGCTCCTCGTCCTCTTCCAGCATAAGAGTCTAGGAACACCAAACCGTCTTCCCCGCCTTCTCCTGCGTAGTTCCAGAACCGGAGGGGAAAAGGGCCTCCTCTCCATGTTTTCCTTCTCCCCCTTTTCCCCCTCTCTTACTTCCTCCCACATGTGTAGCAGGGGCTCTCCTGTGTTGCCAGAGCCCTGCATCCTCCTTCCTCCTTCCTCACTTGACTCTTCCCCGTCCCCGCTGGCATTGCTGCTGGTGGAAGAACTGCTCTTTATGATGGGAGGGGGCTCTCTGTATTCCCTGCCCCTTACCGTATCATAAAAACCTTTTAGCAAAGAATAAAATTGTGCAATATGCTTATTAAAATGGAAAAAATATGGAGAGGATGGGAAGTCATAGGTTCGTGAAGAAAATACATAGTTGAAACTGTATGCATCTTTTGTGATCATCAATATCTTTATTGGATTAATAGAAATGACTGTGATTATATGTTGTACATATATGAAAAAACGAACAATAAAGCATTTAAAAAGTAAACAAAAAACCTCTTAGCAGTTTACATAAAATATAAAATACACGTTAATATTATCAATAAAAGTCAGAAGTTAAAAGCAAGCTGACCAGCTTCTCCCACAGTACCTGGCCTACAATTCCAATTCCTACCTGACAGTGGGAGTGCAGACCCGCCAATGAAAGTCCCAGATTTGCAGAATCCATGCCAATTTCTGATTTGATCCCGGAATGTCCCGCTTTCCCCTAAGACGTCCCTATTTTCATTGGAGAAATGTTGGAGTGTATGGTACCATCTCCCTATTTCCATCGGAGGGTATGGAGTTCTGCAACTCGTATGCCAAGGAGATAACTAACTAAACAGCCTTCAGAAGACATCTGAAGGCAGCTCTGTATAGGGCAGTTTTTAAATGTTTAATGCTTTATTACATTTTTATATCTGTTGGAAGCCACCCAGAGTGGCTGGGGCAACCCAATCAGATGGGTGGGGTATGAAGAAGAAGAAGAAGAAGAAGAAGAAGAAGAAGAAGAAGAAGAAGAAGAAGAAGAAGAAGAAGAAGAAGAAGAAGAAATAGGACACCTCTATTTTCATCAGGAAAATGTTGGTTATGTGAGTGTCCAGTTCTATGATTCTATGAAAAAGCTGTCGTCAAACTGAATAGAGGTGCCTATTTAAACCAGAGTTAGAGTCTGGATAGGGGACCTGAGCAGAATTCATATTGTTAGCAGCCCCCTAACCCCAATTCCTTAAATGTGTGTTGGTGATGGTAGGATTACAATCCAGTGAGTATTTAGGGTAGCCAAATCTGAAGCTTTTGTGCTAAAGCTTAGATTAGGAGGTTAGATTAGAAGGGTTTTAGGGTAGCAAGCTAAATCTCAGGGTCACCCACTCGTCCAGCCCACTGGAGAGCAGAGTTTTGTCAGGGGAGCCTGTAAAACTATTGCAGAACTTTCCCATGCAGCACAGTTATATAAATAAGCAGGGCACAGGAACAGAAGATTGCCCTCTTTTATTGCTCACATTGCTGGAGAAAAGCTATTGGTTTTGTTTGTTTGTTTTTCAAAAAAGGGAGGAGGGCACAAGGGAAAATATTTTTCCCCCATCTTATATTTTTCTTGGCCTTCCCATTTCTAGCTCCACCAATGTACCACTGAGCCATAGTCCCAAACCAAACCCAGATATCAGATGTTATCCTTTCAAGGGTCGGCAGCCTTAGTGACATCACGAAGCCTCATATTTTTTTACTCTCAGATTTAGGGATGATAGAGACCTGGCCCCCTAGTGGGAATAAAATAGAACTACTGGTTGTATGAACTGGAGCCTTCACTTGGGGTCTCCCAGTAAAGCCATAATCTGTGTGATTGCACCAGCTCTTTCCATGGCTACTATATACATTTAACTTCATGTACACACTCAATTTAATACAATCAGCAGCCCCCCATATGATCCCTGCCCCTTTGTGAGTCTAATGGCTGTCTAAACCAGGGGTTGGCAAACTATGGTCTGCAGGCCGGATCCGGCCCAATTGCCCTCTGGATCCGGCTCTGCAATCGCCACTTGGATTGGCGTGATCGCCATTTTTCTCCAAAACATTTTCAGGCACCATTTCTTGCCATTTCCCCCCTCCCTCATTGCGGCGGCGCCTCCTCCCTCTTCCCTCCCTCCCCACCCTGCAGAGGAAGGGGGTTGGGCTTTGATAGGAAGCCTTGCCGGCTGGCCGCCACCCTCCCCCCATGGCCGCGCTGTGGCCTGGAGCTTGGTGCACCTGCTGGCCCTGCACCTGGCGCCCTGGAAAGCTGGCTTGAAAAGGAGAGGTGCCACTGCCGCCGCTGGCTCCCAACCACAGGCAGAACAGCAGAGGAAGTAGGCAGGGGGAGGGGGAGGGGGAGGGGGGAGAGAGAAGCCCCCTCCGGAGCATGCACGTACGTATGCGCAAGCTCCCACGCACGCAGTCTGGCCCACCACTAGGTCTGGGGGAGGGTGAACCGGCCCCGTCCAAAAGAAGTTTGCTGACCCCTGGTCTAAACTCTATTATAGATATACCATTGGACTGTAGTTTAGCATAGCTGCTGCTGCTGCTACAACCACTTCCTCAATGCAAACCTCACTCTAAAGGTTTTTGGATCAGAAGAACAAAAGCATAATTTGGCAGTTCAGCCTTCTGAAAAGGAAAAAAGCTGGGAAACTTTGGTGGTGTACACAAGGATCTCACATGTCAAAACATGCAGATCAAAACCTTACTGTACTCTTCTTGGGCCGTGAGCTTGCAAGCATTGCTATTGTTTGCATAGTACTAATTTATCTTGCAGAAATTACCCAGAGCTGTATTTACAGTTTCTTATTGCCTAGAGAGGAAAATGTGTTATCTTCAAGGCAGATTTAAAGATTACTAGACCATTCACAAACAAGTACAAGCAAAAGATTTCTGCGTAAACATACTGTGCACTCTACAGGCAGTATATAATGTAATTATCAAAGAGTTTGCAGGAATTGTGTGTATACACTTGGCATTTGAAGATGTAATAATATTTCATCTTCAAAATTGCTTACAATTAACAAGTAAATGTAACACAAAATATTCTCTGACAGAAGTACGTATTGCAATAAATCATTTAAAATAAAATATGCAGTGTGTATTGGGCATAGGGACATTGCAAATTGCTCAGAACAAAGCTATGCCAATTATTTTATTTCCTTTAATTAAGGCGATTCAGACACAGTGTTTGCAAACCGGTACACCAATCCACTACAAAATGGTTTCAACCAAGAGTCAATTTTTCAGCCATCTCTGCAGAGCTCTTGGAATTTAAATTCCAAGCACAGAACTTCAACAACACTGTTTATTACTGGACAGTTTAAATATATCTTATTTGTACTGGTGAAAAAGCAAAAGAAAAGCCCAATCAATAGAAAGTTGCTCTGTTGTCAACTATGGAAAAGTAAATTAATTTTGCCTTTGAATTATGTGCAGTTGAATTATACAAGTAAGTCTTGGCAACATTCTTTTTTTAATTAATGTTTTGTCAGATCATCAATCTTACTTTCTCCCTGTATACTAATACTCAATTTGTTCCATATTTACTTAAAAAATAAATCCACCTCTTTCTCTTTAGGAAGAGTTCTCATCTAGTTTATTAAGATGTTTTTAAGCAGCATAATAAAGGCATTCCTTGGGGGTGGCAATGTGTTCCACACAATTTAATAATCATAAAAACCAGCACAGTATACAGAAGGCAGGGTGTGAGATTATTTTACAAAGCACAGCAGATGCCTGTGTCTGGTATAAAGAATTCCATAAGCGATGTGGTATGAGTAACATGCCCAGTATGATAAAACCTTCTGGATTGCAACCCTATACCGTTTGAGGAACATTTTTCCATTAAGAATATAGAAGCAGATGATTATCTCTGACCTTTTATCACTGAACTGGATAAGTACTCTTTCTACCTTCTAGACGGATAGCTTGACCATCAGAGGGATTTGATTTTCGTATGGCAGTGGTTCTTAGCAAGGCTAAATTATATCATGGCTGAGTGACTTACGGGGTCCGTTTCTGATGTATGTTTGAGCTGCTAACTCATGAGGTTAGGTAGACCAGAACTAAACTCAATCAAAGCCACACAAAATTGGTGGTGAAACCAGAAAATAACACAAGTGCTTTCAAACAGGCCACTCAGCAATTTATCTGAATAGTTCCCAGCAAACAGCACACAGACACAGTATAGCCGATCTAGAAAAAGAGAGCCTTGGCTCAAAGGAGGCCTTTGTTTGGTTGCAAGAGCTGACAAACCCAAAGCTGCTCCCAGCTTCACGAAATAGGCAAACATTTGGCTTCCTAATGTAGGTTCTGCAATGTGGAGTTTTGTGAATGAAACTGAGAAGTTGCTGATTTAATGAATGGAGTTAGTCCTGAAACAAGCCAGGAAAATGTAAGGTATATTTAAAGACATTTAAGCACGTGAATAGATTTCTTAGAAACTCAATGCCCCCCCATGCCGAAGTACACAAATAGAGATTTACCTGCATAACATAGACTTCTGAATTTGTTACCATGTGCAACAACTCAGTTACCATATTCTGGTGATATATGTTTTAAAATGTAAATTAAAAGTACTCTTGTGCAGCAAGCCTACAAGACAAAACCATATAGGTGAATTGAATGATTTAGTTAAGGACTGTTTTCTTTGTTCCTAGTTCTAAGCATGTAATGGTGCTAAAATGATCTCTGGCAGGCAAGCAGCCTGATAAGCAGCAATGACTCTCCGTCAGTTTTGCGTATGTTTATTTACAAGAAAAACACATCCAGAGAAAGGCTTCCCGCTTGCTTGCATTAACAGCAGTTGATCAGTCTGAATCATCGTCCTTCCCCCAACAGGAAGAACGTCAAAATCTCAACATCTTCTCCTTCCCTTCCATTGTTCTCGGAGCTTCTCCAGTCTCCTAGTACGGAGAATGAATGGCTGGCCTATCTCCTCTCCACTCCCAGAAGACATAGCCTCAGACTCTGTCTTATCTGCTGGCTGCCTGGCAACGCTCTGGCTGCCTTCCAACTCTTCCTGTCCTTGGGAGCTAACAGCACCTTCCCTGGGAAGGAGTGGGGACGGGCTGCCCTTTCTAGACTCTGACAACTAGCTCTCATCTGCAGAGTCGGCCCCTTGCTCGCTTGGCTCAATTTCTGAGGCTGACTCTTCCGCTGTGCTCTGGGGGGCCACATTCCTGACACCTGTACAGGTTTTGTTGGAATTGATCAACATGTGTTGGAAATGGCTTTTTTTAAAACTCTAGATTATTTTTCTAGTTGGGTAACATCTCTGAGAAGGAAAAAAAAGTGTATATAAAAATGCATGATATCTTTCTTGAAGACTCATTTATATATTTGTGGACATGGAAGGTGCCACTGTTCATAGATTCCCATGAGATCATCCCACAGTGATGTGGACACTTGTTCACAAATGATGGAGAAGGACATAGCTCAATGGAAAGAGCATCTGCTTTGCATGCAGGAGGTCCCTTCCTCAATCCCTAATCCAGAATGTGGCAGCTAGATCAGTGACTGGGAGTGGCCACAGAGACCATATAACACCTTTCCTGAAAGACCTACATTGGCTCCCAGTACATTTCTGCGCACAGTGAAAAGTGTTGGTGCTGACCTTTAAAGTCCTAAACAGCCTTGGCCCAGTATACCTGAAGGATACTCCACCCCCATCATTCAGCCCGGACACTGAGGTCCAGCTCCGAGGGCCTTCTGGCGGTTCCCTCCCTGTGAGAAGTGTTTTACAGGGAACCAGGCAGAGGGCCTTCTCGGTAGTGGCGCCTGCTCTGTGGAATGCCCTCCCATCAGATGTCAAGGAAATAAACAACTATCTGACTTTTAGAAGACATCTGAAGGCAACCCTGTTTAGGGAAGTTTTTTAATGCCTGATGTTCTATCATATTTTTAATATTCTGTTAGGAGCTGCCCAGAGTGGCTGGGGAAACCCAGTCAAATGGGTGGGGTATAAATAAATTATTTTTATTAATATTATTATTAATAAGCTGAAATTCTCCCACCCGAAAACGTAGAGAGCCCCTGCCAGACAACACTGAGCTGGATGGGCCAATAGTCTGACATAGTATAAAGCAGATTCTTAAGCTCATATATGTAGTCTGTATACATGCTTTCCCTTACAATCATGTGATCTATTGAGTGGACTCGTGCCATGAACTGAGCCACAGTCTATATCAAGCATTAGTTAAATGTTAAGCATGGGCATAAGGGTCTGTGGTTTGGGGCCCATGTGAATTTTTTTAATATTACATTAGAGCCTGAAAAGAATGGCTACCTTATGCAGTGACATATGTTATTAGGTGTCTGAATAAACTGATATAATATTCAATGGGAAGGAGAAATCAATATTTGAATAATGTGAAGTGGCAACTTTAAAAAGCGGTGATTATAAATAAACCTTACACAAATAAATGGCTACCTTTTTCATTCAAGATTTGTGGGAAATCTATATTTCAAACTGTATAAATATTATGCCGCTTGAAAAGAGTAAAGGTGACCTATAATTTTTTAATATTTGTGTGACCTGTACCAGATACTTTGAAGTCAACTGCTTAGGCAGCCTAGAGATTAATCTATCAAATATGCTATTCTAACTATTTAATTTTAAAATATCCCTTTAAAAAATAACCACCACCTTCTGCTGGCATACATAGCATAAATCAGTATGATGCTTCTCCTAGAACCTCTCATCATGAGGAAAGATTTAGTGCTGACTCAACCTGTTCCTTTAATAAATGATGAAATTAGAAATGTTAGACTTATGTCTCATGTCATGATGCCAAAAGGTAAAGGATATGGCAACAGAAGCGTGTAAATTTGAGGAAATAGAGTAGCCAGCAATATCAACAAGGTGACAAAATGGAATTTTGAATGGAAAAGCCAGATCGAAATGGCTTTTTCCAACCATGTTGCCCTGCACTACTCACTTTATCTGAAAGGAATTCATTTTCTATTATTATTATTTATTGAATTTATATACCGCCCTATACCTGGAGGTCTCAGGGCGGTTCACAGAAAAGATCACAATATATAAAATCTAAATAAAAGCAATAACCCAATAACACTCCCCCACAAAAGAGCCACGTTTTAAAAGGGTATAGGACAGGGGTGTCAAACTCAAATTCATCGGGGGCCGCATCAGCAGTTTGGTCACCCTCAAAGGGCCAGTTGTATCTGTAGGACTATGTGTCCACTCTTTATTATCATAAATTATTGTCACTGCATTCAATTATTACTGTTTTTGTAAGTAATAACTAGCTCTGAAAGCAGAAACATGGTCAGAATAATGGCAAGTAGATATTCAAATGTACAATTATTGTACAATTTATTGAAAAATGATTTTTGGTAACTGCACTGGGTGGTGGAGGCTCGCTAGGGTTTCATGCAGGACCTTTGCAGAGCTACTAGTACCTGGAGATGCTGGGGTCCTTCTGCATGCAGGACAGATGTTCTGCCAGTGAGCCACCACCCTTCACCAAAGGGACTGGCTGAGGTTGACTCACTGGAGCTGCTCTCCTGGTTCCAGGGTTTAAGGGCCAGAAGTATAAAGCAGCATCCTATGTTTGCAAGGAGAGGGAGAGGGAGGGGAGGGGAGGGGAGGGGAGGAAGGAAGGAAGGAAGGAAGGAAGGAAGGAAGGAAGGAAGAAAAGAGGGAGTGGGAGGGAGGGAGGAAGGAAGGAAGGAAAGAGGGGAGAGAAAGAAGAGTAGGAAATAAGGAAGGGAATAAAGAAGGAAAGAAAAAGAAAGAGGGAGAGAAGACGGAAAGGGAGAAAGAAGGAAGGAAGTAGAGGGAAAGAAAGAATAAGAATGAGGGAGAGGAAGAATGATGGGAAGGACGGAAGGAAGGAAGGAAGGAAGGAAGGAAGGAAGGAAGGAAGGAAGGAAGGAAGAAAAGAGGGAGTGGGAGGGAGGGAGAGAGGAAGGAAAGAGGTGAGAGAAAGAAGAGTAGGAAAGAAGGAATAAAGAAGGAAAGAAAAAGAAAGATGGAGAGAAGACAGAGATAAAGAAGGAAGGAAGGAGAGGGAAAGAAAGAATAAGAACGAGAGAGAGGAAGAAAGGGAAGGGGGGGGTCGCTGCCTTGATTCAGCGCCAGAAAAGAACACGAAGGGACCCAGGGGCAAAAAGCATTTCCCGTGCAGCGTGAGGCAGCGGGTGTCCGTTTTAGGAGAAGTGCGTAAAGCCTCAAAGTTGCACATTCGTGAGGCTGAGCCGCTGCTGAGCTCACGTTCATGAGCAGGAGGAGGAGGAGGAGGAGGAGAGGCAAGAGGAGGCGGAGGCTTGCCGGGTCGGTGCCTGGCAGCGCCATGCGGAGAGTCCCGAGCCTCTGGGACACAGCAGTGCTCTGTAGCACTTTGAATCCTCCTCCTCCTCCACGCGGCGCTGCTGGGTGATTTGTCTGTGCTTCAGCAGCAGCAGCAGCAGCCGTTTCCAGGCGCCGAGCCGTGGCAGGAGGAGGAGGATTCAAAGTGCTACAGAGCACTGCTGCGTTGCAGAGGCTCGGGACTCTCTGTGCGGCGCTGCTGGGCGCTGACCCGGCAAGCTGCCTCCTCCTTCTCCTGCTGTGGCTCGGGGCGCTCCACGCAGCGCTGCTCCAGCCGCCTTTCTACCCCCTCCCCAGGCCCCAGCTGTTTGTCAGTGTTTTGTCGGTGCGGCGCTTCAGCAGCAAGGTCCCGCTGCTGGGTCCCGCTGGCTGGGTCGCTCGGCGGGCCACATGACGAGGTCTGGCGGGCCGGATTTGGCCCCCGGGCCTTGTGTTTGACACCCGTGGTATAGGATGTCAATCAGGTCAACCAAAGGCCTGGTTAAAAAGGAACGTTTTTGCCTGGGGCTGAAAGGTGTATAAAGAATTATCTAATTATGTCAGGTGTCATATGCGGACCCCTATATCAGGTGACCCAGGTGGCGCTGTGGGTTAAACCACTGAGCCTAGGGCTTGCTGATCAGAAGGTCGGCGGTTTGAATCCCTGTGATGGGGTGAGCCTAATGGTCATGACTGGACCTAATGGTCAGAAGTCCCTTTACCTTTATATCAGGGGTGGGGAATCTTAGGTGGCCGACAGGTGTGGCTCCCCTAGGCCCTCTCTGGGCAGAGCTAATGAGCGTCCAAGTCCAACCGTATGTCGAGGGCATCCCATCCCGGGGAAGCGTCAAAATGTAACTTTAAACCTCCAAAACTTCTCAATGACATAATTCCAGCGCATCTGCTTTCCTACCATTGTTTTGGAGTCGGTATGCAAATGTTTTAGCTTTGGGCAAGTTATACTGTGCATCAATTCAAGCCCATTTTGCATTAAGGATGTTGAAATATTGTCCTGAATACGGGGGATTTCTAGATGCCGGTTTAGCGTTGCTGGAAGCCGTGAAGGAAAGGAAAGCAGAGACCAAAGTCGCTAAAAGTAAAAGAAAGCACATTTATGAAAGCCCTCAGTCTATCAGCTTCAAGGTTAACATTCTGCTGCTCCAAACAAAATGCTGGCAGGAGCTGAGCATGTGATATAAGCCAACATATGGCAGAAATCAACAAAACCAATGCCAGATAGGAAGCGTATTAAAGCCACAGGTTATCAAATAAGTGCAGATACTGCAAATATCAAACACCAGTGGAACACTAAGGAATGGATGTGAGAAGGAAGTTTGGACTGTATATGTTTGGAGATAAAGTCCATGGAACAAAACAATATTTAGAGAGTTCTCTCCCTTGCCTTGGAGGTATACATCAAAGCCCAGACGGGCGGCAAGAGAACCTCATGGAACCAAAGTCATATTTATTTCACTAATGTATTTATGTTGCTGGAGTGTGTCCTAAAATAAGTTTGGCTCAATCCCTGAGGGAAACTTTAAAACCTATACTACACAGACAGAGAGGGAGAGAGGGGTGGGACGGGACTTTAAATGTGAACATGAAAACAAAAGCAGAAACTACCCAAGACATTTAGCTGGTGCTGGAAGAAAATCCTCCCATGAAATCTCCAAAGGAACAGGATAATCGGTCAGTTTCGGTTTCTCGGTTTCTTGTTTTCCCGGTTTGCAACATTGTGCCATTAAAAAAAAACACCCTATGTATTTTTTTTGTATTCGTTTCTGCACATATTTCTCCCAACGTTCAGATTCGTGTAAAGAATTTCACCTAAAATACCCAGAGGCTTCAATGTGTTTGAGAATGCAGTGTGATCAGGAATACAGGTTGCGTGGAAGACATTGTGCTTCCTGCTATACTGTACATGCCAAAACTCAGTTACTGTGAATCTTTAAGCTATCTATGCTATTGCCAAGGCGAGGCTCCTTGACGCCCTCCAGCTCCCTTGTTGCTCTATGGAGATATAACACCTGGTTAGGAATCCTGTAAAACAGCATTTTGATCAATCTGGCCTGGTGGAATTGCCCACTTGTTGAGTGAAACAGTCTCTTGACCTGAGTTGCAACACCTGGGAAATCCTGCCCCGAATTTCTAGTCACCATGAGACTAGAACTAGATCATTTCTTTCATCGCTTGACAAGTAGGTGAATTCACGATGTGACTTCAAAGTGGAGAAAAAACAAATAATTATTTTCCACTCTGCCGTCTTGTTTGGAAACAACGTTTATTACAAATGAACCATACATTCCTGAACTTTGGAGAGCGTTTTGCCATGTAATCATATTTTTGTGTACAGGTCTCCTGAAAGCTCCTGTGATATAACAAATCTGTGGGGAAATACCTGAGAAAGTGTGAGTGAAAAGTCCCGTACAAAACCATTGATACACAAGAGAAAAGGTTTGATTATCAAAGAGATGGGAAAGAGATGTACAACGAGAGAGGAATAATTTGGATCCCAGGGGAAGACTTATGCTGTAACAGTTCTGATTGTTAAAAGTTACCATCAACTTTAATTACTTAATTAGACACACAGATTAGATGTATAAATTAGACAATCTCTTTCCTAAAGGGGATTTGCTCACCATGTCTTTCTCAAATTTTCTAACAGAGCTTCAGTTTTCCTGTTCTGGCACTACAATGACAAGAGATGTGCAGGACAATCTTGTGCATGCTTACTCAGAAGAAAGTGCCTTTAGTGGAGTGTTTTACTCCTGAGGAAGTGCATATAGGATGGCTGCTTAACTCCACGTGACTTCTGAATACTGTTAAACCCATCTCCCCACTATTTCAATATATTTTCTGGGTTGGATATGTGGAATTATTTATTTTCCAATCGATTTTCTCTGTACAAGTCCTTTTTACATCTATGAGGCTCTTCCACACTAAGTTGCCTGAGGCTTTAAAAGCCAAAAAATGGCTCTTTCACAACAAAGATTATATTCATCATACTATCTACAGTTGTCAGGAGTCTGAGCTGTGAAGCTGCCGACCATCATGTTGTTGAAGTATCCAAATGCTAAGAGGCAAATCAGTCACCTCTGCCTTTTTCAGGAGACTTCCAATGGCATTTAGTTAATCTATATGCAAATATTCATGTTCCATCCTTCTATCTTTCAACAAGGAAAGTAATTGAGTTTCAAGTTAATTTTATCACTTCTAGAGAACAGTTAGCAGAAACAGGCATTATAAGTTCTGTGATATATATGATATGATGCCATATATATATATATATAGAACAGACATTCAGAAATTCTGATTGCAATATGTTTCAGTGGCAAGTTGAGTTCCAGTACCTAAGAAAATGTTAGGACATAATATATCCATTAACAGGCTGTGCTGCTTATTTGGTTGATCAAAACTTGTTAGGGCTGATTAAAACTTGTTGATCAAAACTTGTTAGGGCTGGTTTAAATGTTTAGAGATGTCGAGCTTATGGTCTCTAAAAATAATTGCTAGAGTTCAAAGAATTGTATGATCACTTCCATACAGTCAAGGCCACTGTGGATTTTTTTGCTTGAGCAGCAGAGGGACACCCAACATGAGAGGTACCACTTTGGAAACTTAGAGGAGTTTGAAAACACTTTTGCACACTGTCACTCTCCTAGGTTGGCAGGAACTGGGACAGAGCAATAGGAGCTCACCCCATCACGTGGATTCGAACCGGCGACTTTCCGATCGGCAAGCCCAAGAGACTCGTGGTTTAGACCGCAGCACCACCCACTGTGTACTGTACACAGTTCACTCAGTATGCACTTTGAAACTTTTGCAAGCTTAAATGAATTACTGTAAATTCCAGCATATAAGGCAACTGGGTGTATAAGACGGCCCCCCACTTTTCAAGTTAAAATATAGGGTTTGGGACATACTCTATATTTTATGTACTTGCAGCCGTGGACAAGCCCTGGCTGACTATCTGGCAAGCCAGCAGCTCGTGAACAACAGCACCGACCAAGCTACTCCTCTCCCTCCCTCCTCAGCTCGCTGTAAAGTGGCTCCTCCGTCTGTCTCCCTCCCGGCAAAGCGGTCCCCACCCCCCAGCAGCAGCACTGGCAAAGCTGCTCCTCTTCCTCCTCCCCGGCTCGCTGTCAAACCTCGCTGTTTCTCGATCTCCATTTCCTCTGTGATTTTGGGGACTCGTCGAGCGCTGGTTTAGTGCAGCGCGCGGTGGACTTGCCAAGCGGGCAGCTCAGTTCACAGACCAGCGGGGCGGTAACCACCATATAAGACGACCCCCGACTTTGGAGAAGATTTTCGGGCATTGGAAAGTCGTCTTATACGCCAGAATATACGGTACTTAAATAAAAGAGCTTTTAAGAAATGCTCCATGTGATTTCCACAAGTTTTTCAAATATATTACTCACAATGCAGAAAAATGTAACATATTTTTTTTGGAAATTGAGACTCCCCAAAGTTCTAAACCAATATTCAATAAAGTCAAACTTTTTCTAACAATAGTACAGGCAATTTACTCACAAAGCCATTAGCAAAATGAGAGCAATAAGCAGAGAGTCAAAGATGTGCAACATTGATTTAGGGTTTGTGCAAATAAGTGTGTTAAATCATTTCCTTTAGTTTGTAATCCTGTACTTGCTTACTTTGCAGTAAGACCCATGGAATTAAAAGGAGCAAACTTCAGAGAATACATATATAGGATTGCACTGTTAGTGGCTATATATTCTTCACCTCTAAGAGTTTCAATAGACACCTGCACATAACGATACAGAGATATGATTTTTTTTTTACTGACAGCTATCTATCTTCATTAGACATTCTCATCGTGTGTGTGTGTGTGTTGAGATTATAACACCAACATCTAGAATGTCTAGGTCTAAAACATTCAATTATAGATAGCTACTGTATTTCTCAATTCCTTAAACAAACACAGAATTAAGACTACAAAACTCATGATGCTTTGAGATTGATTGAAACCGCATGCATGTGCAAAAATAATGTGAAGTAGGAAGACTGAAAGGGCAGTGAAGAATAGATGTCCTTCCACAAAAAGATTTGCACAACAGATTTTCCACTGAAAGCCCTTTCTAGGGGATGGTGAGAAAAGGAATAAACTATAGAATTCCCTCTGGACAGTGTCATATATTTCCTATGCAGGCAATATATTTGCAGTTTGCAAAACAGTACTTTTCCTGCCGTACATAGAATTTTGAAAGGGGAGGCTGCATATGAAGGGGAAAAAAGAAAAAAAAACCATCCTAACATTTCTTCACAATCACACTCTCCCACTTTGCAAAGCTCAAGTTCTTTTCAACATGTCTGTTAAATCACTTTGAGTTTTTACTGTGTAATCACTTTGAGATATTTCATGGGAAATGATTCATAAATGGAGTTAAATAAATAAATAAGCATCTTGTTCTTCCGTTCTTGATAATATTCATTCTGGCACTTGTTGCAGGCAATTGGGTAAGCATCTCTGGAAAACCTCTGATCACAGTTTACTATTTTGCACTATATTGTTCTGGTTTGCAATCTGGATTCTTTCAGACACACACACACACATACACACACACACACACACACACACACACACACCCCACTGCTGCTGTTTTAGAAAGAATATTATTCCTTATGATGTCTGTTACTGTTTTTAACAAAACCCATAAGTGGATCCCTAAGTCAGGGACACCACCCAGAATGAAGTGTGGTGTGAACTGCAAGGAATGTTCTGGAATATAAAAAAGTCGGTGGGGAGACAGATGGCATTGCATGTACAGCTCACAGACCATAATGTCCCCTCTTTCAAAGCAACCATACTCAATTTTTATTCAAGTTTATTCAAGTTTATTCAAGTTTTATTCAAGTTTTTAATTGGTCAGCCCTATTAACAGAAGAAGAGGGAGAAGAGGCAACTTTTTGTAGTTGTTACGAGAAAAATTCAAATTGTTGTGGCTGGGAAAAGGACTGAACCAGGCAAGTGGAAGAATAGGGGGGTGGGGTTTTTCGAACTACATATGAGCAAACTGAGAAATGTCGCTGAACAGAAGCATCTGAGCCAAGACATGACATTAGACCACATTCTGAATAGTGTGCTCAGTTCCAGGTGGGCCAGTTCAAGGACAAGGTTGACAAACAGAAAAGAATTGAGAGGCGATCAATGAGGATGATAAAGGCAATGGAGAGGAAGCCCATATAAATAAAATTTAACCTAGAGGAAAGAAGTCTGTGAGTTATAGAACAAGAAACAGTGGGTATAATAAATTACTGGAAGGTGCAACTAATATAAATAATTTTTTGAAATAGCCTAGTGAGACAGGGGTGTCCTTGGGCCATCAGACTACTTTTAATTTAAAATCGTGTATGTGCCTAATTTAAAATGGCAAACTTGCCCTGGAATTATATGACAGCATTTCCTGCTGAAATGAACAGAAACAGTCCATCATAAAGAACCTACCCAGCAATTTCACCTTGGGTTAACTGCGTGTAAATTACCAAAGACTCATTTGGTCTACCTGTAGCTAAATAGTAATCAAAATTTGACCATTATAAATTATCCGACTTCCTAGGGCAGGTGTCAAGAAAGAATAAAATCACAAGAGGCTCAAATATATCGGGCAAAGAAAGCACACCCTCAAAGTCTATGATGGTTCCAGCCATTGAGGCCACATAGGACTGCTCCAAAGTAAGCGGTTCATAGATACTATTTAATTAATGACACATTTATATAGTTATACTCAAAGCTCTTCTGCCTTAGGGAAATATCTTTGGGACTACAGAATACTAGCCATAACTGTACTGTATGCATGTGGTGTCACTTTTAAATTTTAGCACACATTTAACTCTCCGTTTCATGAAGAGCTGCCTGTCAGCGAACGTCACTGTGCTGCAATGCATGCCATTGCAAATCCACATTTGGGTGAGTTTGTGACATCCAAGCTGCCCGGAACTCTTGCGGCTGCAGTATTCCCAGACACACTCGCAATGGGGGTTTCAGCAGGGAGAATCCATCCGTTTACTGATAGGCCAGTAATTTCCTTGGAAAGTCATTCTGTCCTGTTTAACTTTCTCCCAAAATGAAATGCCTTGCCTTACTTTCAGTTACTATTTATTCATCTCATTGCATAGTAGCTTTGTTGATGACAATTAAGCTTGAAACAATTTTAAAATATTACTTTCTCTCTCTCTCGCACACACACACACACACACCAACATGAACCTAATTCAGTCATACCTTGGTTCTCGAACACCTTGGAACTCGTACGTTTTTAATCCCGAACACCGAAAACCCAGAAGTAAGTGTTCCGGTTTTTGAATGTTTTTCGGAATCCGAAGGTCCGACGCAGCTTCCGCTTGAGTGCAGGAAGCTCCTGCAGCCAATCGGAAGCCATGCCTTGATTTTCAAACATTTTGAAAGTTGAATGGACTTCCGGAACAGATTCCATTTGAGAACCAAGGTACGATTGTAGTACACACACACACACACACACACACACACAGAGAGAGAGAGAGAGAGAGAGAGAGAGAGAGAGAGAGAGAGAGAGAGAGAGAGACATCAAAGTTTTATATTGAATTAGCTCTGGTGGGTATGGCTGCTAAATAAAAAAAAAGCAAAGCAAATATAAAGACCTTAAGGAAAGACACGGGCAAAGTTTTCCTGTGCCAGGCTTGGGGCTTTGAGGCCTTCTCAAACAAGAGATGAGCTTTTTAAAGACCCCCAATTATTCCCCATTTTGAATCAGAATATGAGTTGGAGAATAATTCCTTGCTTCCCCCACGCTCACATTTTCCCTTCAGCCCCCAAAGTCTTCCTTTCCAGAACTTCAGCCCCTAAAATATGTCCCTCTTTTCCTTTCTTTCCCTCTCAAGCTGTAGCAGGATGAGCAGCTACAGAGGAGAGCCTGGGAAGTTTTCCCCTTCTATCAATCTTTCTATGTCATTACAGCAGCCCTCTTTGATGGTTCCCTGGGCTTTGTGCCCCAGCAGACTGCTACCCAGTGCATCAGGGCAACAGTAACAAAGAGTGGGGAAAATATAGGCTTCCCTCCTCTTCTCCCACTTTTTGGGCAAGGAAGGGAAGTAGGAGTGTATCTTTGTGAGTGGTGTTGATAGCTTGAGGGCTTCACTCCAGAAACGATCTGAGTTTTTCAGAGATTTTCAAGGGAAACGCATCATTTCTGCTTTAATCCGAAAACAACTTTGGATAGCTATCCCCCAACAAGCCCATTTCAGTACACACAGAGAGAATAAAACAGATTGGCGGCTGCTGTCCCCAAAGTTCAACTTTTTGCATCCCCAGGTAATGTCTTGGGACTAATCTACATTGGTCAGTTGTAACATTAAAGATAGGTTATAAAAATGTGGCACCAGAGGGCACTGTAGAGCAGTGAGCTGTTGCCAATGGGAAATTGTATTGAGAGCTTTTTTGGGGGTGGGGGTGGTGAAAGCATTTTCACAGATCAGTGTAGATTCAGCCTTGAATCATAGAATTAGAAGGGACCCAAGGGTCATCCAGTCCAACCCCCATGCAATGCAGAAACCTGGACACACACCTTCTTGGAGATCCACTCCCAGTCAGTGTATACAGTACTGAGCTAGATGGGCCAGTGACTCAAAATATGGCAGCTACCTGTGGAGATCTAAACAGTCTGTATGTATTTAAGTTGTCCATATTGCAGACATTAATACCACAGTCTGAAGCGACGAGAAGCATAAGAATTCACTCCTTTTGGAAATAAAGCATTGCCCAGACCCATAAACATATTATTCAAACTTTTACTTGCAGAACTCTTCAAACCATAACAGAAAGATCAAGTGATAACCCAAAAATATCCATACAATGTATTGCACTCTCCAACACCGGCTCAGCATCTTAGAAAATATGAAATGATCCAAACAGACCTAGAAGCAGAGGTCAGCCTGCATCCTGCCTTAGGCCGTTTACCTGGAGAGCTTCATTTACATTCTTACTCCACAGAACTAGTTAAAGGTAGATAGCTGTGCTGGTCTGACGTAGTCAAAAAAATAAAAAATAAATAAACATCCTTCCAGTAGCACCTTAGAGACCAACTAAGTTTGTCATAGGTATGAGCTTCCGTGTGCATGCACACTTCTTCAGATACACTGAAACAGAAGTCACCAGACCCTTATGTATCAGTCTGTACCTGTGCAAGTTTCTTAGTGATGTTGATGGACTTCCATTTCATGCGGCTCAATGTGGTGCCTTCCATATGACAAACTTAGTTGGTCTCTAAGGTGCTACTGGAAGGATTTTTTTCTTTAACTCCATAGAGTTTTTAGAGAGAACAAAGAACCAGCCACCATCCTTCCAAGATGGCAAATTTGCAACTCAATACCTTTGTCTCCTGATGTAAGGTTACAACACTCACATGTTAACTATCAGAAAACAACAACTAGTTAGTTATCAACTCAGCAAGAGCCCAGAGTGTTCTTCTTGCTTTTCTAAAGCTTCAACGAAATCTCTCCATCCTAAACCTAATACGTAGGCATTTTCATTTCAGTGGGAATTAAACCAATTGTACTTAACAGTCCATACATGTCTTTGAGGCCCTGGCCTCTCACCATGCATGCCATGGTGTACACATTACCTTTGTTGAAGGTTGGAAATGGGAACAGACACAGGCCAACATTTACAAGGTATGAGGTGCAATCTGGGTGAAACTGGTAAGTTATGGATGCAGGCAACCAGAATCTGATAAATCAAGAGTGAAGCCGATTAGAATTTGACTCCTAAGGCCCCCAAAATGGTTTCCTTGCAATACACAGTTTTGCAGGTCAGACTAAAATGATCATTGCTTAGCAACCCTGAGTGATTCTCTCCACAGGACCTTTCCGGTCCCTTCCAAACACATGCACACATGCTTAAATGTGGAAAATGTAGCATGGTCAAAACGATATTATTGACTGGTGCGAGGAGACTGTCAAGTCAGAAAACAAAGAATATATAGATTATTTATATAATGCAGAACTCAAACTCATCAAACTAAAAAGAAAGAAAGAGGTAACTCGATAGCTAGCAGATGTTCCATGTGAAGTACTCTTGTGAATATGGATCTAAGTTGGAGAAAGAAACATGTTTTTTTCCTTTAGCATCATTAGGATTTGCAACCCACAGAGGAATAAATGAAATGGCTTTGGAAAGAGTTAGCAATGAATTTTATTTTTATCATACAATCTTAACATGTGATAGTGACAGTAATACAGGAGGTCTTCCACATGTGGCAATGGTTAGAAAATATGTCTATTTAAGAGCTTTTAACTTAAGATGGATGGGAATACTTTGGCCAAAGAAACAATAAGGGGTTGGAGGAGGAAGAAGATGAATTCCTTCCAAAGCAGCAATGGTAATAACTTCCATTTCTTGGCCTGTTTTCTTTTGAGAGACAGATACTTTTAGGATTTGAAATATGATGTGAGTACTAAATACTAAATGTATTTGCACAAATGACATTATTTCACAGACGGGAGGCAGGGTAGAAGATGTTAATAATATTTTGAAACTCCAGGAAGATATAAGTCAAAACGTGCATGCTTTAATGGAGATGCCTGCCAAACCTCTTCCCCAAGAAGCCTATTAGCGATGACAATCTAATGATTCATCTGAGCACATGTGATATGAAGTATGGTCATTGTATTCAGCAAAAGGGGCCTAGAATATTTGGCTTTCAGAATGCTTCCGAAGCAGACAGTCCAAAAATCCAGGAAGTATATGGACATAGCTCTAATTTTTCACAGATGGCTGATCAGTGAATCAAGGTCTGCGCCGGGGATGGGAAACTTTTCAGCCCAAAGACTTCATTCCTTTTGGGGCAAACTTCTGGGGGCCAAATGGCAATGATTGGCAGGGCCGGAAGCAAAAGTGAAAAGAGGACCAAATGATTTTTACATTTGTATAAATGTATGTCTTTACAAACATTCCTTCCTTCCTTCCTTTCTCTCTTTCTCTCTTTCTCTCTTTCTTCCAGGCAAGCAAGAAGCTTAGTTAGATTTTATAGAAGCATGTTAAAGCCAAGAAAAAACACTCAAGCCTGGCAAGAGCAGGCATGGCTAGAAATGGATGTGGCCATATTTGGCCTCCAGGCCTGAGGTTCCCCATCCTTGGTCTTGGACCTTCATACTGTCAATACTTGTATATCCATAGAAGGACCACACAACCACAATGTAAGTGAATGCTCACAGGTTTAAGAAGGCAACTCAGATTACAACTCTGTCACCACTACTGGGAATACTTTTGGAGAGGAAAGTAAAAAACAAAACAAAAAACTAGGTTAGAAAATGAAAAAAGACGCAGAGTAGACAAATAATTATGTCATGACATGTTGGACGTTAATGATGTCAATGGGCAATTCTGATAAAGGAGTTCATAATCAGTGAAATGAGTCTGGATTCTCAGACAGGAAAAAGATAATGTTTCCAACGAACAGTTCATAATGGGGAAAATGCTGGGTATTCAGTGCTACACCTAATGCTTGGCCCATTATGGAAATCTAAATTTAGACTCATGCCCTGGTCGTATTCAGTCTGAAATGGGACTGCGGGGGCTGCCTGAAAGCCCTTCTCAAAAATGCTGTTGGGAGCACTCATCTTCCTTCTCTTGTAAATGAAAGCAGTGTGTGTGTGTGTGCTTCAGACAACGCTTTTGAGGAGTGTTTTAAGACAGCCCCCATGCTCCTTTTCCAGCACTGTTTGAAGTAGCATGCTTCTCCTGCGAGTCAGCAGGCAATGGCGGAGAAAGCGTGGGTGAGATTCTGAGAAGCACTTTAATCCCCACTTCTCAGCTGCTGATAAACATGGCTGCGTGATTTTGCTTTTTCCTGGGAACAGGGTCTATGACCAATGCAGGAATTGACAATGACATCAGCTGGCGGGTGGGCTCGGTTTGAGGTAAATGGCCTCATGGGCCGGCTTGGATTCCCTTGAGGGCCAATATTGACCTGTAGGCCAGCGGTTCCTCACCCCTGATCTTGCACAACAAATTAAGATTAATACAAAAGGCAGAAAAATCATTAAGTGGTCGGCCAAGACCTTCAGCCATTTTCATGTGGTCCATGGAGTGAGGGGGAAATGTTTAGGATCCACAGGTGTACATTATCAAGCAAATCAGTATGGTTTATCCATTGGGCAAGAAGAAGAAGAACAAGACTGGCGGTACTTCAGAGGAGAAGAGTTTGGCAGATGCCTGCAGAAGCCTGCACAACACCTGTATGAACTACAGCTGATTCCAGTCTGCTACATTTGTCCCTCATTAGAACTCCCTTGCACACACACACACACACCCTCAATTATTCTTTTTTATGAAGAAAATACAAACCAGGAATTTTTAAAGTTTCTCTCTCAAAGCTGGAAATTGTTATTATTAAAAAGTCCTTTCTGAACTTGTGCTCAGGGGATTGGCAACCATTCTGTGTTGATTAGATTACAGAGGAATGCAGTTTCAAGATTCCAGATCAGCTGCATGCGTGAGCCCAGTAAGCAGATTATCCTATTTAAAGCACAAGCATACTGGTGTAACGCTGACCAAAATCCATCACAGAAAAGCATATTAAATAGCACAACTTGCTTCAAGGGCCATATCTCCAGCACTCCATTTTTTTTATATAGATAGGTTTCTTATCAACCTCTTCTGATTACAGTACTTTAAAAAAAACAAGCGTTTTGATTAAACATATGTAGCTGCAAATTCCAAAAATTAAAGCACAATGACAACTCAAGAATTTCAGTGCAGTCCATAGGAATGGATGAATTTGCCCTTTTCCACTCTGTGTCACTTTTGCACATCACCTCCCTCCCCCCCAAAAAAATTATTCTGTCCCATGCTGTTTCCACATTCGTTTGCTACTTTTTAAAAGCTTTCAAAATATGCATTTGGTTACATGTTGCATATTGATTCGTGTATTTTTTCTCAATCGTAATCACCAGTTGGGGCTAGAATTTGGTGTGATAGAAGTTTCATGGCAAGCAGGCAACTGGCACCTATATTTGGTTGTCTTCAGTGCCAATCGCAACAGGTTCAAGGTGTTTCAGAGAACCAAGTCTAAAGTCCATTGAATGCCATTGTTTCCTTCCAAAGGCCAAACACCCGCTCAGAATGCTAGAATGAACGACATACATTTCTTTCTCCAGTGAACCAGTGCATAAGCTTCAGCTAGAAATCATCATAGCTAAGACAGATTCCTGCTTCATGTCTCCGTGTTTGGGCTTCTATCTGATGTAAAAACTAGTGGGGAATATCCACTGTTTGATTATTGTTATTTGATTGTCAGGTTACTGGGTTTTAACTGCATTGTTGCTTGCCTTCTACAAACTCTGTGAATTTGAGCTGGATAAGTAAACAGGTTAGATATACAGATGCTATATTGCAGCACTTCTACACTGTGTGTGTGTGTGTGTGTGTGTGTGTGTGTGTGTGTATTTAAAATGTATGCTCTTATTCATATAATGAGATCCCCACATGTAAGCAGAAACAATGTAATATTGATTAAGCATATTGCTTCTTAGGAAAATCTTAATAAGAATAGATGATAGCAAGTGTGTGACGTTGCTTTCCTAAGCTATCTTATGCCCTTCTAGAAAGCTGTTTTCAAAGCATCCTTAGCCAATTTAATAACAGGTAATGCTGAATCCTACAAATTATCCTCTGACATGTGAATTAACAGTATCAAGACTCATTGTTGCTGTTTAGTGCTAATTGTTGCTACTGTTTGCACTTGTGGGGCATGCAGTCTTGGCAAAATAGATTTTAATGAGGCCATTGCTCTTTTTAATACTATGTTCTTAATTTGCTTCTACATTGGTTAAAACTCTAATCAACATCACTTACAAAACTGCTTTTGGGGTGAAATAATTATGTGCTCCTTGCCACCAGCATAGCTATTAAATATATCTCTTTGATTTGTAGCATCATACAGAAGCATCATATAAAGAAGTGTTTGTTGGGTATATGAAGGCGTGCAGATGAAGCGTGCAAACTCACTGGAATCAAATGGATATGAAGCAATAAAATGCCTCAGTTACACGGAGAGAGGTGTTACAGGATTCCGTTACGCAGATCTTTCTCAAGTTCACAGGTCTCTGCAGCTTGTCTGCTGGGACCTTCAGAAAGGTCCACGCTAGGGATGGGGAGAATACTCAATTCACATTTGCATTTATAGGCATACCCACCTATTCACACATTGTGAATCAGTCCTTGAACCAAAACACAGCTATCTTTTTTTGAAATATGGATTTCTTTGAATTTCACAATGCAGTTCTCCAGCCATGTAATGTGTGCAAAAATGCACATGCAAGGGCAAAGAGCACATTTGAGCGTATGTATTAAGGAAAACAGCAATTCAAAAGTGCATTGCTTTAGGGGGGGGGGCTTTGCAAAAATGTGTGTAACATTTTAGGCAACAATTGCATACAAAGATGTATGTGTCTCTTATCTCTTGGCACAGAGTGTGCCCCCCACCATGCTCAGGGAGCGGGAAAACACCCAGAACAGTATGCAGGTTAGGAGAAGGCAGATTGTTCTGTCTGGAAAGCTGGAATTGCCATAATGCATGGGTAGGCAAACTAAGGCTTGGGGGCTGGATCCGGCCCAATCACCTTCTAAATCCGGCCTGCAGATGGTCCGGGAATCAGCACTTTTTACATGAATATAATGTGTGCTTTTATTTAGAATTCATCTCTGGGTTATTTGTGGGGCATAGGAATCCGTTCATTATTTTTTTTTTTTCAAAATATAGTCCGGACCCCCCACAAGGTCTGAGGGACAGTGGACCGGCCCCCTGCTGAAAAATTCTGCTGACCCCTGCCATAATGCAAAATTGCATTTCTCCTTCTCGGTAGTGGTGTGCCCTGTGGAACGCCGTCCCACCAGATGTCAAGGAAATAAACAACTCTCTGACTTTTAGAAGACAACTGAAGGCAGCTCTGTTTAGAGAAGTTTTCAACGTTTGATGTTTTCTTGTGTTTTTAATGTTCTCTTGGGAGCCGCCCAGAGTGGCTGGGGAGGCCCAGCCAGATGGGTGGGGTATAAGTAATAAATTATTATTATTATTATTATTATTATTATTATTATTATTATTATTATTATATTTACTATTACTGTATTTTCTGTGTATAACACGCCCCCATGTATAAGACAACCCCTATTTTTGGGACTGCAACAAAATATTTTGAGGGGGGAAATTGACCACAGTTATTGAGCTTTTTTTTGGGGGGGGGTTGCCCATAGTTGTTGAGCTTTTGGGGGGGTCACCGCCACCAATTGCTCTACAGCCTGCCGGCAACTGCAAATCGCACGCATCGCTGCAGCCACCAATCGTCTGCACGCTTGCAGCCCAAAGCCCACCTGCCCACTCGACGCCACCACAGCCGATTGCACACACGCCTCACCGCTGCCGGAAATCGACCGCCCAATTGCCGCAGTTGCAGCCAATCATCAGCAGGCCTTGCCGCAGCAACCAATCACACGCCCAATTGTTGCTGCCAATCTCCTGCTGGCTGCTGCCACCAATCACCCATCCCCCCTCTGCTTTCCGTGCATAAGACAGCCCACAATTTTTGGCTATTATTTCTAAGGATAAAATATAGGCTTATACGCAGAAAAATACGGTATGTTTTGTCTCTTAAAGTCTAGTGTCATTTTCCAGGCTCTCTCCATGCCTGCCAGTCATAGATAGCTGCTAATGATGTGCATGAAAAAAAAGTTCTCGAACCTAGGGTTCTTTTTGTTCAGATTTGTGCTTCTTGTGTGTGACAATTTATTAAATTAAAATCTCAGGAACAACCCAGACATTATAATTAAAGAGGCAGACAAGGGTGGAGCTGTCGTCATCATGAACAAAACTGATTACATCCAGGAGGCCCACAGACAACTTTCCAATACTGCCTTTTACATGGAATTGGACTCAGACCCCACACAAGCATACAAAAAAGAACTGAACAAGATTGTCAAGGAGCTACCCCTACACATCCAAGAACAGATCCTCACAAACACACCAGCGGAACCTCGGCCAGGAACTTTCTATCTTCTACCCAAAATACACAAACCAGGAAATCCAGGACGCCCCATCATCTCAGGTATTGGCACCATTACAGTGGGTGTTTCCGGCTATATGGACTCTGTTCTGAAACCATATGCTATCAGTGCTCCCAGCTACGTACGTGACACCACAGATTTTCTGAGGAAAATACAATCTTTGAACAATCTTCCTAACAATACTATACTAGCCACTATGGATGTGGAATCTTTATATACCAATATCCCACACAATGATGGTTTACAAGCCATAAGGAACACCATTTCAGATAAAACCACAGCGGACTTTGCTACCAAACTCTGCCACTTTGTCCTTACCCACAACCACTTCAAATTTGGTGATGACCTGTTCCTCCAGATCAGCGGCACAGCCATGGGCACCCGCATGGCCCCACAGTATGCCAACATCTTCATGGCAGATTTAGAACATCGTTTCCTAGACTCCTACCCACTCAAACCTCTCTTGTACCTACGATACATTGACGATATTTTTATTATCTGGACACATGGACAACAGACCCTGGAAACCTTCCACCAGACATTCAATGACTTTCACCCCACCATCAACCTAACAATGAACCTATCTATGCAAGAAATACATTTTTTGGACACTACTATAAAAATACAGGATGGACGTATAGACACCACCTTATACAGAAAACCAACTGACCGACAAACATATCTACATGCTTCTAGCTACCATCCCAAACATACCAAACAATCCATCATATACAGCCAGGCCCTACGTTACAACCGCATCTGTTCCAACTCTACAGACAGAGAATCTCACCTAAGAGATCTACAGCAAACCTTTTTAGAACTAAAATATCCACCTGATGAAGTTAAACAACAGATCAACAGAGCCAGACTGATACCTAGAGAGAACCTGCTGCAAGACAGACCCAAAAAAGAAAATAACAGAACACCACTAGTCATCACATACAGCTCACAAGTTAAAACAGTACAACGCATCATCAGAGATCTACAGCCTCTCCTGGACAATGACAGCTCCCTTTCTCAAGCTCTGGGAGGAAGACCTTTCATTGCCTACAGACAGCCACCCAATCTTAAACAACTCCTCACCCACAATAATACAACCACCAGACTTAACATGGACACTGGTACCAGAGCCTGCAATAAACCCAGATGCCAACTTTGCTGCCACATACACCCGGACAACATCATTACTGGCCCCAACAACATCCAACATACCATCTCAGGACTATTTAATTGCTCATCTTCTAACATTGTGTATGCCATCAAATGCCAACAGTGCCCTTCAGCTCTCTATATTGGACAAACAGGCCAAACCCTACGCCAAAGGATAAATGGACATAAATCTGACATCAGGAACCAGAAGACAGAAAAACCAGTAGGAGAACACTTCAATCTCCCAGGACATTCTATACAAGATCTCAAAGTAGCTGTCTTACTACAAAAGAATTTCAGAAATAGACTGGAAAGAGAAGTTGCTGAATTACAACTTATCACCAAGCTCAAAACCATGGAGGGACCTGGTTTGAACAGAGATATCGGATTCTTATCTCATTATACATGATAAGCAATCTTCAGCCATCTCAACCCTTGCTTTTTCATGCAAAACCATTTGCAGTCGTTTTCGGTCATCAACAGCTATCAGTCAGTCAATCACCCACTTCCACCACCCTTCTGAGTGATCTCCCATCCCCATCCCCACCCCTCCCCACCCCTTCTCTACATAAGTGCCTGGGGACTTCTATTTCACTGTATCTGAAGAAGTGTGCATGCACACGAAAGCTCATACCAAAATAAAAACTTAGTTGGTCTTTAAGGTGCTACTGAAGGAATTTTTTTATTTTATTAAATTAATTAACTTTTTAAAAGCAGTATGCTGGGTTACAGCCCTTCCACAAGATATCACAGAGCTATTGGTCTTGATTGCTGATCATTTTAAGACCCTTCTCATTGGCCTTCTTGCTCAAAAGCTTAATTCTACCTTCACTCTTGTCACTACAAATGTGCATCATGCTAATCTATTTCCCTTTGGAATGGATGGACTTCACAGGGCTGATTCATCTGGTGAAGTGATATGGACAAAACGGAGCCTCAACCAGCTTCAGGTTGTTTCAAACAGCCTTCCTGTAAGGATTAAACTGCGTGAATCAGCCTTGCAACAAATGGCTTCCGCATAGTATTGAATTGATGGCATGCAAAAATTGCTTTTCTTTATCCACGTTTACCAGTCGGCAATAGGGACAACTGGATATTGTGGCTAATATCATCTAAATGTATTGCTTTCCTTGAGCAATGCATCTATAGAAAGGATCTTATTGTTGCCAAATGAATTTATAATTCCTGACTGCTGTGACACTATTCTTCCTCTATTGCACAGTTATCCTCATTGGAATTGATATTTTTCCATTGCTCTTCTATGGAGTGTAAGTAACCCTATTGATTACCTCTTAGAACACTTCTTGCTTCACTAACTTGGATACATTTTTCATATCACACTCAGCTGAACTTCCTTGGGTGTCTTTAGTTTGATGGTCATTAGTTCTTTTTATCTGTAATAGAGCTTCTTGGATTTTATTTCTTTTATATAGATTTACTCCTTCACTTTATAATCTGCCACAGACACCACTGATCTTTTTGTTTTAGCTGTAATTTTTCAAATGTTGGTTATTAACAGCAACCCGTTTATTGAAATTGGCCAACTATCCAAGCTGTAAATCTTGTGGTGTTTAGTTTAATGCTCCTTCGATAACAGCAGAGTGGAAAGTTTGGGGGAAGATTATTATTAAGAAGATTTATAATATTGCCAATATAGTTTTTGTACACAGCTAGGTGCAATATGGCTGCAGAAGCTGTGTTGGGAGATCTGTTGTTCCCTTGTCATCGGCTTAATGGATTTTCCACTATTCACAATGGCCTGATACTTTTCTTATAAAAGAAAATGCCCATGACTTTTTTTAACAACAACAAAAAAAAAACAACAACCCTATAAATAAGTGCTTTGCCTGTTTCCTCTATCCTGTAACATGTGCATTGGGCTCTGTGTAACAAATTCGGTGGTCACTGTTAAAACAATAAAATCGTCTCTCTGTCTTCTGCAGTTGCAGTTAATACTCCGTGTTTTTTTAGTTCTGTTTTGTCATCAGTGTATCTAAAATGGCATCTGGTAAAGGGACTCAACGAAAGACATCACTATGCAACTCGATTATTATTTCAAAATATGTGTAAAAACCTTTTTTTTTTTTTTTACATAGGTTGGGTTTTCGATGTGCTACTTCCATGTGCAGATTACATTTCAAAAGAACAAAGCCTTTGGAGCTTGTTTTTTGGAAGAAGGTTGACCTAGTGAATCTGCAGCACTTGCTAAACTGTATTTAAGTCAAGATTTGAAATACAGAGGTACTTGTCTTCCTCTCTTGTCGGAAGATTTTATGGAATATCCTCCTTCCCATCTCTACATGCTTTAATGTCAATTCCAATTAAAACCCAGGCAGTATATTTTATAGCCTCTCTTTAGTATCACCCAATGTGAAATACCTCACTCTTTACTTATATCTTAAGTCACTGCACAGAATTATAGGTTACTCATCTCCAAAAAAAGGGGGGAATATGTAAGATGCAGTAGGTAAAACCCAATGGTAAGCAACAAACCATCCGAATGGAGTTCTTCAAAGCCAAATTACTTCTAATCAACATTCACACACCTGCTTAACAAACAAGCTGCATTCAGAAGACAACATATTCAGCATTGAACTGCTGGGTATGTGTCTGACTATAGAACTGGGTTGCTTCGTAGGTAAGAACGTTTGGGCCAGATACATTAATTAACATGTGCTTCTAGCAGATTAAGGGATACAGGCAAATCTAACACTTACATATAATTAGTGTTTTGCTTGTTTAACTTATATTGTTTTTAAATGAGGAATTCATTTACAATTGTACACCTATACTTTCCCAACATTCGCTTTATAGTTATCTGCAATGATAATTTCTAATATTAAAGAAGCAGTAAAATAGACCTGCACCTAAAGATCATAGGGACATAATATAATTGTCAGGCATGGAGAGTCCTTCCTTCCTAGTCCTTTTATTATTTGTGAGCACAAATCCACAAGGAGGGCAGTTGGTTAGTCTAATCCCCCTTCTGACTTCAGCAGCATTTTGGACACCAATGGGAAGTTCCTCCCTCCCTCTGACTCCTTTACTCTCTGATATGTACAGGCCTCCGAGTACATGGTGGTGGTGGGGTTCCCCCACGCTCTCAAGAGATGTCTCAACTAGCTGCCCCCTTCCTTCTGGTTCTCTTGTCATTATCTTGAAACTGGGCAACTCTTCCCTGAGCTGTTCAGCTTCTGTCTGTCTCGCTGCTTCTGAACACACTGTGGACAAGGGGGGAGGGCTCTTCTCTCCATCAGAGAGAAGCTGATCTGCCATAGAATGCATTCCCCAGCCCTTGTCTTCAGACCATTCCCTGACAATAATTATGTGGGCTGATCGCCAACACTCCAGTATAAATAAGCTCAGAATGATGTCTCTAAATGAAGAAGAATTCTGGGACAAGAGAAGTTACAGCAAATGATATAGGTTATATGTGGGTACGTGGATAAAGGAAAACATTCACTTTGCATCAATCTTAATCAGCCTGGCATATCCCTTCCTCACCCACTGTTTTGGACCACAACTCCAAGCAGTGCCAGCCAGCACAGATACAACATGCCTGTTCTGCAAGAGGGAAGCCTGCCAAATTTCAGAATAATAGATGCAGTGGTTCCCCAACTAGACCAGCTTTCACTACCTGTGGGTGGGTAATATTAAGTGGTGGTGGGGGGGAAAGCACAGATTCTTATTAAACCATGGGGGGCACTTTAAACCCCCAGCAAAGACCCTGTTGCCCCAAGGGTCATTGGTGTGGAATGAACTTCTTCCTGCCACAGATTTTGGTGAGATTTTAGAATGGAGAGATAGAGATCTCTCCATTGATTTGCACAGGGAAAGACGTGGTGGGAAAATAGCAAACATCACCAGGAAAGCCAGGAGTAAAGAAAATATCACCCTCAATGATCATGACATTGCTTGTGGGGTAGGATTCTCGGTATTCCATTGGGGGTTACAATGGAACCTCTCCATCGACTTGCATAGGAATCACAAGTGTCATCTATTCCAACCCCATGCAACGCAGGAATCTTTTGCCCAATGTGAGGCTTGAACCCAATACCTTGAGATGAAGAGTCTCATGTTCTACTGACTGAGCTATACCAAAAGAAGGCACAGAGCCACATAAAAACCAGTTTTTCTTTCGTCCAAACTACTATTATTGGAGGGTCATGGGAAAATAATTGACTGTAATTAAAAAACTAGAGCTGACCATAAAAATATAAGATCCCCCCTCTCCATCTGCACCTCCCCTGACCTCTGGACATTTCCCCAGTTAGTTGATTTCATTCTCCTGGGTTGGGCTGACTTTGGAGATCCTAGGCCACAGAGCCACTCAAAAGCTAAGAGAGCCCTGTTCTGATTTGAGGATGCCTTGATAGCAGTATGATTGGACCTGAGAATGTCAGAACCTTCTCTGAATGATCCTGATTTGTCTCATAGCTCAGGGTACACACAGAGCTAATGCACACCCCTAGCATTCATCACATCATGTTGTTGCCTTATTGGCTTCAGCTGGGTTCCTTGCGTTGTGCCCGGCAGGGAGAAAGACAGTCAAAAATGACACCGAGGGTTGAGTTCAAAGAAAGAGTTTATTTCTCTATAGAGAAAGGCACTTGGTGATGCTTCACGACAAGAGCAAAGAACAGAAATTTGCATGGATTCTTATACACTTTTGGGGCTCCTTCCCCCTCCTCAGGAATCCACTCTGTAAGTGTGCACACGTAAGAGGGTCATAGGTTACAAATACACATACAGGGAGATCCGTGTCCTGTCCTTATCATAAACACATGCTGACAATGTAAAACTCAGCAAAGTGACCCTATACCATCGGCCTTCAGCAAGGCTGGTTTGTGCGTCTGACTGGTAGCGTCAGACAAGGCCAGCCATCCGGCCTTGGTAGCTAGCAGGGCATCCTATCATCCTGTCTAAAGTTTACATTACACTTTGGCACAGAGGCACTGAAAGACACTTAATGGATTTAAAGAGAAAAGCAAGCATCTAAGGAATATGGGGCTGAGCCGCACAATCAGAATTATACAGTGCAGACAATGCAAACTGTATGATCAGATTTAGCTCAATAATACAGTTAGCAAATCTCTTCCTACAATGTGAAGGAGACTACAGTGTCGTCCTTTGTTTAAGGTCGCCCAGTGAAGTTCATGGTTTTAAGGGCATTTAAAATCATAGCTTTGTACATCAAGTTATCTAATATTGTGGCCACCATTGTACAAAATTTCAGTGATGATAGAATCATAGAATTGTAGAGTTGGAAGACCTAGTCCACCGGCTGGCAATACAGGAATATGCAGTTGTTCCATATGGGGATTTGACCTGAAACCTTGGCATTATCAGCACCATGCTCTAATCAACTGAGCTATCCAGAGATCAGTTATAGTTAGCTCAAAGCACAATAGAAATTTGGGCCTAAATACATCTCCTGGTCTAAATGCTATTTCTTTAGTCTTAATTCTTTGGATAATTAAAAACATTGGGTGACATCTAGCTAAGTCACAATCAGAGTGCTTTGAACATTATCCTTTGTTGCACATACCACTGGGACAATCAAACCTAGTAACAAGGACAGAAATACCAAACGATTGAATTAACCAGTACATTTTTTTAAAGACACCCATTTTACCTGCTTGGGGATTAGATACCAAGGTGACAGGTGTTTTAGGAAAATTAGTACAAGAACAAACTGTAAGAGTTTTTTTTTAAAAAAAAAGCACTATATAATAGCACTAGAATTAATGCCTGTGCTGTTCGCCCTTCTTTAAATAGATAGCTTTATTTAACATTCAGGTAGCTGATTGCATGCTTGACTGTAAACAATGCTGTTTAATTTCATTATTCTTGTCCTAGTCACACACAGAGAAGCTTACCCTAATCTCACTTCATATGGTGTCAAAGATACAAACACCACTTAACATTTTTTCTCCAGCAGAAATGCTAGTCCTAAGTATTAAGTCATTCATTTGTATTTCAGTCAATCCTTGGTAGAATTGTGGCCCATATAATCTGCTGGAAGCTTGGCATGAATTTTAGCATCAAGGAGCTATCTTTTTTATTGTATTCCAATCCTGAGCGCTGTAGGTTATGTGACAGTCTCAGATATGATTTAAAGCAGGGGCTTATTCTTGAATTATATATGAAATTAATAATACAACCAGCAGGGCTGGCCCTAGTGTTATTAAACTCAATTTTGTGCTGTCCCTATGAGCCGAATTTTAAATATACTGCATAACCATTAACCAGTAAAACATAAGTTCAGATTTGACATTTTCCAAAAAGAAGCCAAAGTTGGCGTAGCTGTTTCAGACCCTCCTAGTGTCCCTATTTCCCAGAAACAGTCCTGGAATTACAGAAGCTGTCCCAGTGTCTGATCAATCATGAAATGTCCCACTTTTCTTTAGGACATCATTGGAGAAATGTTGGAGGGTGTGGAGTTATGTGAACCCTGAGCCAAGGAGACCTTGGCTCTTTTAGAAGGCATCTGAAGGCAGCCCAGAATGGGGAAGTTTTTAATGTTTAATGCAGGGGTTCCCAAACTAAGGCCCGGGGGCCGGATGCGGCCCAATCGCCTTCTCAATCTGGCCCGCAGACGGTCCGGGAATCAGCATGTTTTTACATGAGTAGAATGTGTCCTTTTATTTAAAATGCATCTCTGGGTTATTTGTGGGGCATAGGAATTCATTCATTATTATTATTTATCAAAATATAGTCCAGCCCCCCCCCAAGGTCTGAGGGACAGTGGACCGGCCCCCTGCTGAAAAAGTTTGCTGACCCCTGGTTTAATGTTTTGTTATGTTTTTATATATGTTGGAAGCTGCCCAGAGCATAGCTGCCAAGTTCCGGCCTGAGAAATAAGGGACTGGACCGGAAGTAGCGCTGCCGCCATTTTGGAACTGGGTGGAGCATGCTCAGAAGCTACTTTTGATGCTGCTCTGCCCTGTTCCAAAATGGCCACCGCACCAGAAGTCACGCTGCAGCCATTTTGGAACTGGGCAAAGCAGCATCAAAAGTCGCTTCTGAGCATGCTCCGCCCAGTTCCAAAATGGCCGCCGTGCCAGAATAAACCGGGGGAAAACAAAAAAATCCATTTTTTCAGATGGGAACAGCCGGAAAAACGGGGGTTTCCCGGGGAATACGGGAGACTTGGCAGCTATGGCCCAGAGTCGCTGGGGCAAGCCAATCAGATAGGCAGCACCTAAATCATCACAATCATCATCATTATGAAATACGATGTCCCTATTTTTCATCAGAGAAATGGTTGAGGGTATGCAGTATTTTGGTAGAGAAAAGTTGTGTTTTTAATATGTACAGTGCTATCTAACCATAGAAATATTGACAAATTAAGATCCAGCACTGTGCAGAGTGCAGCCCATTTGGCCATGAAGATCACTGGGTGACATTGGACCAGCCATTGCTTCTCAGCCTAACACCACAGCATTGCTACGGAGATAGTGGACTTTTTTCTTCTTATGGGGAGCATTCCAAAATAAGACATCAATGCAAGCTTTGTCCAGAGGATTGACAGGTGGCAATCAAGGCATAGCTGCCAAGTTTTCCCTTTTCTCGCGAGGAAGCCTATTCAGCATAAGGGAAAATCCCTTAAAAAAAGGGATAACTTGGCAGCTATGAATCAAGGAAGGACTGGTCAGAAGAAGCCACAAGTCTTTTCTTACCTATGCGGATGTATACAGGCACACATACTGTGAATGTTATTTTAAAATGTTTGTTGAAGCCTGGTTTCTTTTCCTTGTATTTAAAGTGATAGCCTTGCCAGGCAACTCTTTTTTTTAGAAAAAACAAAAAAAAACAAAATCTGCCTGAACTGATACATTCTCTCAAATATCACCATGGCCTTTCAAGTCACTTTTCCTTCACAGTTGATAATTCTATTCTCTGGGAATTTAGCTTCCATTATGTGTCATACTAGATATATTCCTGTTTTGTAAAATTAATGGCAGGGAAAGGTACATTGCAGGCTTTTCCTTTCCTTTCTTTTCTTTGCTTGACTACTTTACTAAATTTAGCTCAGCTTCCTTCCGAGACTCTGCCATTCTTTCAGAATAGAAGAAAATCTTTTGGGGGGGTGGGAGGAGCCATTGTAAATATTCTGAGCTGCACTTTATTTATTCAAATGCAGAACATTTTAACAGAAAACCACGACTCCAAATAACCATTTACTCTGTGCAGCTTCACTGGGAGGAATTATAAAAAACAATAGCTGCTCTTTCGCTAATAAGGAAGATTGGTTAAAAAGAATATTGTTAAAGCCATTGAAGCAGAGGAGCTCAAGAGCTATTTTCTAATGCTTCCTCCTTCACAGAAACCTACTGCAAATGACATACGTAATGGGAACAGTAGGTGGAAGATGTGAAGGATATAGCTGAGTCTCACATCAAATATTCAACAATACGATGTACGCTTCCCTAAGATAATTAATTTCCTAGAATTAACCTTCATTGTTAACTTCTCTCCAATTCCTTTCTCTGTTCATTTCCTCTCCTCAGCTAATATTTGGTTCCTGGAGCTACTCCACTTTCAGACTGAGAAATATTAATTACACAGTTAACTACTAAATAAAGTGTATATATTGGGAAAGGTGCCAAAGAGATTATTGTGTATGCTGCTGCCTCTAATGGCAGTAAGGCCAGTTCAATGGAGCATGTTTGATGATAAGACTGATTATGATCCGAGAAAGTACTTGGAACACTAATCTGAAATATTAAGGACACAAGGTGTAAAGGGTGGCTTCTCTTTGCAAAAATTACTTCATCCGGCTAATAGCATTTAGACCAACTTTCTTCTAGGGATGGCTTTTAATATATTTGTTCAACTGAGTGTTTTTACACATGGCAGCCAATTACATTATTCATCGAGACAGACCTGGCACAAGTCACCTTGATCGATGGGAAGAAGAGCAACGGTATTCAAATCAGAGCTAACAGCCAGTACTTCATATGGCCTCTCGAAGTAGATGGCTAACCTCCAGAGTTTTCACAGGTACTTCATCAAGAAGTATGTAACAACTTGGGCATGGGGATTACAAAATATTTTTTTTCCCTTGATTTGCGCACTAGTTCAGGAATATCAATTGTACAGTTTGGGGGGGAATGCATCATATAGGTGGCTTTTAATCATTCTTTACTATCCCCCCCCCCAAAAAAATTACTTCCCAGTTGTGCTTTTCTTCTTGGCTGATTATTATTTCTCCTTTTCCTTCCCTTTGCTCACTTTCAGTGTTAGTCAACTGTCTTTTACGTTTGCATATATTTTGACATATTTTCACATTGGAGGTTAGAAAGGACACGGTGTCTTCCTGCCCTTTTGAAGAAAAAAAAATCCCGATAATGAAAACATACCGAAGCCTCTCTTCTGCAACATCATTTTATTCTTTCTTTACTGAATTTGGGGTCCGTCCCCCCAATACGGGTGCTCTGTTTTCTGTGTGACAAGGTTTGTCATTTACTGCAATGGAAGGAGCACTGCCTGCATCTATTTTTCATGCACTGAGCTATTCTGGCCAATTAAGTGAATGGGGACTACTCTGTCAAGCTCAGTGGTTTAATTCTTACACCAAAGCTACCATTTGTGCAAGGAGATGGATCGTGGTGATGGTGTACTTCTTTCTCTTTGATACTCATGCAACTGTCGTCTGAATCAAACAGAGAACTACTTTTAAAATTGTAATAAATTTATTTACCTCCTACCTTGGTTCTTATAACCAAAACCACCAAAAGGGTTATTGCAGCCTTTCGTTTAAATAGTATCTGAATAATGTTTTGCAGTGAAACCTCACCATACCTACTCAGATGTCCTGATGAATTCATTGGTGCTTACTCCCTGGTAAGTGGGGTTAGCATTGCAGCCTTAGTTGCTACCGGGGAGCAAATCAAAATTGAATTCAGTGGGATTTACTTCTAAATGGACATGTGTAGCACTTTGCTGGAAGCCCTTTCATGGGATAATAAGAACATAAGAACGTTTTATGAGGGGCTTTCCTTGCAGCGGATCTGGAGGCCACAATGGGTACAAAATGCCACAGTTCATGCGGTGAGTGGTGCTCCTTAACATGTACATATGCCAGTGCTAGAGAACCTGCCCCAGCGGCCCATTCACCACTAAGCCAGTTTTTAGGTCCTGCCGTGTACATTTACAACCCTAAATAACTCTGGAACAGGTTCCCTGGAAATCTTTCCCTCCACTGCCTAGAAAGGGCATTAAAATAAGCAAATAGGACCTATCAAGTTTTGCAGTCATGAAATTAAAAGATGCCTGCTTCCTGGGAGAAAAGCAATGACAAACCTAGACAGCATCTTAAAAAGCAGAGACATCACCTTGCCGACAAAGGTCCGTATAGTTAAAGCTATGGTTTTCCCAGTAGTGATGTATGGAAGTGAGAGCTGAACCATAAAGAAGGCTGGTCGCCGAAGAATTGATGCTTTTGAATTATGGTGCTGGAGGAGACTCTTGAGAGTCCCCTGGACTGCATGAAGATCAAACCTATCCATTCTGAAGGAAATCAGCCCTGAGTGCTCACTGGAAGGACAGATCCTGAAGCTGAGGCTCCAATACTTTGGCCACCTCATGAGAAGAGAAGACTCCCTGGAAAAGACCCTGATGTTGGGAAAGATGGAGGGCACAAGGAGAAGGGGAAAACAGAGGACAGGATGGTTGGACAGTGTTCTCGAAGCTACTAATGAGTTTGACCAAACTGCAGGAGGCAGTGGAAGACAGGAGTGCCTGGTGTGCCTGGTCCATGGGGTCACAAAGAGTCAGACATGACAAAACAACTAAACAACAACAACAACAAAGTTTTGCCAGGGCTTGTGGTAATGATTATGAGCTTTTGGTAACATGGAGGAGGAGCACTCACACTTTACACTGTGGGTGCCCTTTGTGGGATCGCGGGTGGTGCTTCGGACCCCAGGGAACTTGCCAGATGTATGGGTTGGCCTGCCTCTCAATGTTATTCTTTGGAGGTTCATGCCCGGCCACTGCTGGGAGGTGGGGCCAGTTGCATAAATAGGGGGTGGAGCCGGTAGCAGCCAGGCAGCCGACTCAGGAGCTTCACCCACTCAACCCTCCCTTTGTTTCATGTTTTTTGTTTGCAGGTTAACATTTTTTTCTTCCAGTTTAGCGGGTGCTGCTACGGTCTTTGAATGGTTGCTGTTGAAGAACTGGGAAGAAATTTCCCTGCATTGGCAGGTTTTGTCTTCCCCGTAAGCAACTTTGGTGGTTTAAGGCCTTGGGTGGAATCCTTTAGTCTTTTCTTCCCTAAAATGGGGGGGGGCACAAAGTGGTCTCACCCCACCCCTGCGGTGGCGATTCCAGGGTCCTCTCTTTCAGGGGTTGTAATATAGGTGTCACTGGCCATACACTGAAAGGTTGTCAGTGGACTACTCTTCTTGCGGGGATATGGGGTGGGCTGCCTGTGTATATATGCATCTTGCAGGGCATCCCCATATCCCATTAACCATGAGGAGCTCCAGTTACCCCGGCTGGGGGGCTGGAAGGGTACACGCCCTATGCCTAAGCCAATGTCTTCCTACTTTTGAAAGTTTAATAAAGTTGTGGCCAATTTTAATTCCATAACACATTGCCAGAGTTATTATTCTTTTATGGTGGTCCCTGGGGGCTGGGGCGGTCGCCGCCTGGTCACGCAAAGGCCTTTTCATTTGTTGAAATGTTTTAATGGAATAGTTTTACTGTGTTATCTGAAGGATTGCTAGGCTGCATCCTGTGTTTCTCACCTGCTTGGAGTTAGAATCTGGGCCCCAGACACCAGCGCTTGCCTGCAGATAAGTCAAGCCATTTTGCCTCCCCCAGAGTAGCCTGATAAGGCAGATGAGAAACAGGTGGGATGAGACACAGCGGTTGGCTTTGAGGCATCAAAATGCTTTATAACTCCAGAGGAAATGAAGGGGTTGAGAGAAGAGTGCTTAGTTGAGTGACAGGCAAGTAAAGAGAGAAATCTTGGAGGAGCCGGTGTGACTGGCTAGCAACATGGAGACATAGAAGTCTGCAGGCAGTACTGAACTGTTCCCACACCTTGGGTTGACTAGAAGGAGATTGGAGTAACTAGTGGACCGTAGGCCATGCCTGAATAGGGGAGTCCTCTTGTATTGAAGAGACTAAGCCAGGGGTCCGCAAACCTTTTCAGCAGGGGGCCGGTCCACTGTCCCTCAGACCATGTGGGGGGCCGGACTATATTTTGAAAAAAAATATGAATGAATTCCTATGCCCCACAAATAACCCAGAGATGCATTTTAAATAAAAGAACACATTCTACTCATGTAAAAACATGCTGATTCCCAGACCATCCGCGGGCCGGATTTAGAAGGTGATTGGGCCGCATCCGGCCCCGGGGCCTTAGTTTGCAGCCCCTGGACTAAGCAGTAGCACAGATGTCATCTCTTTGCCCTAGGAAGCTGGGACAGTTCTAGAAAAGCAAGAGGAGCATTCCCTGCTCTCCTTCTCCATGCTGTGGTACCAAGGGAGGCAGAGCAAAAACAGCCAAACAAGGAACTATTGGACTATATTTACTGGATACTAGCTAGCCATGGTTTCAAACATGGAGATGCCAGAGATTAATATGGGACCATGGAAAGCATGGAAAGTTGCATTTCTTCATCAGGAAGTAGAAGGGAGCTCTCTAGTCACACTACTGCTAAAGCTAAACTTGCTATTGCTGATGCATAGGGTTGCCAGACTCAATAGAGGACAGGACTTCTGTGCCTTTAATTGCCCTGCTCTCTTGAGTCTGGAAACCTTAAAGAGAAACCAGCAGACTCTTTGCTTGGAAATTAAACAAAGGGTCTGCTGGTTTCTCTTTAAGGTTTCCAGACTCAAAAGAGAGCAGGGCAATTAAAAGCACAGAAGTCCTGTCCTCTATTGAGTCTGGCAACCCTACTGATGCATGACATGAAGCAAAGGAAAACTAGAGAGGTTGTTATTACAGAAAAAGTTGAATGTTTGGAGAGAAGAAGAAGTGGCAAGCAAAGAAGTCAAGTGGGCCTACGAATGAAGCATGGATATGTGTGTAGCAATGCCCTGTCAGAAGGAGCAGACATATCAGCCCAGGATACATGGAAGGACTGGGAAGAAGTTCTAGCATTTGGGCACTCATTGGTTTCAGAGAAGTCTGGGCCTTTTTCATGGTCACATCACAGAGGCAAAAGTTTTGTGTTGCTGCACAGTTCTATAAAGCTCAGTGGTTACCCCACTGATAAACTTTATTTACTGATGGTAAATAAAGAATTGACACATCAAAGAATAGACACATCAAAGAACAGATTTGGACCTTCATTGTTGGTAGTGGCTTATGCAGCCCTGTTTAGGGAAGCTTTTAATGTTTAATAGATGATTGTACTTTAATATTCTGTGGAAGCCGCCTAGAGTGGCTGGGGAAACCCAGCCAGATGGGCAGGGTATAAATAATAAATTTATTATTATTATTATTATTAGTATTAGTATTATTATTATTATCCATTTACGATGTCCATAAAAAGCTGCTGGGAAATACTTTTTGCTGGGCAATATAGACATAGCTGCCAAGTCTCCCGTTTTTCGTGGGAAACCCCCGTATTTTAAACCATTTCCCGATGGCAGCCCGGATTGGAAAAAAATCCCGTAAATCCCCCGGATTTCCTACCTGCCAGGGAGGCTCCATTTTGGGTCCTGGCGCCACCCGATTTCCGGTGCCCAGACATGGGTAGCGCGGCACCGGAAGCCGCTACTATGCATGTCCAGACATGCGTAGAAGCGACTTCTGGTGCTGCTCCGCCCATGCCTGGGCACCAGAAATCGGGCAGAGCAGCACCGGACGTTGCTTCTACGCATGTCCGGACATGCGTAGAAGCGGCTTCCGGTGCCGCGCTACCCATGTCTGGGCACCGGAAATCGGGCGGTGCCAGCGCCAGACATGCGTAGAAGCGACTTCCGGTGCTGCGCCACTGCTGATCCCACATTTTTCAGCAGGAGACTTGGCAGCTATGAATATAGAAACATGTGGCATTAAAAATGATGCAATAGTCCTTTACATGGACATTTCCTTGTGCATGGGAGACATCACAGAGAACAAAAGCTCACAATCCATCCCAAACTGGCACCGAAGCACTGGTGTTTTTTCTCTCCTTTATCACGGCATACATCTCTCGCTTGCAAATTGACAGGGAGTTCATCCAGCATATTTAAAAAACAGGGGTCTGACATTCTGCTCCAGTGCTTCTCGGCAAGTGATCTGTCAAGAAAAGCAAACATTTTCAAATAATTACATTTACAACTACATTTATATTCAGTTCTTTCCAGGTTTCTGACTTTTGTCATGGATTTTGACACCTACTACACATCTTATTTTTGCCAGCTGTGACTAACACTCTAATTTCTGACTTCAATAATTCAAAAGCTACGTTTGTGGCATTTGTATGAAAGTGACAATATTTAATTCTTTTCATGCCTCTTTGTCATATTGACTTGAGCTTTTGGGCCAAGTTGTATGACCAAAGTCGGCACACTCAGAATGTAGGTTAAGTGGATCCAGGTAAAAGATGTGATTGCTTCAGCTCTCATCCACAGTCACGTTTGCTAAAGGCATCTTTACTGCATCATCAGAAAGTTCCCAGTTGCAATGGTTTGGAATTAGCCTTCATAATTAGTTGTTCGTAATGAAGCCTTCTGCATTCCATTGGTAAATAGCTCACATAGTCAGCAGAAACCTACCTGCCAACTGTCTACAGAATCTGTCACAGAATCATAGAATTGTAGAGTCCTCATCATAGTAGACATTGTGTGCAATTGTCACTTCAAGGAACCACGTGTAGCTAAATTGCAGCTAGGAAGCCAAATCATGTGCAATACTGAAATATACTCATTCTGTAGTGACTTCATGCTCTTTATTGCAGCTTGTGAAACAGTGAATGAAATGCCCCCCAAACATCAGGCTTTTATATATATTATTTAGACAATGAGTCCCATCTGATTGGCTGATTCTGCTTCCCTCCTGGAGCCTGATTGGTCTTTTCCTGCAGGCCAATCAGTTGTTGCATTCTACGATCCTACCGGCCTAATAGGCTGATTAACTTCTTCCTGGAGCCTGATTGGTCTTCTCCTACAAGCCTGTCAGTTGTTGCATTCTAGGATCCTCCTTGCCTATTGTTCTAGTACTTAACAAATACTGACTCTTTACTTGAAATTAAAATGGTGTGCAAACACTTGTTAAACTATTCATAAGGCTTTTATTTGCAGAACATATAGCTAAAGAAGAATATATGTAAAGTATTTACATGCACCATAGCTGCCAAGTTTTCCCTTTTCTCGCGAGGAAGCCTATTCAGCATAAGGGAAAATCCCTTTAAAAAAGGGATAACTTGGCAGCTATGACATGCACATGCTTATCCAAGCATGGGCTTAGTTTTTCTTAGTTGAGGGTTACAGATTCTTCCTTAAACATTCAAACAAATTTTGTGTTTTTCTCTCTTTCCAGTACTTGCACTGAGCCTTCTGTCCATTACCCAGCCAGACCATGCGGTTCCTTCTGAGAGGTTTCCACTTTCTCCTTCCAGCAGACCTCTCCTTACTGCTTCTTTGGGAGAACATCAACTTCTGTATTTCTGTCGCATTCATTCACACAAACACATTAGCCCTCCTCTCCTCTACTGCATTGAGAGAGATATATATCTCTAACACAGTCTCTTCTTCAGTGTTTATGGAGATGCAGCCATTGCACATAGCTGCCAAGTTTTCCCTTTTCTCGCGAGGAAGCCTATTCAGCATAAGGGGAAATCCCTGTAAAAAAGGGATAACTTGGCAGCTATGGCCATTGCAGTCAAGTCACTCTCATCCACAAAACAAAATGGAGAATGTAATAAGATACCCATTTGACCAGAGTTAGCCAATCAGACAAGAGTTACTGGGCATTTCAGACTTAAACACACATTAATACATTTAAGCATTCCCAATTTCAGTACTTAAATCATTATACTTAACACCATGTGCATATCTGCACACAAAGAGAAAACAATGGCCACTTGGTATGGCTAAGGACTCGAGTTACTCAATAAATTGTTCTCCCACATTCAGATTCCAAATAAATTGTAAGCATTAGCAGTAACGATCCCTAAATGGTTGGAATTCAGTGATGTAGACCAGGGGTCTCCAAACTAAGGCCCGGGGGCTAGATGCGGCCCAATCGCCTTCTAAATCCAGCCCGCGGACATTCCGGGAATCAGCATGTTTTTACATGAGTAGAATGTGTCCTTTTATTTCAAATGCATCTCTGGGTTATTTGTGGGGCATAGGAATTTGTTCATATTTTTCAAAATATAGTTCGGCCCCCCACAAGGTCTGAGGGACAGTGGACCGGCCCCCTGCTGAAAAAGTTTGCTGACCCCTGATGTAGACCCTACCCTTAAATCTCAGGTGCCAGACTCCTATTATAATGTGCTAGATTCTGATTATAGTCAGAAACACCAGTGCAAATACAAAGTTATCATTGGAATTCATTTGTTTCCCTTATCAGCATTGCTGATGAACATGCTCATACCTATTGTAGCTGTTTTTTGTTTTTCCAGCACTAGGCAGATTGACATTGACATAAGTTTTTCATGTCATTTATTTGCACACAAATGAAAAACACATCCCTCCTGACAGTTTCAGCTGGTGGATAGCTTTGACGGGCAGTAAGTAGAGATGACAGAGGGTAAAATACAGAGTAATTACATGGCATTTGAAAAGATAAGCAGCCACAGGTAGTTGAGTCGCAATTGTTCCTTTTCCAGGGCCATCCATTTGTGGCAGCAAATGGAAAATAAAGAAAGAAAACAAGCAAAATGACCTCGATTCTTTTTAGCTGCACTGCTGAGCCAATAGCTCAAGGTGAAAACCCTTTACCAGCAATCAGAAATAGCATTTATGGAACACAACTTCCCCAAGCATGGGAATAGTCGCTATCACATGGTATCTTGCTCTCCTGAAGATCAGCTATCACACGCTTGAGCTTTGTTATCACAGGAACACGTTGCTCATCAGAGGGAACAAGTCCATTAAGTGGAAGGCTTGATCAATGTCACTTCAGCTGGTCACGCGAACTATCACTCATTTTATGGAAGGAACATAACTACAGCTGCACGACATGCTGGGATTGGTCCTATTTTGAGAAGCTGAGCCATAATGGGATGGAATTATCTCAATCAAGGTTATTTTAGAACGTTGTTGTAAATGCCAACCACCTGCTGTAAAGTTTGGAGATTTTATTTTCTCTAGTGTGAAAGATACATAAGGACTCTCTTAACTTCCTTTTAGGTACAGTAGTATTTTTAGCTGCTCCCTTTTTGGCACCTCTGCTTTGAATATGCATTTATCATGCCTTTCTCTAACAGAAGAACAGATACTCGGGTCGGCGAGAAAGCCTCCTTTCCACTTCTTCTGGTGCCACTGTGCTTATTTTTGGGCTTCAAAAAGGGTAAAAGTGTCTATGGAACATTGGTTTTCTAGTCCTAGTAAACTTGCCCATTGCAAAAAGCTACATGACCTGAGCTGGAAGGCACCAGAATATATCAGGTTGAATTCACTCTTAGTCAATCCCATTTATTTCAGTAGGTCTTTTGCGTGTTCAGACCCAGAGACCTCCCCCTCTAAATAAACACACATTTGACTCAAATTTTAGTTTTGGTTTTTGGCAGAATTTAGGCCACAACTTTATGGATTACAGAAATTGAGTTATTGCATAGGCTCTGGTTCAACTAGCTCCCTGCACCCTTGCAGGGAGCACTGACCCAGATCTCTATCATAGGTCAGCCAAGGGTGAACACCTGAGGTAGGTATAAAGCCCGGGAACAGACTATGTCCACTCCCCCAGGTGCTCCCCTGGACTCAGGCATGGGCACAACCCACTCTTGGAGGTTGATCAAAGCAAGTTGAGTCCCTGGATTCCTTTAACGGGATACCCTTCACATAGGGATTGCAAGACCGTTCTCCCATCCCTATCACCTGAACCAGTGCCTTTCCGCCAACCTTACAAGTTGTAACGATTTGCTATGCGGCAGGCGAAACCCAAATGGCACCAGCCAATCAGCCAAGTGGGGAAAATTCCTGCCGTGCCCCTGTCCCAACGACAGACGACACATGACAGCATAGCAAGGTCAATCACAAAATGCCCTAAATATAGGGAGAGGGGGACGGGTGTTCTGATGCATGCGCTGAAAGAGGAAGCTCTGGGTCACATGCATAGGTATTTATAGGTCCCTTGGTCCATTTAGACTGCACCCCATTGGCCAGATTATACCCAGCAACAAGGGACCTACCAATCGGGTGTTGTGGCTGTCCAATAGACCCATCCACAACCAGGAGGTCAGTCTCCAGATCTCACCGCAATACGTGCCCTCTTTTAGGGAGGACACGCTTTCTAAACATGACTAGGCCCCCAACTTAGGCTTATGCTATAATACACCACATTAAACAGTCACAGCCAGGGCCGGATTTAGGTTTGATGAGGCCCTAAGCCACTAAAGGTAATGCGGCCCTTTATATATCCAGCTGTCCTTTGTCAACAACAAATTGTCACTGTTTTTTTGTGTGTTGAATATATGCTATATGATAATTTATGGACCTAATAGGTATCTAACCAGTGATATTTTTAGGGAGCAAGCTAGTAACATAGATGTCAATTTTCCCTTTTCTCATGAGGAAGCCTATTCAGCATAAGGGAATCTCCCTTAAAAAAAGGAAGAACTTGACAGCTATGGCTAGTAAACAGGGCCCATTACTTACACCATAGGAGCCTATCACAACACAAAACACTTGCTGTATGTAGCTTTTATTTTATTTGTTTTTTATCTTATATAATGTACATCCAGTGGGGTTTTTTCCCTTTAATTTTTTTGGGGGGAGCCCCAAGATAGTGCGGCCCTAATCTATAGCTTGTTTAGCTTATACATAAATCTGGTCACAGCTTCCTCCAAAGTAACCCGGGAAGTGTACTGTAGTTTGTTAAGGGTTATTAGAGTTCTTAGTAGGCCCCTATTCTATCACAGATCTGGAATTCCCAGAGTGGTTTAACAATCAATTCGTCTTCCCAGGGAACTCAGAGAATTGCAACCTCAGAGTAATATAACATTTTCCCCGTGCAAGAGCTCAATGGGTATTTACTCTGCACAGGCAACAAGTTGGTGTGAATTGGAGTTTCTCAGACTTTTTTATTATTATTATTCTGTCAGTAAGTATATTTTCAGATATGGGCATCATACTCTGGAAGCCAGTTTTCTGGAATCCATAATGTTGCCGGAATATTAATAGCAAGTTACATTTCCCTATGGTGATGTAGGTTTAAACAACGGTCCCCTCCAGTTAAGTGGGCTTGCTTTTCCATGCATCTTCACCCAACAAGAACCCAAGAATAGCAAGCACATTATTTTACCCTTGTACAACTATCCCCCCCCCCACAATTCTGCTGCACCCTAGGTTGCATTTAGAGTAGCTTGTAATTATAGGATTCTCTTTAATTACCCTATTCTCATTCAGTGTCCCTAAATTAGAAAGCAACAGAGCTGAAACAAAGTGCCCAGTTCAAGTTAATGAGCCAAATGCGAGAATTTGTGCATGTGAGTGAATACATGAATCTGAAATTTGTATATCCATACAAAAGTTTGTTAGTTCGTTTTTCCTTCATTCACTCATGAATGTGAAATGCAAATGCATGTCATTTGGCCATTTCGGTAATTAAGTCACATGCAATGTAAAAACAACAGCAGCAACCCAACAACTTAAATCGTCTTTTCAGATGTCTCTAAATACTATAGCCAATTGCAGGCAGCCTGATTATTTGCTTACAGCATGGGTTCCTTTGTACATTTGGGGAGGAGGACACAGACATTGATTTGGGCCCAGCACCAGCTGAAAAGAATTATGGAAATAGACTAGACTTTGGGTGGGAGTCGTTATTTCACCACAATCCCTTTCAGTAGGCAGAGGATCTGACATCACCCTCTGGCACTCCTAGGCAAGTATTTGAGGGCATAGATAGATGGTTGGTTGGTTGGTTGGTAGGTAGGTAGGTAGGTGAGTGATAGACAGATAGATAGAATCTTTATTTGTGTCAACCACAAGCCATAGCAAAGGAATAAAATACAGATATAACTAATTGGTTGGCTATACAAAATACATTCTAGGAATTTAGTTCTGTACAAATAAAAGAGTTAATAAGTGCGCTTGACCACAAATAAAATATATGAGTGACTGGACTGTCTTTACTTTCTTTCATTAATAAAGATTAGTCACGTGGTAGGTCTTATTCTAATTGGTAATCTTGGTTTGCAAGAAGTAAAGACACTGTAGCAGTGGATGAATGACCTGGTAAGTATAGATAATAAAAGAGGGATAATAGCCTCGTTACACATATCTTTATAAAGAGAACAAGCTAGCAGAACATGCACTACTGATTCAATACTGCCGTCTCCACATGGACATCAACATTTTTCAAGTGGAATTTGATGGAAGTGACCCTCGAGTACAGCTGACGGCAGTACGTTCAATCTTGCATAGGTAAAAGCATGTTCTGTATTTTAAAACTGTTTAGCTTTGCAGGTAGGATGCAAATGTGTGGAGGAGACTGGGTGGGGGAAAATATATGAGGGCATATTGGCGCACAGATGTGGACTATGATACACACAAATGTCACATGGTAAGTAGAAATTTAGTACGAAAAAAGACCACAAGTGCACTTACATAATATATAGTAAAAATCAGGGCCGGTTCTACCATTAGACAGAGTGCTGAGGCAGTTGCCTTAGGTAGAAGATGCAACTCTACCCCCCTGTGTCCCCTAACCTAGCCTGCTCTGCACATCCTAAACTAGTCTACTGGGGGGAAATGATTAAAGCCGACCATTTATCTAAAGAAATCCAGAGGTGAGAAGTTAAAATGATTAAAAACTGTTCCATTAAAATGAATAAAAGGTATTTAATTGGGAAGAGAGTATTAACTCCCCAAACAGAGGTCATTAGGAATGCAGAAGACAAGGGCATGGTTACTCATGGCATGATAAGGACTACTGGTGTGATAAGACCTTTTAAACTTCATGCAAAGATGTGTGCATATAAAATTCACCACAGGATCACTGCTTTTGGCAGCTGTGGCAAACTTAAGTCTACTTCTGCCTGCCTTGTAGTGCCGTAGCTGGGGAAATGGTTGCAGACCATTTGCACACATGCAAGCACCTGAATTTAGGGAGAGGGCATCCACAGGTTTGGCCATGTTTCCTCTGCTCCAGGATAGGATTTCCAGTTGTTTCAAGGCTGAGTAGGTATTATTAATTTTGCCTAGCTGCAAATTGGCCGAGCTGGAAAGCTTATTTTTGCCTGTACTGGATTCTAGGGGAATTGGGGTTTAGGGGTCAGTGCAGATCAGTGGGCCAATTTGGTTGAATGGTCACAAGGTTGGCAGGAAGGAGAAGGAAAGGTTAATGTTAGACAAAGCAGAGTTTCCACAAGCCAGCTGCTCCGGGTTGTGGGATCCTTATCCTGGATATAGAATATTTGTCCTGAGTTGTGATTCTTTGGAATGTGGTTGGGTAGGAAGGCCTCCGACTATCCATAAGGTGGGCTTCAAGGCTTTGGGGTGGGCACGGGTTTGCTCATGCATGGTTGAAGTTAAGTGAGCCTCTTCTGATTTCCTCTGCAGAGATTATTAATGAAATATGGCCCCAACTCAACCCACTGCTTGTGCCTCACCTTGTTATTACCAGGTTTGTTGCTCAGTGTCATAATACATTCGGTAACACAAAGACCGCCATGGTTCTGATGGATAATAGGTCTGTATGAAGCAACCTTATTCTTCTGTTAGTAAAGGTAAAGGTAAAGGGACCCCTGACCATTAGGTCCAGTCATGACCGACTCTGGGGTTGCGCGCTCATCTTGCATTATTGGCCGAGGGAGCCGGTGTATAGCTTCCAGGTCATGTGGCCAGCATGACAAAGCTGCTTCTGGCGAACCAGAGCAGCACACGGAAATGCCGTTTACCTTCCCGCTGTAGCGGTTCCTATTTATCTCCTTGCATTTTGACGTGCTTTCGAACTGCTAGGTTGGCAGGAGCTGGGACCAAGCAACGGGAGCTCACCCCGTCACAGGGATTCGAACCGCCGTTCTTCTGATCAGCAAGCCCTAGGCTCAGTGGTTTAACCCACAGCGCCACCTGGGTCCCATTCTTCTGTTAGTAGGAAGTTAAAATCACAATTCAAAGAAATGAGACTGAAAGGAAGGATAGCAGGTAAACTTCCACAGAGACCAACATGCTCAAATCTGAGAAACAGACACAGTTTGGGAGCTTTGGAAAAGGAAGAATAACTGTAAACAAATTAATATTCAACTTTTCCAAGCCCAGAAACATTGCTTTAAATTAAAATGTGTGGTTTCCGTCCATTGCCTTTAATCAAGCTCACTTATAAGCCTGACAAAAACAGATAGTGTTATTTTGACTTCTAAACCAAATGGATAGTTGCCCTGTCAGATTGGGTTTGCCCAACTTCTCACAGCTGCCTCTGCTACATGTTCCAGTTGGTATTTGCTGTATCTCTAGTTTCAGTATCAGCAGTGTTTTTCATGGAAACAGTGGAGTTCGTGGGCAGCAGGCTTATTAAATGCTCTTTGTCCTGCTCTTCCCTGGATAGCTAGGACCATCTGCATTCTTGCTTAGCTGGGTCCCCAAATCATGTACAATTTATTAAAGAGGAAGGGGGTGGAAGGCGTAGAACAGAACCTCGGAGACAATTTCACACATCTGTTTCTGTGGGTGTTCTTTCATTCTTATTCATTTATAATTAATGAAAAATAATGGTGCTGACACAAGTTAATTACTATGAAAAATTGCAGTTTATGCTATTCATTATAATAATGGCAAATTACTTGAGACTTTCAAACACTATTCCTAACCAATTAAAAGAGTGAATAAAGAGTTCCCCTACAGTAAGTATTTGGTCTGTGTGAGTTCCCATTCAGGGATGCAAAAAAAGGAACACCCAATATTTTTCATTAGCAGAAGACACAATGCCAGGAAGCGATATTAATCACAAAGTTCTACATCTGAAAGGATAAAATGGAGAGAAAATTGAGCATATGTTGGTGGAGCAGAGAAGGTCAGAACAATATGCAAAGGTAAATATTCCCTTCGTAGGTTTCAACAAAAAAGGCAACTCTGCTTGGTAACAATTTCAATTTAAATAATTGGAAATAGTGTCTTGTCTTTACGCATACACATGCCCAAAACAAAAATCAAATTACTGATTGCAAAATAAGCAATTAATATTCTCCTAATTAGGCCATGCAAATTAGGGAAATGTTTCTTCTACAAGTTATTTTCTTATGAAGCCATAAATTGCAAAAGTAAATGGAATATTCTTCAGATAATTAAGGATAACTTATGGATGAAACATACTAATGATGTCTAATGTGTGTAAGTAAATGAACGTGCTGAAATAAACTCCACTGGCATCCTTTGGTTTGGCATAAGCTTTAATTTGTCTCTTTTAAATGTGATGGTGGGGGACAAAATGCCCATCTGGAAATCTGAGATGGGCATTTTGCCCCCACCAACATATTTTAAAAGAGACAACAGTAATACGTATGATTTCATCTGATTTCATGCCAAAACAAGTTCTAGTACATCAAAATATATGCTGATGTCATCCGCATATATGTGCTAACAAATGATATAATATAATTAAAGCAAGATTCTGTGGCTCTGATCAAAACCGCATAAGGCATGTGCTGGGGAAAAATGTGTGCATTATCCTGACTCACAGTACAAAACCCATTATCCACCAAAGTGGGGAGGGGACCAGCAGCCAACAGACTGATCACTTTCCAAGAGATACATTTCTTGGATCCTTCTACCCCCGGTAGCGTGTTGGTGTGCATTTCGTCATACAATTATTTATGTCCCTTCCTTTTGTTTCTGAAAAAGGCCTCCAAGGCAGCTTACAACATTAAAAGAATACAACACAAAAGGTTTCCAAAAGCATGCATGCAGTCGGAGCAAAAAACCAATCCATTTAATCAGCATGAATTAAAAACTCGTCAGAGGAAGAAGAGTGTTTGAACTAACCAGTGAAAACATCAGGGGGGCAGCTTGACCTCTCTGGGGGGGACTGTGTCATGGTCAGGGTACCAAAACCAAGATGGCCATCATGGTGTGTGTGAATGAATGAATGAATGAATGAATGAATGGAACTTTATTTGCATCAGCCATCGACCATAGCAACAAAATAGCATTGTGATATACACAGAACAAAATAAAAAGTCGATTATATAAAACACAGTTTAGGGTCCTGAATCAGCAGTCAAATAGTGGACCTTATTCTGATTGCTCCAGCTAGAAACCTTGCAACCTTTGCATTCATCTGCTCCTCTTCATCTGCCAGGAGAAAAGACACTGTGGCAATAGTTGGGTGACCCGGAATGAACAATAACAGAGGGGTGATAATCTCATTCCTCATGTCTTTATAAAGAGTGCATGTGTGTACTATGTTTGGGAATTGGTGTCTGACACATTGCTGGATGGGGGACAAATGCGATTCTGCTCACATTTAAAGGCATACTTACCTAATTAACACTTTATGAAGCAATATGTGACCCAAAACACAGCCATATTTTGGAATTTGTTTTAATGTATTTTTAATCTTTTGTTGCAAGCTGCCCAGAGTGGCTGGGGAAACCTGGCCAGATGGGCGGGGTATAAATAATAATAATTATAATAATAATTATTATATTTGCACTTATGCAGATATTGCAAGCTAAGTATATTATTCTATGGATCAGTCTTTCCTCCTTTCGAAATATAGACATTGTATTATTCTCTTCCTCAGTTCGCTTTGCGTTTTCAGACACCATTTCTCACAGCTCAGGAACATATGTGTTGCACTGCAATGATGCTCACATGGGAATTTTAATCTCCACTACAATAAAAAAAAATTAAAAACCTCATCAAAGGTGCCTCATTCATCTTCTATATAATAAGCACAACTAATGGAATACTCTTTTCTTTGAATATGTTATGTGTCAACCACCAGGTAAAGCCCAGCTGTGCCACTGAATTTCATCCTGTGCTTTTGATATTTATTATTACATGAAGAGATTAAAGGAGGTATAGTATAATTCCAAATATGGCTCATTAGCATTTATATTGCTGTGATATTATCAACATTTATTATGCGTATCCAAACATCTTTGGTATGGAAGAGGGGTAACATATATGATAGCCTAATAATGTGATCTGAAACAGTAGCTTGAGTCCCACTGAAATGAATAGAGAAGCCTGGATTGGCTTCAGAACAATTATTTCAAGTAAATTTCTATGAACCTTGAAGGCCTTAAAAATAGTTCCTATATTGGTTACATTATTGGAATATTGGATACATTGCACTGGAAAAAATATAAATTTTGTGCTGAATATTCCATTCCATTCTAATATGTTTTTTTTAAAAAAATGCATTGATTTCGGATTATACAATCACGCAAAAATCATATCCTCCAATGCAATCAAGCTGTCCCCAATTGCTGGCTGGGACTGATGGAAGTTGTAGTCCAAAACATCTGGAGGGAATCACACTCTGAAAAGCTGTTCAATTCCTTAACCATTAATTCCACAAGATAGTAATGCTGAGGGATAATGCAAAATGTCACCAAACATCAAAGTTGCATGCACTTTTGCCCTCAACCCTGGACTTGAAATAATGAGCACAATTAACTTTGTTCAAAAATAACAACATTCACAGGTTGATCCTTTGCAAATAAAGCCTTTTGATTTTCAATTTATATACTCCAAGCCCACAATCGATTCCATCCATTATTTTAATCAATTGTACAGATGCACACAATCAAGGATTAATATTGGGAGGTCTTATTGATTCATTAATTAAGTCTATGATCAACAATGGCATAGCGCTTTGAAGGGTTTGTAAAATGTCTGCTTGAAATGGGGTGGGGAGTTTGGAGTTCTCTTCCACCTACTCTGTTCTGTTTCTCCTATTACTGAGCCAGCGGGGGGGGGGGGCAAGAGAAATTTCACATGAAATATTAAAATAAATACATCTCTTCATAAAATTCTAATTAGCTTTTCATTGGCTCTCACGAGGGTGCATGCTGTATATTTATAAGCTGTTGCCACTGAGTGATAGCTGGGAGGGGGGGGCTCACTGCAAAATAGTGTTCGAGGAGAAAATAAGAAGCTCTAGTAGCCCATGGAGGGAAATAATACCATTGTTTTGTGCCAAGTCTTCTGTACAGGACAGAATCACGACAGCTGCACTTTATGCACTGAGCTCTCTCAAATTCTTGTATAGGTGGTGTGTTCTGCACTTATGAAGTCTCCTCTGAGGACTGAGGGGAAGGCAAGACCGGTAAGGAAGTAAATAAGTCCTCTGTCAACCCTTAGCCAGTTATTAAAAGGGGAATAGGTTCAGGGCCATCAAATGAATGTACATCTTGACACTTCTTACAGTTACATTATGGGATTTGCTGCCACAGGGTGCAGTGATGGCCACCAACCATACCTGCCAAGTTGCTGTCAGAGAAATAAGGGACCAGGCCGGAAATAGCAGACCGGAAGTAGCTCTGCCACCATTTTGGAACTGGGCGGAGCATGCTCAGAAGTGACTTTTGATGCTGCTTTGCCCAGTTCCAAAATGGCCGCCGCACCAGAAGACGCACTGCAGCCATTTTGGAACTGGGCAGAGCAGCATTAAAAGCCGCTTCTGAGCATGCTCCACCCAGTTCCAAAATGGCCGCCGCGTCAGAATAAACCGGGGGGAAACAAAAAAATCCATTTTTTTCAGCTAGGAACAGCTGGAAAAATGGGGATTTCCCGGGGAAAATGGGAGACTTGGCAGCTATGCCACCAACTTGGGTGGCTTTAAAAGAGGATTAGAAAAACAAACAAGCAATGAAGGATAAGGCAACCAATATCTGCTAGCCATGATGGTTATATTCTCCCTCCATTGTTGGAGCAATATGCCGCTGAATGCCAGTTACTAGGAACCGCAAGTGGGGAGAGCGTTGCTGCACTTGGAGCTTGCTTATTGGCTTCTCATTGGCTTCTGATTGGCATCTGTGAGAACAGGATGCTGTTCTAGAAGGGCTTTGGCCTGACCAGCAGGACTCCTCCTGTGTTGTTCATAAAGCCACACTCCCATACCCACTAACATACGCTGTGATGGGATATAGTAGAAACCATATTCCTAGAGCACAATTCAAAGTGTCGGTGCTGACTTTGAAAGCCCTAAACTGCCTCGGCCCAGTATACCTGCAGGAGCATCTCCACCCCCATCGCTCAGCCCAGACACTGAGGTCCAGCTCTGAGAGCCTTCTGGCAGTTCCTTCCCTGCAAGAAGTGAGGCTACAGGGAACCAGGCAGAGGGCCTTCTCGGTAGATGCCCTTCCATCAGAGGTCAAGCAAATAAACAGCTATCTGACTTTTAGAAGACATCTGAAGGCAGCCCTGTTTAGGGAAGTTACAGGTAGGTAGCCGTGTTGGTCTGAGTCGAAGCAAAATAAAAAAAAATTCCTTCAGTAGCACCTTAAAGGCCAACTAAGTTTATATTTTGGTATGAGCTTTCGTGTGCATGCACACTTCTTCAGATACACAGCTCACACCAAAATATAAACTTAGTTGGTCTTTAAGGTGCTACTGAAGGAATTTTTTTATTCTGTTTAGGGAAGTTTTTCATGTTTGATGTTTTATCGTAGATTTAATATTCTGTTGGGAGCCACCCAGAGTGGCTGGGGAAAGCTAGCCAGATGGGCAGGGTATAAATAACAAATGATGATGATGATGATGATGATGATGATGATGATGATGATGATGATTCCTTGGCCAAGGAATACTATTTTCTTTGTCTGATAAGTGTTCTCTTAAGATCATAGTCAGATGCCTTTCCCACCACTTGCTCCCTCTATCCTTATAACTAAAGATGCCAGGAACTGAACCAGGGGTTTTCTTCATAATATAAGAACCTGCTAGATCAGGCCAATCTAGTCTATCATCCTGTTCTTACAGTGGCTACCCAGATGCCTGTTGGAAGCCCGCAAGCAGGACCTGAGCACAAGAGCCCTCTCTCCTCCTGAGAAGCCATTGGTACTCAGAAGCATTACTGCCTCTGACCATGGAGGCAGAGCATAGCCACCTTTAAACCAGGCTTCCACAAACTCGCCCCTCCAGATGTTTTGAGACTACAATTCCCATCAACCCTGACCACTGGTCCTGCTAACTATGGATCATGGGAGTTGTAGGCAAAAAAACATCCGGAGGGGCGAGTTTGAGGAAGCCTGCTTTAAACTATGGTACCTCCTGCAAATCACTTGCCTCTGTGTTTCATATCTCAGGTTCAGTTTTCTGCACATCTCCGGTGACAACACAAATGGGTGTTGAGGAATAAACATCCAGTAGATTAAGCTGTTTTCTTCTTGTGCCAGACTTATATTTAGTGTGTGCAATGTAAGGACAGAGGAAACTGCTAAATGCTATTACGGTTCTAGGAAGCTTGTAAATTCCGTTAACGTCATCTGAGAGAATAATAGTTTAGCAATCACTGTTCCTTTTTTATAAAATAAAATAAAATAAATGGTATTTCCCTAAGGTACTATTCAGTTGCTTAAACAGGAGCTCAAAAGTAGTATTGTGTTAGAATACACTTTTAAGAGGAAATTTGCATTTTTGAGCAAAATGGAGCTACACCCCATATACAAAAACAAACAAAAATATGTATATGCACAGAAAGTTCGATAATAAATGAATTTTATTGAGACATATTAAAGCTACAGAGTTCCAGAAAAGCCAGATTCAGCTTCAGATGCAGTGAATCGCACATTAGAATTTGACAATCCAATGCCATTTGTAAAGACAAAAGAGAAGGTCTCTCAGATGCACAAAAGCCAGAGACAAAGTCAATGAGACCCATAAACAACATAAGAAATCGTGGACGTTATTAACAGTAATAGCAATACAATATGTAGCCATGGAAACACTGGTGAAATGAATTGAAAAGATGGTATATAGGAACATGTGTAAGAGAGACTCATATAAACTCAAAAAAAGTCCTTAATGAAGCTGAATCTTGGATAAGAATACTGTGGAGTAGTTGAAGAGCTCTCTGGATTATAGATCGTTTCATCACTTTATCAAAGCCAACTTTAAAATGAGAAGTTCCTCATGGTTGTCAGCTGAAAATAATGGGTTCTCTGATGTAAATCATCCAAGGTAACTTAAGTGGCACAAATTCCAGAATGGGGTTTATTGTTCCCCAGAAACTTCAATACAAAACCTAAATCCCAGAATTAGAAAGTGGCAAATAACTTTAGGATGATTTACATCAAACATGCTTTGGAAGAGATAGGGGGCCAAGGGGTCATTTTCTATTTCTATTCCTGTTCTGTTCCTCTTTCTATTGATATTAATAACACATCCACTACTTCTCCTATTATTCACATCCTTGCATATCTCACTGAAGCATGGCCAAACACAGGTTGAAAATCAATTTGTAGAAAGGCAGAAAGCTTTCCAAACACAAATACCCTTTTAAATGCGATTCTTATTTTAAACTCACAACCTGTTATTAAATAAAGAACATTAAGCTTTAATTCCATGCGATGCTGACCTTTTGAACACACTAATGGATTTTGGTTGTTTGGTCCCACCTGACCTGGTTTTTGCTGCCTGTTGTTTACTGCTTGCATTTGTTGTGAACTTGCGCAGGTTTTCTGCATTGTGTTAATTTGTTACATTGGTGCTGATCAATTAGCTTGAGAAAACTCTGTGTAGTGTTGATTCAATCATACAACAAGTATAATTTAATACAAATGCTGCTTTATACATTGATTTTGCCCAACTGCTCTATAGAATTAGTGTCACTGAAGAAGCCAGCCAAGCTGAACTAACAATATTAAGCATTTCTGCAATTTATCTCTTGATATAATGAACAGTAAATGATATAATGACCAACAAGATTAATGTTAGAACAAACATGATAGTTAGAATCACTCTGCACAAGTCCAACTCAAGATGCTGCCGAGCAACCAGTAATTTGGGGTGCATAATAGGCATGCTATTTGGATTTCATGGAAAGTATATAGACATATATTTAGGCTATAACAATATTTTAGCCGAGGATATGCTGGGCTTTTTACATTAGTGCTGCTAGTTGAATTTTAATGGGCACTCTAGAGGAGCCTAAATGGTATAAAATCAATGTATTTCATAAGCTTGCTTCACTAATTAGGAGACTCTTTCTGTTTATGAAGATGGAAATGTGCCCCAGTCTCAATGACTTAGTCATGATTCCACAAAGTAAAATAATTGGATTTATCAGAAAATTAGTATTACTATCAGTTCCTATTGAAGATGCAGTGGACACCGGGATTGATGCTACTAGAGAAAGGACATGGCGAGGGGGTAAATGGATGCACACCCTCATATAATTTATTTTAGTGTTATCTACTTCCATGGTCAGAGGTGCTATGCTTCTGAAAACCCGTTTCTGGAAACCACAGGAGGTGAGAATGCTGTTCTGTTCAGATTGTATTTGTGGACTTCCCATAGGCCAAGTGTGGGGAACATTTCACCCTCCCTATGTTGCTAAACTACAACTCCCATCAGGAGTTCCTGAGGCTGATGGGATTTGTAGTTCAGCAAAATCGGGGGGGTGGGGTGGGTCAAGGGTTCACCACACCAGTCATAGGCATCTGGTTGGTCATTATGAAAACAAGATGTTGGACTGGGTGGACCACTGGCCTGATCCAGCAAGCTCTTCTTCCATTCTTATGATGGGGCTGCTTTGCTCAATGGCCATTTACCACAGATGCATTCAGCAAGGAAGTTCCCCTTCCCCTTCTTTACATGACCTGGGACACCATTTTTATTGCTGGTCTTTTCTTTGACCACAGTGTGGTGTGTCTGAGTTGGCTTGCTCTGCAGAAAATAAACGAGCAGGTAGTCTAGGAGATTGGGCAACTGGTCTTTTTATACCTTCCAGCTCTGCAGCCTCGATCTGGTGTTACCTGGGTTGAATACCCTGTTGCCATGGATCTTGTTGTTCTCTATTCAAGATCTGTACTTGGAACAGCTTGTAGCTGTAATCTGCAAAAGAAAGGGAGAAAGTATACTATATTAGCACATATTGTTGGCAATTGTGTTGCTGTTCTCTGCTTTTTATGCAAGATTTTCTCCCCAAGCAGTGTATAATTACAGTCCACAATATGTATACTCTTTTAGGGATTTATGTGGAGGTGTTAATGACAGTCACTTTTAGTAAAATAAAAAAATTCCTTCAGTAGCACCTTAAAGACCAACTAAGTTTTTATTTTGGTATGAGCTTTCGTGTGCATGCACACTTCTTCAGATATCTGAAGAAGTGTGCATGCACACGAAAGCTCATACCAAAATAAAAACTTAGTTGGTCTTTAAGGTGCTACTGAAGGAATTTTTTTTATTTTACTTCGATCCAGACCAACACGGCTACCTACCTGTAACCAGTCACTTTTAGTGATTGAGAGGAAGAGGGGCAGAAGAAACTGCAGATGGACTCAGGAGTTAGCCGTTAGTAAAAATACTAGTACATAGAATCACTCCTTCTGATAATCTGGAAAACACTTTAAATCCCTGGCACTTGAACCTATAGTCTAGGTTCCAGGCTAGGGTTCAAAAGAAGCTAAAGATGGTCTCACAGCCTGGCTAATGAGATGCCGGCCTATAGAAGCATACCTTCTAGTGATAAAGTAGCTTGTTTTACTTAATTTGAATAATCAGTGCTTTTTTCTTTAAAAGAAAATGTTTAGGAGTACTCTCATTTTGACTCAAGAAAATCACCATTTTATAGTTCAAATTGGGAAAAATAAATACAGTAAATGGACAAAAGTACAAAGATTCACAAAATGTTTAGGGGTATACGTGCCCCTGCATCCCCCCTCCCAGAAAAAAAGCACTGTGAAGGATTATATCTACAGCTTTTGTCATTAATTAATTGTTTGTTGGAAGCTGTGGCAACGCAGTCAGATAGGTGAGCTACAATTATTATTATTATTATTATTATTATTATTATTATTATTATTATTAATTCCAAAATGGCTTACAACATATTGAAATAGTAAACTTTTGCTTACAGTTATATTGTTTTGTATTTTCATTGCTTGTTTTAATGTTCTATTGTTTTTAACAGTGCAATCCTATTCATGTCTGCTGAGAATAAGCTGGAGGACCCAGTGGCAGGACTGTCTTAAGCATATGCGGCACTGGGGTGCAAAGATCCGCCCGGCGCCCCCCTCCCCCAGGTTGCCCAGTCCCAGGCGTGCAGGAGGGCAGAGCCGGCCAGCCTCCTCAGCATCCCACTGGCTCGGTCACCCCCAAACTCACGGTGCAATGCTGCCCACAGCACAAGAGCATGCCGTGCGGCTCTGACCGACAGGCGGGCTCTTCCCCGGACTCAACTCTCGGCCCCTGGACTCTCAGCATGGTGCTCCTGAGAGCCCAGCACCCGGGTGCCACGCACCCCTAGCGTCTATGGGTAAAATGGCCCTGCCCAATGGAGTGGGGCATTGCCAGGCCATTACCCTCCCAACAGCAGCATCACTGCCACACCCGAGGTTAGGGTGGGGCAGGGTTGTGCCAAGGCCAGGGCTGTATCAGTGGAGTGCTCCCATTGCTGCACCCATCCTGTGCCAGCGTTACTGGCACCATGCCTCACCCTGCTCTATCTTGGTAAATGGCAGTGATTCGGTTGCTAAAATGCCAGCTGCTCCTGTAGGTAAATCACAATGGGTTCATTGGACTTATCTTAGGTAAGTAGTTTACTATTTCGTTATGCTGTCAGGTGATTGACAAGTGGGTAGTTCTGCCTTCCTATCAGTGCTGAACTGTGGGAGTGGGCATGGAAATGAGGTCAGGTTCAATTCCATAATTCTACTTATAAGCGTGGTGGAGGTAACAGACTCACAGACTACCCCATGGGATTTAGCCTTCAGTCAAAGTAAGCATCCCAAATGGACTTGTATTTGTAACTTCTGATTCTAGATTGATTTTTCATATGGACAAGACAGCACAGAGTTACCTAGCTTCCATTTTGGAGTGGGTTTTAATACCACATGGATAATTTCAGCTTTGAGCTGTGATACATTTCTGGTATCAGCTACCAGAATGTGGTAAATTTCAGCTATTATCAGGTAGAAAGGGAATGTTTAACAGAAATGTGCACAACATGAACCTAACAATTAAAAATTCACCTCATGGTGAAAACATTAACCTAACAATTGGTGTTTATAATCAGGTTTAAAACAAAACAAACACACAATAAAAGATCAGGGAATTCTGTTGCGTAAGCCATATTGAGTTGCTTTAACGTTTACTACTTAATCAATATATTGGCTTGCTAAGAGCAGCAAAGCTTATCAAGTTAAAGATTTTAATTGGACAATAGGCCTAATTAGAATGTGATAAACTCACACGAAGAGAGGAAAAGCAATAGTTGGCATGTTGTGACTTGTTCCTTTGCCTTGGCATTATGAGAGTGAAATGTTTGCTTGAGCCAGTTTCATTTCTGTTATTTTCAAGTGTCAGCTTTGTGTTCTTCTACCGTATATTCTTCAGCTCAGAGTTTTTTTTTACCCCCATGGACACAGTTTGAGAGTGGTATGGCTGCCCTCAGAAAGTTGCTGCCACGAGGGGCACACATATTCACAAAATGACTGCTGAGGTGGGTATGACTAGTTGCAAAACATTCATTTCACAGAAGCAAATTGAGCCTGAGAAGGCAGAGTTATAATCTGTGCTGCGAAACACAAAACTCATTTGAACCCTCAGTTTTCTTCTCCAACAGATGGCAAGCTGCCCATTACAGGGAGACAATTCTCTTTTTCTGTCTCTGGCAGGCAAATTCCATTTCACAGAATGGTTCAATATATCTCAGACAACAGCTGATCTCTTATATTGCTGCTCAGTCACCGAGGTCTTCAGGGGAAGCACTGTTAGTACTCTTGTGCATGGCTTAGATGTGTGGCTCATATCCACAAGGAGTCATGTGTTCAGAATTGTGGGCCCAATTTTGTGGAACTTCCTTCCAGATGAGGTCAAATAGACCTCCTTACTGATTTTTAAAAAATATATTATTCCAGGAGGCTTTCCAACTGAATTCTGACTTTACAATTTTAACTCATTTTTTTAAAAAATGGTTCTCTTGTATACTGCTTAAAGACAATTTTGATTAAGTAGCATACCAATTGCTAAAATAAATGAATAAATAGGCTATGCTGGTGGGTGGGTGGTCATGTTGAGGCTGGGAGCAGCCACATGATTTCAGAGCTAAAGACACAGGGCTGTTCCCAAGGGCGTACCCACCATGCGGCAAGTTAGGGCAGCTGCCCTACTCTAGAAGCAGGGCTGATGGGCAGAGGCGGAGCACAGCCCGGCGGAGCGCGAGTTCGCCATTCCCGCCGCACCGCGCCGCACCCTCCCTCCAGCTCCCCGGCGCGCCCTCAGGCAAGGCCAAGCGCGGCGGGGAACCAGGGAGTGTGGCGCGTTGGGCAGGAACGCTGAACTCGCGCTCCGCTGGGCTGGGCTCCGCCTCCGCCCACCAGCCCTGCTGCTAGGGAGGGGCACAGCCCAGCGGAGCGCGAGTTCGCCGTTCCCGCCCGCCGCGCTGCGCCCTCCCTCCAGCTCCCCGTCGCGCCCTCTGGCAAGGCCAAGCGCGGCGGGGAACCAGAGAGCGCGGCGCGGCGGGCGGGAACGCTGAACTCGCGCTCCGCTGGGCTGGGCTCCGCCTCCGCCCACCAGCCCTGCTTCTAGGGAGGGGCACAGCCCGGCGGAGCGCGAGTTCACTGTTCCCGCCCACTTTGTGGCCCCTCCCCTTCCGTGCCTTGGCCCCTCCCCTTGCCCCCCCTAGTTTTGATCCTGGGTACGCCCATGGCTGTTCCATGTGAGTGAGTGTTGTGTGAAAATGGCCCATGGAACGTCTGAATATGGATTTGTAAAAATCCAGAGGAGCAAAAGAATAACACTTTTGCTTTGTCATGCTTACACATGCCCAGATCGGTGAAAAGTTTCTCAGATTTCACAATTGAGCTGTCCGTCCACCCAGCATTCCACGCACACATGCTGATGAACATTAGGCACAATTCTAAACTGGTTTGAATGACTGAAATTCCAAAATAAGCTGGACAATGTTATTTATATCCACGGGCGGCAGTTCGTCTTTTACATTTTTATCGGCTGCTGTTGTTTCTGAGTCATATTTTCACTCTGCTTCTGTAATTAGCATCATAAATTTGACAGAAACAGCTTGGAAAAGAAAGGATAAGGCTAAATCAAATTAACAGTGTATTCATTTCATAACTTTCTCTCTCACACACACAACACACACACACACACACACACACAGAGAGAGAGAGAGAGAGAGAGAGAGAGAGATACGCACACCATTTCTTTGATACAATATTGCGTATGATTTCATGTTGGTAGGCACAGACTATGCTGCTGTGTGGAATTCTTTGAACTAACCATACATTTAAAGAGATGTGCTCCTAAGATATATATCTACTCCAGAAGTTCGGATCTGCTGCTAGAAGGGGGGGGGGAATCTAGCTCATATGAGATCACAGATGTGTAGTAGATTGCAGAGATTCCAGGCAGCCAAAGGTACAGTTAAAATCAAAGGCAAAAAGAGTGGATCTAAGTCAGGCATGTCAAACATGCGGCCCTCCAGATGTTTTGGACTACAATTCCCATCTTCCCCAACCACTGGTTCCGCTAGCTAGGGATCATGGGAGTTGTAGGCCAAAACATCTGGAGGGCCGCAGGTTTGACATGCCTGATCTAAGTTAAGTTAGTAGTCTGTAAGAAGCACAGTCCAGCTGCAAATTTGTTCCAACAGAGTAATAATTTGCTATAGCTGAACAGCAAAAATGGATGCTTTAGGGGCAAAGTGTGGTATGCAGTGGTATGCAGTGGATTCTTGGGCCTCCTGTGAGACTACTGAATCAGTGGTATTCAGAGTGGATGTATGACCCCAGACAGCGGTTTTGGTGGCTGGTATTTGGTTCACTCCATTTGCGAGTTCCTTTTGTGGCAAGCTGCCTCACTGGGAGAAGAGTTAGCTGAGGAAGTTGTGTATTAGGGCCTAGGTTTCAGGTTCATGGCATCTTGCACCTGCCCATTCCTTTGGGTGGCATATAGCTGGAGTGACATGTACCATAGTCGCTCCTCTCGACACCAACGTCACTGCAGCTTTCCTGAACAGCGCAGGGGGGAGAGTTTGGGGCTGCATGAATGCACCTGTGGAGCTCTGCCTGTGTATTCAAACAGCCCCAAAATCACTGCTGTCCTGCCCCATCCAAATAAGCTTCAGCAACAGTGGTGCCTTGAAAGTGGCTTCACTACACCATACCATCCAATGCTTGCATATGCTACCCAGAGCTCTCAGTCCACCAAAACAGTGACTTTTCTGCTGTTCTAGCTTGGGCCCCCAATTCATAATTTTCTTACAGGGTCAGGGTTGGTGTTGTTTCAGATTAGCCAGCACAGCACTATGGTTCTCTTGCTTGGGATACTTAGAATCATAGAATCATAGAGTTGGAAGAGACCACAAGGGCCATCCAGTCCAACCCCCTGCCAAGCAGGAAACACCATCAAAGCATTCTTGACATATGCCTGTCAAGCCTCTGTTTAAAGACCTCCAAAGAAGGAGACTCCACCACACTCATTGGCAACAAGTTCCACTGTCGAACAGCTCTTACTGTCAGGAAGTTCCTCCTAATGTTTAGGTGGAATCTTCTTTCTTGTAGCTTGAATCCATTGCTCCGTGTCCGCTTCTCTGGAGCAGCAGAAAACAACCTTTCTCCTTCCTCTATGTGACATCCTTTTATATATTTGAACAAGTCTATCATATCACCCCTTAACCTTCTCTTCTCCAGGCTAAACATACCCAGCTCCCTCATTTAGGAATTTCCCTGCCCAGACTATGTTGATTTGGTTCAATGTTGGTTAAAATTATGTGTGCCCCCCCCACTGCAGATCCTCAACACTGTTATATTAATAATTAAAACCTTTTCCCGCTTTCAGCTTGGTGTCTTGAGTCTTCTTTGTGGGTGTGAAGGCAAAAGCCATATTGATTTATTTCTGATTAAACATGCAGAGGATTATGCTGCACATGGGGAAAGAACAAGGATAGAAGAAATGTCAGAAAGGTGGCCGATCTCTTTCAGGCGCTGCCATTTGTCACACCAAAGGAAAGGGCAGTTACAAATACCATCAGGTGCAGGAGGAGCAATTAGGGAAGAGATTTGCAGTGCCGCCTTTGATTACCTTGCATTTTATGCCAACATTGCACTCATAGAATGTCTCCCCCACTTCCCTATGTCTAAAGCTACGTTTTGTAGCACATTGTACCTGAAAACAAGCTCATTTCAATGCTACAGGAATCCTAGTAAGGTAGGGTTGGGCGCGGGGAGGGGGGGGCATGGATACAAACTATTAATTTGTCTCCAAGAGAGATACTGTCACCCTTGGGAAAGTTATTGCCTCCGTGCATGTTCCTCATTACCCCAGTAAGCAATTAATCCGGATACTTGACCAAACCCTCACATTTATCTCCACAAATCGTCACCTTCTTTTTTTTTAATCAGTGTCCCTCGAACACCGTGAGACATGACTCCTGATGTCGTAGCATTTCGTGCCGGCAATTCAGCTGGAAAATAATGAAACAAAGCATTGAAGATAATTCTGTATATGTGTCCATTATTTCTGTCGGCGGAGACCTCACTTTGATTGCAACATCAAGGGCAGTGTAAACATCGGGACATCGGCCATTAGAGGATTCCTTTCACATCGAAAGTTTGTATCAGTCTCTCTCTCCCGAATAACATTATTTTACAATGGGAGAAAAGGCAGAGTCTGAAAGGCAGAGTCTAGAACTGGAGTTTGTTCAAACAGGTGTGCTTTCTTTCGGGCTTGACATTTGCAAAATATAGGCACAACTAATTTTCTTGTAAAAGTCTGTGTTCTTTATGCATGAAGGGAAATGGCACATCAAAGAAGTAAGCTTTAGATTAGAAAGTGAATTCGGGTAAAGGGCTACTAAGGATGTCACATCACAATTCCGATGAGCAGCCTGTTTACACCAGATGGGAGTTTCGTCCACAAAATATTATTTTTATGCCTGTTATATATTTCAGATATGTGTACTGTAAATATCTACCTACCTACCTACCTACCCACCCCTGCTAAGGCCTTTCGAGTGCAAATGCTACGATCATAAGCTCACTGGGTGGGGTGTTGTTTAGCAGTTTTTTGGGGGGAGTGTTGACATTTAAATTTAGAGATGCTTCATTTTTGCTGTGGCTATTACATTTCACATCTTCATTTTGGGACCTTATCACGAATTATGTGAGGATTGTTTAATCGCTGAGATTTTTTTTCCCCATTTATTGTTTTTGACTACTTAAATGGTTTTTTTTGTAATTATGTAAATCTATCAATGAAAGCTGCCTTGAGCATGCTTTAACTATGGAAAGGTATACAAATAAATGCTGGTATACATATTTCTATTCCCACGTTTTAGCGCTTATGGTGCTCAGGGTAGCGCATGGGGTGAGAATATGAATGTGATGGGAATGTCCATTGCCAGAGAGCTAATGAGGCTTCAGCCAGGGTGGTTTATGCTGGAAGTTTAGAACCACTATCAGGAGGAATTACATAGTCAGGTTCTTTCAGAATTTTTAGGGCTTGTTTTCTATTATTTTTCTCAGCATTCTTCATTGTGTGGGGGGGGGGGGAGGAGAGCCAGTTTCACAACTCAGAAGATCTACCCGCAAGCTTTTGCTGCCAAGACTATGGTGGGCAGAATGTAGCTTAATCCAACTTACTACCCAACTTAAAACCATAGAGAGACCTGGTCTGAATAGAGACATTGGATTCTTATCTCATTATACATGATAAATCTATTTTTAGCCATTTCACTCCTTGCTTTTTCCTGTAAGACCAATTGCAGTCGTTAACAGCCGTCAACAGGTTTACCACACCTATCAGCCAATCACCCATTCCCACCACCCTTCTGAGTAATACCCCTCCCCACCCCCTCACTATATATAAGCGTCTGGTGACTTCTGTTTCAGTGTATCTGAAGAAGTGTGCATGCACACGAAAGCTCATACCAATGACAAACTTAGCTGGTCTCTAAGGTGCTACTGGGAGGATTATTTTTTTTACAGTATTTTGTTTTGACTACGGCAGACCAACACGGCTACCTACCTGTAACTAGAATGTAGCTTAGTTATGGTCCCTAAAGGAAATAGGTTCCTGAACTCTTTCTGACATTCCATATGACAGTGTTCTTCAACTTTGGGTTTCAAAATAGTGTTGGGCAACAACTCTCATCCCATACTATTTGCTGAGATGGAGAATTGCAGTTCCACATCATCCGGTTGGAGAACAGCTACCCTTCGGGACCAATCCCTTTTATATAAGCATTATTTGAAGGTTATAATAAGTTTACAAAATGTGGAGGCAACCCGCATTCCCCAGACATTTCATTTCATTGGCAGACCTTTGATGTAAAATTAAATTGCACTGAAATAAACTAATCTTCACTAAACCCACTAATATTTGGACTTAAAGGTAAATAGACCGATGTCCTGATAAACGGTTTTTAGGAAGTTATTAAAAGCTTACTAGATGAGTAGCCTCCATTTGTGACTGCAACTCAGTTATCTAAATTGTTCTAACTTTGGACCTACGAATAATGGGATCCTATCACACAGCATCTGCAGGGTGCTAATTATCTGCAAGGCCCTCACAGGGAAGTGTTATTTTGTGTATTTTATTATCTCAGACCCACAGTTCTGTCTCTCGTCTGCAATATCAAGTTTGCTCTCTGAAATGACTCTATTCTCTCTAGTCATTAATACGCACCCAGAAGTTTGTTATAATCATTGTTCAGCTGTTGTTAGCTTTCTGGAAGAAATAACTTTTCTGCAAGTTCCATTCAAAATACATTTATAGTGCACTCCTAGGCATATCGCCTCATAAGTAAGCCTTATTTAGTTGAATGGAGCTTACACTTTTGTCAGTGTGTTTAAGATGTTTGATTGAGTTTACATATGTGCTGCTTTTCCACAACAGGCTGTGCCCAAATTGGCTGACAGCAAACACCCAAATACAAAAATGCAGAGCCTTGGAAATACAAATATACAAAAATGCAGAGCATGCCATTAAATTAGAAAATAATAATACTGCAGCTTCCTTCTTCCCTCTCTTTCTTTTTTTCTTCCCTTTCTTCCCTCCCTTCCTTGTTTGCTTGAAATTGCAGACTAAATTTTATTCCCTTGCATACCCTTCTAAATCAATGGAAAATTGTCTTGGGTTAAGGTTAGTAGTAGTTTCAGGCATAACCCTCTTAAGGGGGACTAATTAGGAGTGTTGGGTAGGGCTGCAGGGCTGAGCGCACTGGTTTCAACCCTGTTGAAGGCTAAGGGGTGATATGATAGCCATGTTCAAATATATAAAAGGATGTCATATAGAGGAGGGAGAAAGGTTGTTTTCTGCTGCTCCAGAGAAGCAGACACGGAGCAATGGATCCAACCCACAAGAAAGAAGATTCCACCTAAACATTAGGGAAAACGTCCTGACAGTAAGAGCTGTTCGGCAGTGGAGTGTGGTGGAGTCTCCTTCTTTGTTTTTTTATAATAATTTTTATTGATTTTATGCCAAAATACAAAAGAAAAAGAAAGACAAGAAATATCCAATCATAATTCTTGACACTGTAGACTTCCCCGCATTCCCCCCTCTTGAGTTCGTTTTAATAACTTAATTTGCAGTGTTCATATATCTTACATCATAACTTATGATTTAAACCTTAATCTTAAACATTTAACCTTACAAAAATCTTCCTCATTTTAATTCCTGTATTACATCATTCTCTTTACTATTACACTACTTCAAGACCCTTATTTATTACCCCAAAATATCCATATATCATTTTCTATATCTATTTTTTTAACCCCATCTTTGCAACTAGTTCCTCCCCCCTTCCCTTGGAGTCAATGTCTCCAGAGATTTCAGCTAGCTCCTTGAAACTTTCCAGGTTCAGACCCTCCTCATCCACTCAATAAAAATTAAATCAATATTCCATCTTCACCCCACTCCTTCTCTGTCCCAGCCTAATCCTTGCTCAATCCTCTGCCTCCCTTGCCGCATTCCCAACTCTTTATCTTCAATCTCCTTTTATTTCTGTCCCCCACCTACATCCTCCCCCCCTCTCACTGAAGCGGGCGCCTTTCGACTTGGGTTTTTTTGGGGGGGGGATCCGCTTCACTGGAGCGGTTTCCCCCTTCTTCAAAGAGCCGAGGTCTGCTCCACTGAATGGACCTCCGACTACGATGGCGTCGCGGCCAACTGGAAGTGGAGTCTCCTTCTTTGGAGGTCTTTAAGCAGAGGCTTGACAGCCATCTGTCAGGAATGCTTTGATGGTGTTTCCTGCTTGGCAGGGGGTTGGACTGGATGGCCCTTGTGGTCTCTTCCAACTCTATGATTCTACGATTATCTCCCTACCAATTCCAGGGCATGTTTCTGGTGCAACCTGTGGCCCTGCAGAAAGGATTGGAATGAATTATTCTTCATTGCTATGAAGATCCTGGGTCTGCCAACCCAAAAAGCATTCTGTGGCCCCACTAGCTCGGCTCAAAATTAAAGCCAGCATTACATTTTTGAATGTTTTAAATTATTGTTGCTAATTATTATTGCTGATCATTCCAGTAACTTGCATATACTATCCTTGCAGCTGTAGTAGCATATAATAATAAGTTATGGGCTTTTTAAAGGTAATTCATTCTCAATTACAGTATATCAAGGAGGAACGCTTTGATTTTTTTTAGGAATTGCAAATGTAAAGATTTTTTTTAAAAAAAGCTCATTGTACACAATTTCCCAAAATTCCTTTGCCCAGTTGCATTTCCACCATAGGTGGAAAAAATGTGCCCTCAGTTTCTAAACATTTCCAACAAAGTTTTGAAACTTTTTTTATACATTTTGGCTAGTTTGACCAGTATCAAATACCACCTGTATTGCATTTTCTCTTATTTGATATCATGCAGAGAAGTTCATTGTTTGGTTCCATAATTTTCCCATTTGCCAATTTCAACATCATGCCCAATATTGATGGCCCACTTAATCATTGCTTCCTTTGTAAGTTCATCTTTAGTTTCCCACTCTAGAAATAGCTTATATATTTTAGAAATTAGTTTTTATTGCCCCCTTCTCTGAACCTTCTTGAATAAATCCTCTTTCCTTATCTTTTTTGGACTTCTCGTTAGTTTGAAAATATTGAAACCAATCAGGAATCCAATTGGAAATCTCCTGCATGTCTCTTAGTTTTATGTTGCCCTCTTTATAGTCAAGATATTTGTACTTTCCTCAAGTCTATCCATATTTTTCCTTTTTACTGTAACAGCTTCTACTGGTGAAATCCAGACCAGCCCCCCCCCCCCCCGCAATGGTTAAAGAAACCCTTATGAACCCTTGTTTTTTCGACAGGACTACCGATATACATCACTGGTTCTAAAAAAATCTACATTGGCTCCCAGTACACAATTGTGCACAATTCAAACAGTGCACAATTCAAAGTGTTTAGGGAACCAGGCAGAGGGCCTTCTCTTTAGTCATGTCTGCCCTGTGGAATGCCGTCCAATCAAATGCCAAAGAGATACCGTAAATAATTGTACAACCTTCTGTAGACATCTGAAAGCAGCCATTTCTCCTCCTCTTCTTCTTCTTCTTCTTCTTCTTCTTCTTCTTCTTCTTCTTCTTCTTCTTCTTCTTCTTCTTCCTGCTGCTGCTGCTGCTGCTGCTGCTGCTGCTGCTGCTGTGTTTCTATGTATTATGTTGGAAGCCACCCAGAGTGGCTGGAGCAACACAGTCAGATGGGTGGGGTACAAAAAAATAATTTATTATTATTTCAGCTTGCTTCTTGCTCCAGCTTCTAGCTTGCACACTCATTTCTCATTTTGTCTTTCTAATGACCAGCCAATTGAGAGAGTTGGGGGCATCCATTTGTTATCTGGCACAGATCCACTTCCTTTGTTCCCTTGATGGCCCATTGGCTATCACATAACATTGGCTATCACCCCACCAGGAAGCTAGCCCAGCTATTCCTGGAATCTGAATCCTTACTTATATTTGAACACTTACTGAATCCAGGGGTTAGAAGGGTCTCCTCTCTCTCTCTCTCTCTCTCTCTCTCTCTCTCTCTCTCTCTCTCACACACACACACACACACACACACACAACGGGGTGGACACATTGCAGAAACACCATGTCAGTAAATCAGAATGGATGCTTATAGTTGTATAACCTCCTTGTAAACAAATCAGAACAAATACATAGTCTAACGTCATCTGCAGGCATCCTAAAACTAAAAACATTTTATCAAAAGGCAGGATAAAGGTAAAGGTAAAGGGACCCCTGACCATTAGGTCCAGTCGCGGACCCCTGACCATTAGGTCCATCTCGCTCTATAGGCCTAGGGAGCCAGCGTTTGTCTGCAGACAGTATTTTTGGGTCATGTGGCCAGCATGACTAAGCCGCTTCTGGCGAACCAGAGCAGCGCACCTAAACACAGTTTACCTTCCCACCGGAGCGGTACCTATTCATCTACTTGCACTTTGACATGCTTTTGAACTGCTAGGTGGGCAAGAGCAGGAACCGAGCAACAGGAGCTCACCCCATTGCGGGGATTCAAACCGTTGACCTTCTGATCAGCAAGCCCTAGTCTCTGTGGTTTAACCCACAGCACCACCCACGTCCCTTCAAAGGCAGGATATAAATCTTCAAAATAAATTAATAAATTGCAAATGCCATTTGAAATATGTGTGTTGAGGGGAATAACATTTTTAGCATTCATGACTTTTCAAAAAAGTTTAGATACATGCTAGAGCTTGCTTCAGATTAATTGCAAGGAGAGATACTGAGGAGTTATCTGTTTTCAACTGTTGTATCTGCTGCCTGCGGAAGAAAATGCCTCCAAACCTTAAACAATTCTATCTTCAGTTTATAATTTTTCACATACAACTCTGATTAAGGTATACTTTTAATTATCATGTTTGCTGGATGTTTACACTAAAAGACAGGAAGAGGTTAAAGCGCCACCCAAAGAATCCCAAACACAGAGGAGAAAAAGGGAGCATTCATTAACAGAAACTAGTAATTAAGTAAAGCTTCCAATTCTGATGCTAATCACTAGTAATTATAGACAGATTTCAATGAAATGCAACAGAGGATAGTCAAATACTTGTTTTATGTCTGTACAAATATTTCAAGTATGATGAATTTCCTTTAAAATTCTGTGATGTATCAAATGGGACTGAAGCAGGGTAGGAAGCAAACACACAATACATTTTGATAGAGAAAATGAATAGCTCAAGCTGAGTTCTCAGAAATGCATGATTAAGAGGAAGAGAGGGAGTTGGGTAGGGAAAAACACATGAATACTGGAGACAGTCAGTCAGGTCATGTATCCACAGCAGTGACCAGAGAAGGAATGACCGTGAGGAAGAATGCAGAAAGGAGAAATGCCATGGTACACCAAGCAGACTTCTTCATCTGCCCCAGCTGCAATAAAACATGTCTCCTGTATTGGTCTCTGCAGCTACAACAGGCACTTTAACCTTCCAACAGTTTGATTTCACCTCCAAAGGCTCACTCCTTCATGGTCTCCTGAGACAGACGGATGCCAACCATGTATCAAATATAAAATTAGTGTGTCAGAGAGAAGGGTTGGATAGAGTTAGTCTCCTTGAAAATTCTAAGTGGGGAATTCATTCGTATGAGTCTGCCCACCCACACCACACTTGAATTGGTGCAGCCCCTTGTCCTGTTTGTGACAAGGGCAGATCAATCTCCATTGCCACCACTAGGGCTCTGTATTGCAGCAGAGTTACACAATGGATCCACAGCCCAACCACTCCCAGTGACAGCAAGAGAAAGCAGAGGGGGAAATTCTGGTTCAGCCTTATGCCAGCCAGTGCTGACTAGAAGTGCCAGCTCAGAATGCAGCAGAACCTGGGACGACACAGCCTGACCCTCTCCCTGCCTTCAGAACACATCATTTGAGGCTGCAGTGGTGGGTACCACCAGTGGGCCTCCTGCCCACCTCCATATTAAGTCAAAATAAGTTGATAGGCAAGCAATAGAATTGCTATCTTATTATTCTCAGAGATTATTTGCTGTTAGGAGTGAATGAAATCCCCCCCTTTTTTTGCAGCCCCTGAGGCTATGCAATTTGGTGGTGGTTTTTGTTCTTTTCATTGCGTGGACAGGCGGAGACCCCCCCCCCAAACCCGGGGCGACACCCGAGTGGAATAATGACTCAATCCCATGTTATGGGATTAAAAATTTGGCCATAACTTTATTAAAGCTTCAGATATAGGGAGACATTGGCTTAGGCATTGGGCTTTATCCCCCCAAGTCCCCAGCCAGGGATCTGGGGAACATCAGGGTTATCCAGAATGTATGGGGATTGGGCTGGCTCTGGAGAACGTCTGTTCAAGCAGAGAGCCCGCCCCCCCCTTTGCCGCCATTGCAGGGGAGAGCAATGACAACCTATTGGCCTATGGCCAATGCCTCCCCTCAAAACAACCCCTTTAACGGGGAAGCCTAGGATCGCCATCGTAGGGGCAGTGTGGGTCACTGCTTCACATACACACACCCATTTAGGGCTAGATAGACTAAAGGATTCCACCCAAGGCCCGACTGAGAACTCCCAGGTAAGTTCTGCCCACTATTGTGTGGCCAGGGCGGTCCCTCCCCTTACCTGGCCAACTCTCTCCTGGCAATGCCTCCCCAGCTGGGACTGGGTAACTGGCAGAGGTAGGCGGCTACCAGCCTTGTTGCAGGGGCCAAATCCAGGTTGCACTGCTGGGAGGCGCATGGGATCGGGGGCAGGGCTGCGTGTGACCACGCAAAAGGCGTCCCCCATTTGATGTGGGGAGCGGTCATTGGTGGACCAATGGAGGAAAGGATGTGCAAAACTCTAAACTAATCTTCCTGGCTTCTCCAAATGGCAGCTGCCCGTTCTGTGTTTCAATAATGCCTAGACTGATGTCACTTCATAACACAGCATGCAATGCAACACTCAGAGAGAGGCGGGTCACAATAAATTTTAGCTGCCACTGGGCGATCACTACCTCCCCCCCCCCCCCCGCCGAACAGGACTAAGAAAAACACATTCCAGGCAAAACAAAAGTGTTGTCTGCCAGTCAATGGGGTATTTGCAGGACTGAAAAGGAATATTGCCCACTACTCTGAAAATTCACCCCACACGCCTAATAGGTGAAAGAGTGAAGGTTTTTCCACTTCATCTTTTTTTGCTTTTGCCTTTCCCTCCAAATTTGCCAAAAAATAAATTTCCTCCCCACGCTAAGCATTCCTCAAAACCAGCCATGAATTCAACAGGTTCCCCGATACTGAACTGCAGTGGCTGTATCTACTGGATTTGTGGTTGTCATAAAGCGGTCTATGCACAAAGGCTCTTTCCAGAACAACAAAAGTGCCGCTGCTAAGGAGCCATGTTTCAATACTTCCTTACGTGCACAAGGAGCCCCTTCCTTAAAAGCCCGTTTCGTAAATGGGGGACAGAAGCTATTTAAAGGCTCACAAAAGCAGCAGATGAGGTTTATCTGCTGATCAATAGAGGTCATATTCATGGTAAGACCTTCTGAAAAGGGATCTTTTGATATTCTACCTGTTTTTGCAAACCTGTCATATTACTTAGTTCATGTTCATTTATCTGTTCTTTGCAAAGCGCTGTGATGTTTTATGTCAGAAAGAGTGCTGGATTTCATATCAAGTGACAGCAGAGCTGCCTCCTGAAGTCTATTTGACTGGCAGCTGTTACACACATAGGGCACCCCTGCTGTGACAGAATGCTTCACACTTGTTTACAATTCTCCTGAAAGAATGCATGATATGCTTAAAGAGCCCCGCTGAGCAGCGGCAAGTCTTGAATAGTGCTAGCCTCCTAAGTGGCAATAATTTAATGTTTAATTTAACGCTCCCAATTCTTACAACCAGGTGCCTTTTCTTTGCCATTTTGCAAAACACAGCTAAAATATAGTAGGAAATGTAACAAATCCTTTGAGTGCACACTTACCTCTTCATCTTCTCACCCATCCCCCTCAACAACACAAAACACAGGCTATATTTTAGCGTTGCACTTAATTTTAAGAAAAGAAGGCTGTTGTCTTTTCGGAAGAGAATACTGAAGAAGGTAGAGTTAGATATGCTTTTACATCTGTGAGTTAAATATTTCCTCTCAGATTATGTATCATCTGCGGTATAACATCAGTCAAGGTTTTTTTAAAAAAAGAATTTATTTATTTTAAAGTTCTGTTTAGGAACTCTACAAATTTAATGCAATATTTTTTGTACTAAGAGACAGCATAGACAGTACATATTAGGTATCTTCAGATCTTGAACTGTGAGCACTTATACACATACTCTTTGTATATAGACATTTCTAAAAAGGTAAAGGTAAAGGGACCCCTGACCATTAGGTCCAGTCGTGACCGACTCTGGGGTTGCACGCTCATCTCGCATTATTGGCCGAGGGAGCCGGCGTATAGCTTCCAGGTCATGTGGCCAGCATGACAAAGCCGCTTCTGGCAAACCAGAGCAGCACATGGAAACGCCGTTTACCTTCCCGCTGTAGCGGTTCCTATTTATCTACTTGCATTTTGACGTGCTTTCGAACTGCTAGGTTGGCAGGAGCTGGGACCAAGCAACGGGAGCTCACCCCGTCACAGGGATTCGAATCGCCGACCTTCTGATCAGCAAGCCCTAGGCTCAGTGGTTTAACCACAGCGCCACCTGGGTCCTTCCATATATTTCTACTTCCATATAAAAAAAGAGTGAAGGCTATGTCATAAACTACAGTTCTTTTCTGTTATTTCTCATCTTTTTTTATAACACTTCTAGTAAGAACATTCAATTACCCTTTCTCCTCATCTTCATGGGGTTGCTGTGCAGAACAAAGCTTTTGAGTTAAGTCTATAATAGGGGGATAAATTTCGTGACTCTGTCAAACGGCAATTTACAATACAGCTAAAGCACTGAAACTTGTGTTTAGATTATTCAGAAACTCTCTGAAAAACTTGTAATCATGGCTATACAATCCTTGTCACATTATCTATCTACAGAGGGCCGGCCAACCTATGAGGCAAACTAAAGCAGCCACCTCTCCTGTTCCCTCTGGTATTGTTGCCATTCAACTTCCTGTTTGCATGCATGCTCAACAGGGCAAGGGAAAGCCAGAGGCCTTCATGTGCTCCTTGTGATTGCTCTTGCCACCATTCACAGTTCACCCCAAATTCCCCTACTTTCCTGCCAGAGTGGTGCATGCTCTAGTTCAGGCATAGGCAACCTTGGCTCTCCAGATGTTTTGGAACTACAACTCCCATGATCCCTAGCTAACAGGGCCAGTGGTCAGGGATCATGGGAATTGTGGTTCTAAAACATCTGGAGAGCCAAGGTTGCCTGTGCCTGCTCTAGTTATCCCCCGCTTAGACAACTGCAATGCGCGCTACGTGGGATTACCTTTGAAGGAGACCCAGAAACTACAACTAATCCAGAAGAGGGCAGCTAGACTGGTGACTAGGAACAGCAGCTGAGACTACATAACATCAGTCCTGAAAGACCTTCATTGGCTCCCAGTACATTTCTGAGCACAATTCAAAGCACTGTTGCTGACCTTTAAAGCCCTAAACAACCTCAGCCCAGTATACCTGAAGGAGCGTCTCCACTCCCATCGTTCAGCCCGGACATTGAGGTCCAGTGCCGAGGGCCTCCTGGCAGATCCCTCACTGCGAGAGGCAAAGTTACAGGGAACTAGGCAGAGGGCCTTCTCGGTAGTGGCACCCACCCTGTGGAATGCCCTCCCATCAGATGTTAAGAAAATAAACAACTACCTGATTTTTAGAAAACATCTGAAGGCAGCCCTGTTTAGGGAAGTTTTTAATGTTTGATGTCTCAACATGGTTTTAATATTCTATTGTGAGCCGCCCAGAGTGGCTGGGGAAACGGGAAACTCAGCCAGATGGGTGGGGTACAAATATATTTCTACTACTACTACTACTACTACTACCGCCTCACAACTTGCCCCAATTTTATGATCCTGCTGTCACTGCCAATTGCAGAAGAGAAGGGGCTGAGGAGAAAAACACATTCTGCCTTCACCCATTTTCATCATTGGTGGGAATGAAAGGGGAGATATGTGTTCTCCTCTTCATTCCCCTCTCCTCCATGAGTGTCAGTGGGATCTTGTGACTGGAGCAAGTTGTGAGGAGATGTGTAGTTTGGTTCAAACTGTGGAGCAGGGGGAAAGGACAATTGGGTGGGGGTGCCAGATAGGCAAAGGTGTGGCAGTTATAGGAGCTGTGAGGAGACGGGCAGTTTGGGTGAAGTTTAAAGGGTAGTGAGTTGGCAAAGAAGGTGGGGTAGGTGGGGTTGGCAAGCAACGTGACCAGGGCAGCTGCCCCAGTATGTAGATATTACAACTGGGGTTCCAAGAACTACCTTAGGCATTCCTAAAGGCATCTGAAGTTGAATCTGCTTCCACATATATTACACTATCTGGACCACCTCACTTCAGTTGCTTTCTGCATGGCGTGTGAGCTTGTGTGCTCGCACATCACTTTGCAGTGATGTCCTGGACAGTGATTCACTAACACGTTTAGCCTAGATTTTCATATCTGTTGAGAAATCCAGCCCTGTTTCTCAAAAGGAGGCTCAAAGGGATTGGATGGTGCTGGCAGAAGGAACAGGGTGTGTCAAGGTAAAGAAGATTTTCAATAATGTAAATATTACATTGACTTTCATTATTTGCAATCTGCATTATGTATCACTGAAAGCCATTCCAATAGGAGTATCTGCTGTGATTCTAGCTGGAAATTTTGATGGTCTAATTTGTTCACAAGAATGATAAAGTTTTCCCCTTTATAAAAGTAGTTCCTTTTCATTGTGAATGAACAATGAAAGGTGCTATCTTCCTCTCATGGGCTGTATGAAAACATCCTAAGGTTTTGTTTCCTTCTTTAGACACATCAATACTGTAATGTTCACTGTGTTAGAAAGTTGGAAGAGCATCATCTTAGTGACTATAAAGGGGATTGTTTATTCTAGTTGCGCATCGTCAAATTGCTCAGGCAACTTATTTGAAATCTTACTTCTTACCTAACATACCAACATGCCAGACAACTTGAATTAAGTTCTACGCTGTCCCATGAAGTCAATGAAGTTAACTCTAGTTAACTAGAATTTGGCAGCCAATAACCTTGTGCTTTATATTGCTGGCCAGGCAGGTGCTCTGTAAATCACGGCCTGGATAAGCATGTAATGATAGAAATTGCTGACATAACTATTTGTCCCATTACTGATTCACGACATTTGGCACAAGGATTACATTTTCAGCAAAAAGGAAATAAAAGAAAGAGCTTGGTACAACTTCAGTTCTCTGACCAGACATTTTAAGTAGAAAAATAGCAGGTGATGGATACCAACATTCCTGTCATAATAGTTCAAATGTTAGATCTTGCAGCCATTTTTGATATTTTCCATAGACACAATAATTCACCAACAATTAAGAACTGATGTTCGTATTTCACTATTTTGTGTTATTTAGCATCTTCTACTTTAACTATTCCATTAAAATAATATCAATGCAATTTCATGTTATTGTTGTTTAGTCATTTAGTCATGTCCGACTCTTCATGACCCCATGGACCAGAGCACGCCAGGCACCCCTGTCTTGTTATATATATATATATAATTTTTAAAACACACAGTTCACCTGGAAGTTTTCCTGCTCATGGCCCATTGCAATTATGGGAGGTGCAGAGGTATATGGCCTGGGTCTTAAGTGTAATGTGATGTGATTTATTCACTCTTTAAACTATGTAAGGTATCAAGAAGAAAGTAGGAAACCATTTTTGTTGTTGTTCTAAAAACTATTTTATGAAGACAGAGAAGATGCTTTGAGGTGTCCGAGATAACCATTTGTTTCTTCTCCCTAGACAAATAAGACAAAAATATCACCTATGTGATAACCCTATGCAAATTTACTCAGAAGCCCTACTGAGTGTAATGGAAATTGCTCCTAGGTGAGTTTGTCTAGGGTTACATCTTTAAATCCTTAAAACAGATACAGAGAACAGGACAAAGTTGGTTGCAGCTAATCTACGGCATCTCTCTAAAGTACTAACCAGTTTCCTATGTGCAACAGATAATGAAGTTTCAGAACTGAAAAGAAATAATTTCAGTTTTGTTCAGTGCTTTTTTTCCTGGGGGCGCTCAAGGGAACACAATACTGGCACCTTTTTTCCCTCGAAGAAAAGCACTGGCTTTTGTTCCTGTTTAAATCAAGGGGAGTTGACAGTGCTAAGCTTTGATAGACTGTACAGAATGTGTACCTGTTAAAGCAGAGATTGGAAACCTGTATTTATATTAATATAAAATAATCAGAAATAAAGAGTTTTAAGTAAAAAAAAAAGAAAGATAAGGGGGCAGAAGAAAGATAAAATAACACAGTGAGATAGAAAATTATATTAAATGGATTAATTATAGTAATGCAAATATATTAGTTATAGTAATGTAAATAGATTAATTATAGTAATTAATAACAACCACCTCAACCTGTTCTGAAGTCACTACAGGGACAGAAGGCAAAAGCTCCAGGCGCAGACGGAGTGGCTCCTCTTTGCTTGAAATAGTGTTCTGCACACTCCGATCCTCACACAGATATTTAAAAGATATTTTGTATAAAGTACGTTTACATTGTAAAATTAGCCAAAGCAAATTCCAAGTATGTAAGTACTTGGCGAATAAATTACTATTCTATTCTATTCTATTCTATTCTATTCTATTCTAATGCAGGTAGAATAAGAAAAGCCCTCTCTAAGGCTCATATGCGTAGCAACAGGGGTTTGTCCCTCCTCTGCCCCACCTTCTAGGGGGGGAGAGAGACAGAGAGTGGGGTAGAAAGAAAGTACAAGAAAAGGGTGACCCTATTTGCTTTTGGTTCTGGCCCAGATCACTGCTGTTTTAGATCTTTCTATAAAAAGTCACAGCTCAGTCTCAGCTCCAGAATGAGGGGTGTTTTCTGAAGGCTATCAAATTCAACGAAAATCTGAACCTTGATTTATAGCCTTGGCTATAAGGTGAGGGTAGAGTCAGGATGGACAGATGAAATAACAGTAAAAAAATTATTTGTAATGACTTCTGCTTCCTTTTAGATGCAGACAAACATTCCTTACCACACAATCAGAACTATAACCATTCCAAAGCCATTAGTTTCAATAGCCTGATTCATCTATAGAATGATCCACAACTGTGGCATATGCTGGGCTTTTATTGTCTACCTCATGCTCCTCAATTACCTAGCCTAGCAAAATTATTATTATTTTTTAATCATCTGCTCTCTTAGCTAGTGGCTTAATGAGTAAAATTACATTTTCAAATTCATTCAGATAACAATAGGAATGAAATGCAATATGTAATAAGCAGTGATGTTGGGCAATTTCATTAGTTATTAAACAACAAAGAAAACTGAGGAACACATCAAAATGAAACCATTTTAGTGATGGTTGAATCTCCCTTGGCTTAATTTGTAATTGTGAGCATCATCTGTGAAAATGGGTGGGGGAGCACTAGATGATGATTTTCAGGAGTTTTAAATTTCCCACCTTATTTATTTATTTAGCTATTAGATTTGTAGTCATTTTATCTTGCCCAGGGAAACCCAAAACAACTCACAGCCTCAGGAGACAGCAATGGGTCCAGAAGTACCTCCAAGTTGTGTACCTGCTCCTTCAGAAGGTGTGTCACCCCATCAAGAGCAAGCAACCTCTCATCCATCCCATCTAGGGAACCACCCACTAACAGTGCCTCAGTATTACCTGGATTGAGCTTCAGTTTAGAATAATAGAATCATAGAGTTGGAAGAGACCACAAGGGCCATCCAGTCCAACCCCCTGCTTGACATATGCCTGTCAAGCCTCTGCTTAAAGACCTCCAAAGAAGGAGACTCCACCACACTCCTTGGTAGCAAATTCCACTGCCGAACAGCTCTTACTGTCAGGAAGTTATTCCTAATGTTTAATGTGGAATCTTCTTTCTTGTAGTTTGAATCCATTGTTCCGTGTCTGCTTCTCTGGAGCAGCAGAAAACAACCTTTCTCCTTCCTCTATGTGACATCCTTTTATATATTTGAACATGGCTATCATATCGCCCCTTAACCTTCTCTTCTCCAGGCTAAACATACCCAGCTCCCTAAGCCGTTCCTCATAAGGCATCGTTTCCAGGCCTTTGACCATTTTGGTTGCCCTCTTCTGGACACGTTCCAGCTTGTCAGTATCCTTCTTGAACTGTGGTGCCCTGAACTGGACACAGTACTCCAGGTGAGGTTTGACCAGAGCAGAATACAGTGGTACTATTACTTCCCTTGATCTAGATGCTATACTCCTACTGATGCAGCCCAGGATTGCATTGGCTTTTTTAGCTGCTGCATCACACTGTTGACTCATGTCAAGTTTGTGGTCTACCAAGACTCCTAGATCCTTTTCACAAGCCAGTTTGTTGGCTCTCATACAGCCCATTAACGAAGCAAGACGGCAGCCCAGCACTTCCACTGCCACACCTGCAGATCTAAAGGACAAGCAGAGCTGTGTGTCACCAGCATATTGCTGATGTACTCCAAACCTCCAGATAACCCCACTCAGTGGTTTCATATAGATGTTAAATAGCTCAGGGGACAAAAATCAAACCCTGAGGAACACCACATTGAAGTTTTCATGAAGCTGAACAGCACTTCCCAAGCATCACCCTCTGGAAATGAGCGTCCATGTAAGACCAGGAGCACCACAAAGGAGTGTTGCCCACCCCCAACTCAGACAGCCACTCCAGAAGATACCATGGCTGATGGTACTGGAAGCCAATGAGAGGTCGATGAGAATTAACAAAGACAATTTCCCCTGTCTGTCTCTCTCCTGACAGAGGTCATCATTCAGGGTGACCAAAGCAATTTCTCTGCCAAAAGTGGGCCTGAACCCCAATTGAAATGGATCTAGAAAATCAGTTTCCTTCAAGAGTTCTTGAATCTGCTCCATGACTGCCCCCTCAAGAACCTTTGCCCAAGAAATGGAGATTGGCAGCTGGCCAGTAATTACTTATATTTTCCAAATCCAGGGAGGGTTTCTTGAGGGGTTGTCTTACCACTGCCTCCATCAAGCAAGCAGGACCACCACTTTTCACAGGAAGACAATAATCACTTCCCTAGCACAGCCAGCTGTCCCCTCCCTGCTAGTTTTATCAGCCATGAGAAGTAGGGAGAAGTAGTGCAAGTAGTCAATTTGACTGATCCATGTACCTTGTCCTCATCCTCAAACCTTACTCAATGAAACTCATCCAACATAATAGGACTTCACAGTGCTCTGGACCCCTCTTGAGATCCATCAGCTGTAACAGTGAAGGTCCCAGCAGATGCAAGTGATTTTATCCTCAAAATGCTTTGCAAACAAGTCACACCGAGCTACCATTGGTTCTGTTACCCACTTTGGGCCAGACTGTATTACCCAGAAAAGCTCTGCTGGACAGCATAGTGAGGATGCAAGGTAGGAAACAAAGCATCCCTTTTTTTCTGCCTTCTCTACTACAAAGTAGCCTTGATGATGAGCCCTCACCAGTGTTTGATTGCATTTGCCTGGAATTCTCCTCCCCTTGCGTTCAAGCCATCTTCCAGCTTTTCTCATTGCCCTAAGCTCTGGCGAATACCAAGAAGCCAAGTGGGCTCAATGAAGCGGAAGATGGCACTCAGGGGTGATCATGTCAATTGCCTGAGCCATTTAGATGTCCATAGGTCCGCCAAGGCTTTGACAGGAGTGCCAATCATATCAGCCGGGAAATCTCCCAGAGCCATCTGGAAGCCCACTGGATCTATCATCCCCCAACAGCGCACCATCCTAATAGGTCCCCTGCCTCTGCAGAGGGGTAAAGGTTCTGAAAGCCTAAATCTCAATAGGAAGCTATCTAACTATGACAAGGGATTGATGGCAATATTCTTCACTTTCATTCATATCAGTCACTTGACCTGGCAACCCTGTTTAATAGAATCATATAATTGTAGCATAGGAAGGGATCACAAAGATTGTCTAGTCCAACTCCATGAAATGCAGGAAATTTGCATCTAAGAGGCTGATGAACAGCATTTCGACCTGGTGTAAATTTACAGCATCTTAATTTACACTGGCTTACTTTACACCAGCTTCTTGTGCATCAGTTTGCTCCTTTAGTTATTCTTCCCTTTCTTTGTGGCTATCAACACACCTGAAAGTGAAGACACTGGAAACCTAAAGTAGTCTTGAACTTATGAGCGGACCGTGCATGCCCACAATGTTATATCTTAACAGTGGTTTTCTTTTACAAGTTATTGACTCTGTGTTAATAAGGTGAAAGTCCCGTATAATAAAAATAACTGCAGAGGAATAGTTTATACATTGTTTCATTTGTTTGAAGTTTTTTCCATCTAAGGAGATTTCATTAACTTTCCAGATTCTTAAAAAAGAAAAGAAAAGCTTTAGGTGGCTGGCCAAGAGAATGTAAACTGAATTTGATTCAATTGTTGTCTAATCTGTTATTTTTCTACTGAAATTAAATTTGTAGAATTTGGACACATTTCATGCAAGTATTACAATGGGGCTTGTGTTGCAGAATGTCCTGCTGGATTTTGTCCCTTTTTGTGGGTGGGGAGGATGAAATACATTCCAACTACAGGTCCTGCATTCTATAGTTAGCTTTAGAATATAGTCAAGTCCTCAGCTCAGTGAGAGTTACTTCATAACAACTCTTCTTAGGATTAAAGTATAATTGTATTATTACAATGGGGGAGGGGGAATAAGCAGGCAGAGCAATTCAAACCTGGTGCTTGGGAGGAACCAAACAGAACAGTGACACTGCCAGTGTGGTTTAGTGGTTAAAGGGTACGTTTGCAGCCTAAATTACCTCCCATAGTGGTTATGAAGACAAAATAGAGAGAAGAGAACCAGGTACAGTACATCACTTTGACCTCCTTAGAGGAAAAGGTGGCATGTAATTGTAATAAGTAAAATGAAATGAAATGAAAACAACCATCATTGCAACCCAAACCCTGCTGCCTTCTGGGCCAAGGTGGAAAGTGGAAGGCAGGTTTTTAAATATTCCTTTCCCTTACACCAGCTCAGAGATGACATAGCTGCAGAGTCTGTGGTCAAGCTTCTGGTGGAACCATGGGGCTTTGGATCCAGTGATCTACAGCTGCTGGCATCCCACCTATGCTGCTTTTTGCACACTACCTCCAACAGGAGAATGACCAGTGGCAGCTGATCTTCTTCCTTGGCAAATGTTGGGGCTACTACTGCAGGGGAACCCCTCCACCAATGGTGCTCTTCTCTGCCATCAAAGGCCAGTGGATGGAACCCTCCAACATTACTCCAATGAAAATAGGGATGTTCTATTGCATCATCATCACCATCATTTTATTATTTATGCCCCACTCATCTGACTGGGTTGCCCCAGCCACTCTGGGTGGCTTCCAACATATATAAAAACATAATAAAACACTAAACATTAAAAAAAAAAAACTTCCCTATACAGGGCCGTCTTCAGATGTCTTTTGCAGGTTGCATAGTTCCTTATCTCCAACATTGCTCCAATGTAAATAGAGATGTCCTAAGGAAAAGAGGGACATTCCAAAATCAAATCTGAAACCAGGGTGGCTTCTGTAAATTTGGGATTGTCCCCGGAAAATAGGTACACTTAGAGGGTCTGTGTGTCATCCTACCACCAACATGGCAGGAGGTAGGGTTGTGCTGTTTAAAAGGAGACTGTGTTTTCAGTAGCATAAGCTTTACACTTCTATAGGTGTGTCTTTTGGGCTCATCCAGACTTCATTTTGTGCTGCATTTCTAGGCACAGGTCTGGCCTTTAAAGATCTGTGTCTGAATGTGGTTTTGTTTGTTAGTTTTTGTCCTGCTGCTTTCCCCGGGAAAACCCATGTTTTACCACTTGTTTTCCTCAGATCTGCTCCTGTTCAGTAGTAATTTGGGGGGGGGGGAATGGGGAGGGGGCCTCTCAGACATGGAGCTTTAAAATAAAGACCTGTACCTGGAAAGTGCAGTGCAAAAGAAAATCTGGATGAGGCATTTGCTGAAGTAGGAAGAGCAGAACTGCATCAGGTCACACAGGTTTGGATTTTCTTGTTGCACAGTTTGGATTAAGGGAAAAAAGAGATCATATACATTGTACACAGGTAGAATATAGTCACATACATACACAGGTGTTGGTGCTCCTCTGTATTCACCCACTGAGAACATTTAGTGGCCTATTTAAAGGGGCATCACTACTCATCACCCGTCACCCAATTATAGCTGTCTACCTCAGTACCTTTGAACTAATTTTCTGCTTAATTAGTTCCAATTCTCATTGTCTGGCAGACAATTCAGACCCCTTGAGTGAGTACCTTCTGGTCTGAAAACCTGTTAATATTTAATACTTCTCATTGTAATATATTTTTCAAATGTTCTTCTAATGGTTGTAATGATTATTTCAAGGGTGATCATTTATTTTGATTTAATGCAATCCAAAATTATAATGTTAATATCTTACTATCTCCTTGGGTGGCAGAAGCAATGATCTGATTCTACTATGAGCCTTCATGTTGACATTTTTGCAGGAGAACCTGATGAAAGAACGTGTGTTTTTATCTCCGCTCACCCACCATCTTTTACCAGCTATATTCTTTTCCATTCTTCAAATACAAAAAGGGGGCTGGCAGAAGGGTATAAAGGGGAATGGTTTTAATGATGAATATTGCAGGGAGAAGTAGTGATAGGTTTTTTTAAGCTACTGACGCAGTCACGTTGACGTTTTCCTCCCCACTAAAATACACATTTTGTAGCAGGAGAGTAACTACAGCAAATTCAACCATTAACATTGACCTTCATGAAGAATCAAAGCCAAGAGTCTGAAAAGTCCCCAATTATTGAAAAGACCTGGAAATGATGTTGACATTTCAAGTAGGCCAAGACTTCTGTTAATACACTCAAGGATAGTTCCTGCTCTTTCCATGCAGACATGCACAGAGCTGCACACACAGAAACTCCCTGGACCAGCCTGAGGTTGTAAAATCATGGTCTTCAGTGGGGTAGTGAGTGAACTAACCTTCTTTAAAACCACTGATATGCTCATCAGGGAAAGGAGCAGGTATTGAGTTCTTCTGGTATGTCCACCTCAGAAATTTTGATCTATGACAATAGGTTAGGACAATCTCTGCTCTTAGGGTTGCAACATGGCACCTAGTTTCTCAATCATCCTGACATTTAAATTATCACCTAGTCAAGTATCCATTTCCCGAGCTGTAGGAAATGTTAACATAGTCACCGGTAGATGAGAATCAATGTCAAGATGACGTACGGATTCAAGCAAAAGGAAAGGGTACTGCTTTTCAGGTCTCTCTTCACTTATGTGCTAGTAGTGAAAGAATGAATGTATGTATATGGTCTAGGAAAGATGAAGCAATCAAAGATCACCAGCAGGTGTTCTTCGTGTTTCTTAATCTAGCCTTTGTCCACAACAAGGTCATTTACTTTTTTACCATTTACCTATATAATCACACCCCAAGCCTGCTTGCAGCTCAGGTCATGTCTTCAAAGAACTTTCCCATATGCCTGGAGGGATGCTCTCGAACACCAAAGGGTATGTGAGAAGATTTTTTTGGGGGGGGGAGTTGGAAATTAGCTTTAAAATATATACTGTCTGAACCAGGGATGGATGGGTTTGTCCATTTCTTGCCCGTGCCACTTTTGTATGCTTTAATCCATAATTATGCTATACGCCATTACTGCATTAGTCTTGGTTTAAAGAAAAAATATCTTCACAAAATATGAACTCCATATATATATATATGAACATATATATATATTTATACAGTGGAACCTCGGTTTATTAACACCTCGGTTTATGAATTTTCGGTTTATGAACGCCACGGACCCATCTGGAACAGATTAATTCACTTTCCATTACTTTCAATGGGAAAGTTTGCTTCAGTTTATGAATGCTTCAGTTTAAGTACTCCGTGGACCGTCTGGAATGGATTAATTCACTTTCCATTACATTCAAAGTTCGCTTCAGTTTATGAACGCTTCAGTTTATGAACAGACTTCCGGAACCAATTGTGTTCATAAACCGAGGTACCACTGTACACACACACACACTTAAACATGTGCAACAGCATTATTATTATTATTATTATTATTATTATTATTATTATTATTATTATTATTATTATTTCAACTTATACACCACCCTATACCCAGAGGTCTCAGGGTGGTTCACATCAAGACCCAAGGGCGTACCCACCATGGGGCAAGTTAGGGCAGCTGCCCTACTCTAGAAGCCAGCTGGCAGCTTCCCCTCTCTAGAAGCAAAAGGACGCAGCGAGGGAGAGGAGGGGAGAGAGCGCAACACTCTCCTGCTGGAGCTCGCCCGGGCTGCCTCCCCACAGCCTTCGCTCGTTCAGCTCATTCTGCTGCTGCTCTTACTAGAGCAAACAAGGAGGGGGGAATGGAGAACCAGAATTGGAAGAGCTGGGGTGTGGATTAAAACACTGTACGTAAAACACCACACTCACTCTGATGTTCCTCCCAGGGATCGCGGTGGGAGGGAGGGGGGAAGAGAGTGAGAGCGAGAGCGAGAGAGAGAGAGAGAGAGAGAGAGAGAGAGAGAGAGAACTTGAAGCTGGCTGCTGAAGGATTGAAGTCTCTCTCTCGCGCGCGCGCAAAGAGAGGAGGCTGGACAGGGCGAGCCTTCCAAAGCTCCTGTGCCAGTATTTAAGATACAATTTGTTTCCTTGTTTCAGGTAGCAAATGGTCGGCACCACAGCTTTTACTCTTGTCCTTGGGGAGGGGGGATCTTTATCAGTTTAATGAAACCTCCAGCGATAATGAGGTGTGAAAGGAGTTCCGTTTTAACTGGGTGGTTTTGCATAAGGAGGCTTGGAAGGCATGGGAATGCAATGGTGTTATATCTTTCCCAATTGTCCTCCCTTCTTTGTGTCTTTTATCATCCAAGCTGTTTGGGCAGCCACTGTGTGATGTGATCTTAAAAGATGTGTGTTAGAAAGGGTGGGCATGGATGTCTCAGTTTTCTCTTTCAGCCTTAAAGGGCCAGCACCCCTTTATTGCTATAAAGCAGGCATGTCCAACAGGTAGATCATGATCTACTAATAGATCACTGGACGTCTGTGGTAGATCACTGGCTCCCCCCAAAGAAGCTCAGCAACTTTGGCTCCCCTAAAAAAAGCTCTACATCTTTGCCCTGAAGCCCCCAAAACAGGGCTTTCCTTCCTAAATAAAGCTAAACTTTGACCTGAACCCGCTAAAACATGGATGGCTTTCCTTCCTAAAAAAAAGCTCAACAACCTCAACCTGAACCCCCAAAAGGGGGTAGATCAATCACTGCCAGTTTTTAACTCTTGGAAGTTGGCCACCCCTGCTATAAAGAGTCTGCATGTAGCTTCATTGGAAGCGATGGTATGTTGGCATTGCCAACAGATATTTTTTATGTTGTTATGTATTACGGTTTTTAGTTTCTTTGCTGTCTCACCAATAGAAAAACCTGGGTGGTCACTGTTAGGGAATTTTATGGGGGGGGCACCCAAACGAGGCTTCATTTGGGAATCAAGATTGGCACAAATGCCCTCAAGGGGACCCCATTTGATCCTACAACACCACTCTAGTATCACACCAACACGAACCCCCTCAAGATCAAGCCCTGTGTAATAAAGGCTCCCTTTCCTACCCTTTCTCTGTTGCCTGAGACTCTATGTAACCATATTTCTTTATGAATGAATACAGTGTATCTTTATTTCTAAATGAAACCCCCTTTTGCTACTCTGGCCAAGGGCTCTCAGGGATGCAGGGAACAGCCATAATCCTTTAAGCAAGAGGTCAGGTAGCCAGGGTGGTGCTCCTCTGCATATCCATAATCCATTCAGGTACCATCTCCTGCCATTCCCAACCCTCCGAAGCCAGAGGCAATACTCACACCTGGACCCATTGTCCCCCCCCCCCCGGCCAGGTACTCAAGGATCCCCTCCCAGATACTTACTGGTACTTGCTTAACAATGTTCTGGGACATCGTGCATTGTTACCATATGTTAATCCTGTTTACCTCCTGTTTACCTGTATGCTAATGCCCCTTGCCCCTTCCCCTTTTCTGACGTTTTACCCTGTCACAAGTGATGTATGTATGATGCTTTCGATGTACATTATGGGATGGTGGTGGGAACTTTTAAAAGTTCTTGCAGCCCTGTTCATGGTGTTCAGTCTGGCATTGAACCTGCTGCGCAGTAATAAACCTTGCTGTTTGCTCCGGATCGTGGCTGGACTCCTTCCTTTTATACTCTGCAACGACCACAGGCCCTTGCCTGATGAGCTGGGTAGCTGAGCATTCTCGCACCCAGAATTTTGCCCTAACAGTCGCTTTTTATCTTTGGGCAATGCTCAGAACAAAACAGGAAGAAAGCAGGTGGTGGACTTTTGGGGGAATTGGAGTCCTTTTACTTCTTCTTCTCTCCTTTAGGAGGGATATAACTTTCCATCTCCTTCTCATAATGAACTTTGCCACTGTTTGCCATGTCTTCAAACTTGCCTATTTGTTTTGCTGACATTGTCCACCATTCAGACAATTGGGTTGCATTTCGCAGGGCAGAAGAGTCCGGACCTTGGTGTATTCAGCTTGCTAGGCTTACAGGAATCCGGACGTATGAAAGGGGTCGGTCTTGCTGTGGGCAGGATTCCTGCATTACCGGGGGGGGTTGGACTAGATGACCCTGGGGGTCCCTTTCAGGCCAGCTCTACAGGATTTCTGTGAGGGGTTCAAGTGAAAGGAGCGGCTGTAGATAGTTTCTGTGCTTCAGGCTGCTATCCTATACAGGCTTACCTAGGCATAGATTGATTTCTTAAGATGGTTGTGTGAAAATTATTATGGACAAAGTATAATTATGTAGCGCCTGTATTGTAGGCTCAGCTTATAAATATGTGTAAATAAGCAATACATCATAAAGACACCGCTATCTCCACTGTGGAAATATGAACCCTGGGTAAGTGCCTGGGCCCCTGGAATCTCACTGTTGTGGATATTGGGGTGGCATGGAACAATATTAAAACTTGCAGTTTGCCCCCCCTCCTCCATTCCCTCAATACTTTTCATATAATCATAGAATCACAGTACTCCAGGTGAGGTCTGACCAGGGCAGAATACAGTGGTACTATTACTTCCCTTGATCTAGATGCTATACTCCTATTGATGCAGCCCAGAATGGGATAAGGCAAAAGATGGGATAAGGCAAAAGCAGGCAAACTTTAATTTATTTCTTTGCTAAGCTGATTCCCCTCCGTGTGCTTTGGACTACAACTCCCATCTGCCTCTGGCAGCGCAGTTGTGGTCCAAAGCACGTGGAAGGTGCCAGGCTGTCAAAGGATGCTGTTCATTCATAATATGAGTGCCCATGTGCGTAGTATGGGATATGCCTTGTCCTTGCTCTTGCGTAACCACAGCTGGTCCTCAGCAGGCTCATTGAGAATGTCCCTTTTTATAGCTGCTTGTCCTGACCTTTCTCTGATCCTCCTTATTATTTCCCTGGATTTCCCCCCTTTTGGTGTTATTAGACTGGAGTCAGTTTCACCTGGGCTCTGTAGCCCCACCCACGTCCCCACTTTGTGGCACCTCCCCTCCTGTGCCTTGGCCCCTCCCCTTGCCCCTCCCCTCCCATGCCTTGGGCCCACCCCTTGCCCCCCCCTAGTTTTGATCCTGGGTACGCCCCTGTCAAGACCACAACATATAAAATCTAACCAAAAGCAGTAGGCCAATAACCCCCTCCCCCCAAAAAATACCACATTCTAAAAGGGTGTTGGGTGTCAATAAGATCAACCAAAGGCCTGGTTAAAAAGGAACGTTTGAAGGTGCCCGGCGAAGGTCCCTGGGGAGAGCATTCCACAGATGGGGAACCACTGCAGAGACGGCCCATTCTCGTGTTGCCACCCCTGGACATCTCAAGGAGGAGGCACATGAAGGAGGACCTAAGAAGATTATCTCAGGGACCAGATAGGTTCATATGGAAAGAGGGGATCCTTGAGGTATTGTGATACTGAGCCATTTAAGGCCTTATAGGTCAAAACCAGCACTTTGAATTGGGCCCGGAAACTAATTGGTAGCCAGTGCAGTTGGACCAGGATCGGTGTAACATGCTCAAACCATCTTGCTCCAGTGAGCAACCTGGCCGCTGAATTTTGCACTAGCTGAAGTTTCCGAACTGTCTTCAGAGGCAGACCTACGTAGAACACATTGCAGTAATCTAATGTGTAGTTCACAGAAAATCTCAACGTAGCATTAATGTGTGGTTCACCAAAAAAAAAAAAAAAATCTCAGCATTGTATTTAAATGTGTACTAAGTGATATTGAAGTGACATTTAAAGTGCCAGAAAGGCATTGCAATATGCTACTCCAAAATCTAGTAGAAAGACAAGTTTTACTCCACCAGAGTGAGGATGCTCAGGTGTAGATCTGGTCATTTTGTATATGAATTTGCAACAATCAAATTCCTCAAGAATTTCTAGACAGTGTGGACCAGTGGAAGACTGACATAGTGGCATAGCTGCCAACTCCCAGTTAGAAAAATACGGGATCAGCAGGGCCAGGACTGGAAGTCACTTCTATGCATGTCCAGCGCTCTATATAGCCCTGGCGAGAGGAAACCAGGCTCCCCTCCTCCAACCCTCCCGCCCCCAAACCCACCATCATCTGTGCTTCCCAGCCCGGCCCCGCCTCCTCGTCGCCCACTTTGCATTCCTAGGCCTTCCCCCATTTATTCCCGTCACGTTTCCGCCCAGCAGCCCTCTTTTATTAAACGAAGAGCCTAGCAGCAGCGCCGGCCCAGAGCTGCTTTGAAAATCTGGGGGAATTACGGGATATTTCGCCATTCAGGATAACAGCGGGAAACGGCTTTAAAAATGGGGGTTTCCCACGAAAAATGGGCGACTTGGCAGCTATGCATAGTGGGCAAGCTACCAGCAACCTGCAGAGACTCCTTGTGTGTATATGCTACAAATTATTAAGATGGATACACACACACACACTCCTCCTCCTCCTCATTATTATTATTATTATTATTATTATTATTATTATTATTATTATTATTATTATTATTAAGTAATGGTGAGGATTAGGATGTGGAGAATGAAATGGGCTAGGTACCAAGAACAAGGTGCTAATGTTTCTCTCTTTTTTTCTAATTCATGCAACAGTTACTGCACATCTGATGAAAATGATAATCTACTCTACATTTTGGAATGTTGTTTGTTTGTGATGCATTCGGACCATAGCTGCCAAGTTTTCCCTTTTCTCGCGAGGAAGCCTATTCAGCATAAGGGAATTTCCCTTAAAAAAAGGGAGAACTTGGCAGCTATGATTTGGACATTTCTTGAGACACCTTAACTAGATTTTGCAAGGTCTGAGATCAAAGAGCAGGGTTTCATCCATGTTCAGAAACAACTGGACATCGTATTGAAGCAGAATGGTGGCCTGAAGCTTTTAAAACTGCATTGATTTTAACCCACAACTTCAGCACAGATTTTGTTGTGGTTGTTGTTCCAGTTCCTAAGCAATGCCAGGTATGAGGCTGCCAGTAAAATATACAAGAACAAGGAAAGCAAGAATAACTGTTCAAACGCAAGAAGGACTGCAGTGAAGTGAAACAATTGCACAAGAAAACCAGGCAGGTTAAGTACCTTAGCATTCAAAAAGACACATATTAAACACACTATTCCCTTTCAAAATAGGCTGCATATCTAATAATAACTATTCCAGAGATGTAAAGCTTACAGCCTACACAGTAATAAGTACAAGTTGATTTGAATCTTAAATCAAAAAGGGATTCTACATTCAGCTGCAGGATACTCCTAATCCCTATTTTACGCATTACTAATTATTAGTAGGTAGCTATGTGACTCAAAGATAAGCTATCTCTATACACCTTCCAAGTACCCATAAGGTAATTTAATTTATTTTTTTTGTCACAACGTTGCACAACTGAAATGTCAAGTAAATTGATATAAGTATTTTGTGCAACACTTTAGCATTTCTAATTTCTAGTGGATTTAGCAGTGTAGAGTCCCACAGCACTCTTTTATCCCGTACATGGACTAAATATAGTGATGTTAATCAATCCATTAATGGAGAGGCTTCCTTAATTTGTGAGTATTTCATAGTATTTTTGTACAGTAGGCTCATTTCTACACACATTCACACACCTCTCTGTACCCTCTGTACCATGCAGGCCGGTAATAATAATAATAATAATCATAATCATAATTTATTTATACCCCACCCATCAGGCTGGGTTTCCCCAACCACTCTGGGCGACTCCCAACCAAATATTTAAAATACAATAAAGCATCAAACATTAAAAACATCAGTCATTAAAAACTTCCCTAAACAGGGCTGCCTTCAGATGTCTTCTAAAAGTCAGGTAGTTGTTTATTTCCTTGACATCTGATGGGAGGGCGTTCCACTACCGAGAAGGCCCTCTGCCTGGTTCCCTGTAACCTCACTTTTTGTTCTGAGGCTGTGAAGTGAACCATGTTAGATAAACCAATACCTCCATTAATATAGCTGCAACATAAGTGTGGAAGTTTCCAGAATCATGACAGATCCCCCCCCCCCAACTGCCTTTTGCTTCAGGCCTGAAAGAGAAAAACCAAGTGAACAAAGCACTATTAGTTACCTCCCTGACACCAAAGACATGAGAACAGTGCATCTCACTTCACAAGAATTTAAAAGAAAAATTATCTGTGGAAGTAGCTCTTTTTTGTAATTTAAGGCCTTTAATTCCCACAGAACTGCTGGCCAAGTCAATATGAAGAGAGAATGAGATTTCCCAACTTTATTCCCTTTTATGGCTGGCTTTTGGCTCCCTGGAGCTGAATTTGATTAGCTTGAGCTTCATAAAATACAAACACATCCCCACATCCCTTCTAATTTATGGTGCTGGGGTATTTTGCCTTTCATTCAATAAAAAAGTGAACATTCACCTGAGAATCAGCATGATTTGGAATAGCCCTGACTCGGGAGAGAGGGGCTTCTCTCAAATGCATAAAAACCCATACAAAAACTCGGGCAATTGCATTTCCCTTGTTGAAGCATTGCAGCATGATGACAAAATGCTATCCTAGCTCTACAGCACATGCTGAAGCATTTGCATCAGGGCCATAACCATATCTCCATTATACATAAGCAGGCAGATAATAAGTGTGATTGGAATGCATGAATTATTGTATCTATTATCTGAACGGCAGAAAAGCCAGATCAGAATAGCTCTTTGGGGTTGTGTGTTTTGTGCATTAGGAAGGTTATTGTTTCATATTATAAAAAGGAAAATGGTGGCTCCAGGTCCTCTGACAATACATTTATGTAGAACAGGAATAGATGGAGATACATCAATTTGCACTGGGCCAGAGCGATGTAAACCACATGGGCACTGTGGAATTCTCCTTATTCTGTTAGAATTCCATTCTAGCCCAAATCTCTACCCTTGTACTTTGCTATTTAAATTTCAGCTGCTGTAGCTTTAACTTTTCCTGCTCTCTTCATATCCCACACTCTAGGTTATTGCAACGTTGACTTGATACCTCCAGTGGTACCCTTGATTTTTGCAGTATACCTCTGCATATACCTGAACCATATTTACATTCACCATAAACTTGATTCTGGCTGCATTTGAAACTGTAGACATCCCTGATGCAACACAACATGTATTCCTAGGCTATTGGGAAAGGAAAATGCAGTGAGACCATCATCATGCAAATAATCTCAACATGGCCATGTCCATAGCTGCCAAGTACCCCGTATTTCCTGGGAAACCCCTGTTTTTCCTTACCGTTTCCTGGCGGTCTCCCGTTTCAGCTCCTCTCCCGTTAATCTCCCTTATTTTGGCTCCTGTCGGTGGCCATTTTCTGGTGCCGCTTTGCCCATCTATGGGCACCAGAAAATGGCCGGCTCCGGTGCCGGAAGTCACGTCTATGCATGTCCAGAAGTGCATAGATGCAACTTCCTGTGTCACTTTGCCCATCAATGGGCACCGAAAATGGCTGGCACCGGCACCGGAAGTTGTGTCTATGCACTTCCGTACATGCGTAGATGCGACTTCCGATGCCGGCGCTGGCCATTTTTGGTGACCATAGGTGGGCAAAGCAACACCGGAAGTTGTGTCTATGCAACTTCTGGTGTCGCACGGCTGCCGATCCCGGATTTCTCCACGAGAGACTTGGCAGGTATGGCCATGTCTACACCACTGATTCAAACATTTAAAGCACTCTTATACCTGAAACAGTCATGGCTTACCAACAAAGTAAAATGCGAGCTAGATTATGTTACAGGTCCTGAGAGTTGTTAGGAGATTCCTATTCCCCTCAAAGAGCTACACTTCCCAGAGCTCCCTAGGAAAGGAGATTGCCTCTCTGGGAACTAAAGATATGTGGAAATATGGGGGGGGGGGGTCCTCCTACCTACTTTCAATACATTAGAAGCATGAAACCTGCTAGGGAGGTGGCCAGACCTCTGGATGAGAGGAGCAGAAAATGTGTGCTAAGAGAGGAAAGAAGATTGCAGAGAAGCAGAATGAATGATTTGCATTTGTCTTCCCTGAGCCTGAATTAACTTTTTCGGAAAGGTAGCCTTAAGATTTTAGGTAAACGGTGGCATAAAGTGGGGAAACAATCAGGACAGACAAAAGGAAGTAATTCTTCACCCAGTACATAAAGTATGAAATTCACTAACACAAGATTAACAGCAGCAGCAGCAGCAGCAGCAACAACAACAACAGCAACAGCAGCAACAACAGCAACAACAACAGCAGCAGCAGCAGCAGCAACAACCTATTTCTTATTTATACCCCACCCATCTGGCTGGGTTTCCCCAGCCACTCTGGGTGGCTCCCAACAGAATATTAAAAACACGATAAAACATCAAACATTAAAAAGCTTCCCTATGCAGGGCTGCCTTCAGGTGTCTTCTAAAATTCAGATACTTGTTTATTTATTTGACATCTGATGGGAGGGCGTTCCACGGGGCGGGCACCATTAAGTCACTACAAATTGGATGACTCTAAAAGGATTTTAGACAAATTTATGTGGCATGTCTGTTGTGGATAGGTTTGCCAATGGCTCCTAGCTAGGATGGTTGAGGAGAGCGCAACTGGTGAGAGTGCTGTCACACTCATGTCCTGCTTGCAGGCGTCCCATGGGCATGCATGAAAAGGACAGTGGACTAGATGGGTCTTTGGTTGAGCCAACAGGGTTCTTTTATGTTCTTCCATTGTGTTCTTAGGGATGCGGGTGGCGCTGTGGGTTAAACCACAGAGCCTAGGGCTTGCTGATCAGAAGCTTGACGGTTCAAATCCCCGCGATAGGGTGAGCTCCCGTTGCCTGGTCCCAGCTCCTGCCAACCTAGCAGTTCAAAAGCATGTTAAAGTGCTTTCCCGCTCCAGCGGGAAGGTAGATGGCGTTTCCGTGTGCTGCTCTGGTTCGCCAGAAGCGGCTTAGTCATGCTGGCCACATGACCTGAAAGCTGTACGCCGGCTCCCTCGGCCAATAATGCGAGATGAGCGCCGCAACCCCAGAGTCGGTCACGACTGGACCTAATGGTCAGTGGTCCCTTTACCTTATTGTGTTCTTAGGATTCTTTGTTTTAATTCTCAACCTTGAAGCACTTTTAGGCACTGATTTATATTGAGTGGAACATGCTTATATACGGTACCTACTGAAAAGAATGAATTTAGGAAAGCCATGACTAACCTAAGTACCATTGATTTAAAATGTCTGCTGAAAGCATGATTAAATCTAGATTCAACCTTATTTGCTTTAGATATTGTTATATATGGATATAGATATAATAATATTTCACAAAGTTTGCAGTCTGCTTATGAGAATTGGACATAAGGTGATTAAGTGATTGAGGACAGCGTTCAGTATCAACTAAGATTTTCAATTCAATATGCAAGTTGCTGTTGAAAATCATTTTTTTTATAACTTTGCAGAAAAGTTGTCTTAAACACTCATCTTATATTCCAAGCACCCAAATGTGAGTCGAAGTAGATGAAGAGGAACATGATAAATAGATTTCAATTTTAAAGTAAGATATATTATTTTTCACACCAAAGGACAATTTGTGAAAGGCACAAGGCAGGATGTGTCTCTGATGCCAGAATCTCATTCACTGAGCTTCAATGTGATGGTGGTGCCTCTTTAAACATTGCCACTGTATTAATCACTAGAAAAGTACAGATTCCAGATCAAGTCAGCTGACTTCCCTCCTGTGTATTCACATAAAGGATGTTCCTCTCATCCAAGCAATTTTGAAGGTGACAAATATTACTGATGCTGAATTTATGGGAATGCTTGTTCCCTGTTTATTAACTCATCTATCTTGAGAAATAAAAGGACCAAATGGAAAGACAAGTGGGCCTTTTTTCTTATCTACCTGTCAACCCAATGTTGCCCTAAAATAATCAATATCGATAATTACTAAAGTTTACCGGGATGTTTTAAAACTTTAGTACCCTTATTTTGATCTGCTACTCCCTCCCTTTTTTTTAGTATGAACAAGCAGCAAGGTAAAGTTTTTATTACTGTAGTGAGTGGACCTTCCTATTCCCCTTCAAATATCTTACTAAATTGGCAGCCTAAACAGGCAAAACGTTATTAACCACAGTAATTTCTGAAGCCCATGATCCAGCAATTCTGATGTTTCTTAGCAACAGGGGCATCAGCCTCTTCAGAACAAGCTATGCCATAAATAATCCTGCATGCATTCCATCACCATCTACATAGTACATCTGGAATGTTCTTTTTGCATGTTTAGATCCCGAGACCATCCTCCTTAAATAAACACACATTTGACTCAAATTTTAGCTTGTCTTTTGGCAAAATTTAGGCCACAACTTTATTGATTACAGAAAAGTGAGTGATTTCATAGCTCTGGTTGACTAGCTCCCTACACCCTTGCACGTAGCATTGACCCAGAGCTTTATCATAGGTCAGCCAAGGGTGAACACCTGAGGTAGATGGGAAGCCCGGGAACAGACTCTGTCCACTCCCGCAGATGCTCCCCTGGACTCAGGCACAGGCGCAACCCCCTCTTGGGGGTTGACTAAACCATGTTGATTCCCTGGATTCCTTTAAGGGAATACCCTTCACATGCTCTCACCATCCCTATCACCTGAACCAGTGCCTATCCGCAACCTTACAAGTTGTGACGATTTGCTATGCGGCAGGAGAAACCCAAATGGCACCAGCCAATCAGCCAAGTGGGGAAATTCCTGCCATGCCCCTGTCCCAACGACAGATGACACACGATGGCATAGCAAGGTCAATCGCAAAAGACCCTAAATTTAGGGAGAGGTGGGCGGATGTTCCAATGCAGGAGCCGAAAGAGGGAGCTCTGGGTCACATGCATAGGCCCCTCGATCCATTTGCACTACAACCCATTGGCCAGATCGAACCCAGCATCGAGGGACCTCCAATCGGGCGTTGTGGCTATCCAAACGACCCCACCCACAACCAAGAGGTTAGTTTCATAGATCTCACTGCAACACGTGCCCTCTTTGAGGGAGGACACGATTTGTACAAAAAATGGCATAAACTTTCATGTGTGGTTTTTCAATTGCGGCAGCTAGACTGGTGACTGGGAGCGGCCGCCAAGACCACATAAAACTGGTCTTGAAAGATGTACATTGGCTCCTAGTACATTTCTGAGCACAATTCAAAGTGTTGGTGCTGACCTTTAAAGCCCTAAGCGGCCTTGGCCCAGTATACCTGAAGGAGCATCTCCACCCCCATCGTTCTGCCCGGACACTGTGGTCCAGCTCCGAGGGCCTTCTGGCGGTTCCCTCACTGCAAGAAGCAAATTTACAGGGAACCAGGCAGAGGACCTTCTTGGTAATGGAAGGCCCTGCCATCAGGTGTCAAAGAAATAAACAGCTACCAGACGTTTAGAAGATATCTGAAGGCAGCCCTGTTTAGGGAAGTTTTTAATGACTGATGTTTTAATGTATTTTTAATCTTTTGTTGGAAGCCACTGAGAGTGGCTGGGGAATCCCCAGTCAGATGGGTGGGGTATAATAAATTAATAAATTATTATTATTATTATTATTATTATTATTATTATTATTATTATTATTATATTGCACATAGCATGTATGAAATGTAATATAAGGAGAATATTGGGTTAGAAAAGAAATTATCTTCACCACTGCATCATCACTAACATTGCTTAATCCCTTATTGGTGTTGAATTAATGCAGTCAAGGATGAACAAGGGCATAATGGAAGTTTTTCTCCCTCTCTCCTACTGTGTGTGCCCTGAACCTCCCCCAATCTGCTCTGGAGGATTGGGAAAATGGACTTAGGGGGCATGCGGTAGACGTTCTGTTGCACAAGCAGAAACCTTTGCATTGATGAGACACGGGTATTGGCCAAATGGAGGCCACATATGCACACTTCTGTGCTTCCCTCAACTTTTTAGAATTGTACAGATGGCTGTTGTCTCAGGAGCAGGCACTGTGAACAGAGTCTGCCTGCCAGTCAGCACTTTGAGAATTGATGATACAGATATAACGAGTGTTGGAAATGTAAAGAGAAGGAAAGTTGCTTTTAACCACATGTGGTGGACTTGTAAAGAGGTAAAGGCTTTCTGGGAAATGATATATAATGAGTTAAAGAAAATGTTTAGAAACACTTTTGTTAAAAAACCCGAAATCTTTTTTACTGAGGATAGTACGTGAAGACATACCAAGAAAAGATAAAAGACTGTATGCAACAACAGTGGCAAGAACCCTTTTAGCTCAAAAATGGAAACAGCAAGAAGTACCAATGAAAGGAGAATGGCAGATGAAAACGATGTACTTTGCGGAACTGGCAAAGCTGATGGGGGAAATCTGAAACCAGCACAATCAAGTATTCCAGAAAGACTGGAGTAAATTTATACAATATTTGAAAAATCATTGTAAGCAATTAACAACACTAGTAGGGTTATCTGAAGATTTGTAATGAGATTTTTTTTTACCTTTCTATTTTTATTTAAACTTTGAGGTATTACAGTCATACCTCAGTTTAAGTACACTTCGGTTTGAGTATTTTCAGTTTAAGTACTCCGTGGACCTGTCTGGAACAGATTAATCCACTTTCCATTACTTTCAATGGTACCATTTTTTTGTTTGGAAGTATTGTAATCTAGGATTACTCCCAATCTTGGTTGGTAGGTAACTTTGAACAAGGCCTAAAATCAATGAAAAATGGGGACACTTGGGCAGTCTATCTAGATGACTTCCTGCCACAGTTCAAAAGACATGATTGTCCTTGTGGGTGATATCCAACCTACTGCTCTCTCATTCTGTCATTGCACAGATTTTCCTTGTACAATGGAATGTGTTCTCCCCCTGCACACCCCATAATCTATTCTGGGGGTTCCTCCAACCCTCTGGAGCATATTTGGTGAGACTGTGGGGAAGATGTGGGGTAGGGGAGTGAGGGGAGTCCTTTTATTGTACAGTGGTACCTTGGGCTACAGACGCTTTGGATTACAGACACTTCAGGTTACAAACTCCACTAACCAGGAAGTGGTTTCTCCAGGTTAAGAAATTTGCCCCAGGATAAGAACGGAAATCGCACGGCGGCGGCACAGTGGCAGCAGGAGGCCCCATTAGTGAAAGCACGCCTCAGGTTAAGAACTGTTTCAGATTAAGAACAGACCTCTGGAATGAATTAAGTTCTTAACCCGAGGTACCACTGTACTAGAAATCCTTGTGTTGACAGGATGTGGTAGTTGATGGCCCCTACTCACCCAAATAAGAAGTGTCTATTTTGGATCTCTACTCAAAACAGTCCCTTTCTAGAATTGAGAAGTATATCAGCAATTTATCAAATTCTTAGTATTCACATATAGATGGTTCTAAAATCTGCCTTTCTTGATGATATCAAGATAATGGTGTCTCCATTCTTTCAGGCTTATCCCAAAACAGGGGAGGGGAAGTGAATCCAGATGGAAGGAGCAGATTCACAGTTGGGCTATTCTGTTTGAACCACTTTGACATGTGCTACCCATCTGTCGATCTCTTGACATGTTGTTGTTTTTTTAAAGAAAAAAATTATTACGAGAAAAGTTATCAGAGAGGAAGCCAATACTTCACTTAGTGACACCATATTATAATATAAAAATGTTTTAAATCTTTTTGAAAAACAGGGTTATGTTCATTCACTTTCCACATACTCTATTTAATTTAGAAACACTCTTTGTGTAATTGCCAGATTGCAAAGAAAATAATCCAATAGTTCATTTTTAAAAAATAGAAAAAGTAATCACAAAAGCAACTGAACAAATCCAATAGAGCTAACATGCATTTATGTCTAAGATGCTTTCAACAGAATGAAGCAAGCCTGAACAGATGGCAGATGGCACACATGAGCATTTGATTATTGCACAGCTATTTCACTTAAAAGCTATACACAGGCTGAATTCTTGAACAGGCAATCCTTAAGCAGGTTAAGCAGAAGTGTTGGGAAATGAGTTATGCATGATAAAGACTCCAGTATTCAAAGACAGATATGACAAGTTTTATTCCATATCTTTGTATGATGGCGGCATTTGTGCTCCAGAAGACCGGCACAAAGAAAATGCTTCTGGATCCACCAGAAGCACCCTCACCAACCTAGTGTTCTAGTTGTCTTCCAGCACAAGGGTGCTGGCTAAGGCTGAGGGGAGTGATAGTCTGAAACATCTAGAAAGCATCAGGTTGGCAAAGGCTGCCTTAGAACAAAGATGAGAATAAAAATATTAAAAAGTGAAATATCATGTGTTTAATTTATCACTATTTTTTCTTGAAACAAATATGGTCTACTTTTTCTTTGTGATTCTTTGAGAACATAATTCTTACAAATGTTTGTTCATTTTCTTCAGTCCGTCATCCATTCAAAACATATAGCGCTGAGGAGCTATTGTAGAAACTTAAATCAATTTATTATGATAATCTAATGCATTCACAGTAAAAATCAGTACAACCCATAATGCCACTATCTAAACACCAGGTGTTTTATATATATATATATATATATATATATATATATATATATATATATATATATATATATATATCTGTGTACAGATAATATAATTTACATGTGCAGTTTATAGAAATGTTTATAGAATTTTTTAGAATTTATAGAAGTTTATAGAAATTTATAGTAAAAATCAGTAAAAAATCAGTACAACCCATAATGCCACTATCTAAACACCAGGTAAAAAATATCTGTGTACAGATAATATAATATGCATGTGCAGTTTATAGAAATGTTTATAGGAAATTTTAGAATTTTATAGAATTTATAGAAGTTTATAGAAATTTATAGTCAGATCCAGAAGAGATAAGCAGCTTCTGCTGAAGTGCAGACTATTACTTGTCCCAAGATCAATCCATATAGCTTTCCCCCCTCTGCCTTCACAAGACTCTACATCTGGTCTCTAATCTGGTACCATTTTTACAATGGACATAGAACAGCTGCCGTACATGATAAAAGTCCATATGACATGTGTAGCCTGTTGACTGAATCTGGTTGTGTGTGAAATTTCCAAGGAAATAATCTAACATTACCTAAGTATGGTGCTCTGGTCTGATGCGCGCAGAAATGCAGTCCAGTTTTCTTTGCTTTTCTAATACATATGTTTCCTCATGATTGTGAAGACCATGAGCAAGGATGGAAATGATAGTTCTCACAGAGAGTTCACTTTGGATGAAATTCACAGCATACTTAACAGTTCTTAAACATTGACTTTTGCTGAAGTCATTTCTAATTGCAACTTTAAAACACCTCCACCGGGGGGGGGGATGATTGATCAGAGTGATTAAGCATAATTCCTGGGCACCGGTTTGGATGTTCTTGAGTCTATAGGCCTCTTTAGTAATTTGTTTTTGCGGTTGAATAAAACCCATGCAGGGAGAGCTGCAAAAGAGGGAATGGACACAGCCCCATCAATATTCCTGAAGATGTCTGGGTTTTTTCCCTGTACTCTGATTTTCCAAGGTTCTAAAATGTGTACAGAGCTTCCATGTACACAGGAGGCTCTCAGATCAGAGGGTCACCCTTCAACTCATTGTTCTACGCCTGTCATTCAACTAATGATGGAGGTGAAGCACTCACAAATTTACTTAACCCTCACAATGAATGCCTGAAGAGGGTTTATGTGTGATAAACTTTGCATGAAGAAATGTGTGGAGCAGCAACCACATAATAATCAACCATTGCTAACTAGCCAACAAAATACATAGATAGATGTGGTCTAGTTGGCAAAGCATGCTTGAATTTTCCAAGAGGTTTTCAACAAATTACCTCACTAAAGACTCCTGATTAATTTTAGCAGTCATGGAATGATAGGAGAGGTCCTCTTGTCAATTCAGTACTGTTTACATAAAAGGAAGCAGAGAGTAGGAATAAATGGACAATAACGGAGAAATATAGAAAGTGGAGTTTCCCCAGTACTGTAATCTGTATTGAGACCTGTCCTATTTGTTCAAGTTAGGGGTGACAAGGCCGAGTTTGCTGATTATACTGAGTTGGTCAGCTGTAAAAATGGCAAATTCCATGCTAGGGTTCATTAGGAAAGGAATCAAAAATAAAACTGCCAAAATCCTAATGCCATTGCACCAATCGATGGTGCAGCTGCTTTTCAAATCCTCTCTACAGTTCTGGTTGCCTTACCTCAAAAAGAATATTGTCACATTGGAAAAGGACTACCAAAATGTTGAAGAGGATAGAATGACCCTCCTATGAGGAAAGGTTACAGTATTTGGAGCTTTTTAGGTATGAAAAAGCAAGTAGGAGAAAAAGTCCCTTCCGCCGTAGGAGGAGGGGAGATTGAGGGCACCACGAGCCCTCACACGTGCTGAGGGGATGGCTGCCATCCTCCCAGCCCATTGGCTGGTTCCCGGACGCGGCGCTCCCTTAGCGCGTCCAATCTGGACGCTCCAGGGGGGCATGGCTTGCTGATTTAAGCAAGCGCACGGCCGGGATTCAGCCTCTCTTACCTGACCCACAGCCGCTTCATTTTTTGCCGTGCTTCTCGCGATTGTCCAGCCTTTGCCTCCTCCTTCGCCTGCGCTTGCTTCCTGCTTCGCCTTCCCGCGACCGTCCAGTCTGTGTCTTGTTTACTCTGGGAGGGATCAGGGTATCGCCACACAACATGATAGAGATGTACGGTGTACAAATTACAGATGGCATGAAGAAAGTGGGGGGGGGGAGCTTTTCTCCCTCTCTTGTAAAACTAGAACTTGTGGACATCCAATGAAGTTGAACAGTATGCTTCTGAATAAGTTGCGGTCCCCCTGACCTGTGACAAAGATCTGGCTGCCAGGGATGGACGTGGAGAGCCACAACCATCACTCCCTGGGAAAGAGATGAGCAGCCATTGCTGGCAATCACAGGCAGAGAGAGTGCCCAGATCCTGATTGTGAGCTTCCCAGAGACCTTTGGCTGGCCAGTTTGAAGACAGGATGCTGAACTAGATGGGCCACTGGCCTGATCTAGCAGTCTCTTCTTATATTCTTAACTCAGCTGGAACTATTGTGTCAAATAATGTCAGCTGGAAAATAATCAGTTGTTGGATTAGGATTCATCTGCATGTATGAACGTAGATTCTCAGTGAGACAGGCTTCGACAGCAAGTTCTGCGATCCCATTTCACAGCATCCCCAATCCCTCTAACATGCATCAGAAATAAAAGATAGGTTGGAATATATTACCGCTTGACAACTGATTATAAGCACAAGCTTTCAGGTCAGCAAATAATAATTAGTGAAGTTGGAAGTGCGCTATGCAGTATGTGTTCCATTTAAAATCAGTGAGAATCTCTCTAAATTCTTGGCCAAAATTGAGAGGGCAAAGACAGTGAGATATTATTAGAAATTCCAGGAATCTATTCACTCACTAAGACCATGGCTATGGCTAGGTGCCAAGATGTCATTCATAAGACCTGCCAACCAAAACTCTTTTATTGTGGATGTCAAACTGACCCACTGAGATGGGAAATTTATTGGAATTTCTTATGCAGGGCCTGTTGTGAGCTGAACTACTCATTTTATATTGAATCATCTTTTCGGCGGTAATCCAGCACATGCTTGAAAATCTGTTATTAAGGCACTTGTCATCGTCTCCCTGTGCATAATCTTAAAGCTCCAATGATCTCATGAATGGCAGAAGAACAAGGATTGTGTGTGTCCGCTTAGAAATTTTCCCACAAACAATGAAATGTTCTTGAACTTCCCTGCAGGTTTGTTTCATCTGCTTCCGTAGTCATATGCCCTACAGATACAATGGTGGTGAAACAGGGCATTTCCCTTTTGCTCATTTCACATGGAACACATTAAGGCATTTATCTATGTAAAATCTGAGCCACATTTTCACTGAGGCTCCCTCACTCCTCGTCCCACACATTACTATCAGGGTTAAAGTGCTTGTCAGCATAATGTGTATCAGTGTGAAAGTTCATGTATGCTGTCAAAAGAATGCAAAGCATATGAGAGGCATGCCTGATATAGTGGAGCTAAGGCTTTATTTAAAGAGAGGCTGAATGAAGCAATATTAATTAATGACTTTACATTTCCTCAAGCCTCACGGAATCCTTTGAGATTTTAAAGACTTAACTAGGCCATCATGGCAGAATTAGCATCCATGGGTGGCTTGCCTCTTCTTGCTCACAGAAAGACCCCCTGCCCCAACTTAAAACAGATGCTCACTGGCAACAGGGCAACACATAGGCTGCATGACGGCCTTCAGCACTCGCTCTTTGTGCTGTGTTGCGTGTGTGCATTTGCCTGCAACCCGGGTTAACATGTCATGCATCTGATGAAGTAGGCTGTAGTCCAGGAAAGCTTAACTATAACAAATGTAAAACAATTCCTTCCAGCAGCACCTTAGAGACCAACTAAGTTTGTCATTGGTATGAGCTTTCGAAAGCTCATACCAATGTCAAACTTAGTTGGTCTCTAAGGTGCTGCTGGAAGGATTTTTTATTTATTTTGCTTTGACTACATCAGACCAACACGGCTACCTACCTGTAATGATAATAAATGTGTTAGTCTTTAAGGGGTCACAAGACTCTTTGTTATGCTACAACGGACTAGCACAACTGCCCCTCTGGAAAAATATGTATTGTGTGAATAGAACTTTCACAAATCTATTTCAGGGGACGATTCCCAAGTTCTGGTATTAGAAGAGAGGGAGAGAAATGTCTCTCTATCCAATTGGTCTTCTTTTTGACACTTCTTCTTCCAGTCCCAAAAGAAAGATAACAGAAAAACGAATATGCATCCCCCACCCCCGCTTCTATTTTTGTTATGAGTCAAGGAAATATACTCAGTGGATTTGCATTTGTGGACAAACTGTGATAGAAAGGGCCTTGATCCATTAACTTCTCCATTATTCATATATGTAGCCTTGAAAGAAATAACAGCCAGCACCATTATCATTGTGATGAATTCTAGACCTGCAAAGTCATCTTTTTTTCCTTCTCTTCTTTTTGCCAGTGCCACATGTGGAGGAAACGATAGCAGTGCTCATCTTTCAGTGGCCCAGCCACCATTTTCCTTTGGTATTAATGTCCCAGAGGTAGAATTGTGCATGTTTAGGAGTTTGGAATGGAAGCTTTCACCCCCCCCCCCAAAAATGCATTAAAATCTAATATATCAATAATTTAGAGTCTGTCTGCTGAAGCAGCTGAAAACATTTGAACCACTGTTACTCACCAGATTGGAATTTCCTGCAATTGTGCTTTCCTAATATAAAAAGAGATACCACCACTGGTGAAAGGAATTTCCTTACCGATGTCCTGAATCATTTATAAATTCAGGTTCTTAACTGCTCTTCAGCCTGTTTATGCTCACAATCTGTAATTGTCTCTGACTTTGTGATTGTCCAGTGGTATAATCATCATCATCATCTAAGGATACCCACACCTGCAAGTTATGTTTTCTAAATGATTTATAGAGCCCTTTGTTAAGAGGAATGTTGTAAGAGGAAGATCATGTTTTATTTGAAGTTTGGATGGGAGTTTGATTCTATTACAATTCTCCTCCCGCCCATAGCTGCCAAGTTATCCCTTATTTTAAGGGATTTTCCCTTATGCTGAATAGGCTTCCTTGCGAGAAAAGGGAAAACTTGGCAGCTATGCTCCCGCCCCTCTTTCTCTTTTAGTCTATTTCAGTTTCAGGTTTGCTCTCACTAGATAAATTGTAATAAACGCAGAGAAGAATTCCCGCTTTGTTTTGAGATCTCCTGTTGAATCTCCTGAGTCTCTCTCTGCGCTGCAACCATCACAATGTAACATAGAAGGCGACTTAACTGCTTCCAGACCTCCAGAGTTTAATGTAAACACAAAGCCCACTTCTCATGGTTATTTTAGCATTATTGAAGACCATACAACTTCATCTCTTGGAAAGGGTCCCACAAACACAAGAAATGTTGGGCTGCAAGGAAAGGATTCAGTACAGAACAGATTCCTGGGCCAAAAGTGCACCTTATATGTGTAGGAGAAGCAGAAATTGAGGAAATGCCCTAAAATATGATGATAACTTATATCTACTTTGGCTCATTTGTTGCTTGAAAAATATGGCAACGATAAATCATATAGAAATGAGCAACACTAAAAATCTCCTGCTAATTAAAGAAAAGGTTCTGCAATGTTCACAGCATTGCACACTGCAATGCATGAATTTATTACTACTATTCTTTTTTGGTAACGATGAAGGTAGAAAAAGAGGATTACACAGCAATCCTTCCCAAAAGCTACATAAAAGAAGTTTTTCAGTTATGCTGGAACATTCGGTAGTTGTCTGCAAAGTTTCACAGGAACAAACACACCCCCATCAGAAAAATAACCCTGTCATATTGCCATAATAACTGCATGTTTAAAACAGGGAATTAGTAAAATATATAATCTAGAGGGTCTTTGCATCTTCTGGGCTATTCTACCAGCATCCCATTTACATCCTTAATTGAACAGAGTACCTAAGCAGTAACACCTTAGCCTGCTATTTTCACACCACTTGATTGTTACTTTGTACCAGGCATGCAAATCAAGACACGTCTGAATTTTTTTACACATCTCTCTCTCTCTCTCTCTCTCTCTCTCTCTCTCTCTCTCTCTCTCTCTCTCTCTCTCTCACACACACACACACACACACACACACACACACACACACAACACACACCTTAGGAGACGGTTCATAATTATTAGTACTTGAGAATCAAACTACGCAGGAAACCATCTTATCATGAGATAATTGACTAATTGCTTCAGATTACTTTCTGGCATCTCTTTACGATACTTAACTTGGTGACACAAGCCATTACCTTTATAATGTCTACTTAGCTAGAAAATAACACTTAGAGGATCTATAGATGTATAGCAAATCAACCATATCCAAATCGCTTGTCTGCTAAGCTGGTGATTTAAGACCTAAAGTTGCAATGACTGTGGAACTAATGCTTTCCTAAATATATGAAATATCAAAATGTCAAGGTGGGGGAATGACAGGGGAAAGGGGTTTCCTTGGTTCATGCATTCTTGGCATTAGCCCTGTTGTTGTTGTTTAGTCGTTTAGTCATGCCCGACTCTTCGTGATCCCATGGACCAGAGTACACCAGGCACTGCTGTCTTCCACTGCCTCCCGCAGTTTGGTCAGACTCATGTTGGTAGCTTCGAGAACACTGTCCAACCATCTCGTTGTCTGTCATTCCCTTCTCCTTGTGCCCTCAATCTTTCCCAACAACAGAGTCTTTTCCATGGAGTCTTCTCTTCTCATGAGGTGGCCAAAGTATTGGAGCCTCAGCTTCACAATCTGTCCTTCCAGGGAGCACTCAGGGCTGATTTCCTTAAGAATGGATAGGTTTGATCTTCTTGCAGTCCATGGGACTCTCAAGAGTCTCCTCCAGCACCATAATTCAAAAGCATCAATTCTTCGGCGATCAGCCTTCTTTATGGTCCAGCTCTCACTTCCATACATCACTACTGGGAAAACCATCGCTTTAACTACACGGACCTTTGTCGGCAAGGTGATGTCTCTGCTTTTTAAGATGCTGTCTAGGTTTGTCATTGCTTTTCTCCCAAGAAGCAGGCGTCTTTTAATTTTGTGACTGCTGTCACCATCTGCAGTGATCTTGGAACCCAAGAAAGTAAAATCTCTCACTGCATCCGTTTCTTCCCCTTCTATTTGCCAGGAGGTGATGGGACCAGTGGCCATGATCTTAGTTTTTTTTGATGTTGAGCTTCAGTCCATATTTTGCGCTCTCCTCTTTCACCCTCATCAAAAGGTTCTTTAATTCCTCCTCACTTTCTGCCATCAAGGTTGTGTCATCAGCATATCTGAGGTTGTTGATATTTCTTCCGGCAATCTTAATTCTGGCTTGGGATTCATCCAGTCCAGCCTTTCACATGATGAATTCTGCATATAAGTTAAATAAGCAGGGAGACAATATACAACCTTGTCGTAATCCTTTCCCAATTTTGAACCAATCAGTTGTTCCATATCCAGTTCTAACTGTAGCTTCTTGTCCCACATAGAGATTTCTCAGGAGACAGATGAGGTGATCAGGCACTCCCATTTCCTTAAGAACTTGCCATAGTTTGCTGTGGTCGACACAGTCAAATGCTTTTGCATAGTCAATGAAGCAGAAGTAGAGGTTTTTCTGGAACTCTCCAGCTTTCTCCATAATCCAGCACATATTTGCAATTTGGTCTCTGGTTCCTCTGCCCCTTCGAAATCCCAAGATGGACAGGTCATATTGGAGAGTTTTGACTAAATGTGATCCACCTGGAGAAGGAACTGGCAAGCCACTCCAGTATCCCTGCCAAGAAAACTCCGTGGACATAGACAACAGGCATTAGCCCTATGCTGTGGCAATTGAGCATTATCTAGTCCAGTCCATATGCATAAGCAGCAGCAAGAAACAACACTTTTTTCTTCACCCCACCCCTTTTTTACTAGGTTTGGAAGGAATTTTTTTTTTTGTATTCTTTGATGTTTGCTTATCTTCATTCCCTTTTTTCTTCTTGCCTGAGAGAAAAGAAAGCAGGAAAGCAGGAAGATTGCTCATGCTACAGATGGGTGAATTTCTTTCTCCCAGGTTGCTGTCTGCCCCGCCCCCCAATTCTTAAGTTTCAATTCTCTACATTTCCTCCCCAGTTTGTGATTTTTTCCAAAGAAAGATGAAAATCCATGAAACGTCATTAGCATCATCGTGCAAATTCCTCCTAACACACATTTTTGCCTAATGCACACATTTTTGCAAAGCAATTTCCCCAAATATAATGCATTTTTGCTAATATTTTAAATAATATATTTTAACCAATATATGCAATGCATTCTTGTACACTTCACTTGGCTGGGGAACTGCATTGCAAAAGCTGAAGAAGTGTGAATTTCAAAATATGGGTCTATTTTGGTTTGCTATTTATTTATTTATTTATATATAGAAAGTGGATTTGTCAGTTTTTCCTTAAAGGCAAACAGAATCAAATTTCTCACCCAACCCTAGCTCACACCCCCTTCCCAAGTTCCTTGTAAATGGACCCCTGTCTCAGCCATCTGATCACCTCTTCTATAGCTGGAAACAAGTTGGGTTTGAGACCCTAGTGCAGGAGGGCCATTGTCACTGGGGGCAAATCTTGGGATGGGCCCAGTTGACAGCAACAAATGTCTTCTTCTACATCCATCACAGTTCTGTGGTGCTGAGGCAGGGGGCAGGGAGAGTGAGAGAAAAAGAAAAATGGTGTCTGGATAAACAGGAGGCTGGACACACACACAGAGGCATGTATGGGCAGCAGGTGGTGGGTGGATTAATTTCGCAAAGGTATCCCACATCTCTTCTCTCTCTCCCCACTCAAGGCTTTTCCTGTTCACCTTAAATTTGATAGCACTTTCCAATGTTTTGCTCTGCTGTACATCCCAGTAGGAGGGTCTCAGGGCTCAGTAGAACTGGGCACTACTTATTTTACTTGCTTACAGCCTCCCTCTCTTCCAGTCCCCCAGACCACCTCACCCTTTCCTTTCCATTTCCCTTTGCTGCTGCTTCTTTTTCATCTCTACTCAAGGCCCCTTCACTCGTGCTTTTTAATATTCAGGATTCAACACATCATTAGTCAAAATGGTTTAATGATGCGCAGGCTGTGATACGGAGTTTTAAATTTATGTGAGCTAATGTCCTTTTCGTTAAAAAGACAGAGATTGGAAGAGGCAGTGGCCTTTAAGTTGACTCTGGTTATTTCAGTACAATGCTTATTTCTAAGGAGGGAGGGAGGGAGAGAGAGAGAGAGATACAGGGGCTCAACCATTCAATTCTGGCCTAGAAAGCTTTACCTCCAATACCTGTTTGTGAATGGAAGCACCAGCTATGCTACATCAGGTGACCAACTATTTTGACCCTGTGGGCAAACCAAAGAACTCCCATGGGAACCACAGAAACACACCATCAAGCACACATCACAAGCTGTTCTTTGGGCTAATCTTCATTTCAGCAGGAGGCAGGTGCATGTTGGTGACTAAATGGTAAAGGAAACAGCTCTGCAAAAAAAAACATTCCCTACTTTATTATTCACACAAGTATACTATGTGTTTATTGAAAGTCACCTTGGTGGTACTATTATTGGGTTATTTTCCATGACTGTGCAATGAATATATCTCCGTGGGTATTATATGCGCCAGGGAATTGGTACAACACGCAAGTGTTGAACTCCTGTTCCCCTAATTCAGATTGTCTTCTTCATCTGCTTCCAGGGAAGGAATCACATCGATCTGGTTGTCAGGCCTTGGTTCATGACAACCATATGTCATGTGCCACCTTAAAATGTACCTTTTTTGGGGGGAATGGTATGGCTTTTGTGAAGCAAACCAGTCAATTTGTCAGATACATAGAATCCTCAGTTGAAAGATATATAACTGAAGAGAACACTTCATTGATCTGACAAAGTGGACTCTGGTCTTTAAAAGCTTATGCTGCAATAATATAAATATTGTTGGATTTGAAGAAGACAAAATGTTTCACATAAAAAGGCCCTTGGTTCAATTCCTAACATCTCTTGAGACGATGCAGATCCTGGTTTGAAATCTTAGCACCCTGTGGACAATGCAGAGTTATATAGGCAAATTGACTGAAATAAGACAACTTCCTATGTTCCTTCTCAATATACCCCAATATTTTTTGCTTGTTTATGTTACAACAAGCACACTTATGGCTTTGTGAGTGCCAGTATAGACAATCCTGCAACTCTGGAGGAAATCCACAAATCTTTGTGTGATACTAAATATACTAAAGATGTCGCAAGATTCTCTAATTTAACAATGATATTATTATTAATAATTCTGAATATAATTGATTTAGATTTATTTTTGCATATCAGAATAATAGAATATCTACTTTATGTCATAAAAAAGTGACTGATGACCACCTCCCCCTTTTTCACTGGCTATCCTGTCCCTTTATATACATTTTATATAAATGCATTTTAGTATAAATTTGATAGATTTTTTTTAAAAAAAGTTTGTTTTAGGGTATCGTGTGACTTATGTATGTGGCCATCTTACTGATCTCATACATTCTTCTGAACACCTGAATAATTGTTGTCTGGGTTTTAGTTTATATTCTTCCTTAATTTTGTTGTGGCTGCTTTTGTGATAGCATAAAAAATAGCTGCTTGGTCAAAGTGTTTCGGTTTCATCATTTTGTCATTGAACCTAGGCAACTTTATTATTGCGGAAAGATTTTGATTTCGATAAAGTACACTTACCTAGCTTTGTAACGGTACAATAAGAAAATAAGCTGCTGTAAACTGATATCCCTGTTTAGCAGAAAATGATGGGATTTGGCCTCGAAAACAAGAAAAATGAGGTTTCCTGCAACAAAGAATGCAAGCAGTAGAAGATAATGTCATAGGTCCCAAACAGAAAAGAGAAACATCACTACTTACATTCATCTAATGTGACATTTGCCCCCTGCTGACAAAATAAACAGCCAAATATTTAACAGTAACATGTGAACTTTTCTCCCTCTCCCCTTCCCACACTTTATCATATGCTTCATAATTTGGTATTTTGTAAACCAACTTGAATTCATTATGGTGCGCGTGCACACACACACACCCCATTTGAATGGCAAAGCCCATAAACTTTGGGGAGACCAACCTCAATTTTTAATTGGGAGGAAGAAGGGAAAATGAGCAATAAGGGGCACTTTGCTTAGGTTATACAGTACTCCCAATTGTTGCTTTGCAGCTGAGGCTTGCAATTGGCACTATTTAATTTTGGCACTGAATGCAAGCTTATTACGCAACTGTATTGCAATGACAAACAAACAAGCAAACTTTGCTGCTTCCCACTTGGGAACCCTCAATCAGAGCTGTATGCAAGCCACAACTGCAAATATCACGTGAGTATAGTATCTTCATGTAATATGTCCTACACGGGAAATGAAACATTTTCTACCCCAATCTCATACTCCATTCAAAATCTGTTGTCAAAAACTGCATCTGCATACTCATAATTTTGGAAAAAACCATCATTTTCCACCTGAAATCCCCTTTTTTTGTTGCCAAGATTAGCCTCATCTGGGCCAAGAAATGGACTCTAATATGGCAAAGTGCTTAAAAACACACAACTTAAATTGTAGGAGAAATACTGTAACATTTTCAGTTTCCCTGATGGAAATAGGTTCTCAACAACTTACATATTAAAAAAAGACTCTCCTAGTACTACTCTGCCTCTGCTCTAATTCATTTGAGGCTTGCAATGCCTACTTGTACTGTAGGTCTTACACCCTTGACACCATTTTACTTCTGATTTCATTTATGTCTTCTCACTCTTTTCACTGAAAAGTCAATAGAAGTCCACTGCCTTTCTGTTTACAAAATCACTGCTCCATGTACAACAGAACTGCACTGCGATTTGAAGGCAGAAAAGTGTTCCCCTTTCAGTCAATGTCTAAAAGCTAGAAAATAACACCTTTAAGCCATGCTGTGACAAATTGAAGCTTTCTAGGAGAATCACATTAATTCCACATTGGGATAAAGGATGTACAGGGAGGAGGGGGGGGGAGAGGTACGGTACCACTTAAGTCTATTTAAGTGATAATCCTTTAAAATTAGTTTCAATGGCTTTGCCATACTTGTAAACTATTTAATAGCAATAGCCAACTAGTTAAAAATGTTTAATAGTTCTTAAGCAATTTTAACTAATTTAACATCACTGTTGGATATCTTACTGGTGTGATAGTTGACAAAGGAAGGAACAGACTACATAAAGTATTTGGAGCGCTAAAGTATTTAGAGTTTAATAAGTATGGTGGGGGATCCAATTGGTCATACTAGATCACATCCACACCCATACATTTAAAGCACTATTACACCACTTTAACAGTAATTGATTCCCCCAAAGAATCCTGAAAACTGTAGTTTGTTAAAGGTGTTGGGAGTTGTAGCTCTGTGGGGGGTTTCCTAAGGACTCTCAGTGCCCTTAACAAACTTCAGTTCCCAGGAGTGTTTTGGCAGAAGCCATTGCAGTTAAAATAGCTTGCTTTAAATGTATGGTGTGGGTGTGACCCTAGCAGTAAAGTTCTAGCAGAAGCAGCATCCACTGATGGGGGAGAAAGGATCCATTTTTTGCAGATTCTACCCCGCCCCCAGTACCACAAAAACCTGTTCTGTAGGATTGGGGAACCCATCAGCACTCCCACGGAAAAACTGTTCTAGAAAGTGGACACTCCAGAACACATTTTCGGGGACTGGATCAAAAGCCTTGCACTGTAGCACCAGTTGGATACAGTCTATGATATTTCCAAGTTTCCAAAGACTGTGAATCTTGGCCAGGGAATAACTGAATATATGGTGGGAATAAAACATTTAAAATTACCTCAATAAGAAATCAGTTCGGTAGAAAGCAACTCTTATAACGTACTCCAGGGTCCTGTCTTCTATATGATCTGTCTTTTATCCAAAAATCCCTAATAAAACTTGCTCATTTTGAAGAGAGATCTTACGTATTACACACTGTTATGATCTTATCTTATACACACGCAAGCGCCAAATGTGTTTACAATCTCCATATTCACATTGGACGACCAAGTAGAGAACATATGCACACAGAGAAATATCATTAAAGCTGCTTGGGTATTTAACACACCCAGCATTCAATATTCCCTTAGTCAGAAAACCTAAAACTAGTACAATGTGTGCTGTAACTCAAGATTACTGTAGACATAAAAAGTACTGAAGAGTCTCATCCCTTTAATATGACCTTATCTCATCTTATCTCCCCTGAAGCTTAAACTGTAAATTTGAGCCAGTGCATTTCCATTTGCCTTAAGCCCTTGCAATTTTCCTAACATCCCTAACATCGCATAATGCAGTCAGCATCTCCCAAATTCTCCCAGCCTTTCCTTAGCCCTTCTCACTCCAGTGTTGGGCTTTATCACCAGTTATAAATTGCTTTGAAATTCAATTTTCCCCACCTCCAATTTTGCCCCTGGAGGCATCCAAGTTATCTCGCTCTCGTTCTTTCGCCTTCTCTCCTCCTTCATCATTTGCCTTTCTTTAGGGTATACCCAGATAGTCCTGGTATGACTGGATAGTTTTACATATCTTACATCTATCACATAATAGATGCAATACAGTTTTATATAGGATGTGTTGTACCCACAGTGTCTCAGGGAACAGATAATTCTGGGGACCCTCCGAGTGGTCATGGCAGGTAGAGAGCCACCTACCGCCAAGTGACTTAACCCCAAGATCCCCTGTAATTCAACAGATAATAGTGGGGGCTACCCAGTTTATGACCTTTATGCTAGGTTTATGACCTAGCAGTTCGAAAGCACCTCAAAGTGCAATTAGATAAATAGGTACCACTCTGGCGGGAAGGTAAACGGCGTTTCCGTGTGCTGCTCTGGTTCGCCAGAAGCGGCTTTGTCATGCTGGCCACATGACCTGAAAGCTGTACGCTGGCTCCCTTGGTCAATAACACGAGATGAGCGCCACAACCCCAGAGTCGGTCACGACTGGACCTAATGGTCAGGGGTCCCTTTGCCTTTACCTTTACCCAGTTTATAATCTGGAAATACCTATCACATTGCAGAAGTTTTTGGGGTGCACATCTCAAAGTGTCGCACTGCAACTTCTAAAGGCATGTAGCCCCCCTTGCTTTTCCTTGTGTCTCATTTTTTCTAAGGGTGCAGATGTCCCCCCTGCATCAAGAACCTTTTAATGCACCAGGAAACCCTACACAAAAACCCTTGCTACAACCGTATGTACCATCACATAGAAATTGCTTCTTTGCAGTGTTTTACCAACATTTATGCATGTATTTGTGATGAGTGGAAGAATGGTTGTACCTCAGTGGTAGAGCATCAAATAGGGGCACTCCTAGGGGTCACTGCAGGGTCTTAAAAGCAGGTGGCTCTTAAGACCCTGCGAATACAGCAAAGGAGGTCGAACGTGATCGGTTTCCTACCCCCTGTGTTCAGGAGTTGAAGTCTACTCCAGCCTTCTACAACCCTGTGCACCACGAACGCTGAACAGGGATCAACAGAGTAGATACATTTGCTGAAGAAGGCAATAGCAGCAGTTGATATAGATAACATTCTATCCATACGTCCAAGCCTTCAGAGGTGCACCAAGTATTGCAAGACCTGATCCTCAGTAGGTGGCTGGGGTGGCCCAATGGAAAATGTTTTTGCTGCAGATCACTGAAGGGGCCTTGATGCCTGGCCATAACACCGCCCACCAAAAGCGGACTTCCCAACATGGTAATGTTGCCTGCCTGAAACCTTGGGGGACCACTGCCAGTCAGTGTAGCCAATACTGAGCTAAATAGACCAATGCGCTGAGTTCCCAATAAGGCAGGTTCCTGTGGTCTTGTAGTATTGAAAGAAAACAATTTACTTGAAGTACCAGATAGTAAACTGTGCTGCCTGCTTTCCATTTTGTAAAGAGGATCAGGTGATAAAGAATTCCAAAATCCAGAACCAGATCTACATTTTTGGAAGCTAATTGAAACAAACCAACCCAGAGTTGATGACGTTCTCTTCCCACTGCCCACCTCGCTGGAAGATGTGGTTTTATCCACAAGGTTAACACTCTGGAAATATGCAACACAACTGGAGATGCCCAAACAATCGTGTTCTGTTTCCAGAACTCGTTATTCTTTTAAACTCTGGGCCTCGCACCAACTTGAAATACCAAATTGTTCTCCAACAGTATCTGCTACAATGTAGCTTCTGCAAAGAAATATTTTTGGAGTCCCGGCAACAAGACCACCATATAATTGAGACATTTATTAAAGTTCTTGGGCTAGTTTGCTCACTTTGACAGCTAGCAATAACATCAGGATCTTCATCAAGAAACCTTTCTTTGAGAGACAGTGACAGAAGAGTCCACCAGCAAGGTTGACAGCATGAGTGAAACACAGGTTTCTCTTCATTCACCCGGAGGGCCATCGGGATCAATGGGAATGAAATTTCTTGTGGTCACCGCATTTGCTGCAGTACACTTAGGTTTATTGCTCTCTAATTAAAGTATGAGTCATTTTGATACTGCACTCACTGTTTGGTGTGATAAATAATGAAGCATCAAGCACATCAGGAGTACAACTGTGCCTACCTTCGCTGTGCTTTCTACAGCCTGTTATAGTCTTTATGAGCCTTTTCACACAATGGGGAAAATACTTGTTTTCTTAGTTTGTTTTCGCATCTATACTTCTGCCACTGCTAGTAGTGCCATATGTCACTACTGGATAGTCATATTCTTATTTACCATTGTTTTTTAAAAAGCCATAGAGAATTTCAGATCAGCACTGAACAGGTGAAGTGCCCATATTTTAAAATTTTATATTTTTATTTTTTAAAAAATGAATAAAGAAATGACCAGGGCCGTCTTAAGAGCCCCTGGCGCCGTGGAGCGACGGATCCCTCCAGCGCCCCCCCGCCCCGTTTCCCAGCGCGGTGGGCAGGCGGGCGCAGCGCGGCTGCCACAGGCGCTGCTGCGCGGCAGGCGGGCAGGCACAGTGTGGTTGCCGTGGGCGCAGCTGCGCATCGAACCGGTGGACCGGCCGGCCAGTGGGCGAGCGCCGCTCACGGCGCCCTCCTGACGGGCCAGCGCCATGGTGCCGCGAGCCACCGGGGGTCTACCTAGAGCTGGCCCTGGAAATGACCATCAAAATGGTGAAAATGGTGAAAAGAATTATTTCAGAAATCATTAATGATGTTTAATACTTTATGTTTAATAAATCCATGCAAAAACTATAAAAAAATTCAAAGTTTAAAATGGTACATAAAGTCATGTAGCCATTGAGTGCTGGATTCTTCACTTGAGATTCCTGCATTGCAGGGGGTTGGAGTAGATGCCCCTCAGAATCTCTTCCAACTCTATGATTCTATTATCACTTCTTGACAGCACAGGCACTAGCCAATAGCTCCCTGCAGCACTGTACAGTCAGTATTACAGTCTATGCCAGTAGTCACAATAGATGTGGTAGCTAAGAGGATTCTTCTTCTGTGTGCAACCAAATATTGTGCAGATCAACACACAGGGACACTATACAGCAAGGAAAGGCATCAGGATCCTTACGACAACCATTATTTTGGTTAAGACATTATATGAAATTTTCAAACTGTGCTAAAGGGAGGAAAAAGAAGAGAATAGTATAAGTAACAGCACAGTTTAGATACAATGCCTAAATACAGAAATGAATTATAATAGAGCTTCACACAGAAGAGAAAGCTAAAGAGTACAATAACCTTCCTGTTCTATTCTGTTCAGAGGAGAGATGCAATTTGTTTTGCCAGTTCAGCCTTCAATATGGTAATGAAAGAAAATTAGGACCCCATGTGTCCAGGCAGAAAATCACAAGAAGCAATAACATAAAATTGGTGGTCAGCATGTCTTTCCCCCCTTACTTCATATCAAAAATATTGAAAGTTTCGCTGGCTGCAGGTGTCTTTCGACTAGATGAGTTTATTCCTTTAAAAAGTATAATTTACTTCCTCTCCCATTGCTTTCTTATTTTCCTCTCTACTCCATTCATTTGATCCCTCTCAATTTTATGCCTTGATTCCGATGCCCTTTTTGCTCCCATCTTCTTTTCCCTGTGATGGGAAATGTAGCACTTGAGCCTGCCAGCCTCCTTTCACCTCAGAGGTAAGTTCCATTGACTTCAGTGGAGCTTACTCCCAGGTAGAGATGGAGGTGTAATTTGATGCAGCTCACATCTAAAGGTGAGCCTACCTAATTTGCACATTGCAAAACAAGGCACGAACTGAAACAGAGCCATCCTTTGCCATTTATACTTCTGTGAATATAGCCATGAAGTTCTCCAGGCAAATAATGTGTACATAAATGCATTTAACAGGATAACGTGTGCATAAAAATGTGTAAATTAGTGAAAACAGATAAAAGGCATCATATTGGGGAAAAGTGAATTCTAAAATATGTCTATGAGGAGAAATTCACACTAAAATACTGATTGATTTTCATTAGGACTTTAAAAATAAAAGCAAATTGATGTGGAAATGAGGGGAACTGAGGAATAGGAAACAGCCTTGGCCCAGTATACTTAAAGGAGCATCTCCACCCAGACACTCAGCCTAGACACTGAGGTCCTCCTCCAAGGGTCTTCTGTTGGTCCCCTCACTACGAAAAGTGAAGTTACAGGGAACTAGGCAGAGGGCCTTCTCGGTAGTGGCTCCTGCCCTGTGGAACGCCCCTCTTCAGTTGTCAAGGAGATAAAGAATTACACAACTTTCAGAAGACATTTGAAGGCAGCTCTGCATCAGGAAGTTTTTAATGCTTGCTGTTTTTATCATGTTTTTAGATATGCTGTGAGAACATCCAGAGTGGCTGGGGGAACCCAGCCAGATGGGTGGGGTATTATTATTATTATTATTATTATTATTATTATTATTATTATTATTATTAGAATGTAAGGAAACCTATATTTTTCCTCTCTAAGGAGATCTGAGGGAGTAGGCTAGAGAGAGCCCCATCCTATTTTGTGATTGTCATCCAGGAAGATTATATTTGAGCTTTCACACAACATAAAAGCCACTTTTAGAAAATCAATAGGATATAGTGCAGGCATCCCCAAACTTCGGCCCTCCAGATGTTTTGGACTACAATTCCCATCATCCCTGACCACTGGTCCTCTTAGCTAGGGATCATGGGAGTTGTAGGCCAAAACATCTGGAGGGCCGCAGTTTGGGGAAGCCTGATATAGTGCATGTTTAGCACCGAAATCTTTATTATCTGATTCCAGAAAGGAAGAAAAAATTGGTTTGCAGCCCCATTAACCTGGAAGTTAAGTGATGAAATTTGGAACCAGCATACAGTTCTTTTCTTCTGTTTTCATGGTGGAGCAGAAGCACAAATGCATGGAAAGCGTGGGAGAGGAGCAGCGTTGTGCAATGTTGTGTCACACCATCCCAACTAGTGTGAATGGAATTTAGCATGGCATGGCAGTATATTGGCCCCAAAGCCACAATTCCATAACCCAAGAGTTACTTCATTGGAATATTAGAAAACAGGAATGAAGTGCTAGCATTGTAATCAGGAAAACTAACAGTATCCCACATCTCTGAATGCTCCGCAAGTATATTCCAAAGACCCAGGTGTGAATATGTATACGATAGACCATTCTTAAAGAAATCATGGTCTCTGTTGCACCTTGATTTCCCAGTGGAAACAAAACCTTAGATGAATACTAGGAACCCCCTGGAATCTTGCTACTGCTATGCAGAAATTGGGGATGGCACAACCTTTGTAATAATATGTTCATTCTTGGAAAGCAGGTTCTCCCATAAAGGAGAGCATGGGTTGCGGAAGGGTTAACAAGACATCCCAGGGTGGGAGAGGCGTGTCAGTTTGGATGGCCACATGTGTGATTTGTGGGTGTGCTGTTGCTGGGTAAATTTCCTTGTAGCAAGTGATTGATTGACAGCCTTACCCCATATATGCTTAGAGAGCAGCTTTCAGTTCCACTTTTGCTGCTTGCAACGAATCTCCCGCCCACCCTCCCCTAATTTTAGGTGTTTTTGCATTGACCTTGCTGCGCCTCTCATGGGGTCGCCTGTTTTGGATCAGGGGCCTGGTAGGAATTCTGCCACTTGGCTGATTGGCTGGTGCCAGGTGGTTTTTGCCTACTACGCTGCAATAAGTCACAACTTGTAAGGTTGGCGGTTAGGCATTGGTTCAAATTGGATGGTGGAGGGGTACGGATTTGGTTGGCCCTGCCGCTCATGGTTGCTGCTGCCTTTAGGGGTATTCCTTTAAAGGAATCCTGGGGCTATACATGTAGTCCGTGTATCCCCGCCAGGGGCCAAGGCCACGTATGAGCCTTGGGGAGCATCTGAGGGTGAGGTCAAGGGCGGGGCGTGGGCCCCTGCCCCGATCTCTCCTGGTAAGGGTGCTTACCTACTGGCTCCCCTACAAGGCCAGGCGGGGGACAGACAGCAAGAACCAATGCCTAAGCAACCACTCACATTCAGTTGTATTTAAATAAAGTTGTGGCCAAATTAATGCCAAAAACCTTAAACTTAAAATATTATGTGAGGTGTGAGTTATTGGGGGGATGTCTTGGTTCCTCGGCACGCAACCATTGTTGAAGCTACACTGCCGTATGAATGAATGGAATGCCATTTGCAAATCAAGGTAGAATGTGGCATCCAATTCCTGATTTATCTATTTTTACAAATGCCCCAGGAGTATATATAACTCATGACAAATGAAGCAGTAGTGATAGGGGATACTACTTTCAATTTTAAACAATGGCTAATTTTAATTGTATAATATTCTTTTCCGTAACAATGTCTAATTAAGGCATTTGTTAACGTTGTATAATGTTAAGCTAACAGGGGGAGCCTAATGGAGTTCTATTGGAATTTTTTCCATTAAATTAACATTATGGACTTTTAATGGGTGTCTTAATTAGATGCCGTTATTAACAGGGATGGTGCACAAATAAAAACCAGGCTCAATGTGCACGTAATGCTTCATTAGCACTCACTGTGGGGCATGATCAGAATGCCTCCCTCTACCTAAAAAAAAAGCTGGAACCTAGTTGTGCACAAACAGGTATAATTTTTTCACTTTTTGTTGTTGTTTATTGAACGTATAGATATTGGTTGAAAGTCTGCTTCCACTAACACCTGTACTGCCTTGTTAAAGTTAACGAGGTCTTGCCAGTGTAATGAGAACATTCTCTTCCAGCTTTCTGCCAAAAGGGTTGAAGTGGCAAATCGCCTGACATTGCATTTCTCCAAAGCTTTGTTTTTAACTCTCCTTTCGCTTGTTTCTCTCATTCCCCTTCGTTAATTAGAATGAACAATGTCAGAGCTGGTGGTGGAGCTTTGTGCATTTTCCCATCACATTTTGGATTCCTATTCTTAATTGCACAGCAGCCATCATTTCAATGAAAGCACAATAGCAAGAAACACTGTGAGCAAAATGTATTATTCAAATAAAATAACAAAACCAAGAATGGAGAAATGCAGTGGTGGTAGTGATGGTTTTTTTTAGACAATCATGACAAAAAAATATTATTTTTCAGCTTTCCTGTATAGATCTTCAACTCTTCAAGGCATTTTTTGTTCTATTTTTTTTTCTTCCAAACAGGCTGTGTGTGTCCTGCTGCTTTAATAAGACAGTGGTTTGAATAAAAAGTTACTTCAGTGTTGCAAATCTCTATTTGATTTAACTACTGAACTCACCAGTTCAGAAATTGAGAACCTGTGGCCTTCCAGATGCTATTGGTCTCCATCCCTCATCAGCCCCAGTCACCATGGCCAACAGTCAGAGTTGATGGAAGTTGTAGACTAACAATATCTGGAATGTTCCATCAGTAGCCGAGTCCATATTTCCCTCTAAAGAGGAGCATTTGCCCATGTCAACTTTGTAAGCCTATGCATGATTACACAGAAGTAGGTCACATTAAGTACAATGGGACTTACTCTCAAGGAAGTGTATATAAAATTGTAGACCTAAACTGTTCCTTAAAATGTTACTGAAGTAGAACCCTTTTCAATCCATTCTGGGATACCTCTGTTCAATTTCTTGTTATTTTCCTAGATAGCACAGTTGGTAGAGCATGTGACTCTTAATCTCAAGGTCATGGGTTCAACAACCATACTGGACAAAAGATTCCTTCATTGCAGGGGGTTGGACTAGATGACCCTTGCGATCCCTTCCAACTCTGCAATTCTATGACTCTAAATCAGTTACTTCCACTGAATGAAACACCATGTTTGAGGGCAGGAAGTTAGATGACCACAGCTGTAGAATTATCTGGGATATATATTATTGGAGGCTTCTTCTCCTTCTGAAGGAAAGAAAGTTGAATATTATTGTAAAGAAATAAGGAGTTACCCTTCAGCAACCCTCATAGAAGATCTTAGCATGGTTTGCTTTGGTCCATACACACAGAAATGATGAAAATGCCATAGGGTGATGAGTGTCCCAATGGAAGATCAAAAAGTGTGACATGTATTGATGCAACTAGAGGAGCATTAAGTGCAAGCGAAAAAGGATAGATCCATCAGAGCATGCACTGTGTCCGTTTCAAATTCCATCATTTATTAAAGCTGGCTTTATTGTGGCTGAAATGGTTTTATTGGTCTATGTGTAAAGCCACCTTGAACACTTCCACTTGTTTAGAAAAAAACATATCAACCACTAGATTTTTTTTAAAAAACTGCATCAATGTGGTGTAGACACAAGTCACTAAAACAAAGAAATATGGACAAATTAATTTTGTCTGCTGGTACCGGTACCTAATTTATCATCTCATTGACAGTTCAGCAATCAACAGTTCATTTAAAATATATCAAAATAGCATAGTGACATATTCAAGTTATATATATTTGTGTCTACACTATCTTAATTCTGTGACATCTATCTTAACAAAAATATAATGTCACCATTGACTAAATTTTGATCTGACTGAATGAAAGGAGCAATTGGCTCCAATTTCAATCCAAAAATCACATTGAAATTTATAAAGCTTCGTTTCTCAGGTCACTTGATCACCTTCATTTACATTCATCATCTCTGACCCTAGCCACTTTTCAGTGGTTCATTCATAGAGACAGTTGTCAAAATACAGGCAAATCAAAACAGAGATATGGCACAGAATAAGGCACACTAAATTAAAGTGCAGACAATGACCAAATAATGAATATGAATATTATAGCTCAAAATAACTTCACCAAATATATTATTTAGTCCTCAAATGAGGCAAAACCTGCGGTTTTAAACCACAACAGATTTTTCCTTCGGGTGTATTTTTAAAACATTATGCTTCCCCCATTTGTACCAGCAAAGACCAGTCTCGGAGGCACATGAGCACATATTTTGGATAGCTCCAAAAGTTGCAGTGCAGATGCGGGAACGGCCAACCAAAACCCACTGTTTTTCTTTTGAATTGGTATTAGCTAAAATAAGTATGAAATATCAGTTTGTCCTGACTAAATCGTTACATGTACTGTGCCTCATTTCTGCTGTTTGCTCAGCATGGGCTGTGTATAGCATTTGCAAAGAGATGTGTTTAAAACACATACATTCCAAGGCTATTTAAGGCATTTAGCCTTTTTCTAAAAAATGAGGAAAGCAGCTGTTTAAGTTAGGTTTACAATACTTTGCTTACCTCTGTGGAAGAAACAGGTAATCACTCATATGTTCACCAGATGTGCTGATATGTCAAAACCTGAACAGTCCTTATGAATAGTCCTGGACACTGTGTTTCATTTAAATGGAGGGGTTTCTTTGTATGGGTGTCCTCCCCCCCCCCTTTTTGAAACGGACAAATCTGATATCTGCTTTTTACCAAAAATGTGTTAGTTAACCACATGCTTAATATAAGAACAGAAGGACTTTATGGAGCTAGACTGTTTGCATCTTTCTTGTGTATGTAGTTTTTATTTTTATGTTTATAAGAATGTAACCACTTAATACACTTTCAAAGTTTTTAGTAAGTAAGGCCTAAGGTCTATACCTCTGAAATGCATAAGCTTGAGAAAATGGTTTTACTCTACTGTACACTTTAAATCACACCGACATCCTAAAGTGAACCATTTCATTTTTTAAAAAATGCTTTAAATAATGGAAAAGATCTATGTATTTTATAATGTCAATACTATATACCTCTGGAAGCAAACAGTATATATTTGTCAGCCCGGACACTGAGGTCCAGCTCCGAGGGCTTTCTGGCTGTTCCCTCAATGCGAGAAGTGAGGTTACAGGGAGCCAGGCAGAGGGGCCTTCTCGGTAGTGGCTCCCATCCTGTGGAACGACCTCCCATCAGATGTCAAGGAGATAGTTGTTTATCTGACTTTTTAGAAGATATCTGAAGGCAGCTCTGTTTAGGGAAGCTTTTAATGTTTGATGTTTTATCGTCTTTTTCATATTCTGTTAGAAGCCGCCCAGAGTGGCCGGGGAAAAGCCAGCCAGATGGGTGGGGTATAAATAATAAATAATAATAATCTCTTGTGTGTCCTGAATCTCCCACCATTCTGTTGTATTAGATGACCTCAGGTTCTATAATTGTGAGACAGGGAATTAAATTTTTGGCACTGCTTTCACTAGCCCCCCATCAGCCCACCCTCTAAAATTACAGTTCCCTTCCCTTCCCTTAACTTGAGTGACAGAGGGACCAGAAGAATGCATGCACATAAAGTTGGAAAAGATTTTTTGGGGGGGGATTCCCCGGGGGCAGGATTCCCCGCACACTTACCCAACTTATCTTCCAAGTGCTGATGAGTAGCTCATGTGAGATCTGTGCCTTTTCTGTTTGTAAGTCTTATGAGTAATCTCCATCTATCTTTTTACCACGGGGGAAAAATCATTAAAGAAATTTAAAACAAAACAAAATCTGTCAAATTGATTCATAACATCATTATCTTAGAATTAATTATCAGAAGTTTTAGGGGACAATTCAGCCAAAGATAAGGACTTTTAAGTCCCATTGATTTGAATGGGAGGTACGTAAGCATGCATTTAACTCTTCCGTTTGAATCAATAGGATTTAAAGGTGTTTGACTATGGCTGAATTGTGTTGTAAAGTTTTTAAAAAATATCCCCCAGCGTCAAATTTCAAGTTAAAGCTGAAAACAAAATGAGTTATAAGCAAGCTAATCCACACGTTTAACAGTACAAATCTCCAACTTCGTTTGAACGTTATGCTACTAGCATCCTTAAAATTTTAGACTATGGAATTGTTTCTGCCTCGGTGTGCGATAATTTATGGAACTGCCAGCATACTGATCATAGTTATTACAGACCGTATGTTCTTTCATTGCATTTTAACTCTTCCCCCAACTGCTTGCATTTAACACATATATGGCTATGACAAGCTCATATATCTGTACCTTCGTAGCTGGCAGAGTCAAAGTATTATGAAATGTACTTCCTTTAAAAGCTGAAGGATGCTGTCTGCTGTTATCTAATGTAAGCTGCTGATATCCCATGCATTTGTTTTTTTCCACACACTTCAGTGAGATTTTTGCCTTAGTGGGTTTTAGGCTTCATTAAATGATAGCCTCATTTAACCAAAGGAACTATCCAACTCCACTTCCCGTGCACTGAAAAACAAGGGGTCTTATTTCCAAAAAAGCATGAGTAGGACTGGGCTACACACCGAACTAAAATAACCCAAATTTAATTAATCAATTAACTACTCTCTGATGTACTTTTTGGACTGTGCAGTTTATTCTTAGATGATACATGTTGATGGACTATTAAGAAGCATTCTGAAAATTAAGCAGTCTTTTCTGCTGATGAATCTTGTCTTTCTTGCAAGACATCATACCAAAAAAAAGAAAGAAAGAAAGAAAGAAAGAAAGAAAGGCAGAAAAAGAGAAATGTTGAAATGATTAGAAAGTCTCTTGTTCCTTTCATTTAACAGTAGCATGAGCTGATGAGGCTATGTTTTGATTAACTTGCCACCGAGCCAGAAGTCAAAATTTGAATCAAGCTATTCCATCTAGTATTCCTTGAATACAAAGCTAAATCATCAGAAGTAGCCTTTGTAGATGTTCTAGGATATTAGATGCTAATTCTATGAGCCCAACAATCCTGAATTCTTCTTGCTTATTTGTTCCACATATTAGCAACCTTCTGGTTTATAATAGTTTAGACATGTGTTTTCAGCACATGTCTGAATTTTGCAATTCGGAGGTGGGCAATCTTCTTGCCTCCAAAGGTTATTCAGCAGCGGCTGGGTGGTAGTTGCCAGTGGGCATGGGCAGCAATGGGTGTGTAGCTGCTGCTGATGTTGGTTTTTACAACCTCATGGAATGCACATGCTCATTCTCCCTCACACAAATACACAAAGTGAGTTTAAATGCATCAGGATGGCTGGAGATTATAATCTCTACTGCCCAGCAAACTTGATACAGCACAAGGATAGCAATATTAACTGCATTAGGTTCACAGGTAATGAAGATAGAGTCTCCACTCTCCAGCAGTTCCAATCCTGTACCAAGTGAGATCCATATGGTGCCTTCACTGGAATATTTTTGGTGCCAGGTATGGATTTACATCACCTCCTGGCAAATAGAAGAGGAAGAAATGGAGGCAGTGAGAGATTTTACTTTCTTGGGCTCCTTGATCACTGCAGATGGTGACAGCAGTCACGAAATTAAAAGACGCCTGCTTCTTGGGAGAAAAGCAACGACAAACCTAGACAGCATCTTAAAAAGCAGAGACATCACCTTGCCGACAAAGGTTCATATAGTTAAAGCGATGGTTTTCCCAGTAGTGATGTATGGAAGTGAGAGCTGGACCATCAAGAAGGCTGATCGCCGAAGAATTGATGCTTTTGAATTATGGTGCTGGAGGAGACTCTTGAGAGTCCCATGGACTGCTAGAAGATCAAACCTATCCATTCTTAAGGAAATCAGCCCTGAGTGCTCCCTGGAAGGACAGATCGTGAAGCTGAGGCTCCAATACTTTGGCCACCTCATGAGAAGAGAAGAATCCTTGGAAAAGACCCTGATGTTGGGAAAGATTGAGGGCACTAGGAGAAGGGGACGACAGAGGACAAGATGGTTGGACAGTGTTCTCGAAGCTACGAACATGAGTTTGACCAAACTGTGGGAGGCAGTGCAAGACAGGAGTGCCTGGCGTGCTATGGTCCGTGGGGTCACGAAGAGTCGGACACGACTAAATGACTAAACAACAAATGGATTTACATGAGTGCTATTTTTCTAGGAAAAGGGGTGCCGGAACTCACCATGAACATCTCCCTTGTTCTCTTATACAGTCCTACCTTGGAAGCCGAACGGAATCCGTCCCGGAAGTCCGTTCAACTTCCAAAATGTTTGGAAACCAAGGTGCAGCTTCCAATTGGCTGCAGGAAGCTCCTGTAGCCAATCGGAAGCCACGGAAGCCCCGTCGGACGTTCGGGTTCCAAAAGAACATTCACAAGCTGGAACGTTCACTTCCGGGTTTGCGGCGTTCGGGAGCCAAAACGTTTGAGTCGCAAGTCGTTCGTTAACCAAGGTACGACTTTAGTGGCAACGACGCCTACCTGAGAGTTGCCGGAACTGAGTTCCAGTGAGTTCTGGCTGGGAAAAAAGCCTTGGGTTTATCATTCCCCCCAGGCCTTCTGATAAACCGAGATTATATTAGTTGTGTTCTGTGATAGTTTGATGCGGTTGTTATGGGGTTTCATTTTGTTGTTATGACATTTATATTAATATTTTAAAATGTGTTGTAACTTGCTCATAGACCTTCAGATAACAAGCTAGCTAGTCTAATAAATAATAATGGCACTGATAATTACACACACACACACACACACACACACACACACACACACACACACAAACATATAGAGACTCCACCTTGAATTTCTTTTAGCCTGGAAAGGAAGTCTAGAATATTTTTAAACAAATAAATATAGTACATTCAAAGCATATTCCTTTACTTCTGTGACACAGCGCTATATGCTTGAGTCATTGCTTATAAATACAATTTTCTTTCCTAAACTAGACTCTGCTCTCCCAATTTGATTAGCTGTTTCAGTCAGGAGTCAAATCAGGAGTTCTAACCCTGACCACAGCAAATATATACAAAATAATTTGACTTTTCAGATACTGAACAGTACAATAGATGCATTTTGTCTCCTAATGTTTCCATAGCCCATCTGTCTTCTTCAAGCATCCTGACTGGGATATCACTTCCATGACACTAGAAAGAACTGACATTTGTGGTAGTTGTAACAGTCAAACAACTGATGGATTGCTACTGAAATACAGCAGCTGATTTTGTTTGTTCTTAGCTGTGCTCCTACTTCTGTTCAGCTTTGCTTGGATTTATAGGGAGAGTTCTTAGGTGTCTTTTACATGTTAGGGCAGGTGGTGAAACAGATGGATGACAGGCACCCAGGTTTGTTCTTTGGTTTCTTCTAACTGTAATAAAATGGCACAAATCTTCGTACACAGAAACTAGAGCAGCTGTGCTAGCTCTCCACAGAAGTCTCTCGAAATGCAAGCTTAGCTGTTGTCAGTGTGGCCCATGCAGATAGTAGAACAAGCAGGATGTGACCCCCAAGCCAAATAGTTTATGAGAGTCACGGAGCGCCTTTTGCCCGACTTGACTTTTTAAATGGTAGACCTTGGCAAGCTCTCTCTGGACACATGAATTTAGGGCAGCGCTGTGTAACGCTGTTCTCTCTGCATCGCCAGTATCTCAAATTAAACAAGTTCAGCATTAAGGTCATAAGCAACTGAGCTTTCCTTGATCTTATAAACAGGCATCATCGTTGCAGAGCCAGCTAGAGAATGCAATAGAAAAGCTCATTACGATCTAATCTCAAGAACCAGCCCTTTCCTAAAATACTGCAGCAGCAATCAGGACAGACATCTTTTGGCGGAAGAGCATCCCAAAGATTTCTATGTCACCTTTGAAAATCAAGGCAGGGATTTTCAGGTGTCCTTAAGGATCAGCTAAATTTAGAAAGGACACTGCTCCTTAGGAAATAGTAGTATAAAGATACATTATTTGTATATATGTACACACACACACACACACACACACACACAGTTGATGTTGTTGTTGTTGTTTTCTCTTCACCATAAGGTCACAGGGTAGATGGGTAGATTGCAAATACAGTGGTACCTCTGGTTAAGAACTTAATTCATTCCGGAGGTCCGTTCTTAACCTGAAGCTGTTCTTAATCTGAAGCATCACTTTAGCTAATGGGGTCTCCTGCTGCCGCCGTGCCGCCAGAGCACAATTTCTGTTCTTATCCTGAAGCAAGGTTATTAACCTGAGGTACTATTTCTGGGTTAGCAGAGTTTGTAACCTGAAGGCGTTTGTAACCCGAAGTACCACTGTAAAATAAATTAATAATCACAATAAAAAAAATAGCAAAAATAGCATGTGTGTGTGTGTGTGTGTGTGTGTGTGTGTGTGTGTGTGTGTATTGTGTCGAAGGCCATGGTAAAGAGGTGAGTCTTCATCATATATACAGAATTAAATGAAGCTTATATACTGCAAGCATTAATCTATGTTTCTGATGGTACTAGATGTACCTCTCCCAAGTCCTGAAGAGGCAATGTAATTTCAATAACCCAACTTTCTGTCCATGTGAGGGGCTTGACTTGCCGCATGCGAGAATACTCAACTCTCTTATGAACCCCCATGTTAACAGTTAAATATAAAACCTCTATTATTATTATTTTAGACTTTTCTGCTAGGCTGTATGAGCACCAAATGCCAGCTTTCTGGGTGCCCTAGAAGAACTGATGCAATTTGAGAGAGATACTACTTATTCTAAAGACTAAGTTATGCCCCCACTTTAAAGTTGTTTCTATAACCATGCCCTAGTCTATAAAGGTGAAATGTGTCCTGGAAGAGCCTTAACTATTTGCGTGACCCCCATTTCCAGAAAAACACCTGCAAACATCTGCCTTTCAAACATTTCCAGGATTCATTTCTCTGCAGGGATGATTAAACCTCTTCTGACTCACTCACCAAAACTAATTGGGCTTTTTAAAAATAAATCAGCACCCCTCGAATGAGAGTATCCCAATTATGTTGTTGAACGAAGTGTACTGTTTCCAATAGGATACAATTTGCTTTATTAAATTAATAAGCTGTGCCCTCAATGTGAATAATTGATTGAGTGACTAACATGTATGTGGCACAAACAGGCTAACTGGTGAAGGTTCAGTCACAGAACACTGGAAACCACTGTAGCTTCCTGGAAGGAAGACCTTAGCAGTAGGAGAAACTTGTGTACCCATAAATGCAAAAGGGTGTTGATAATAGGTAACAGTGGCTGAATTAAAATATTCAGTTTTATCCAATAAAGTCATTCCACTAGTGCAATGATGTCTGCTGATACAATCAAAGTTCCCATCCCTCTCCCCTCCCCATGTGCCCCCATCTCCCCCCAAAAAATTGCTCTGGGGGTTCCCCCATTCCCCCACTCTCTGAAACAGATTGAGGTGTCTGAAAGAAGAGGTGGGGGTTTTTCACTGCATGGGCAGACGTTATTTATTGCGTACAACAACGTCACTGGATTCAGCCCATTGATTCAAAATAACAAGTTGGATCAATGGACTGAACAAGACCATAAGAAAAGACAGACCACTCTTCTTGTTAAAATGATCACTAGACTACCCTTCGGGGATCAGACCACCTATCTAATACATTACACAGTATTTTTCAAGGAAGCCTTCCTACTCTCGCACCAGGCACTGAAAACCTGTTCCCCAGAGGTACAGTCTTTCGGAAAGGTTGCAAGGGCACTGCTTAGTCTAGTCATCAGAGGGAGAAAGAAAGGCTGCTCTCCGAGTCTCCCCAGGCATGCTAATGCAAGCTTTGCTTGCAGAGAGCAAAAGTGAGGCATTCAGGGGAGCTTCTGAAATGAGCGGCATCCAAGACGGTATTGAGTCCCTCTTATGGAAAGGGGCATCCTTGTGCAATGATGCTTGTACCTTAGGGTTAGACTAAAGGGCACCTGGCTGCTCTGGGTGCTTTTTGGCCTGTTGCCTGCAAAATCAAGCTGCTGTTTTCCTTTGTGTGGCAGAGCACCGCTTGACCTAAGCCCCACCTGATCAGTCCAGGGCTTCATCAGTATGCTCAACTGATAGTTCTTTGTCTCCTGTGGTTTAGGCCTCTTCTTGCTCTGTCTGAGCCTGCTCTGTTCACCTCCACTAACCATTTGTAACCAACTGCAGTCTGTCTGCATAATGCATATGCATCCATAATGAGCTCCTGCTGCCAAAGCCACACCGTGACCTTCCTAATTTCATACAGAGGCACCTTTAGAGCAGAAGGTTTGTGTGTGCTTTTCAGCAGCAGCAGCAGCAGCAGCAGCAGCAGCAGCAGCCGCAGCAGCTTCTTCTTCTGTGTTTGTTCATTTTCGTGACCTTTGAACAGGGTAACAGATAGCTTTTCAAAAGAGAGACAACCCGAGACACTTGGACAATGCCATGGGAGTGTATTATGGAAGAGAGCCTGAATCCTGCTTCTCTTTCCTTAACCCAGAAGAAAGCCACTAAATGTATCCTCATTATGTGTGGTATTCAATGGCTTTTCTTTAGAGCAAGGCCTAATAACAGCATTTAAGATCAACTCCAGGGTGTGTTTTCTGAGAAAGCCTCCTTCCTTCCTTCTTTACCCACCCTTACTCCATACACTCCAGCATTTCTCAGATGAAAATAGGGACATCCTATCCAGGTTAAACCACAGAGCCTAGGGCTTGCCGATCAGGTCGGCGGTTCGAATCCCCGCAATGGAGTGAGCTCCCGTTGCTTGGTCCCAGCTCCTGCCAACCTAGCAGTTCGAAAGCATGTCAAAGTGCAAGTAGATAAATAGGTACCGCTCCAAGCGGGAAGTTAAATGGCATTTCCGTGAGCTGCTTTGGTTTGCCAGAAGCGGCTTTGTCATGCTGGCCACATGACCTGGAAGCTGTACGCTGGCTCCCTCGACCAATAAAGTGAGATGAGCGCCACAACCCCAGAGTCGGTCACGACTGGACCTAATGGTCAGGGGTCCCTTTACCCTTTACCTTTATTCAGCAGCAGCAGCAGCAGCAGCAGCAGCAGCAGCAGCAGCAGCAGCAGTAATAATAATTCTATTATTTATACTTCATGCATCTGGCTGGGTTGCCCCAGCCACCCTGAGCTGCTTCCAACATATATAAAAACACAATAAAACATTAAACTTTTTTTTGGGGAGGGGGGAGACTTCGCTATTCAGTGCTTCTTCAGATGTCTTCTAAAGGTTATATAGTGGTGGCATAACTCCATACCCTCCAACATTTCTCTGATGGAAATCGGGACGTCCTACCATAACTTCCAACATTTCTCCGTTAAAAATAGGGACACCCTGAGGAAAAGCAGGCCATTCCGAGATTGAAACTGGGACAGCTTTGGTAAATCTGGGGTTGTCCCTGGGTCTGTTACTCTGTAATTCGGCTTATATCTGTTTGAGGAAAGTAATCAACTTCTATGAGGTTGAAATTCTGCTTCATGTGCCTTGGGTCAGTTATTCCTCCAGAACAAAAGTTCACCAAGGACCTTGCCAATTGCTAGTAATAACCCAACCCCCCCCCCCAATGTAAAAATTCAGATCACATCTCTCAAATAAGATTTGTGCAGTTAAGTTTTCTTAGGTGATCCTCGGTGCCTGCATCTGACCCTTTTTGAGTTTAGTATCAGATGTAACATCTTGTTATACTGGAGTGTGACAACATAGGTGAAAGGTTTCCACTGGAAGAGTTATGCAGCTTCTTTGATATTTGGACTTGCTTGGACTAGTGCCAGCTTTACTTCTGCAACTGAAGGGAGCAAATAGCAAACAGGAAAGACTGTATTGACAAGCCATGTATTTGCTAGCTCCTGGAGAGTGCGCACACATTCAGAAGAAGCAAGAAGGCAGAATTCTACACAGAGAGCTCTTGTTAGCACCTCTTGCGAGTTCTAAGCAAAGGAAAGATGAATGTGAGCCTTCCCGCACGGTACCATCGGCAACAGCCCAAAACATCAAAGATTGCTGAGAGAACTAACAAAGTCAGCATGTATGCTTGACGTGCATCCATTGCTACAGGGAGACAATCAACAATAACTCTGCTCCCCTGACGAAACCAGGGTTTTCTTTAGATGAGACTGAGTTATAATGGGAAATTGATGCTTTTTTCTAAAAGCTGACAAGAAATAATTTAAGAATTTGGGACCTTTCACTTATATGGTCACTAGGGTGATGACTTTTTTACAACCTCATTTCCCTGTATCATGATTTGATGAGCTTTCATTAAAGATTAGATAAAATCTTACTTTCAAAGGGATTTGATTAAAAAAACCTCACACACAAAATGATTCTAAAAATTTTATTTATCAGGTTTTTGACCATTTTTGAAGTCACATTTTTGAAGCAGATATAAAATTGAACCCAAGCTTTAGAGTCACATATATACAACATTATATAGGGTCATCAAACACACAAGGAAGCTTTTTTTAGATGCAGTAACAGTATAGACGCCACTAGAGGACGATGTTTTGCTACCTCTCCTGGCTGAGTGTTGAGGTCCCAAAAGGGGGCTTTTACCTTGCGCAGGTGTGACATTTGTATACCCTATGTTGCTAAGAACACTCCCCATTGTGGAATGTGGTGTTGTGTCCAAATTTGATACGAAATATATATAGAATTGTTAATACAATTTTATGAAATAGTAAAAAGGCATACAAAAAATTTTTAAATTGTTTGTGCGTAACCTTTTTAAATATTTCAATAGAATATACCTCATTTTAGTCGTTAATAGGCAAAAGTTCATCCATTTGTGCAACAGGGGGGGGGGGAAATTGAGAGAAAAAAATGAAAATGTCATCACCCTAATGGTCACGTTCTATAATTACCAGAAACAATGCAAGAAAGCTGATGCTTGGAGGTTCTGATGTCACAAGAAACAACTGGTTTCATTAGTGTTGCTATTCAGCTATAGGGGCGTATGAAATGAGTAATGTCGGTTGCCCCATTTATTAGCCATAAAGCACACAGGTTGTTATGCTGGCATTATGTTTCTTTCCAATAAAACCATCCTGCTGTTTGCTAAGGTGGAATGTGCTGTTGCTATGTTGTCATGATCCATGCTGCTGTGTTAAGCTATATTTGCAAATCAACTACCTTCTCTGTGTGTTCCCTTTCAAGATTTAGTGAATTTCCAGAGAGGTTAGAAACCACAAAGAGCCTTGTGACACCTTAAAGACAAATTTAATGAAGTGGCTAATGGCCCGTCACAAATCCATCTATGGTTACAAAGCTCACCAGGTTTACTCAGAAATAATTCCCAATGAATTCAGCGGGGATTACCCCCTGGTAAGCAGAGTTAGGATTGCAGCCACTCTCATCAATTTGATTTCGCAATTCAGTATAAATGTGTCATCCCATCTCGTTTTCCTCACTCAGGCATAAGTTTAGTTGTAAGTCAATAAAACTTTAGGGTGAAGAGAAAATGCTTTCTAAATTTAATCTTACATTTATTTAAGTTGGTGAAATGGGAAGCCAAATCCAGACGGTTGTCTCCTCTTTCACAAAGAGATTCCAACTTTAAAGGAGGGCCCCAGATAAAATCCACAGGTAGCAAGAGATATTACTTATTTCTATATGAAAAGAACAATGATGAGTGGTAACATTAACAAGAGAAAGCAGATTAAGGATGAAATCCTAACCCCACTTTCCTTGGAGTAGGCCTTACTGAATTCTGGTTGATTTACTTCTGAATACAGTAGACGTGGCTAGCACTGCAGTGTTAGTGCATATGGGGTGCCTTTCAACAAACAGCACATTAGAAATAAAAAAGCAAAGAGGCAGTTGCATAATTCAATTACTTACTCACTTCCCTTTCACTTCCCTGTGTGTTCTTTTTCAAGGTAAATGAAGCAGCTAATGGCCCATTATCCATCTCCATGCAGGGTTCTAAACCTCTACTGAGCTTCATGGAAGCATCAGAGGACCAAAAATGTCAAAAACATAACACTAAGTACAGTGGACCTTGGTTCTCAAACACCTTGGTACTCAAACAACTTGGAACCCAAACACTGCAAACCCGGAAGTAAGTGTTCTGGTTTGCGAACTTTTTTCGGAAGCCAAACGTGCTTCGTTTTGAGTGTTACGCTTCCATTTTGAGTGTTATGCTTCTGTTTTGAGTGTTACGCTGATGATTTGAGTGTTATGTTGAGGTCTTTCTGTTTTTGCTATTTATTTTGTGTATTTGTTTTTACGGCTCTTTTTGTTTTTGTTTTTGTGACTGTGTGGAACCCAGTTCAGCAACTGATTGATTGATTGATTGCAGTACAGTGTTCATTGCTTTTATTTTATGGATCAATGGTCTTGTTAGATAATGAAAATCATGTTAAATTGCTGTTTTAGGGGTTGTTTTTAAAAGTCTGGAAAGGATTCATCCATTTTGCATTACTTTCTATGGGAAAGCATGCCTTGGTTTTTAATGCTTTGGTTTTGGAATGGATTTCCGGAATGGATTCAGTTTGAGACCAAAGGTTCCACTGTAGTAAAAACTATGGACCTAAAGAACAACAAAACTGTTAATGAATGTGGATTGCATTCACTTCAACGAATTCCATTCCTGAACACTGAGTGAATAACATGAGCACAGGAAATTTCTGTATCTGTGTCCACTTTGAGAAGAATTCTTTGTCATCCCTACTTGCTGATGCTTTCTTTAGTCTGCACTTTAAGAACATAAGAGTCCTGCTAGATTAGACCAAAGGACTATCCTCTTTCCCATAGTGGTCAATCAGTTGCCTATAGGAATCCCACAAGTGTTACATGAGCACAGTAGGCATCTCCTTCTATTGTTCCCCAGTGACCAATATTCAGAGGCATGGAGGTAGGATATCATCATTGAATAATGACCAGTGATACCTGTAGCTTTCTCCTCCATGAATTTATCCAACCCACTTTTAGGTGGCGTCATTGCATATATAGCATTACGTCATAGTTTAAATCTGCATTGTATGAAGTACTTTATTTTGTCTCCCTGATTATTCGAATATTAAGCTTCATGGGATGACCACAGTTTCTAGTATGTCTCTACACCATGAAGAAGAGGAAGGAGGAGGAGGAAGAGGAAGAGGAAGAGGAAGAGTTTGGATTTGATATCCCGCTTTATCACTACCTGAAGGAGTCTCAAAGCAGCTAACATTCTCCTTTCCCTTCCACTCCCGCAACAAACACTCTGTGAGGTGAGTGGGGCTGAGAGACTTCAGAGAAGTGTGACTAGCCCAAGGTCACCCAGCAGCTGCATGTGGAGGAGGGGAGATGTGAACCCGGTTCACCAGATTACGAGTCTACAGCTCTTACACTACACCACACTGGGTATATATAATTGTATACACCCTTCCATCACATCCCCCCACTTGCCTTTTTCTTATCTAAAAAGCCTCAAAGGTAGCCTTTCTTCAAAGAGGACTTGTACCAGCTCCTTGGCCATTTCAGTTGCCCTTTCCTTAGCCTTTTCCAGCTCTGCAATATCTTTCTGGAGATGCGGCAACCCAAACTATACACAGTATTCCAGGTGTGGTTGCCCCAAAGATTTGTATTATGAAATTGGCAATTTTATTTTCAGTCCTGAACATGGAATATGCCTTCTTCACAGCTGCCACACCCTGGGTCAATGTATTCAATGAGCTAGCCACCATGACCTTAAGATCTTGGAACAAATTCCCAATTAGCCATAAAACATAAAAACTTAATGGGCAAAAACCTCCCTAGGGTTATCCATAAAGTGTTCTCCGTACCTGAAGGTTTCTTCTCCACTCCCTTTTAATTAAACGTAGATGGTATTTTTCTCTTGCTTGCTCAGTGAATTTCCTCTTCTGGAATTCAATTCCCCATGTGTATTTAATATAGAAGAGTCTCAACAGCAACCCCAAAGTCAAGTCCACCAACCGATTGAAGAATGTGCAGCTTTGACTTATTGTCCAGAGTGCATTTGGTGATATTTGTACTCAACAGTTTGAAAACGACATCTTGCATTTGATTTAATCAGTTTTGTTTTCACAAGGCTTGAGCTGTCCGTTTCCTTTTTTAATTAACATTATAAGCAAACAGAAGTCTCATTGGCGTACTTTGTCTCTATAGAAGAGTTCATTATGATTGTTGCATTTGTCTTGTTAAACAAGAGTTTTCGTTCCATCATCACATCCCTGACTTGGGTTCATAGGCATCATCAACATGGAGCGATCACTTGGCCTCCATACAACAAGTAGAAATGGCATGTGTGTTGAATGCTTGGTTCTATATGCAAGTGAATGAATGCTGAAGAATAGAGCATATCCCAAATGTCTTTAGATAGAATCAGAATTGAAGCATTAGGAGTAACCCTGAAGGTCATCTCATCCAACTTCCTGCAATGCAAAAATCTCAATTAAAGCATCCCTGACATTTGGTCATCCAGCTCTGCTTAAAAACATCAATTGAAGGTGAAGTTCCCTTCCTTCTCTCACCACACAGTAGACTTTTTAAGATGTTCAGGATATTGGGTAGAACACATGGGGCTGGGGCTGTAGGAATTAGCACAACACATCACCCTATTGAGGTTCAGTTGGGTGACCACCATTCCATCATCTAGATGCCTCAGACTGCTTACCAGGTTGCCAGTACCAGGTAAGGAAGCCAACATTTGTCTTACCTATCCCACCTGCCTAGAAAAACAGAATAGAATAGATCGTTCCAGCCCAATCCAGACAACTTTATGGCACATAGTCAAAGGCCTTTATAATATATTTCCAAAGCAATACATGGATTAAAAGAGAAGCTTGTTATGGAAAGTCACATAACCAATAGCCATGTTTAGCATCCTTCAGGAGTAACAAAGCATTGGATTATATTATATTATATTATATATATTAATTCCTGTTATGACTAGCACGCAGCTTCTTAGCTACTGTTGCAAAATTACCTCCCAAATTGTACAATTGTTTGTCGGTTAAAAGAAATTACCACAATTGATCTGAGTTCAGCTGAAGAATAGGTGACAGAAATTTCCCTCTGGGCTCCAAATGACAAAGGGCAGGACAGCACATAGTGCATAATACCTTCAGTCTAATTATAGCCGAATAAACATTTCTGTTCTATAACTGGGATTCCAAGGTATATCCCATTGAAATACGCTGAGGGCATCTGCTGAAACCTAAGTTCTGGAATGCCCTTTGAAGCTGTGAAAGGACAATGTCTCAAAATAAGGGGGCCCTGAATGCTTTATTTGGAAGTACCAAGAATAAAGAATAAGTATCAACAATGGATACTCCATGTTGATTAGCAACATGATTAAAAATCCAATTCCCTAGAGTGTGAAGACTGAGGGATAGATATTTCTCCACTGGGAGATGATAAATCCTTAGTTTATCTTGGCACTATTGTGCCCATCCACCAAGCTTTAATTGCTGTAACCAGCAAAGCTTAGTGAAGGAGTGGTCCTCCAGGCCATTTAGTCTGTGCCACTAAATCAATATCAATAGAATTGATATCAATAGAAACGTAGGGCAATAAACTTGAAATGAGAGCAAATGCAACACCCTGAGAGCCACTTTGGGAGTCTGAAGCCAATCAAGGAAAGTCTTGGCCTCTCTCAAAATCCAAGGTACTGTACCTGGAAAGGTGTTTCCTAATATATATCAAGCAACTTTTAAAAAGCAAAAGATAGACTAATAATAATAATAATAATAGTAATAGTAATAATGGTAATAATAATTTATTATTTATACCCCGCCCATCTGCCTGGGTTTCCCCAGCCACTCTGGGCGGCTTCCAACAGAAAAATAAAACACAGTAATCTATTAAACATTAAAAGCCTCCCTAAACAGGGCTGCCTTCAGATGTCTTCTAAAAGTCTGGTAGTTGCTTTTCTCTTTGACATCTGGTGGGAGGGCGTTCCACAGGGCGGGCGCCACTACTGAGAAGGCCCTCTGCCTAGTTCCCTGCAACTTGGCTTCTCGCAACGAGGGAACCGCCAGAAGGCCCTCGGTGCTGGACCTCAGTGTCCGGGCAAAACTATGGAGGTGGAGACGCAACATTTCTCCAATGAAAAGAGGGACATCCTACAGAAAAGCAGGACATTCTGGGATTAAATCAGAAACTGGGGCTGTTTTTGTAAAATTCTGCTAAATTTTTCTGCTTTCACCTTCATTAGTTCCTTTGATAAAAATGAAATAATGCTCTTTCCAAAGTGGCTTTGAGGATGGAATGCTCAGAGAGGCTTCATTCACTGAAGCTAAGCAATGCCACTTAGCTGCAGTAAATGAAAACCTTCTCAGCACTCCAATGACGACTGAGCATGTCCAGTCACGATACAATGTTTGAAAGCTGGTGGGAAGGAGAAGTGGAATGCAATGTTCTGAAAGTTGGCATGAATTCTAAATATAAGCTCTCGACACTGCAACATTTCGTTGCAGGCTCCACCGGAAAATACTTCTGTTAATCTTCATCATCTGAAGGTGTTATTACTGCTTTCATCTTTAAAGCATTAAAGATTACATTGAAATAGTCATATTTATGTGTATAAACTGTTCATATTAAAACATTAAGATAAACTAACGATGTGTGAGGGTGTGGGCGATGTGTTGATTACACCTATTAAAATGTTCATTTCACAAACCTGTTTATTTTTAATGTTAAACATGGAAGCCAAAGGGGGGGGGGGAGAGAACATTTATAATTAACCAACCCTTCTCCAACTGCTATTTCTAGAAAATTATAAACATGAAATGAAACGAAACTATTCACCATAAAATTTGGGAATACTTTCAAATAAGGAAAGCAGTGGATTAAAAAAGAAAAAAATTGAAAGAATTAGCTTAATGCATTATTTATCAGCACAAACTTGTTCACTTTGGAATGGTACTTTTATTCTATTTTATTCCGCAACAGAACAAAGAATAAGAGGAAGCCCTCATAGCCCTTGCAAGATTCACAGCTCTCCCTGCTATCATAACTAAGTTTCTACACAGTTTCCTGTGTAGTAACCGAATTATGGTTAGTAAAAGTTTAATTAGAATTGGCAGTTTGCAGCTGGGTAAAATCCACTTGGCAACATACTGCAAAGTATCCCTTCATTTCAGTCGAGAGCTGTGCATTGATGGTTGCATAGCAACGGTGCATGGAAGATTGTGTCCCCGGCTGCTAATTGACAAAATGTTCGAAAGGTGAGCTGGTTTACAAGTAACAGAACTTGGATTCCACGGTGTGCACCTAAGTTGCCATTCCTGAGCATACTTTTAGCACATTTGCAAACTGCTGCTCTGCTTAAGATATAGAGATGTATTTTATCGCCTACAGCAGTTATCCCTCTAAGGCCCGAATCACAGATTGCTGTTTTCCTGTAGTTTTCTTCTATTCTGTTTATGTGAATCTATACATATTTACTGGGTTCAAAACCAAAAACTATGGGCTCCATCTGTGGCTCACCATCTCTGAAACCCCTGCTTTGAGCAGAAAGTCTGAATGGGGCTTCTGAGAACATTCAACTAATTTGAGGAAGCATCTGATTGTGTTTATCCAAACATACTTAGAATCCCCTTTCAGATGGGATATTTGTCACAAATGTGGACAGGGCAGATGAGATACCTCTTTCTCATAAACATCCCTGTGCATTCTGGGTACTCCTGCTTCACATCCAAGCTTCCTGAAAGGTCTGGAGGGAGCTTGAAGGTATGGACAGCTGAAAACTTCTCATGATGGGACCATATAACAACAGTCCTAAAGGATCTACCTGTACACTGGCTCCCAGTACATTTGTGAACACAATTCCAAGTGTTGGTGCTGACCTTTAAAACCCTAATTGACCTCAGCCCAGTATACCTGAAGGAGCATCTCCACTCCCATCATTCAGCCTGGACACTGAAGTCCAGCTCCGAGGGCCTTCTATCAGTTCCCTCACGATGAAAAGTGAGGTTATAGGGAAACAGGCAGAGGGCCTTCTTGGTAGTGGCACCCACCCTGTGGAATGCCCTCCCATCAGATGTCAAGGAGATAAATAGCTATACAACTTTTAGAAGACATCTGAAGGCAGCCCTGTATTAGGAAGTCTTTAATGTTCAATGATTTAATTATGTTTTATATGTGCTGAGAACCGCCCAGAATGGCTGGGGCAACCCAGTCAGATGGTCAGGGTACAAATAGGATGAAGATGAGAATGAGGATGACCGGCAACCCAGACAAGGCCATGCCTCCTCTCCCTTCTGAATGCTTGAATAGGACTTTGATTGCTCTCACAACATGCTATCTTATGGAAACACGACATTTGACTTGGGAAAGCATATGCAAATCCCAGATATTTGAACTGTGTGATAACGACTGCAATTCCAAATAGCGTGATAATAAATTATCCAAAAGGGGCTTGCAGGAGAAATAAAACGATATCTCATCCACTAGCTTACCTTTATGAATAAAAATTGAATTGTATATGAAAGTGAGTGTCTCTTTCCCCCACTTCTTGTCAGCCTTTGTCTCGCCTGCAGCTCCACAGCTATGGTGGGCGAAGCTATCAATGACATTAGCAGTGGGTGTTCCAAAAGAATACATACCGTAGCTCGTTTTTTTTTCAATCATGTAAATCTCATTTGCTCAGACATCTATAACCAGACAGAGGTCGCTTACAATAATTTACATTTCAGTCTCTCAAATGCATGTGAAGTGGAAAACAGTTTTGTGACAATAAAAATTTATTAGCATAATTTACAGTTAATATGGGGAAAACTTTTCAGTTCACTTGATTCTGTCTGATAAAGACAGATGAGCAATATATTAACATAATGGATCTGCAAAGTGGTTAACACTGTTTATTTACCATGCTGCCCATTACATTTTTAAAAAAATAAAAATAAAATAGGTTTTTTTGTGGGCAAAAGAAAGTGAAATCCAGAACTGAGAGTTCATTGATTTGACAGTAAGGTGATTTAGCTAATTTCAACATAAATGACAATCAACACCCAATTAAACTTGACTTTCTAGCTGAACTGTGTTTTTGTCCGAAGTGTAGGTAAAGACTACTAATGTTTATGACTGTTCAGTTTACATTTTAAACAGCAATAGGGCCGTGAGCTGGGGGTGGGTTTAGGCTGCATGTCTGAGTCCCTGCCAATTTCTGGATCCAGCAGCAATTCAATTGCTAGAATAGCCTGGCCAGCTTCTTGGTAATAGCTTAAGCATCGGCCATTAAGGGAACAAAGGAAGTGGCTCTGTGGCAGAATACAAATGAGTGGGTCCCACTTCCTCAACTGGCTGTTAGTTAGAAGAACAGAAATTCAGAGGTGCGAGAGAGAAAGAGCTAGAACTTAGAAGCAGACTGAAGACCTCTGTGAGAAAGACATGCTTAATTGGTGCTGTAATCCAAGCAAAGATTCAGGTTGTATATTTGCATAAATAAAGACACTACAGTATATGCTATCCCTCATTTTGAGGAAAACTGGAACCCCTAGAATATTGCGCCACTCAGAGATTGGGGTGGCATGCAACACCCTAAAATGCATATGAGTTTCATGGCAAAGTTAACTGTTAGTACATGGTTGAAGTGTGCACTGGCTCTGTGTACAGCCCAAACCACAGACCCTCCAAGCGTCCCTATTTTCCTGGGGCAGTCCCGGATTTAAAGAAGCCATCCCAGTTTCTGATTTGATCAGGGAATGTCCCTCTTATCCTTAGGACGTCCTTATTTTCATTGGAGTTATGTGACCCCCTGAGCCAATGAGATAATTAACTATACACCCTTTAGAAAACATCTGAAGGGATGTCCTGTACTGTGTTTCTCCGAAAATAAGACACCGCCTTATATTTATTTTTCCTCAAAAAAGCACACGGTGGCTTATTTTCAGGGGATGTCTTATTTTTAATTACATGTCCAGCCTAGCCTCTTCCTTGGCACCCTCCAGAACTGCGCCTATCACTATGTCTTATTTTCGGGGTATGGCTTATATTGCGCAAATGCTTAGAAATCCTGCTACGGCTTATTTTATGGGTATGTCTTATTTTTTGGAGAAACAGGTATAAGGAAGTTCAATGTTTTATTATGTTTTTGTATATGTGGGAAGCTGCCCAGAGTGGCTTGGGCAACCCAGTCAGGTGGGTGGGGTATAAATAATAAAATTATGATGATTATGATTATGATGATTATTTTATTGGAGAGATGTTGCAGGCTATGCTACCAGTAAGGGTAGACCAGGGATGAGGAATATTTTTCAGCCCAGCCTATACTCTGAACTGGCACAAGGCAGCTTTCTATAACTATTTTAAGAGTCTTGCTTTTTTTGCTTTTTAACTTTTTGGATCATTCCAAACATGCCGTCTGTCTAGCCTAGTTTAAATATCTCAATGAATGCACACACACACACACACACACACACACACACACACACACATGTCTTATATACACATATGTATGAGAGAGATTTTGTGTGTCTGGAAATAGAGCAGATCTCTACCGCATCTGTTACTGCAGAAACTGAAGTGGTAGTATGAATCTCTTTGCGAATGATAAATTATAACCATACATTATCCCGTAGAAGTAATTTGGGCATCAGCGTATGAATTATATGTTGGTCAAACTAATGGTACTTTTGAGAAATGAAAAGGATGGAAAGGTTCTACTGTGTTTGCAGCAAAACTGTTATGATAAGGAAGCTTTCTTACATTTCATTGCGGGTGATCAACTCTCAGCAAAACATCCATCTACTATAATTTTGGGAGGAAAGGCGGGGTATAAATTTAATAAATAAAGGAATTATAGGTTGCAGGTGAATATATATACATATTAGGCAGAGTGGCCAACCTATCTAGCTCTCATATCTGACCCCTGGGATGCTCCCAAGCAACCCACTCAACACAAAGCACACCACTTCCTTAACCTCCTTGAGGTCATCCAGCTCTGCTTAAAAACAGTTTGCCATACCCAGCTGACTGTTCTTTGCAGCACTCTGTCTCTTCCCTATGTGCTGTGTGACACATGAGCTGGAAACTCTAATCCATATAGCAATTACATAACAACCAACAGCAATGCCAAATTGTTTTGGTGATGGGGTTGCCTGGCAACTTGCTTCAGATAAACAGAAATCTATTTGTTGACTTATTGTGCCCTACCTATTGGCTTGTTGTTGTTGTTGTTGTTGTTGTTGTTGTTGTTGTTGTTGTTGTTGTTCTTTAAATGCCATAGCCCCCTTTCTAGTAAGAGTTGTCACAGATACAATGATAAATTGCTGCAACATCATTATCTCTTAATTGAGCCATCAAGGAGGTCACATCATGCGCTTCTTAGTTGGTTGCAAACACATGGCATTTTCATGGATGAACAGGCAAAAAAAGAAAGAAGAAAAAAGGCACATCAAGAACCAAGCGTTATTATTCTTCCAAGCTGTAGTCTGCCTTTAACCTCCCTCTCTCTATATGTATGGGCTTTAGATTACTGAATGCAGAAATGCTTCCATCCCACATTAGAAACTTTTTTTTTTACACCTTCTAAATCCAGAATTAAAGCTTAGCTGTTGCTACTTTTGGGAGGTAGGGGATGATGTGACAGCCGTACAGAAGATTGAGAGGTGATTCTCAAATTTACAATGAACGAAGAGGACCATAATTATGTTATACCCATGGTTTGTCCCCACCAGCTCCAGCCTCACATCATCATACATTGCTTGGATTCCTCCACACACAAAAGAATTCTAGTTCTGCAGAGTTTACCCCATTCAGGGGGAAGATTCTAAGAATGTTCAGCCAAATACATGACTTCCCCTTTCCAATATTCTGCTCCATGTGTGAAGATTTGAGGCTGTAGTGAACAGGAATGGGAACATTGGAGAAAAAGCTAGGAATGGGAACATTGGGGGGGGGATGAGCTACCAATGGCAACAGTGTAATTGGTTATTTTAAAAGGGGTCTTGAGGAGACACAAACACCTCTTGGGGGCCATGTTCATATCTCAGACCACAGGCTAGCCACCCCTGGTTTGCAGTGGAATCCCAGTAGACCAGTTGTAGCCAATGGGGTGCACTCCACAAGCTGTTGCACTACAAGTCCCATTAGCTCCATGCAGCAAGGTCAGGAATGATGAAAGTTCTAGTCCAACAGGCTCTGGAGGGCATCACTTTGGCTTCCCCTGGTGTAGAATCCCACTACAACTTTGGCTGTAAAATGAAGAAGCCCAGAGTCAATTTACAAACATCCAATTTTCAGTCAGAAATAGAAAGAAATTTAAGAAGTCCAAGGAGTGGATGAATATGCAGTAATTCCAGGAGGTCATGTAATGCACTGTGTACATTGGCACACAGAGAAACTTAATAAGTTACGTGAATTCCAAGAAAGAAAGTATAACTATGGAAACAAAGAGTACAAGAAAAATATATTTCAGAATATAATAGCACAGCAATTTCTTCATGTCACTCTTGCCCAGTCATTGTACAGCTTTGGATTTCGTATTTTAAAAGTTCAAGGTCTGAAACGTTCCTTGGAAAAAAACTTTTAAGGGTACATTCTAATGGTTCCTGGAGGAGTGGTGTGGGGGCCATAGGATTTTTTGGGTCTTACTCTCCAAGAGAAGTAACATCTGCATTGAAAGGGAAAGCCAACCTTCATTATACTTTGAAAAGGTCTGAGGCAGGTCACTGCCATCATATGGGTGTAACTCGAAAAATTCGAATATCGTCAAAAAGTGCATTTATTTCAGTAATGCAACTTAAAAGGTGAAACCAATATATGAGATAGATGCATGACATGCAAAGCAAGAGATGTGAAGCCTTTATTTGTTGTAATTGTAATTATTTGTCGTTGAGCGGGTCAATTATACATGGAATGTAATTAATGAAATGTAATAGCGATGTTTATTTTTGTATTATTGTAACTATTTGTTTTATTACTGAGGGATTTCCAAAAGAAAGCATTCGTAGAAATTAAAAGAAAAAGAAAAAAATAGTAAGTTGCATTACTGAAATAAATGCACTTGTTGACGATACAGTATTCTAATTTTCCAAGTTTCACCTGTAATTCTGAGGTTGGAAAGGTGGGAAATGAGGCATTCCAGGGGCATGTCAAGAACATGCCGGGACAGGCTGTGGATGAACGCAATCCAAAATCTGATCTGGGGTTCTCCACCCCCCCTGGTGCAGATTTTGAATGTGCAAGGAAGAGGAGGGAGGAGGTCAGTTGCACAAGCAGACGCCTGTTGCACAAACAAAATGACATAAAGGCAACAAACAGTTTGCTTTGCAGAGGTTTAGAATATTTCTCAGCAAGGTGGGAGAGGACAATGATCGGAGGTTGAGTAATTCTCTCTGGATGTGGCTTGTGCCTCAGAAGGAATGCTTTTAGAGTTCAAAAAGGAGGTCAGTCTATTGCATCATTGATAGCAGGCTAGTAGATCTATAATTCCCTGAAGCATCAAGTTGGCCTTTCTTGATGATTGGCACCACTATCACTTGCTTCCAACTGGGAGAGATTTTGCCAGAATTATTGATCTCAGTAAAAAGAGCAGCTAGAAGTGGTGCCCACCAATGCTGGTTGATTTTAATAAGTTCAGCAGGAATATAATCAATCCCTGGGGCCTTACCAATAAACCACTGTATTAAGTCAGAAACATCTCCCTTGGATACCAAGTTCAGTGACAATGGTTTAAATATGTTTCTAATTATTTTAATTGTATTGTTTTACTGCTTTGTCATCTGCCATTCTGGGCTCCTTTGGGAGAACACACGGGATAGAAATTTAATAAATAACCATCATCATTGTTACTCAGCTCAAGATGCTAGGGTGAGGACAAATCGCTGCCAAAACAAAAATAAATCAATTGCGAAGTCAAGGCACATTTCCAGGTAATGTGGCATTCAAATGACTGTGCAGTGTTCACGCATCAGTTTTAAAATGAAAAGCAATATTAATTAAACTACTGAAGGAAAATAGCTGATACCTTATTTGGGGTGTTTTGCCTTCAGCACAGCTACAAAATAAATTTTGCCTTCCTTTCTTTCATATATATATATATATATATATATATATATATATATATATATATATATATACATACATACCAAGAGGCAATATGTTGTTTACAGAATAAACAAAACCTTGTGTAACGTCTGGCAGAGCTGCTGCCACAAATGAAAATTTTCCATCTGTGCAAAACCTAAAACAGACGCAAATATTTAGCAGCAAGGCAGTTGATAACATTTAATGGCTGATTCATTCACTGTAGTGCCTTCATTTATTTATTTATTTTGCCAGGGTTATTGTCAATCTGGCAGTGGCATTTATGGAATTTGCAGTGACGGGAGGGGAGAGGCTTTTATTGGCATTTATGTTCCATGATTAAGAACAACATGTTGGTACAGGGGTGATAGTCCTTTTAAAGATTATGGGCTGTTTGACCGTGTGAAAATAATAATACAGGTCACACATAGATGTTCTTTTCCACGGGATGCCAAAACGGGTGCTACAAGCTTGTGCCACATTTCAGTATGAGAAATTGGAAAATAGGAAATGGGTGGTGTCAAAGCCCTGCTTCAACTTCGTGCTTATTTTGTACTAGCTCTTTAAATAAATAAATAAATAAATAAATGACTTTTCATACAGTTAACCAATACAGTTTGTGCTAACGCGATAAACACCACTTCACTAAAATGTCAGAAAGTGGATAATGTTGCAGGACTTTCACCCCACTGGTGCCTTTCCCATGGTACTTACAAACTCAAGAGAAGGGAGAGTCACTGATGCTATATCAAAGCCACTAATCTTATATTGTAGATCTTTATATGATATGAAACATCAGGGCCATCTTTACCTGGGGGTGCAAGGGGTGCGGTGCACCCTTGGCACCAAATTTGGGGGGGGCACCCGCCGTTGAAGCCGTCTAAGCTCTTAACCATGATCCCCAGGTGATTGCGGTTGATGGGTCGTTTCCATTCTCTTTTGCGGAAGACCTGCAGAATCAACCTATCCGGTGGTGCCCCCTAGTGGTGCCGCCCCCTAGTGGTGTCTTTCATTTTCACATGATTGCCAAAATGGAAAGACGGAGTTATCACTGCCGCTTTATATTTTTTTCATGTTAGCGGTTTTCACTGTTTCCCACCTCAGGGTTGTCACAAGGGGGGTGGGGGCGGTCTGCCCCAGGTATCATGCCTAAGGGGGGGGGGGGCTGACAAAAAACCCCTGGGCAGATCGGCATTGTGGCACTCGCACTCCCCAGGGGCATATTTTCGCGACCGGCACCGCATATGCTAAAGACAGCGGTGTGGAATATGTATCAGAATCATCCGCACTAATTGAGGGGGTCAGGGCCGCGCAATATCAGCACATGCCACAGCCTGCGTGTATGACATGAGCATGCCCTGCCGTGTCACCCATGGCTGACAGGGCACTTTGAGGGGACCCAGCTGCCTCATTGAAATTTCTCAGGGTGCCTGCCCCCCAGAAATGGTGTGTCTGATCAGAATACATAGAAGAGCTTTATTTCGGGTTGTGATCTTTAGGTGGAACAAACCAATGTAGAGGAATAGGCACTGAAGAGTTGTGAATATAAAAGTACTTTTGGAGGCTTTCTTTTAACACACACAAACACTCAACTCACAGAATAATATTTATTTATTTATTTATTTATTTATTTATTTATACATACATACATACATACATACATACATACATACCCCGCCCATCTGGCTGGGTTTCCCCAGCCACTCTGGGCAGCTCCCAACCGAATATTAAAAACACGATAAAATATCAGGCATTAAAAACTTCCCTCAACTGGGCTGCCTTCAGATGTCTTCTAAAAGTCAGATAGTTGTTTATTTCCTCCACATCTGATGGGAGGGTGTTCCACAGGGCAGGCACCACTACTGAGAAGCCCCTCTGCCTGGTTCACTGTAACCTCACTTCTCACAGGAACAGACTGGAAAGAGAAGTTGCTGAATTACCAAGCTTAAAACCATGGAGCCACCTGGGATGAACAAAGACATTGGATTCTTATCTCATTATGCATGATCAAGCTTTCTTTAGCGCCTCAGCCCTTGCTTTCCCCCCGCAGGACCAATTGCAGTCATCAGCAGTCGTTAACAGCCATCTACAGGTTTACCACTCCCATCAGCCCATCACCCATTTTCCCCCCACCCACCCCCACCCTCTGAATATACATAAGGGTCTGGTGGATTCTGTTTCAGTGTATCTGATGAAGTGTGCATGCACACGAAAGCTCATACCAAAATAAAAACTTAGTTGGTCGTTAATGTGCTACTGAAGGAATTTTTTATTTTGCTCACTTCTCACAGTGAGGGAACCGCCAGAAGGCCCTCGGAGCTGGACCTCAGTGTCCAGGCTGAATGATGGGGGTGGAAACACTCCTTCAGGTATACTGGGCCAAGGGTGTGGAGGGCTTTAAAGGTCAGCAGACAATAATATACAAAAGGAGCCAACCAGCCCACAGAAAATTTGAAGCATGTGGCACAAAGCTATTATGAACCAAAGCATGTTGTGAATTAAAATGTTCATTCAAGAGAATACGATCGATCTGCATTTAGATCGTAGAAGGACACTCCCCGGCTTTCTTCCAAAGGGAATTGTGGCATATAGAAGCAAAAATACCACTCACAGACTTTCAGATTTAACTAAGTGATATCATCTGTCCAATTGTGCTAACAGTTCGCAAGAGGGAAGTTGGAAATGGACCACCAAGTAGAATTACTCGTGACCCTAAATCTCTTCAGGCATTACCTTTCCATGCAATAGAGACTGGTCCGAATGAGAAATTTGTCCATTCAGGAAGAACTTTCTGACAGTAAGAGCTGTTTGACAGTGGAATGGACTCTCCTTCATTGGCGGCTTCTAAGCAGAGGTTGAAGGGTGTTTGACCAACCCTGCAATTCTACAGTGCACAGGCAGGTAGATTCCCAGCCGGTGTACCAGATGGATAAGATTGGCTCGATCCAGCAGTATGCTTATGCATACAGCAATATCTTAAGATCTTAGAGCTTTCATTGCAGGTCACAGGGGGGGGGGGTTGTTTATGTTGAAAATTCTCCTTATGGAATCTCTTAAAGTTGTTGGAGTCCTTGGAGAACCCAGATTTTTGTAGACCAACCTTTCAAAGAGGGGCAGGCATATTGTTGCTTCTTCAGCAGCAATCCATTCAAATTCCAGCATTAAAGAATACATTACTATATAGTTCCCCCGATATTATTTGGATGTTGTTTACTGTAAAGCATTTAGCTTCTCAACAAGGAAGATAACATGCTTCATAAGAGGAGGTAGGAAAACACATGATTTTGTCAATCCTATAACAACATTGCTAATACCTAGCTTAAAAAACATTCTGAAAGATCTCTTTGACATTTTCCTTTCATTAAAGGGGGATAAAATCTCATCACTGACTCTAATCTACAAATAATTCATATAAAATGTTTCTAAGGCTGTATTTAGTCTAAGGATGTTTAACAGATGAGTTATCCAGGCTTGGCAACAGTTAGGTATTTCGCAAGCAGAGGGTGCTTAGCTATTGTCCAGCCCAGCTACTGATAGATGATGGACTTTGGCTATTGAAACAAAAATTGTGAAAAAGCCAATAAGTCTTTTAATCCATTAAACACCTGCACAATTATGTATCCATGACAAAAGAAAACCTCAAGAGATTTAAAAGGCTATTAGATTAATATTTGCTTGGTACATCCCAAAATATCCTTGTTTTGTTTTGTTTTGTTTACTCTTAAGATGTGTTAAAATTGCTTCCCCAAAGACAGGTGCTATTACGTTAGAATAAAAGAAACAGGATGTAAGAGGCTTTCAATGAAAACTTGGCCACGCTAGGTATTTGACACGGGGGAAGTTTTAGGATTTGCAAGGCCCAGCATAGGAGGGAGAGCAATTGCAATACTGCAACTTAGGTGACAATTTCGCAAGACAGGTTTCCTGCTTCCTTGTTCACACTCCAGCCATTGGAACCCCTAAAATGGTCTCCCTGATGGTCAGGGGGCTTTCAAGAAAGCCTCTGATGTGTGGGTGACTGCAGTGGTAGGGGAAACTGGAAAAAAAGATCCTCCACAAATGTAGGCATTTGGGGCATTCAGACTTGCAATGAAAACGGTTAGCAGGCTTTAGATACACTTCCGTATTTTCATCTGTCTTTCAGAACGTTCCTGGAGGAATTCAATGTCATGCCAAGATTCTTGTTCCACCACAATAGGCATTTCAGCTTGCTGGATGGAATTATCACCCCCTCCTCTTCCCCTGTACACTGTTCTAAGGGGTTCTCCTGACCCCTACCCCCCAATTTTGGGAGTAAGGGGGGCATAGAGGGGACAGGGTGAAGCTGTGCTGCACAAGTGCAGACCTTGTCAGTGTTTCTGCTAACCGGACTTCTTAGGTGAATTCTGTGTGTGCATGTGTGAGCATTGTGCCTCCCTCCCTAAACAGGGTAGAAGATCCCCAGGCTTTGGGAAGGAGGCCGCTGGCCTCTGAACACACCCTGCAGTCCTTCTGCCTCCTTCCGAAAGCTGGGAGGGCTTTGGGAAGGTGTCGGGAGGTCTCTTGGACCCATCGGAGCATCATGCCTCCCTCCCTAAGCCGGGCAGAAGCTTCCTGAGCTTTGGGAAGGAGTCGCTAGGGAAACATTTAGGGGACTATTCTAGTCTTCCTAGCCCACTGACCTCACGCCATTGAGTGGGGCTATCGCATCGTTCCAAACAACCGCACACAACTAGTGTTCATTTGACTGGCAGAAAGCGACTCCACTGTGAGAGTGCATTTTGGTAAGACTGCAGATAATAATGTGTTCCTAAAAAGATGTGCAACTCCAGGTTCTTTCAATACAAGAACAAATTGCAATATATTACTGAGCTCTGACAGGAGAGAGACTCCATTCACCCATATCATGGAAAGAGCCTTCTGAAAGAATTACCCTCTCCCAGGCAAGATTGCAGGTGTAGAAGTTGGGGTGGGTATTGCTCTAGTTCGGATTTAATTTTGAGTATGTTAAGAATTGTTCTCCTGCTGATGTTATGGTCTTTTTGTGCTTATATTTTCATTTGTAGGGCAGACTGCTTTGAGTTATTGTTACAAGAAAAGCAGTGAGAAAATGTCTTAATAAGTAAATATGACTCAGCAACAGCATTCAGTCATCTCAGAAGCAAAGTTTTTCTTTTCTAAAACAAGATGATGCTTGAGAAAAGTACATTAACCTTTTTAAAAATAAAATCTGATATTAATTATGGAAAGCGGAAGAAGCATATAAAACCACCACCTGTGCTTAAACCTTAGAGAGATGCCACAACATTCCTAAAACAATCTGCAACTTATTACTTTTAAAATACGGTCACCTGCTGTTCCTTTTCCTAATGTCATATGGAAGTAACAACTCCAGCTGAAAAGGGAGCCATCAAGAAAGGAGTTGGACATGGCAGGCTGGTGGCCCTGCATCTGCCAGGAATTTATACTGGAATAGTCAGGCATGTTGATCTTGGTGGTTACAATGGGGGAATTTAAATGAAGGCAAGCAGATGCTGTAATCTCAGGTATGCTGATGATGTTGTCCTTATCACGGAGGCTGAAGAATCACTTCACCAGCCAGTAATGAGATTGGCTGAAGCTAGTTTGGACTGAGACATCATGCGAATGTAAAGGAGACAAAGGAACAGAAAAGGTTATTAGAAAAGACAACATTCCAGGAATAACACAGAACAGATATTGAGAAGTCAAGCAAGCGAGAGACTTCTCTAATTAGGTTCTTCATGTATGAATAAGGACACACTTTCAGTTATATTTGAATTAGCATTTTGATGTGAAGTATACACAAACAAAGCAATTTGAGGAGAGAAAGAAAAGATTAACCTTTATTTGAAAGTTTCTGGCTCGACATTGCAGGCTCATGGAAAATGTTCACTTTGGTTCATGCTATACATCTCATAGGAGTAAAAATAGTAGATTAGAAAACACGCATGTACCATATCTGTTGTATTTGTTGGGATGGAGGACCAAAGCTCCGTGGTACGACTGTCAGGTGAGGTCTCTGCCGCAGGCAGCAGCTGCAGTGTCTGCCTCACAGTCTCTCTTGAGACAAAACCATGGAGAATAAGGCTATCAAAAGCTACTAACCCCAATAGCTGCATTCTACCTCCACTGTCAGAGCCTAAATACCAGTTGCTGGAAAACGCAATAGGAGAGAGCACTGATGCTCTCAGGTCAGGCCTGCACACTTCCTATAGGCACCTGGTTGGCCACTGGAAGAACAGGATGCTAGATGAGATGGGCTGCTGGCTTGGTCCAGGAGCGCTCTTCTTGCATTCTTAACTCCCAGAGTTAACTACCCTCACATGTGGTATACAATGCAGGCATTGAAGTACGATCCAACAGCCAATAAGGACATATTTTGTACAGTGGTACCTTGGTACTCAAATGGCTTGGCTCCCGAACAAATTGTCTCCTGAACGCCGCAAGTGAGTGTTACGGTCTGCGAACATTTTTCGGAAGCTGGACATCTGACGCGGCTTACACGGCTTCTGATTGAGTGCAGGAAGCTCCTGCAGCCAATCAGAAGCCGCGCCTTGGTTTTCGAATGTTTTCGGGAGTCAAAGAGACTTCCGGAACGGAATAGGTTCATGAACCAAGGTACCACTCTACCTAGAAAGGCTTGAGCCACCTCTGGGTATAGTTTGATTTGAGAAAGAGAACAGAACTGGGGAAAGCCCCTATTGAACAATAAGGATGAACAGATCTGTCAATTTTGAATTCTCTGTTTCTCGTTTTTATGTTCTCCACATTTCTGCATCAGATTGTGACTAAAAAAACAAAAACAAAAAAGTTGTCATAAAAAGCCATCATGTTTTAGTGTGTGATTCTTCTAATATACACATTCTTGTATGCAATTTTGCCTAATATTCACATTTCTGAAGGGAAATATTCCTGATATAATGTTCCCTTTTATTCTAGTTTTACAAATATACACATTTACCCCAATATATGAATCAAAACTGCATCAAACAGTTCAGAGAAATTTCTAATAATAATAATAATAGCCGAGCTTTGGTTCATGTATTATTTCAGTAACTATGCAGTTAAAATGTGAATTTAACCAAATTTCTCTCCCATCCTAGGCACAGGACAATGACTGCTAGTCAGAGTGAACCATGGTGGGGTATATGGAGCAATGACAGATGTATACGTGAATGATATAGCTATGTCTTAGGAACCAGACTTTCAGTTAAAACTTCCTTTTGCGCATATGCATTTGTCAAGGAAAATGTGGGACAAAAATATGTATTTACATATTTTCCAAGCTAGGTAAATATGAAAAGAAAATGCATAGTGGGTGAGATGGTAGGTGGCTGCTTAAAAGCTGTCATACGGCACCACAACTCCTTTATGTCAAAGGCGCCAGTCATAATACAGGCTGGCACCCTGACAACATAACAAACTCCTGTCTACTAATAAACACAGCTGGAGAATTTGCATGCAGTCAGACTCCACATACAAGACACATAGCTTGCTGCTAGGAAACCTGACAAAAACTGTCTATTTAAAATGGAAAATATTATGTCTTGCCATAGCATCCATTATTGATCGGTTTGCTGGTTTTATTTTTCTTTTTAAGTCCCATTGCAGAATATGGAAATAGAGGGGAAATTAAAATTTGAGCAACAGGAAGAGGAGAAGGTAGTAGATTGCAGTGGTCACTAAGTGATTGAAGTAGATACGTGAAACTCAAAAGGATTATGCAAACCAAATTCCCCCGTAGTACAGAATTCCTATTGCCAGGAATGGATGGCGGGGCTAATCAGGATGGTGGGTTGTTGATCACCCGGCTTCCCAATGCAGGGGTTACTGCTGGCAACTGAGAAGGCGGCAAGGCGGCAGGGGGTTCAGCGTGGTGCAAGAGCAGCACTGGGAGTGTCAGATTAGCTCTGTTGTTGTGTGTGGAGACCCTCTATCCCAGGCCTAGAAATAAATTCAGACATGACTCATATTTTTGGTTTGGTTTTTGGCAGAATTTAGGCCACAACTGTATTGATTACAAATCAAATGAGTGGTTGCATAGGCTCTGGTTCGACTAGCTACCTCGGCTAGCACTGACTCAGAGCACACCTTGAGTCAGCAGCCAGGGACGGGGTTACCCGATTGGCACGCACCAGCCGGGCCCTGATTCCCACACATGTGCCCAGAACACTGGATTAGGGCAACCCCGCTTGGGGGAATACCAACCATCGGTCCATGGATTCCCTTAAGAGGAATACCCGAATATATAATTATAGGGTGGTAAGGGATCATACTGCAGGGAGGACCCGATTTGCATGGTGCTGACCTCTCTGTTTGCAGTCACCAGCAGCAAACTGCATTGGGAAGCCAAGTGGGCAATGTTACCACACTGTGCTTCAGTCTGCTGGCTGCTGCTACATATTATTCATTGGCTGAAATATTTAGCCTATGCCATCGTGATAGCTTTGGGCAGGGAGCAACATTGATCCTTTACATCCCAGTCATCATCTGCTAGATTTACTCCCATCTGTACTTCGCTACAGGTCTTCATATACTGAATCGGCCAGGCACAGGAACAGTTTTTCCCCTTGTGCCATTAAATTGTTAAATTTGTAGATGTGTAGCTGAAGGGGAGGACAATTATGGGTGGGTTTCTTTGCTTATTTGTATTGTGAGTGGAACAGTGTGTGTATGTTTACATTGCAATGTAGCCGAAACAAATTCCAAGTATGTTGGAAAATGTACCTGGCCAATAATAACTACTACTACTTCTTCTTCTTCTTCTTCTTCTTCTTCTTCTTCTTCTTCTTCTTCTTCTTCTTCTTCCTCCTCCTCCTCCTCCTCCTCCTCCTCCTCCTCCTCCTCCTCCTCCTCCTCCTTGGGGTTGATGTGGTTACAAGATTGTTCTCAATCTGAGCCGATCTCTTAACTGTGCTGCAAGTCACTAAGGGTATAAGACTATTAACCCACCATAGAAGTTGATGGCTTCTAGGTTTTTAAGAAGACAATTATGAATGGATTTGAGTGGGACAGTTACACGAGTGTTATTCAAAAGTTGTGAATGGTACCAAAAATGTCATTAAACTACAATAATAGGAACCCCATGACTAGTTCTAGGAACCCAAGGGAGATCTTGTTAGTTGTTGTTTTTTAACAGCAAGTAGCCAGGCTCTATAATAACATCCTTTTGAATCTGAGAACTGAGAATCTGAGTTTCAAAACACCTACGGTAAATAGTTTGTGATATGGTAGCTATTTTCTTTGGTATGATTCTTAATTGTCTTTTGTATGTCAAAGGCTATCTAATTAAAATAAAAAAATTCCTTCAGTAGCACCTTAAAGACCAACTAAGTTTTTATTTTGGTATGAGCTTTCGTGTGCATGCACACTTCTTCAGAATGCACACTTCTTCTTCGATCCAGACCAACACGGCTAACTACCTGTAACCGCTATCTAATTAAGGATTTCTGAAACGCCTCACAGCAAAGGTCTTATACAGAGGTAAATAACACAAATCTCTCAACAGCAGTATACAAATAAGGGTTTTACAGAGATGATATAATTTGTGTCAGCGTCGTAAAAATAATAAAACAGAGCACCAGCCTCCCAAAGTCCTATCTTTCAGGTGTCACCACAAAGCCTGTTCCTGAGGCTTGATCTTTCTGATGGCTAGAAGAAATTGCCTCTTCTCATTCACTCTGCGGAACAGTTTGCACTCACGAAACTGAAACTTACAGCCTTGTTTTTAAGGGTTCGTAACCTTGCAGAAAGAGGAAAACAGGCACAATCCCAACTATTGTGAATTAACATAATCAAGTTGCCCATAATGGTGGCTGCTCCCTGCCTCAACTCTCCCAGAAAGCACGTGCAGCATTGTTAAAGTGATAAACAGCAGTGGGTTACAATATGGTATTGTGGGGTGGGGGTCTGGTATTTAATGGAGAGGGGGGGTCAGTAATTCCAATAAAGGATCCCAAGCTGTTCTGTATGTGCCTGAAGTAACTATTCCCATTCTGACCACTTTGGTATAATGACTTTGGTATAAATGAGGTAGCAATGTTGTTTCCCCTTTTCTCCCTTTCTCCATTCTTTAAATAAAAATAACAAATCTGAGGGTAATAAAGAATGAATGAGGTTGAAAAGATACATCTTCATTTGCTAGACACATTAGTCATTAACAGGAAGCTCAAGTATGCTCCCATTAAAAGCAACAGCATAACAACTATTGATTTCGACAGTCGGAAGAGTGAGACTCTAGTCCATGAAAAGATCTAGCAGCTACCACAGAAAACCTCTAATAGCCACAAGAATTGCAATAAGTACATGCAGGGCATATCACTACTGAGGAGTAAGAGTTGAAGTGCACTCTAGATAAACTTTAAAAATGCAAATGGGTTAAATGTGAAAATGGCATGGACTATTTTTAATTACCCTACTTGTCATTTCAGATGAACAGCGAAGACCAATCAAACACTTATGTCACCAAACCGAAAGTGACAGAAATACTGACGGCCGTCTGTGTTTCATCTTTTCATTCCTCCCTAGAGTGCCAAGTAAAATGAACTTTTGGATTCCTTTCCCTTAGCTTAGCATGAAAGCCTTTATGTTGAAATTGTCTCTAAAGGAACCAACAGTTTTTAATGCAAAGTTATCCCCTCAAGGAACAGGCTCTAATTTTTCATTTTTCTGAGGATAAAAATATTACTCTCTTAACATGAAAGTTCTATCTTTCCTATTGCTGAGGGGTAAAAAGCAGCGAAACCTCTTTAATATAGCCCAATTCATCAAACTGATTCTTTCTCGCTCTAGGTTATTTCACATTGATATTCCCTTTGGTTCTGCTGAGTTTTTAAATTAGTGTTTCATACATCTATGGAGCACAAATTATTTAGCTAACTATTAGCTTTCATTTGTATTCATTATGTGTTGCATGACTTTATCATTGCTCAGCATTATTGCTACCATAAAGATATGTTTTATATTGCCATAGATGCAGCGATAAAAGTCTTTCATTTTGAAATCAGCATCTTTTCTCTTCCTAATCAGATGAAGAAGCAAAGCATCCGGGTAAATAAATTGTATATATTTATCTAGGCATCTTTGCAGTATACACTGTTATTCCACTACTTCAAAAAAGCAACATTTTTCCTTTTGTTTCAGTTCATTTGTAACTAAGTCATAGAAATATCTGAAGCGAATGATCACCAGAGAAATCCCAAACTAGAAGCTTCACTATAGCGTAGGCAGAGTATGTATTTCTTGTATACATCCAAACATATTAATAACAGCATTGTGTTTGCTGTGGTTTATTTTTTTTCTTTGCCATTTTTTAAAGCTTACACCTCAACCTTCATGCTAAAAAAACTTGAAGGCAGAAAGCAGAAGAATTCCTTCAGAGAAAAGAAACTTGAAACCAATCTGTCACCAATAACCAATGCTCTGTATCCAAGGTAAGCATTTCCACTTTTGGAGTCTGCAGCCTACTTCCTTAGGGGTTCTTCAGTGAATTGTAGAGTTTAATCTGTTCCTCTTAACAAAGCTGAGACAGATTAACCCCCCCCCCAATGAAGCATTTTCAAATACAGGCTTCCTGTATTTTTTTAGGCAATCAAACTCAAAGTCCCAGACATTTTGCCAATTTCCCAAATTCCCCCGGATGCTATTTTCAATGGTTAAATTCCCTAAGATACTTACCTACTGTCCTTGATGCACAACAACCCTACAACTTGCTTTGCACTCAAACAACTATCCAGCTAAACAACTGGTTTCCGAACTTTGGGGGGCCAATCCCTACTTTGGTTCCATAAATAAAAAGTATTATTCAGAACACAAGTTTGCACCAAGGAAGATAAAAACACAATAAATTTAAAATAGTAACAATTAATTGCACGTTTATTCAAAATCCAAGTAAAACGATTTGGTTTAATTCATTCAACGAAATGACGATGAACTTGATTCAGTGATACCAGATTTTCTCCTTCAGTTTCCGCTCCAACCCCTTTGCCTCTTAGCACCCATAATGTTTTATACCACTGGTATAAAAAGAGTATAAACCACTGTAGCTCACAGAATAGTTCATTCTGTGATATTCCATGGGTTATTGCTGAAATGGTATTTTTGCAGAGGGTAGGCGTTGTACAATGGAGTCATTTTCGTGCCTGTTCTAAATTTTAATTTTTTTTAATTAAAAAGAACTTTATTTCTTTCTTTAAAAGCATTACATAGAAAACCATCAAATACAAAATAAACACAAGATAAACACAAAATAAACAGACAAAAAGAAAGAACCAAAATACAAATTAAATACAAATTATATGCAAATTAAATATAAATTAACTACAAATGTAAATGTAAATGGAAATAAAAACTAAAAACTAAAAACTTTGTGCTTGTTCTTAGGAAGATAAGTTGCTAATGTACCACATCTACACAAATGTGTTTTAACGCTCCGCCCCATGTGTGAAAATATCTGCATAAGCTGCATCATGCATTGTTGAAAGCATCAATCATCCAATTGCCATTCTAACTAGCACAAAACTGAAGCAAGAAAATGAAGCAATGGAAAGGCATGTCTCAGCCAATAATGTGTTGTTGCTACAGAGGGAGCTGCTGCTTAACACCAGCAACTATTAAAGAGAGAAAATATTTGAACTACAAGAAATAGGATGAAAATGTATTTGTTTACATAAGTCTCCAGAGATCAAGTAGAATGACTGAGGCAGAAAATCAACTGAATAAGTCATAATTCTTTGGTCCCACATACTGAACAAATAAATATAACACTAGACATAAAGCTGAAAGTTAAGCTTCCTTATTAGCGGAAGGGCAGAAACAAGGAAGGCCATAACATTTAAGACTGAAGCTGGTAGTACGGTAGCTCTGCACCGTTTTTCAATCAACTAGAAGCAACTAGGAACAGGAGAGAAATGCAATTTGGTTCACATTTAAAGGTGAATCTACACCAGGGGAAGTCAAAATGATTCCTTCCAGGTCTTGCTGAACTAGAACTTCCATCGTTCCTGGTCTTGAGGCCTGGAGCTAATGGGATTTGTAGTGGAACAACATCTGAAGGACACCACATTGGGAACAGGGATTGACTGGGAAACCATATACCAATTGTAGCTCCGTGATAGGAATGGTTGTGAGCTATTGGCGACCAGGTGCATTTCAGAGCCATGACCCCCATAAGGTGCCCGAGGGGAGGATTGACCACGGCAAACCCAAGTGTGGGTTCAGTATCTGCCTGGTTCGAATCTGCACCCTGGTCCCCCAGTGAGACTTGTTTGCTTGGCTTGCACCAGGGCAAGGTTCAACACTGGCCGACTCCCGGTGTACAGGTTTGGAGCAATCCAAACACAGCAGGTCCATTCTATCAACATGGGCTTATGAACTTATCCTGGGACCCAATGCCATGCCAACCCTTGTCCTGCCTGCTGCCGTCAATAAAGATTGGGCCTGATTCTACCCCATCACTGTTATATAGTGTGGTTATTTTGCTGCTCTCATGGGTCATGGAATGCGCCTGCCTGGGTAATTGGGAAATGCAGTTCGCTATGCTTGCAAGGAAGCACTTCACTTGTCTAGATTCCTCCTCCTCCTCCTCCTCCTCCTCCTCCTCCTCCTCCTCCTCCTCCTCCGTAACCACTCTTTCCCCACCTCTCTTCCCCTCCAACTTTATACCGTATACAACATTGGCTCACATTGAATGTAACTAGACTCTACCATCTTAAAAAGGAGACATTGCATTATAATCCAATAAAATCTTTAATTTAAAAACTATTTTTTAAAAAATAAAAATAAAAATAATCCATAAAAATGTTAGAAAATTGAGACAAAATACTTTCCAAAGTATTTTGGAATGAAAACGCCACCATTTTTTGATATTTGCACTTCTACGAATTCCGCCGGCTCCGCCCCCTGGCACAACCCAAGTCCCAACTTGCATCCCCATTTGCCAAAGCAGGGTGCAGGCTAGGATATAACTGGGGAGTTTCCAATGGTTGGTATCTAATGGTGTTGGCAGGAAAATAGCCTCAGGGCCAGGGCAGAAAATACATGTTTCCATGGAGATCCTTCTTCTTTTGTAGCCCACTAGCAGAACAACTGCTTTTTCTGCATAGATTCCCAGGTTCAATCCCTGCCATCTCCAGGTAAGGCTGGCAAAGACTTCTTATGAAACCTTAGAAATCTGCTGCTATTCAGGGTAGGCAGTACTGAGCTAGATAGATCAGTGGTCTGACTCACCAAAGGACCGATTCTTATGGGTGAGACAAGAGGATTAAACAGATGCATGGGAGATGAGGCTATCAATGGTTCCTGGTCATGTTAGCTATGTTCTACTTGCACTGTTGGAAGCCTTAGGCCTTCCAATGCCAGTTTCTGGGCATCACTAGCAGAGAAAGCACTGTTGCACTCAGGTCCTGCTCAGGATCTTCCCATGGAACAAGATAGACTAGATGGGCCTTTGGTTCTCATGCCTCTCCAAGGAGGGCTCTGTAAGAAGAGTTGCTTAAGTGGCTTCTTCCTGAAATAGTCCAGGGAGAGTCTTGTCTATCTCAGTCTTCCTCTTATCAGATAATGCCTCTCCTGATGCAGAAGTCTGGATACTTGAGCCATGGCACATCCTTTGGTTTGATGTGAAAACAATACTAGCAGGATCAGGAATCAGAGCACTATCAATCTGCAAGTTATAAAAAAAGGACAAGTCCATGCCATTCTGCAATCATGGTTGGTCAGGCCCCCAGATGCATTCTACGGGAAAATAAACTTTTGTTGGCTTGACTGATTATAGCATGGGTTCTCTTTTAATTTCCTTAGAAACCTGAAAGCAAGAAATAAGTGGATACATTGCTCCTGATACGCTCAGGGTTTTTCCACTTTGCAAGCTTTTTCCTCCTTGCTGCTCTCTTTAATCTCTTTCTTTCTGAGTTTTCAATTTCTTTCCTAAATGAACTCGTTGTCCATGTACTCACAAGTCCTGAATCACCAAACAAGAGTTCTTCTTCTAATTGACATCTAAAGCATTAGCTTAATCCAACTGGAGATGGCTCCCCTGTTTTTATGAAGAACCCTTTGCTGGTATCCTATTTCGGTCAGGATCAGAATGCGGTTAGTCTTTGTGGATTGAATTATCACTCCATACACGTCCTAGGGAGTGTTTAGTAATTGGGACTTGTTAGGAAATAGATAGAAGATTGCAGTATCGGTTGTTGTTGTTTTCTGCTCATCTATCCATTCGTATGTGGACTGTGTGTAGATGATATGGTGTCAAAGGCATAATCAGGCAGTACTTATAGGAAAATTTAATCTAATGTAATATCCGGCTGTTGCTGTGAGATATCTATCATTCACAAGAATGTTTTCATCGGAATAAAGCAGATCAAATTGGCATTTCGGCAGCAACAGAATCCTAAAATAAATGCGGTTTCCAAAGTTGTTATGTGTCATTATTGGGTGATTTAGGATAGCAAGCAGCAACTATTCACAATCTCTTTGCTGGGACATTTTACATTCTAATGCTTTCCGAAAAGCAGCCTGTCTCACCTCATTGGAAGCAGCTTTCTGGGCTCCATAGTACAGATATAAGAAATGAAACCAGGGCATGGAAGCCATACTGAACATCTCTAATCAGTGCCAGTTAGTAATTAGGCAAGCATCTAATCACATACCTATCTTTGTGCTGTTTCTCTCTGTTGGCCTGTGAGCCTCTGCGGAAGCTTGTTGTATTTATTGAGCAGTAAATCAACAATAATGTGCTCCAAGCTAAAACATGTTTTTTAATTTGCTATTACTATTTCAATGCAAGTGCCTTTCCAGGTAATACAATTCCCTGCTACGCTCCCGTAGTGGTGGGGATAGCTTGCAAGCAGAATGTTAAAAGGAAACACAACCTGCCTGGCAGATTACTCTGTTTGCATCTCTTTCTTTTCGATAGATAGAAATGACAGGAAAGAAAGAAAGGGAGTGGTACCCAAGCAGTTTCAGAAGTGGACTAAATTGCAGGACCTTTTAAGGAGTCCACGGAAGTCTGCTAAATAATATAGGGAGGGATAAAGGTAAAAGCAGCACACATGAATGGATCTAAGTAATTTAAGTATTGAAGAATAAGTCAAAATCTGCATTACGGTGCAGTGGTTGAAGGAGCTGTAGAAAGAGGAAGGAGGCACTTTGATCTCCCCTTCTACTGCCATTCCACAGGGCCTGTGCCAGGACGACTCTGTGCAAACTGCATTGGTCAAAGCGAATCATAGGTGGAAGGACTCGCACCACAATATTTGTTGTTGTTGTTGTTTAGTCGTTTAGTCGTGCCCAACTCCTCGTGACCCCATGGACCAGAGCACGCCAGGCACTCCTGTCTTCCACTGCCTCCCGCAGTTTGGTCCAACTCATGTTCGTAGCTTCGAGAACACTGTCCAACCATCTTGTCCTCTGTCGTCCCCTTCTCCTTGTGCCCTCAATCTTTCCCAACATCAGGGTCTTTCCCAAGGATTCTTCTCTTCTCATGAGGTGGCCAAAGTATTGGAGCCTCATCTTCACGATCTGTCCTTCCAGGGAGCACTCAGGGCTGATTTCCTTAAGAATGGATAGGTTTGATCTTCTAGCAGTCCATGGGACTCTCAAGAGTCTCCTCCAGCACCATAATTCAAAAGCATCAATCACCACAATATTTGCACAACTTCATTTCTAAACCAGTTTGTGACAGTAGCCATCTAGGAATGCATGAATCGGTCTGCTTTGTTTTTTCTCCATTCCTCATTCCCCCCCCCCCTTATCTTAAGCTCAGTTCACCACATTTCCACATCAGTTTTCATATTTTCATTTTTTTAAAAATTCATCACAACCATCTGTCAGAATTTTACTGCACCATTTTTTTAAATGCAATTTTGCCCAATAAACACATTTTGGCAAGCAGTCTCCTGGGGTATCATGCATTTTTTTGTGTGAACCGTTTTCACTAATATATGCACATGTCAACACCAAAACAAACCCGCAAACCAAAAATTATTTCTTCAAAAGCAGACTCGTCAAAGGTATCCCATGACTTTTTGGGATGAGGTTGAAGAAGGGAATCAAATAGTTTTCCCTGCAAAGGGAAACACTTCCTTTGCACATGGGTTGAAACAAAAAAACTGTTTGGGAAATGGGAAATGTCTGATGACATCTGATGTCATGGCAACATCCGGTGATTGGCAGGTGGCAGCAGATATTAGCATCCAGCCCACCAGCAACACAGAATTCCTCATGCCTGATTAAGAGGCTATATTATATCCATGTTCAAATATTTGAAGAGCAGTCAGATACTGTAGATGATGCAACAAACTTGTTTTCTGTGGGGGACGTATTTATTTAAGAAGTATTTAGAATAAACATTAGGAAGAAGTTTTTCGTACCACAAGCTACAAAGGAACAGAGGCTGGAAGGCCACCTATCAAAGGATGCAGTAGTAGTGGGTGTCTGGCATTGGCAGAGATGGACTATGTCCACCTTTGAGATTCCTTCCAACTCAGTGATTCAGTAGCAGATTTTACTTTTCATTTACCCTATGTAGCATTTTAATGAAGATGAGAATTAGGAAGATAGTGAGGTTCCCCCCCCCATCCTTGTTCTGACATGCAATCTGCCTAATTTGCTAGTTGAGAAGTAATTGCTGAGGCTTAATTCTTGACAACTGCAATTACAGTAATGTCAAGGGTATTATACACTTACATTCTGTACAAACAAATAAATGGATAGATAATGTGAAAGATTAGAATTTAATCCGCAGATGTTCCACACGCCTTTAGTTTTGCATGTGTTTCCACGGTAGAATATTTAAAACATTTATGCCTGTATTGTAAGAGGTCAAGCTAATGAAAGAATCATTGCACATTCAACATGTGCGTATTTCACATATTGGTGATTCCGAATGCATCAGGAGGTCTACTACAGTTGTGCACAGCAGTCCTTGATTTAAATGGACCCTGCATAGGTAAAGGTCCCAGTAGATTGTGCTCATGGATTTTGAGCTAAACTACATACTGCAGTCAGTACCACAAAAAGGGGGGGGCATTGTGTTTTATGGGTTTTGCACAACATTCCTCAATGTGAGTTTCACCGCACCCAGAGACTTTGTGCTTTTTCAAGGCTGTTGTACAGAGTATTGGTGGTGATCATGTTGCTTGTGGGAGATCACAGGATCATAGAATTGTAAAGCTGGAAACGACCCTGAGGATCCTCTAAGTCTAACCCCCTGTAATGCAGGAATATGCAGCTGTCCCATATGGGGATTGAACCTGCAACCTTGGCGTTATCAGACACACATTCTAACCAACTGAGGTGTACGCATAGTTTGTTCTGAGCATAGCTGCCAAGTCTCCCACTGAAAAATAAGGGATCAGCAACGGCGCAGCACCGGAAGTTGCTTCTACGCATGTCCGGACATGTGTAGAAGCAACTTCTGGTGCCGCGCTACCCATGTATGGGCAGTGGAAATCGGGAGTTGCTTGCACCGGAAGTCGCTTCTACGCATGTCCGGACATGCGTAGAAGCAACTTCCGGTGCTGCTTTACCCAATTTTCAGTGCCCAGGCATGGGCGGAGCGGCACCGGAAGTCGCTTCTACGCATGTCATGCGTAGAAGCGACTTCCGGTGCCGTGCTACCCATGTCTGGGCACTGGAAATTGGGCGGCGCCAGGACCCAAAATGGAAGCTCCCTGGCAGGTAGGAAATACGGGAGATTTATGGGATTTTTCCCAATCCGGGCTGCCAGAAATCTATGCATTTTCACCAACTCTTCTAATGTTCCGACTTATAAGTTTGGTAATGAATTCACTTAATTCATTTTATGTATTTATTTGAAATAATTTTAAACGAAATAAAATCCAGTACCTTTATGATTGTACCAGGAAGGCTAGCACTCAAAAGGTTCAGTTGCAAAGCTCTTAAGGTTCCCCCTGTTAACATATGCAAAGTTGTTCCTTACCCCCCCTTTTTGTCTCACTCATCCTTACCACAGGTTTGATCCACTGTAAGACTGCATCCCTACACATACCTACTTCCATTTACACAACGGGGCTTACCGGTAATTCAAAGTCCATATGCCTAGGATCACATTGTTAGTTGCGCTCATTTAAATCAATAGGACTTAAGCAATGACTAACATGTCTCAATCATTTCAATGACTGACTTGTGCTATTCATTTCAACTAACTCGGACTCTATCCACCCAAACCTGGATGAACAGCTAGCAATAGCAGTAGGCAGGATGTTGATATTGGGGGACCGTGCAAGGATAATTTCTGTCAAATATGACCTGGAATTGTGAGATACTTCTTCTCTCACTCCTTCAATATTTCACACAGAAAAGTATGCATACGTGGACATTCTTTTCTGCCAGCCTGAAAACTCCTGTGTTGTTTTACCCTGGAGCAAATGTCTGTTGCTGAATTATGAAGCACTGAAAATAGGGGTTTATAATGAAAATGTCATGTCGCTGTAATAACTTCCAATTCATGTTTCTACAAAATACGTTGTAGATCAAGTATAATATAGTTCTGTTCCATTTTATTTTGTATGCCATTAGGTTGTTCTACTGTTGCCATCACTTCTTAAGCTTGTTCCGGAAGAACGGAATGAATCTTTATTTTGTGTGATTGGATTTCAGCCAAGGGTTCTCATACTTTTGTCACTGTGAGCCTCCCAAGTGTAACAAAGACAGATGGCAAAGCTCAGCTTCATCCCTGGTAAAGGCTAGGTGACTTTAAGGGAAACAAAAGGAGTTGGCCCCATGTAGGGCTGTGCCATCATGTATGGTTTAAATGAAGGCATTGTAGGAATCAAAACATCTACCAAACAGAATGTGTGTTCTAGTCCCCAGCTGTGCAAATCAGCATAGGACTCATAAACTATATACTCCAGGTTCAACTCCCATTTCCATAAACAGCTTGTCACTGTCTACCAGAGGCTTTGGATGCTAAACATGAGATAACTGTCATGATCAAAGTTGCTTCTGATAATCTTTGAGTTATGTAGTTGGTCACTGTAGAGACACAATATGAAGCTAGATAGCCCATTGCTCTAATGTGTATTGTTTAAAGTTCCTAGAGCTACCTAAAGTTGCACTGATTCATACAAGTAGAGACACTCTGGTATCCATCATAGAATTGTAGAATTGTAAGCTACTAATATGAGTTTGACAATTGTAGAGTTGTAAGCTACTAACATGAGTTTCACCAAACTGTGGGAGGCAGTGGAAGACAGGAGTGCCTGTTGTGCTCTGGTCCATGGGGTCACGAAGAGTCGGACACAACTAAACGACTAAACAACAACAAAAGGGACCCCAAGGGTCATCTAGTCCAATCCCCTGCAACCTCTGCTTAAAAGCGTCCAGTGAAGGAGACTCCACAACCATTCAAGGCAGTTTGTTCCACTGTCAAACAGCTCTTGCTGTCAGAAAGCTCTTCTTGATGTTTAGTTGGAATCTCCTTTCTTGTAACTTGAATCCATTGATTTGAGTCCTACCCTCAAAGAAAACAAACTTGCTCCATCTTCCATGTGGCAGCCCTTGAGATATTTGAAGATGGCTATCATGTCTCCTCTCAGTCTACTCTTTTCCGGGCTACACATACCTAGCTCCTTCAACCATTCCTCAGAAGGCTTGGTTTCCAGAACCTTGATCATTTTGGTTGCCCTCCTCTGCACACGTTCCAGCTTGTCAATATGGTTTATTAAAAATAGCAAAAGAAAATTTAGGAAAGGATAATGGAACTACAAACGTCTTTCTTAGCAAGGGCCTGCAGATTGTTTTCGGAGACTGCCTATCCAGTGGCAGAATTTCTAATCAAAACCATTTAGTCTAGAATGTTTGATATGCTACAGCATATATTTCTTGTCACTCTGTGACAGCAACCCTAAGCACACTTTGTAGTGAATAAGCATCACTGAACCTAGTGATGCTTAGCTCCCATTAAAGAAGAAAAAGATTGCACTGTGAGGCTGTAATCCATGCCCAGGAATATGCACCATTGAGCCTTAATTTTGAGAAGACATTGTGTTGTAAATTATAGAATCATAAAAAGGTAGAAGTAGGTGGTAATCTAAAGCTAATATCTTCACATCAAGCTGAAACAGTTTATGGGATATATATCAACCTTCATTCTGACATGACATTAGACATGGGATGGGAAATCAAAAACACGAGTCACTCGTGCTACTCCTAGTCCAATGTTTAATATAACATTGCAATCAACCTTCAAAATCCATTGCTGTCTGTTAGCCAATTACAAGGCAGTCTATGCTTTTGGGTTCTGACATAATCCCATATAAAAACTTCATTTAGCAAATCTAACGATCTCAAGAAAAGGAAATTTATAAACATTACAATACTAAATGGATTGTATTTTGCTCTTAGCTATGAAATCATTTTTGGAGAAGTATGACAAGCTAACTAGGTATATACTTTTTTTCTAGTTATGATTAGTGCTAACTCTAAAGCAGTTCGAGCCTCTGGCATTAAGACATATGTCTCCAATGCAGCTAATTTCCATACACATTATGCAAGGTGACTAGAACAAGGTTATTCTTATGTCTGCCTGAAATCCAAGTTAATCAGCATAGCTTACTCATTCTGAAATAAGACTAATACACATTTAGATGTCAAAGAGTGTGGGAGTTAGTAGAAAAGGAAGACAACTAAGATAGAGGCTTGCACCTATGTGTATCCTGAAAAACAAGGTGAAACGGGGTCATCCCGGATATGAACTCATATTCCCTGGGCAGATCAGGGACTCCATAAGTTTCTAAATAACTCAATGGCCTCATGTTAAATGCAGTCAACAACCTTTCCCATTACTTTTTCTTTCTGTGAAACAAAACAAAACCGATTGAGGGAACACTTAGAGGTTGAGAGTGCAGAGAGTGCAGAGGAAATCGAAAAGGTGCAGAAGTGTGGGGGGGTGTCCTTCAATTTTGATAGACAAGTCCAGCTTTTAATTGCAGTTAATTATTTCCCCAATGTGACTCAGGTGGCGCTGTGGGTTAAACCACAGAGCCTAGGGCTTGCTGATCAGAAGGTCAGCGGTTCGAATCCCTGCGACGGGGTGAGCTCCCGTTGCTCGGTCCCAGCTCCTGCCAACCTAGCAGTTCGAAAGCACATCAAAATACAAGTAGATAAATAGGAACCGCTATAGCGGGAAGGTAAACAGCGTTTCCGTGTGCTGCTCTGGTTCGCCAGAAGCGGCTTTGTCATGCTGGCCACATGAAGCTGTATGCCGGCTCCCTCGACCAATAATGTGAGATGAGCGTGCAACCCCAGAGTCGGTCACGACTGGACCTAATGGTCAGGGGTCCCTTTACCTTTACCTTTTATTTCCCCAATGCATTCTAACCATAGTGACTTGAGGGAGGGATGTGTAAGTTGTAGGTCTAAACCATTAAGGTAGCCTGCTTCTTTTCCAGTATTAAATTTTCCTACCAAACAATTAAAAATTATCTCTCTTGAATTTGGGCCAGGATTGATTTTGCTCAGGAGTACACCTGAAATAGTTCCGTAATGTTTCCAAATGCTGCAAATACAAGGCACATATTGTGGTTGCTGCACACCCATAAAAAAGACCTATAACATGTTTTGCCCTCTAAGGCACCCAAGCAGCATTACAGGGAGGGGGAAGTCCAATATCTTCACTCATGTGCTGATTCAATGCAAATCACATCCCTCCCTCGAGAGTAGCTATCAGCTGTGGACAGGAAAATAAGCAGGAAAAAATTGTGTTGCTGAATTTAGAAGAAGAAGAATACATTGGGAGATCCAGTTCCAGAACAGATCTGCTGGTTATTTACTTAATTGAGCTATTAATAACTCCCAGCACACTAATCGACGCTCTAAGATTGCAACCTGAGGTGCCATTTTGTTTTGCTTTTACATCATTGTTGAACTTGCCTCCTGCAGAACTTTGTAGAATGAATCAGAATCAGAAGAATCTTTATTTGCATCAGCAACTAGCCAAAGCAATAAAATAAAATACAATGTACTGCAGATAGAGGTAAAAACTTAATTCTACAAAATACATTCCAGAGGTTTACATCAATAATCAAATAATAGGTCTTATTCTAATCTCCCCTGCTATTTTTTTTCAAAAAGTTTTTGCTATCACCTGATTATTTTGATATGGTAGAAGAAAGGACACAGTAACAATGGTTCAGCAACCTGGTATGGATAGTAGTAGAGGAGTAATAACCTTACCCCTCAAATCTTTGCGTGCCCAGGTGGAGGACCCCCCCCCCCCAACCCCAGGTGACATCCGGGTGAAATAATGACTCATGACAATGTATTACGGGATTAAAATTGGCCACAACTTTATTAAACTTCCAGATGTAGGAAGACCTTGGCTTAGGCATTGGGCATTTATCCCTCCCAGTACCCAGCAAGGGATCTGGGCCACATCAGGGTTAACCAATCTGTCTGGGGATTTGGCTGGCTCTGGAAGACATATGTTTAAGCAGAGAGCTCGCCCCCCCCCCATTCCACCGCAACATAGGGGAGTGCACTGACAACCTTTCAGCGTATGGCCAGTGACTCCCCTCAACACAACCCCTTTAACGGGGAACCCTGGGGTTGCGGCTGCAGGGTGTGTGTGGCGTGTGTCACCGCTTCATGTGTCCCCCCCCCCATTAGGGAAGATAGACTCAAGGATTCCGTCCAAGGCCTAAAACCACCACTCGAGACCGCAAAATCGCAGTCTTGCCACTAAGACTATCTACACCTGGAAAAACCCTTAGCATTCCAACAACCATTCCAGCAAGCCCTGCCTGATGTCAACCAACCAGTTTTCATTTCCTAAGGTGGTAAGTTATACACCGTCAGGCCTAAACAATTCCTTCTTGTAGGTTTTAATGTCCGGATGCTTCATGACTTGGCCCCCAAGACGCAAGATCACCAAGTGGGTTGCCCTGTTGATTTTTCCAATAGACATAACTGTTTTTCCAGCAGAATTTTTTTGAAATTGACCCTCAAGTACAGCCGAAGGCAGTATATTCAATCTTGCGAAAGTGAAAGCGCATCTGTATTTTGGAATTGTTCAATTTTGCAAATAGGATGCCAACGTGTCAAAATGACTAGGTGGAAAATAATCATACCATGTACAAAATTTCCAAATCGTGGTCAAATTATTATGTCACTCAGTATCATATAGGTGCTGACTAATTAAATTATTTGCTTTACTGAAGCCCAGTGTTAATAACTGTTGTGGTGATAAACCAGAAAAGTAAAGCTTTTGGTTGACAATTTTAGTCCAAGCGCTCTCATGAGAATCTTGCAATACTAAGGTACTAAGGATTTAAATTTAGCCGAAGCCAATAATTAAGTGTCCTACCCCAAATCTGTAATTCAACAGAGGGGAGATTAGCCTCCAAGCACAATGAAGCATTTTGAACACAGGATGGAACAGGAAAAAAAAATTGCCTTAGGAACTTAGATTGAACAGCCAAGATGAGCGCCTGTCCACATCTGAACCCTATATAATAACTGAGCTAGGGGTTTGATTCCTGGTCTGGTTAGACTGGCAGTTTTGTTTTGTATAACAAGTGGTCTCAAGTGTATCAGTTGTGTTTCATAAATGCTCTTGGTCCCTTTGAGAACCAAGGGACCCAAGAAACAAGCTTTGCATGACCAGCACTTGTGTGGGTATCTTATTAATCACCTGTATTTTGGCACTTGTTCTTAAGCCAAAGGCCAGAACACAATGATTTTGCCCCTTTCTTTGAAAAAAATAATCCATGGGCAGGGGGCCAGTTGTACAATAGCTCTGTACATAAGAACATCTATATAGTCTTAAGAGTGAGGTGCCTTTTTCAGCTCAAAGGCCATATTCCAGGCATCCCCAAACTGCAGCCCTCCAGATGTTTTGGCCTACAACCCCCATGATCCCTAGGTAACAGGACCAGTGGTCAGGGATGATGGGAATTGAAGTCCAAAACATCTGGAGGGCTGCAGTCTGGGGATGCCGGCCATATTCTCTTCTGGACACATACCTGCCATGTTCCTGCCAGAAAAATAAGGGATCGGCAGACCGGAAGTAGCGCTGCCGCCATTTTGGAACTGGGCGGAGCATGCTCAGAAGCGACTTTTGATGCTGCTCTGCCCAGTTCCAAAATGGCCGCCGCGCTGGAAGTCACGTGGCGGCCATTTTGGAACTGGGCAGAGTAGCATCAAAAGTCGCTTCTGAGCATGCTCCGCCCAGTTCCAAAATGGCCGTCGCGCCAGAAATCGATTCTGCGCATGTCCAGAGACTCCAGACATGCGCAGAAGGAGCCTCCTCCGACCAGTAAGTAAACCGGGAAAAAACAAAAAAAATCCGTTTTTCCAGCTGGGAACGGCTGGAAAAACGGGGGTTTCCCGGGGAATACGGGAGGCTTGGCAGCTATGTCTGGACATCTTTCTGGGATGGGTGCCAGTGATGGTTAGGAGCAGAGGCAAAAGTGAGTGAATCAACATATGCATATGTCTATGTGGGCTGGTTTCTTCACACGCCCCTCTATCCTCCATTCAGGTAAGAAAAATGCATTATCAAAATTCAATGACACATTTCAGCCAAGTAAAAACACTCACGGAGAGTGCAAAAACAAGGGATGGGCATGGGCAGTGTATTGGGGGCGAAGTGGATGTGCTTGGAGAGCCACATTTTCCCCCAGGCTTGTTGTTCTCCATCCCTGATTTTCATGGTGGAGGGTGAAAGTTAGAGAGATTTTTTTTAAAAAAATGGTAAAAATGAACAGGGTTTGAGAAAGAGTGGAACAAAGCATGTTTATTATTTTCTTTGTCATGTATTATTTGCCCATACAACATGCGTTTATTTAGATCTATAAAATCAGACTCTATTTCCTGTACAATATAAAAAGAAAGTGCCAATAAAACTTTTATTCATTTCTGTTATCAGGAAATACAAGCCCCAAGGGAAAGTGAGCGGGGGGGGGGGGGGAATACTGTTCGGACTACAGAGCATCACATCTTAATATGACATGCATTGTGTGTGCCTGTTTTAATACTAACAATATTAAGCTCCACAAAGCTTTATAAGCCAACACAGTGAGGACTACTTTTTGTGCTCAGTTTGGACTATGCGAGGTTCACGTTTGAATGTGACAATATGCTATGCAATGGAATACTTTAGACCTGAGGTCTTTGTGTTTGGGACACTGACCGCATAACAGTAATTATCTCAGCTTTTCTGAAGCCAAGTGGAATTTTAGTGTAATGTTCTGCCTGTTCCCATCCATTAAATAACACATAACATCTGTGGTAAGGGCTGCATTCTGTCACTTAAGAGGCATCTCCAGAGTCCAGCCCTTATTATCTTGGTGCGATAATAATTTTGCTGGCAAATTCAGGCCCTTGTCATTTAGCTGAACTATTGTAACACCCTGAGCTAGTAATGTGATGGATTCTAAGGTTCACATTAATTATGCTCAGCCTTCGGAGCCTTTATACATTCTTTTACGGTGAGGAAAGGCAGCTTTATTCCGTTACTCCACCTTTGTCGCCATCTCTGCTGCAGAGTTAGTGAATAAATCCTCAAAGGCATGCTGTTTGAAACTCAGATGAATTTGGGTATTCATAACAGTCTTAGTAAACCACTAGGCTGTTAAGTGTGCTTTAACAATCCTTCAGGATTCTTCAGCACGAATGGTGCCTGGGATCATTGCTCCTGTTTACCAACAACCAGCTACAGCTCTGAGGAACTGAGAAAAGCAGCCAGGGGCAGAACTGAAATTTCCATTAGAATATACCTCCAATGGGGATTAATTGCGCTCCGTGTGGTTCAAAGGTCAGTGAGAGGATGAGAGAGATCGCTATGAAGCATCAAGCAAAGTGCCATGTGGACTACTCTGCATGAGACATTTAGAGACTGAATCATTTAGGCCAAATGATTCTTGTGGCAGATCCCAGATGGCCCACCTCACATTTAACCAGCTAACAGAGAGCAGGTCTCCAAGGACAACCCCAGGAAAGCCATTTTCATGAACTTGCTACTAGAGTAAAATTCATGGGAATGTTTGGAGAACGCCAAGTCTGAGTGTTATCTTGGCACCTGATGTGGAAAACTACCAGCTCAGTCTGGTATTGTTGACTGGCCAGAGTTCCTGACTTAGATAGTAACCTAGTAACCCCAAGCTCAAGAGGCTTTAGGATATAAGACTGGAGGGGGGAGGAACAGACACCAGTGTGAGTCAACACTTTGTAGGCTGCTTTAATATTAAGATGTAGACATGTACAAAGAAGGGAAATGGATTACATTTGGTACAATACTTTTAATCCATCCTTACTTTTGACGTTTCTGATTCGCCCTGTTATATTGAATCACAATAAAATGTATATTTTATATATACAAAGATATGGCTCGGCAATGCTCCTTATAAAGCCAGCCTTAAATGTGAAGACAGAGTTTGGATGTGGATACCTAGAAACCAATTACTTTTCACCTGCCAGGGAGAGCTATTACTCAGGTAAATCCACCAACTGGTCTTTGATTCATCATTGAACGCCCTCCAAAGAGATGCTCACCTGGAACCTATTTCGTGGTCTTTTGGGTGCCAGAATGAAACAGTTGACTTTCTCCTGCCTTGTCATACTTAAACTGTTCAAATATTTGAGGTCCTTTGTGCAATTTTTTTTCCTGTTGCTAGTTTTATTCTGGTTTTATGCAGTGGCTGGTTTTGTGTTGCTTTGATTTCCGTGTTTGTTGGGTTATTGCTTAATGCAGCTTTAATTTTTACTATCAGCTGCCCAGAGAACCTTTGTTTTTGGGTGGTATATACTTGTTATAAATAAATGAGACCCCACATAATGGAACACAACATGAATTGTCCCAATGGCAATTACATCTCTCATCTATATCTGAAAAGTGTTGCCTTATTCCCTCCACAACAGAGAACACAAACAGTTTATTATTCTAAAGTGTATTTATTATTAATTCCATTTATATCCCACATTTATTCTGTGGAACTTCTGCATCTGAAATAATAAATGAATCCCTGTCATGTAGAATGCTTAATTTCAATCCCAGATTGATCTATTTCTACCAATAATGTGAAAAATTGCTAGATTACTAGGTTATAGATGTCAGTTGTACTTTGAACTTTAGCCTCTAACATCTTTTCTTTCCTGCCGACTAGATTCTAGAAGCATGTTTTTCAACAGGGTTGGTGAAGAAATGTTGAATCAAATTTTATGTCAGCTGTAGAAACAATAAAGCAATTATTTTGCACATGACCATGTGACATTTTAAAAGATCTGTGGACAAACAAAGGAATATATTGTCTCTGCACCTTAATATGAATTTAATACCTTTTCAAAAGGAGCTTAAAGGAACTGTGTCTGTGCATTTTATATGAATACATTCCACAAGAGATGCATAATAATATGAGAAAATGAGATCTGAACAGACTCAGGCCAGTGGTGCTTCAGTCCAGGATTATCAGGTCTGATCGGCAAGCCCAAGGCTCAGTGGTTTAGACCACAGCACCACCCGCGTCCCTTACCTTGACCCTTTGATTCAATCTATATATACTACTATACTGAGAGAGATGAATTCTGAAGTGCTTGGCTGAACTATCACCGTGGTTATTACTGAATGCTCTCCTAATGAAAAACAAATAAACAAGCCTCATTTCCCATCTACAAGTAGGCAAATATAATTGTCCGGACCCGATATGGTTGGGACGGAGTTAGAAGCTGGCAACCCAAGAGTCACGAGGAGTGCGTAGAGATGATGCTCCACTTCTTAAGCTGGCAACCAAGGACTCTGGAAGCAGTGACCCTGTAGACATGGAGACAGGGCAATGACACTCACAAGGGCCAGCTCTGGGTGTCTTGCATGGATTGGGAGCAGGCAGAGGAAGCATGACAGATCCCACCAAGAGGAATCTAAACTTAGAAGATGAGAGAAGTGTCTCTAGAAGTGTCCAGAAGGAGACTGAACATCGAAGGAGGAGGCGGAAGGGTGGTTTTAACCTCTCCCCTTGGAAGCAAAGACCCCAGGCAAGCTCAGATTAAGGTCTCTAGCACAGAAAAGTGTGTGTGTGTGTGTGTGTGTGTGTGTGTGTGTGTGTGTGTGTGTGAGAGAGAGAGAGAGAGAGAGAGAGAGAGAGAGAGAGAGAGAGAGAGAGAGAGAGAGAGAGCCAGTGTGGTGTAGTGGTTAAGAGCGGTAGACTCGTAATCTGGGGAACCAGGTTCACGTCTCCGCTCCTCCACATGCAGCTGCTGGGTGACCTTGGGCTAGTCACACTTCTCTGAAGTCTCTCAGCCCCACTCACCTCACAGAGTGTTTGTTGTGGGGGAGGAAGGGAAAGGAGATTGTTAGCCGCTTTGATACTCCTTCGGGTAGTGATAAAGCGGGATATCAAATCCAAACTCTCTTCTTCTTGTGTGTGTCCCTCCATTCCTCCTCAGTTTTCCTTCACTTTTCAGTCCCCTAATCAAGCCCTGTGCCTGCTGGTCACAAGAAAGCACTGGCCCTCTTTCCTCTGTCATGCGGCAGGCAAGGTCCCACGTGGACATTAGGGATAAAGTGAAGAAGAGGAGAAGGAGGAGGAGGAGGAGGAGGAGGAGGAGGAGGAGGAGGAGGAGGAGGAGTTTGGATTTGATATCCTGCTTTATCATTACCCAAAGGAGTCTCAAAGCGGCTAACAACCTCCTTTCCCCTCCTCCCTGTGAGATGGGTGGGGCTGAGAGGCTTCAGAGAAGTGTGACTAGCCCAAGGTCACCCAGCAGCTGCATATGGAGGAGCAGAGACGCAAACCCGGTTCCCCAGATTACAAGTCTACCGCTCTTAAGCACTACACCACACTGGCTCTCTGAACCCAGCTAATTCCTGCTGTTAGGGGCACATTTACCTCCAATGGTGTAAAGTGGTACAGTTCGTTCTTTCACTGTAGAACTCTACTTACTCATCTCCCTCTCATTCTGCTGCATGTGTAGATGATGCAACAGATTTTAAACTCTTTAAAAATAATAATAATAACGCAGCATGCCAATATACCAAATTATGGCCTTTTCTCCACTCCCAACTTCAGGTGCTTTGAGGCTTTTGAAGACTAAAGATGGATGGGCTCACCTCCAGTTGCTGGACATGAGGCAATCCTCTACCATTCCTCAGACAATAAGCAACATTCTCCTATCAGCAAGAGGTATACATTCGATATGTTCTGACTGCAGAAAAGCCATTCCTTTCCCTCCCCAATAAACATTCCAATGTGAGTGTTATGCCCTACGTGGCTGTAAATAGGCCAAGAGTAAGCCATGATGAATAGCGAGAGCTCCAGTAAACTATTCATCTAGCTGACATCATCACACTAAGCCTTCACCTTCTCGCATGGATTTAGGAAATGAAGCTTGGTTCGCAGCAGATAGAAGAAACATATGGTGAATTTTATTAGTCTTCAGAGGCAACTTGGAAATCCCAGGAGCCTCTGTGATTGCTTTCTTTCCCATTATATCCGCAGTGGTGTTAGGAACCACGTGTAGAGAAGTGGAGTGATGATGAAGATGTGGATTATCCTTGCATGCAGAAGGTATATTATGCAGTTAGATGTTGCTGCCACACTGAGAAGAAAACTCAGACAATAAATGCCAGGAAGCATGTAACCAGCAGGAGTGGACAGGAGTGCCGTCCTGTAAAGTGTTCCAAAGTGAAAATCAAAGCGAGGAGATAAAAGCAAACATTGGTCTGGGCTTTTTAATCAGGCGCCTGGAGCAGAGCTAAGGCAGGAATGATAAATCTGTGACTATGTTATAGTACAGGGAGAGAGAGCACCGCAGTTGATCAGGTCAATGTTTATGTTAACTGTGGTGGAAATCATTGAGCACTCACCTTTCACCTGCGCAAATAAATCAGCAGCTTAGAAACTGTGGCTAATTTATGGCATAGCATGCAATCTCACTAACAACTCAGGTGGAAAGGTAAACAATTTGAAACAATCCAAGATTTATATGCAGACTTCATATGCTAGTAAATGTGGCCTGCTTCTAATAATTGCTATTAGAAATTCTTTGTTGGCAACAAAATGTGGTGAAATCCTGGCGTAATACTGATATGTGGTTGGTTAGCTAGCCCTGTATGTACCCTACCCCAAGCCAGGAACTTCACAGTCAGAAATGCTGGGTACAGTGGAACCTCGGTTTATGAACACCTCGGTTTACGAATTTTCGGTTTACGAACGCCGCGGACCCATCTGGAACGGATTAATCCACTTTCCATTACTTTCAATGGGAAAATTTGCTTCAGGTTAAGTACGCTTCAGTTTAAGTACTCCGCGGACCGTCTATTTTTCATTTTTAATCCATTTTCCATTACTTTCAATGGGAAAGTTCGCTTCAGGTTAAGTACGCTTCAGGTTAAGTACGCTTCAGGTTAAGTACAGACTTCCGGAACCAATTGTGTTTGTAAACCAAGGTATCACTGTATGCACATTCCCCAAGGACTGTTGATGACTATGCATAACCAGAAGATATACAAAATGTCATTGACATTTCCCAAGGCCTGCTGGAGATGGTATATGCAAAATGGGAACAAATCTCTCTTCATAGAAGGATAATGTAGGCTACCCATCTTCCACAAGGCCTGATAAATGTGCACAACTGTCAGTGTAAAGTTAGTCTAGAAATCTCCTTGTTAAGGGAAAGGGAAATCTAGAGAGAGACTCAGCCATACAGGGTCCTACTTGTAGCAGTAGCACAGCTTAGATACAGGTGTACAGTGAGATTTGGACCTTTAGGAACAGAACTTTTCATTCCCTCTTTTTTAAAAAAATAAAAGAGAAGAGAAGAAGAAGCTATGAATTTTCAGTGTTCAGATAAAGATTCAAAATGTTCTTGAATGCTAAGAAGACTTAAAGAATTTACTTAGGTTCACAAAATGAAAATGAGTGATATGGGTGCTGAACATTTTTCTAACAGAGCAGAAGTAAACCATAATTTGCTGCTCCATTAGATTTTTGTTCCCCCAAGGGCTGATAATGCATAATTTATGTACATGCCTATTTGTACCAGAAAATGCTGAACGAACTAAGCCAAGAAATACATCAAAGCCTATTGGTCCTAGCCAGCAACTTAGGATCGGGCATAACCCAGAGTCTCTCTTAAAGTAACTAAAAGCAGAAAACTTGGGAGACAGACAAAGAGAACTGCAAAGGGGTTTAATAACGTAGACAAGGGATAAGAGATGCAAGAACCATGACAGATGAGGGTGGAGGAAATAGATCCTTATGAGAAAATGCAAAAAGGAAAAGTTTAAAAGTTTGAGAAACATGCAGATGATGGAATTTGGGGGGGGGGGGCTCAAAATGGAAAACTGGCCTGTTCATACAGTGTACATGAACCATGAGTATTTAATTCAGCTCAGTTGATTTTGATGGCCTAAGTCAGATTTCTGTATTCATGGCTTGTGTCTAAGTGAAGACACCAAACAGAAACTTTATTTGTGTCTATAAATCTAAAGAATTCAAGGCATAAGAAGAAAATAAACAGCACCAAGGCCTAAAAGCCTTTCAGTTTTTCACTAAACACAGGGTCGGATCCAACATCATACCAGCATAAGCAACAAGACTTCCTCTTCCTCCCTTCAACAGTCTCCATGTTCTCTGGAGGACACCCCCCCAGCAATTTAGAGAAAATTTGGTGAATATGCAGAGAGGAGGAGAGGGAGGGTAAATTCCATTTGTACAAGTAGAATCTATTGCACAAGCAGGGTGTAACGATTAGGTATCACCCATTATGACTTCTCCATGAAGTGAAATGTGAACAATACATATGAGGGGTGGGTGGGTGGGTGTAATCTACAAACATATAAAAAAAAAACTTTCTGAAAATGCTTTTTTAAAAAAAAAACATTGAATTTTCCATAAGGCTCACCATTACCATCTAGTGTCACATTGTATACTGCACTTAAAAAGCACTTAAAATGTTTTATTTGCAGCTGTATAGCTGAGTCCAGAGAGAGAGAGAGAGAGAGAGAGAGAGAGAGAGAGAGAGAGAGAGAGAGAGAGAGAGAGGATACACAGTTCACATAAGTATGGCAGTATCCCAATTTGATGGCTGTTATTTAATAAGGCTGGAAATACAAATATTCCAGAATGGGGGTGCAAACCGTATGAATCACATTCATATTAACCATATTAATATTTTGAATAAAGGTGCATAAGTGTCCCAAATTAGAATGTACAGACAAGCAAAATATTTCTCCAGGTCATTTACCGTAATTCATGCTGGTGTTGATAGCGATTCATTTTCACAGCTCCGAAGCTATTTGAAAATGACAGGAAAAACAAATGTGCTAATAACAACCATGGCATTAGTTCTGGGGTCCATTCATTTTTCTATGTACCAAGTCCTTAAGAGAAAGGACTATGTGTGGTAACGTTAAAATATTTGTGCCAATTGTCTGATTCGCTAAAAGATAGGCAGGTCAGTATCCTACACACAGTGACCAAAATATAACTGAAATCTACTGTGCAGTATAAACGTGTAAACAACTCCCAAATCCAGTACAAAAGCAAAGCATGGTCTATGAAGAAGCTCAGTGTGCTGTCATTCATTGGCACTGCTAAAGTGGGAGCAGGGGGAGCACAGCTAAAATCAGCCCAATTTTCTCCAGGGACCAGTACAATGAAGCCTGTAATAAAGCAATGAAGGCATCTTGGGAGAAAGTGCTGAAGAGATGGAAACAGCTCTTCACCCAGTGAACAGGTCACTGGTGTAAATTACAAAGAGCATGATCCTGTCAGATGCAACATAATGATCTTCAAGATACTAAAGACTAGAAATGCCATGTCCTAAAGCTACAGATGCATTCTGACATGCTGGAAATATTTTGGAACATTTTGAGGTCAAGTGACACCCTCTGAAAAAAGCTTCCATCAAAACGACTAAACAAACACCATAACGGGCTATGAAAATCCACTAATCTGGGCCCTGGATTTTCAGAAACCCTCATTCAACATCTGCAGAAAAGTGTTTTCAGGTTGCAGGTACCCTATATTTTACCTCTTTCTTCATCCTAAGAGTCTATAAGAATATGAGAATACCAATAATGTACCACACTGTTTAAAATCCAGACAGTTTCAGAGATCTAAAAACAAGTAATAACCTAATTAAGTCACAGGTAGGTAGCCGTGTTGGTCTGAGTCGAAGCAAAATAAAAAAATTCCTTCAGTAGCACCTTAAAGACCAACTAAGTTTATATTTTGGTATGAGCTTTCGAGTGTATCTGAAGAAGTGTGCATGCACACGAAAGCTCATACCAAAATATAAACTTAGTTGGTCTTTAAGGTGCTACTGAAGGAATTTTTTTATTTTGCTAATTAAGTCAGTGGTGTAGCATGGGGGGCACAGGGGTGGTTGGGGGCACAAAATGTCAACACCCAGTGCTGCCTCAATATAGCCACATGGTTCCACTGCTAGTCTCCATTGGAAATGGCTTCTCCATGTGAACCAGGAAGTGACCTCTCCAGACAATGGAACAACTCTTCTTATCTCTGTGGCTGCAAACTCCTGGGTGATGTGGACACTATAGGCAGTTGAATGTACATGTGTTTCCTTCCCTCCCACCCCCTCTGCCCTGGGCACTGGCAAGCCATGCTGCACCACTGCATTCTGTATATAGACACTCATTAAGAGATTAGACACTTGTTTGTATCCTGCATACAATGTGCTGGGCACATTCTGCATGCCCATAAAGTTGTGTCCTGTCCGTATAATGCCAATGTTTGTGCTCATCAGGGCCGTCTCTAGCAGGTCAGGCGCCCTGGCGCTGAGGCGCGGGGATCGCTCCGGCGCCCCTGTCCTCACAGCGTGCAGCACAGGCGCGGCTTCGTCGCACAGCGCCCCCCTGCCGGCCCGGCGCCCTGACGCACCGCGCCACTGGGACTGCACCTAGAGCCGGGCCTGGCGCTCATTTCCTGGTTTTGTTCCCCCCCTGTATTCCTTCAACCGTATACAGTATACAGTAACCTTGGTATTGTCATTCCTTTTCTGGAATCAATTCACAAAAAGAAAGAAAGAACATTATGTTTGCCAACCAAAATATGAGTGCTTCAAATGGGACCAGCTAGAATTATTACTTTCCGTGATCTGGTTTTGTCTCTCCCAGACTGTAGCCATAAAATATAGTTAATGAATATTAATCTATACTGAAACATCTATTGGTCTCTGTCATGATTAAGATGTTTAGCTTCCAAGCAGTTGTAAAATATCTGTGCTAAGTATTGATTTTGTGAAAAATGTGTCATTGTGAGGTATAAACAGAAAAAAAAAATTCCTGTGGTGAATGAGTCTCTAGATAACAATTCATTTTTGAGAAAGCAGTGTCTCATCACACCCTGCGTATTGAAATATCCCAGTTGGGTCAACATGAATGTAAACACTAGGTGGTTAGAATTTGTTTTCTCATACTAGAATATTTTCAAGAGGAAAATACTAGAACTGAGGGCTATGCTTTAAACTTTAACAACTTGGGAGCAGGATGAACACCTTGGAGGCAGGATTCTGATAAGAAGTTAACTATCCCTTGTGCATCAATCATGCAATGGAGAGAAGACTGTCATCCTTCGCCCATCCATTAATTTTATGAAGCCAAAGCTGTGGTCATTGGAACATTCATGTTAAGACAGGAAGGTTCAGACTAATAGTGGTCCAAAATAGGGGACCTGTGTGGTTCATATTTTTTTTGTTGAGCAATAGCCCTACATCCTTCCACTGGACATGCCTTGGATTCACAGTGAATGGGAGATGATTCTGATTGTGCTGATGTAACATCATATTATTGTGATGCTGAATTCTTCCCACATAGTCTTCCACATAAGGGGGACCCTGACTGCTGCAGGTTCCCTCCCAGAGCTCTGTATGAAGTTCAATCGCATATTCAGCAAAATCATCATCTGGGGCCCTTCTTTTTGTGCCTCCTCCACAAGAAGGGTGGAGGGTGGCAGCATGAGAAAGGGCCTTTTCCGCAGTGGCTCCTCATTTGTGGAATGCTCTCCCCAGGGAGGGTCATCTGGCGCTTTCATTCATCTTAGGTGCCAGGCAGAAACCAAGCCTTTCACTGATTAACAGTCTATGTTTTGAAATGTATTTTTGGGTGGGGCAGTTACTGGTTTATTTTGCTCTTGTTTTTATTATGTAGTTTGTGGTTTTATTTTGTATTTTTATGCTGTGACAACAAACAAACAAACAAACAAGCAAGCAAGCAAGGGACATTACTGGCAGACAGTAGATCATTTCCCACCAAATGCACAAGGGGGTGTGAATCATGCACTCAGAAGTAGGACTTGGAAAATGGGGTTCAAATCCCTACCCAGCCCTGAATGTTCCTGAGCGTCCTCCCTGAGTCACTGTCTCTCAATCTAATCTTCTTCACACAAAAAATATGCATGTAAATATATTTAATTGTTTCTTCTAGTGTAAAATTCACATTTTTTCTTAAATGAGACATCATAAAAATTAAGGACTTAATCTGCTAATATCTGCATTTCAGCCATCGGTGTGAATGAGTGAATTGGGGCGAGACAGAGAAGTTCATAAATCCCTCCCCCCCCCCAAGTAATCATTTCAGCCAAGAGGCAAAAGATTTCCTACTACCTAGTCAAAGCTAACTATGTTGTTAAATTAACTAAAGGGTGTGGTACTACTGTAGTTGCTTAACGGAACTGTAAGTTAATGGAATTGTAAATTCAGTACATCTGCCCAGTTTTTCCAAAAGACTAATTGAATGAAAAGAGAAAAGGCACCTGTAAAAAGCACTTATAGAAGAAAACAAGTAATATATATTTATTATATATATATCAATGCTTAACACTGCCACTTTAATTTTGAAATAAATGTGTCTGTTGAGCCATGATCTGGATCCAGATCAGGGCCCTCATGTGGATCATATACCCCCAAAAGTAAACGGCACCTTCGGGGTTAAATGGCAGAATATTCTCCCAGGCAACTAGGATAGAATTGGGAGCAGACGACCAGATCCAGGCCTTGAAAATAAAAATAGCAAACCTTAGGATAGGCTACATTTTGTATCTAATTCGCTTAATAAAAATGTGCTTATTTATTTACTTACTTGCTTATTTATTTTTGTTGTTGTTGTTTATTAAATTTGTATAGTGCCCTTCCTCCTTCATGGATCACTGCCTTGTCGTGACAAAGGGGCTTGAATAACTCAGAGAAGCTATGAGCTATGTTGTGCAGGGCCACACAAGATGGACAGGTCATAGTGGAGAGTTTTGATCCACCTGGAGCAAGCCACTCCAGTATCCCTGTCTCCATGGACAAAGAGAACAGGCATATAAAAGTAGAAGACAGGAGTGCCTGGTGTGCTCAGGTCCATGGGGTCACAAAGAGTCGGACACGACTAAATAACACAACAACAACAACAACAACAACAACAACAACAACAACAACAACATCCAAAGATCACAGGGCAGTTCACAAAATAAAAATATTGTGTGCAGTTTTGGACAAAGTACCAGCGTGAAAACTGAAAGGAAGGGAGTACCTCAACAAAGAAGCACAAAAACCTGTTTTACATCACTTTACTAGCTACATCCTGCTAGCTCTCCATTTGTCGTTTGGCGTAATAACCCAGAGTTTGGCACAGGGAGAGCCCCTTGCAGCTAACTGGTGCCAGATGTGCTATATCAGTATATGTGACACTTGGCAAAAAACCCGTTTGCCCACAGGATGCAATGGCCTACGTAACTAAGCCTTCAACCAGTTTTCTGCAAACAGCAGCCTCACCCACTATGAGGCCATCTGCTTTTGAAACCAAGCAAAGGAAACTAAGCAAAGTCTTACATCCTTTTTTTTTGGGGGGGGGGGAAGCAAGGCTTCACTTCCAAGTTAAAAAAGAAACAAATTTCTCCACACACACACACAATCTCTCTCCCTCCACCATCCACTACCACACAGATGACCTACTTCGACCCTGGCTGCCTGGTTTAAAAAGTCTGATTTGTCTTGTCGCCCAGTAAAATCAAAAACTCTTTTCCCCACTGTTTGCCGTTGCAACAGAGGAAGCTCCTCAAGGTGGGCAGTTGTCCATTTCAGCTCCAGGAGCAAAAAGAAAAATGGGGAGGGGGGAGGCAAGAAGAAAACTCCTAATAGTGACCTCTTCTGGTACAGTAGTGAAAGAGCTGCAGAGATTCCAACTGTCCGATTCTTTTTCCTCTCTAGAGCATTGCAGAGCAGCTGTCAAGACAGCGATGCCACAGATGCTGCGGTGAGGAACTCTCTGTAGCTGCCACCAGAACTGGCTGTCTGCCAGTGCAAGAAGGGATGCTTTGCCTCCACGGCTGCAGTAGTAAGAGGCGGGCCCAGCTAGCTATTTTCTGTGGTGTGCGGAGTGGAAATTGGCAGTGCAGATAGGCACCACGATGGGCTGTTTCACCGCCACATTCGCAGCAAGGTAGTAACTGGCACTAATTTGAAGGGGCTCTGGGCGGCTTCCAACGAAGAACATTAAAATGTCACACATTCAAAACTTCCCTAAACAGTGCTGCCTTCAGATGTTTTCTAAATGTCAGGTACAGTAGTTGTTTATCTCTTTGACGTATGATGGGAGGGCATTCCACAGGGCGGGTGCCACTACCGAGAAGGCCCTCTGCCTGGTTCCCTGTAGCTTTGCTTCTCAAAGTGAGGGAACTGCCCGAAGGCTCTTGGCAGAACGATGGGGGTGGAGACGCTCCTTCATGTATACTGGGCAAAGGCCTTTTAGGGCTTTAAAGGTCAGCACCAACACTTTGATTTGTGCTCTGAAACATACTGGAAGCCAATGTAGGTCTTTCAGGACTGGTGTTATATGGTCTCGGCGGCCGCTCCCAGTCACCAGTCTAGCTGCCGCATTCTGGATTAGTTGTAGTTTCCGGGTCACCTTCAAAGGTAGCCCCACATAGACCGCATTGCATTAGTCCAAGCGGGACTACAAAGAGAGACAGAAAGGGGTGATAGAAAAGGGGGGAGGAATTAAAAGTACTATTTAATATCCTGGCCCCAAAGAATACATTTCTCTCTTTCACCCTTACACACACACACACAGAGAGAGAGAGAGAGAGAGAGAGAGAGAGAGAGAGAGAGAGAGAGAGAGAGAGAGAGAGAGAGAGAGAGAAGGTTTGGTCTTAACTCATTCAAAGTCAGGGGACAGCAATATTGAAAAATAAAGATTTTCCCCTGTTAATCAGGACAGGATTGTTCCCCTCTCCCCATTTGGAATCTATTAGGGCACATCTGCACTCAAGCAGTCCTAGATCAGACTGTAAATTTTACAGTTGTTCTTTACCTTCTGGCAGCCAGAACTAGGATAAAAACATCTTGGCTGCAGGCACTAGAAAGGCATTCATTCTGAGTATTAAACTTTTGATTTATTACCCAGTGGCAAAATAGACTCATTGCCCCCTTTTTAAAAAATACAGGACTCTAAGTTTTCAATCTTCATCTGGCTGGTGGAAAGAGCGAGTGGTTATAAAGATTTTTTTAAAATATCACCATCATCATTTTTTCTTTACTCCTTTAGCCAGTTTTTTAAAAGCATACTGAGTCATGCCTTAAAAATACTTAAGTCTTTAGCATCAGGAAGATTTTCAAAGAGTTAAAAAAAGGAAGAAGCCATAATTGTGGGTTCTTTTCTTTTTCTCTTTCATAATGTCCTGGTATCCCAAGCAGGCAGATTCTGTCTGCCTGATACATAAAAGTGGTGAGATTTCCCCCTTTTTATATGAAAAATAGAACACACAGTGCATTCCATCCAGCTCTCATAAGGTCTTATTCCTGCCTGCCACAAAAATCAATATATGTGGATCTCAGCCATTGATTACAAATGAACCAGCTATTTAATTGAGACCTATAACAGCATCTGCATCTATAGATGTCTATAGACATGTTTAATACCATATACCTGCAACTTAATATACTCCTGAAAATAGAAGGTACCTCTCCCTTCCAACATAACCCATATGTATGGGGCAAGGTCAAACATAATGTACCTTTAAAATACTGTGCACCAAAAGCAAAATATTTTTTGCTTTATAACTGAAGTAACATAATACTGTAATCCATCCATGAGACATGAAGACAACATCAGAACCTAGGCAGGAGTTTGCTGGAAAAGCAGCAAAAGTACATCTGTACAAAAGTACAAAAGTAACCCTGACAGTAAGAGCTGTTCGGCAGTGGAATTTGCTACCAAGGAGTGTGGTGGAGTCTCCTTCTTTGGAGGTCTTTAAGCAGAGGCTTGACAGGCATATGTCAAGAATGCTTTGATGGTGTTTCCTGCTCGGCAGGGGGTTGGACTGGATGGCCCCTGTGGTCTCTTCCAACTCTATGATTCTATGATTCTACATCCTTCGTCCCCAACAGAAGAGCCATCCAAAAGATCAATTTGATGTTTTAATGAGTACCAAATTTCAAGGCAAGCTTGAGATTTTTCTTGTCAGTTAAATAAGAGGCTTGTTCTCTAGGGCATAAATATATATCCAAAGGAATATTTATTCACAAAACTCTGGTATGTTTCTTTGTAGCTTCCAGGGGAGGGAAAAAAACAACACCATAGCATTGGAGTGACCCCCAGGTGGCACTCCAAGATTCTGCAGCCTACAAGATGGATGAAAGGAGTTTGCAAACAGTTCTGCCTAAAAGTATCAGATAGACAAATGAGGTTTGCAGGACAACAGCGCCTGGAGAATTGTTTGGCCTTTGTGTGCCCAGGCTGTACATCTCGGCTGCTTAAAGTGATCATTGGGATTCCCCAACCCGCAAGTTAACCATGAAACTTAACATATTGGCAATACTGTACTCTATGTCTGTATTTAATGCTGGACTGGTTTGGAGAGACCAGCAACAGGCAAAGTATTATTTTACAAATAGCATTGTTAGAATGAATAATCAGAATGTTAACAGTTCAGTTACATGTGCCTTTACTTCATAACATTTTAGACCACCTGCAGGATACTTTCAAATATAAGGTTTACAATATGCATGTCATTGTGCAGGGGACTTACTGGTATCAATCTCGTCATGTCAGTCATGAATTTTCTTCTCTCAAATTATACGGTCAAGATGAAGACCATCCTCATAAATTATTACCTGGACTGGAACAAAATATTGATTGATTGTTTGATTGATGGATTGATTGATGGATTGATTGGTGGGTGGGTGGGTGGATTAGAACATTCATATACCACACTTCCACCTGTTTTGATTTCAGGCTGGTGTGCAACATACAATCAGTACAATGAAACAAAATAACAATGATAACAACAGGTATGCCTACAATCCATTTGTTAAGTTTTAGCTTTGCTATGCAGCCCTAGTAACAATTTGACTTAACATTCAACACATCCAGTATTTAGGCTGCCAGTGGCTTAAATGACTAGTGAGATAAACTGTACTATCCCTAGGGGAAAGAAACCAGTCACATTTCTCTTGTTGAATACTTAGTTCTAGTATGCTGCTACCTCTTGACCCTTCGTCTACCAAGGGGCATATTAGGTACTGATAAAGAGTGGGAAAATATGATAGGAAATAGGTTAAAAAGTGAAAAATTTAAATAAATGCGGATACTGGTTATAATCAGTATCTAACTGTGCTAGCAACAAGGTTTTAAATTGAGTTTTTAAATGAAAATGTTTCTATCTCATGTGCTTCTTCATAACATCCAACACACACACACACACACACACAGAGAGAGAGAGAGAGAGAGAGAGAGAGAGAGAGAGAGAGAGAGAGAGAGAAAGAGAAAGAGAGAGAATTTCTAACTAGGTTTTCCTTGGGTGTTGTACCTACCAAAATGAATCAGGATGGCTTAGTGAACCTTATTTCTGTTATTTTGGTGGGCTGGGTATTTTTCTTCTTCAAAGCCAAGCAATGAGAAGAGGCTATTATCTGTCCTGCAAATAGAGGTTTTTTTTTATCAGTCTTTGCAATTAATCAGATCCGGATGATTAGCATCCACAGGAGTAACAAAGATTGCTCTATGCTCTGTTGACATTATGAGAACAGAGTTTAAATGAGTGCCTCTTCAAATTCAGCTCCGATTGTGCTCCACATTAATAATGACTCCAATTGACTGAAAATGGCACAAAAAATATACCCAATTAAGTGTCATTACAAGAGTTCAGTCAAATACCCACTTTGAAAAATCTCTTGGAAAAAGATTAAGTTTCATGGAGTTTATAGTAGAATGCAGGGATGGTTGTTCCTTAATTCTTAAAGGTACATTGTCAATAAAAAATAAATAAAAATGCTTGGGTTCCTGCCCCTCTCAACAATATAAGGTAAAAAGTAAAGCTAAAGGACCCCTGGACAGTTAAGTCCAGTCAAAGGCAACTCTTGGGTGCCGTGCTCATCTTGCTTCAGGCTGAGGGAGCCGGCGTTTGTCCACAGACAGCTTTCTGATGAGAGTCATCATAGCATCCTCTTTTTTGTTCTCCAAAATACGGCAATCTGAAACAATCATATTTAAATAGGCCCTTCAAGTGACTGAAAGCCTTAAAAAGCACTAACACAGAGAATCATAGAATTGTAGAATTGGAAGGACCTCCAAGGGTCATTTGTCTAACCCCCTGCAATGCAGGAATCTCAGCTAAAGCATCCATGACAGGCCCTGAGTCCATTAAATTGTATGTGTATAATGGCTCTATTCACGTATTCAAAAAGGATTCATCCTGGACCCGTACATATGAATATTTTTGTGTGTTTCATAATAATATTGTCACTTCAAGAAATGTGAGCAGGTAGAAATTCATAAGAAGAGCAAAGAAAAACTGAATTAGCATGCATTTTATTCACAAATGCAAAACTTGATGGTATAACTTGTTTATGGTCTGTTTTCCTTTATGCCAAGACTTACTAACGGAAGTATTCGATTTTTAAAAAAATCAAGAGTTAGAATTTGTGACCTCAAGTAATAAATAAACACACTATTTTTCTAGGTTTCCAACCTCTGTTCTTTTTCTGAGGAAGACAGAGCTTTGATCCCCCTTGGTTGTATGAGACAACAAAACAAATGTAATTGCAGCCAATGCAACTTGCAACAAATGAGAAAGCAATAACTGAGATAATTGCATGGTAATCACACTGAAGAGTAACTGACTGTCCAAAGATATAGGTTAGAGGAGAGACAGATTATATTTTATTGGTTGGGGGGGGATAAACCAGGTCAGTTAAGCATATAAATAATTTGCCAAAGGTGGTAAGTGGACAGATTAGCAAGTGGACAGATTTAAATTAAAACACTTGATATAGATCAGCAGTCAACTAAGTGCATTTGCAATAATGGTTGCTTATTGAATCATTCCGTCCGTGCCCCCATCACGGCTGGGCTATGAAGAGTCCATCAAATGTCCTTCTATTCCTCTTTCTGTGGTTGATGGGGCCTTTGCTTCTGCGGAAATGAATTTTAGCATGTGGAATCAGAATAGCTGTAAAGGAAACTTGTATTGCTGACACCTCCTTTATTTGTTCAGTAAGGTAAGATGTGCTGAGAAGATTATTCCTAAAAATCCTTTGGCGATTCATGTTAGATAATGAATATTCTAGATGTCTGTGATTTCCTTATCATTCAGTGAAATCCCATACTCTTCTGTGCAAAGGAACACCAGTTTGCAATATCCTTAAAGGGGTGGGGGGTGGGGTCACGGTAGCACATGAAACTCCACTGGCATCTTGTCAAGAGCTCCTAAAGTAAGAAACCAGGAACTATTGGATCTGTATGCCTGTGTGATATATGGTGAGCAACCAAGGCTACAGCATGGAGGTGTCCTTAGTTTTGGAATAGCTCTGCTCACCCAGGTTTGTCCAGTGATTGCCTTCCCCTTACCTGGTTGGGTTATTTCACCTACATACATATCACAATGCATATGATTAAGGCTCCCTCCTGACTAGTGTTTTATTAGGAGAACCTCTTGACACGACAGCAATACTTTAGTGGTGAATTTATTCTGCTTCATTAAATTGTTCTATGATGCTTCCCGTATGCTCCCAAATTATTGATGTCCGGAGGGGCTATAGTCCAACAAAAGCAGGACAAAAATAAGCCAGAACATTTGCTGTATTAAAAAGTGATGGAATTTCAGCCGGAAGTCATAAGGTATGCACTGACTAGAAATAAAGCTGTAGGACCACCCCCAAACCTCTTGGCACTGAAAGTGGGATTAAGTATGACTGCTCTGTTAGCATCATGAACACATACCATCATGAATGCACAATATGAAGGGCATTCAATATGAATATGAATGCACAATATAAAGGCCCACAGAAGCTTAAAGGTAAAGGTAAAGAGACCCCTGACCATTAGGTCCAGTCGTGACCGACTCTGGGGTTGCGCGCTCATCTCGCATTATTGGCCAAGGGAGCCGGCGTATAGCTTCCTGGTCATGTGGCCAGCATGACAAAGCCGCTTCTGGCGAACCAGAGTAGCACACGGAAACACCGTTTACCTTCCCGCTGTAGCGGTTCCTATTTATCTACTTGCATTTTGACGTGCTTTCGAACTGCTAGGTTGGCAGGAGCTGGGACCGAGCAACGGGAGCTCACCCCGTCACAGGGATTCGAACCGCTGACCTTCTGATCAGCAAGCCCTAGGCTCAGTGGTTTAACCCACAGTGCCACCTGGGTCATCCTACAACAAATCTCTGAGTCTTTTAGATGTAAAAGGATCTTTGCAATAGGCTAACACAGCTACACTTCTGGGAGTTGACTCCTAGCTGGCTTACTCACTTTGGCTTCCCAGATTCCACTTCCTGGGTGCCTAAACCTTAGCACTCACACCCCTTTTGTTAGGAGTCCAGGTTCCCGGCTTGATAACACAGTAGGCATACGTAATAAAAAAAGGAGGATTTGTTGCAAAAAACCAAGCAATTATCTCCTGATGGCTTTAGCAAGCCTCCAGCCCCCATCACTCAGTTGACCCTTCTGAGGAGTTCTTCCTGTGTTGACAGAAGAGATTGAACCTTTGACCTTTACGTTTCTTATTTTGCTTCCTATTTAGCAGCCTTCCTATATGCCTACGCCTTGGACTTCTTTGGTCAGCTGCAGCCCCTTCCTGTTCCGAAAAGCTGTCTCTGTGGCTTTCTGTGCCTGTTTGGGCTTCCGGGGAGCTTTGGCTGTGTTCCAACCTGCTCCCCATCCTTCCTTATCAGCCGGCCATCCAAGGTCAGGGGGAGTCAATGCTGGCAGCTGTGGGCTCTCCTGTACAGGTGTGAAAGCCCAACTTCTCTGTTCCTGATGGCATTCTGCAGCCAGCTGCGAGATTACACTGGGAGCTGGTGTGTTCATGACACCTTTATGTTAGAATTGTTATGTAAAGTATCTTAGAAGCAAAGCAAAGAAAGATAGCTGTTGTTGTTGCTGCTGCTGCTGCTGCTGTTGTTAAAAAGATTATTTAAAAAATTGTCCAGTAGCACCTCAGAGACCAACTAAGTTTGTTCTGGGTATAAGCTTTTGTGTGCATGCACATTTCTTCAGATATCTGGATTGCTACTGGACAATTTTTTAAAAAATAAATAAAATATTTATTTCAACTGTGTCAGACCAACACAGACCAACACATTGCTCAACACTGGACCATGGGACAGTGGTCTGTATACTTCAATACAAAGTGGCTTCATTCATTCATAATGATTATTCAGGCTTGCTGTAGGTATAGCTCAAATGTCTCTTCAGTGCTAAAAATGGGTGTCCGGGAAGATAAACAAGACTATTTGGAAATAAGATCCTGGGGACAAATTCCAAACATTCTCCTTAAAACCCAGCAATGTTGTACCTACAGTAAGTCATGTCACCCAGTGACAGATACACCTGTGTATCGTCCCAGTTATTCATAAGGTGATGACAGGCTATTTTTATTCAAGAATTCTTTACTCTTCTTTCTTGCTACAGCAAAATAAATAAATAAAAATCACTCTTTTTGTTTGTTTGTCCAGTTCATGCTGGGAAATCTCTTTTGTTTCTGTACATTTGGATTTGGGTTATACATGAGTGCAATTTTGAGAAGAACTGCTGTGGTTTTTTTGTGGAACATTTGACTCAGATTCAAATGTTGTTTTGGTTGAAGGGGGGAAGGGGAAATCACCCAAAATGACACTGCCGACATGGGTTGCCACATGTCCGTATTTTCCAACTGCAGTGTTCCATGTACCTTATGCCAACCCTAGTAGGATGCTGGAAATGACTGCTCCCCGTATCAAATGGGGGGGGTGTACTTTGCATGGTCACATGCAGCACCCCTGATCCTAGCAGTATTGCCTGGCAACCCCCCCCCCGGCTGGATACCTGGAGGCTCCCTCCCAACCTCGGACAGTCAACCAATCCTGGTGAGGAAGGCGTTGCCAGGGCCAGGTAGGGGGTGGGACTTTCCTACCCAAACAATAGAGGGTGGAACTTACCTGGGAGATAACAGTCCGCTCCAGAGCTTCTCCCACCCCGCCCTCCCCCAGTTAAGCTTTCTTTTCCAGGTTAACTTCTTCTTCACAGGTATGGTGGCGCTGCTACATCATGGTTGCTGTTAAAGGGCCGGAAAGTAATTTTCCTGCATTGGCAGGTTTTGCCTTCCCCGTAGCAAAACGTCACAACTTTGGCAGTTTCAGGCCTTTAGTCTTTCTTCCCAAAAAAGGGGGGGCATGAAGCGGTGACCCACCCCCCCTGCATTTCCCTGTGTTTCCCCATTAAAGGGGTTGTTCTGAGGGGAGTCATTGGCCATATGCCGAGAGGCTGTCATTGGTCTCCCCTGTGTTACGGCAAATTGGGGGCGGGCTCTCTGCTTGAACAGATGTTCTCCAGAGCCAGTCCAATCCCCACTCAATCTGGAAAACCCTGATGTCCCCCAGATCCCCGGCTGGGGACTGGGGGGGGGGGATAAAGGCTCAAGGCCTAAGCCAAGGTCTCCCTATATCTGAATCTTAAATAAAGTTGTGGCAGGAGCCAGCCTGGGGTCAGGAGTCGGGGTCTCCACCTGTCCACGCAATGGTAAATCCGTGAGGGCAAATCTACTGTTCCCAGGACTGTTTGGGGGAAGTTATGTGCTTTGAATGTCCCTTGAATGTGGTTTAAATGTATAGGTGTGTATCTGCCCCTAATGTCACAATGTATCAGAGGTTTTTAATCTCGCAGTGGCATACTTCCTGGATGAATGTTCAGTAGATCTGGTAAAAGTAATGAAGATTTGGATGTATCTGTATTTAACCCTTCAATTTTTCACATTTATCTTACAATGATGAAAGGCAAGTTCATATTCACAAGTGGAAAGTCTTCTAGACTGTCTTGTAGGCAAACACACACACACACACATACACACACACACACACACCTGCAATGGAAAAAACACAATGAAACAGACTTCTGTTTTCTCCTCAAGTGGGTGTAGGCCAGTATAAATCTCTTCAAGCTCTATTTATGTGTTAGAATTTCCTTCTACTGTCACTCCACAGGTATTTTCCATGCTATTGGAAATTGCTGGTATGTGTGGCTTGCTCCGTTCTCAGCTGTCTTCTCTGAGGAAAATTATTTACTTTAGTAAAGGTTATAATTATAAGCCATCAAACTTATTTTGTTTCTCCTTGTATCTGTTAAACAAAACTTTAGCTTGTCTTCCAGGATTTTCAAATAAAAACTATCAAAGCACATGTATTTTTGAAAATTCAAAAGGTCAGCTTGGTCACTGGGTGCATGTCTTATTGAATATGCCTCTTGAAGAATAAACCAAATGTAATATAAAATGACATTTTACACCTTCCACTAGAGAGTAAGAAAATGTGGTCAGAGCCATCTCAGGCTAATAATAACGGAATTACACACACTGAAAATGTTTTTTTCACATTTATTTACAAATGTTCCCTGGTTCCTACTGCTTAGGTATACGTACTACAGCAGACACAACGTTTGATAGGGCATTTAATCTTCCCAAACAAAATAAATGTTCTCAGCACAACTAAGCATTTTTTTAAGGGTCAGCAGTGATGGCCATAAGGAATGAAATTTTCAGTGGGAAAAAAAGATTGTAATGAATGTACAGAGGAGGGGGGGCCTGTATGCTTGAGCCCCCTTCTAATTCCTGAATCCAGCATGGATTCAATTCCTGGAATAGCTTCCTCAAAATAGCCCTCTGAGGATGGGCTATTAAGGTAACAAAGGAAGTGGCTATGTGCCATGTAACAAATGGATGGGCCCCTCTCCCTAAACTCGTTTATAGTTAGCAACACAAAAAAATAAGATTGGGGAGTTTTGAGTTATGCGAGTTAGAAGGTAGAAGCAAGACTGGAGGCTGGGCAGCTGGGAGACAGAGCCATGCCTGATTTCTGTTGGAATCCAAGTCTGTGGCTATGGGAGAGGAAAAACCCTCGTGGGGTGTTAATGCTGTGAATCCCTCCATCATAGGCTCAGGTTGTATATATGTATAAATAAACCATATATCACAGCAGCTTCCACAGCACCCAATTCTAAAGGAAACATGAAGCCTGGATAAGTGTCTAGAATGCCTGGAACCTTGCACTGCTCAGAGGGTGGAGTGCAACAATATCTAGACCAGATAAGTCCATTCAAAAACTCACACTGATGCTGCTACAAAAATAGAAGCCATAAAGGATATATGTAGAAGAGAATGGACCCGCTCATTGGCTAAATCAAAGGTTTTGGGTTTTTTAAATATAATCTTTTTATTAAACAAATTCAACAAAACACACCATCAACCAATATAACCAACTACATTTCCCCCCCCCTTTTATAGCCTCCCTCCCTCTCCCATTCTCCCGCGACTTCCCTCGGCTCCCCCATCTGGTTTGTTTGCACATATTATTCTCTGCATGTTATAAAATTGTACATATCCTTGCCTTATCTATTCTATGTTCTACTAATAAATTGTGGGTGCTTATTCAAAACCTACCAAGGAGTCCAAGTCCTTTTGTTGTCTTTTTAAATAGTTTGCGAAAAGTTCCCATTCTTCCTTAGAATCACAGTTGTCCTTCTCTCGCAGTTTGTATGTTAACTTTGCCAATTCCGCATAGCTCATCAGTTTTTCTTGACATTGTTCTTTCGTTGAGACTTCCTCATTCTTCCATCGTTGTGCTAACAAGACTCTTGCCGCTGTTGTAGCATACATGAATAAGTTCTTTGTTTTCCTTGGCAGGTCTTGTCCTAAAATCCCACTAAATCAGAGGCTTACATCCTTTTTTGAGTCCATGGCTCCCTTGACCAACTACATTCTTTCTGCGGCATCCCTGTGGGGCTCAGGAGCTCAGTGATGTCACCCCTTGCCTGAAGATCTGGCAGCCTCTCACCCTTTTCCGAACACCCTCCCTTGGGGAGTGTTCCCTCAGCCTCTGCTTCTTTACCTTCTCCTTGGGAGTTTCTGGGCTGCTGCTGCCCCTGGTCTCTGAGCTGCACCCCCCACCCCGTCGCCCCCAAAAGAGGTGCCTCCCAGAGCTAATAGCCCAGGCTGCTGAAATAAACAGCTGTGCAAGCCTTTGGGAGGCAGAGACATGAGAGGGCATCAGAGGAGGGAAGGAAGGAAGGAAAGTGGGACAGAGGACAGAGTTGCCCGCGGCACCCCGACCATCATTCAAGGCACCCCAGGATGCCACGCCACACTGGTTGAGAACCACTGGGCTAAATAGATTTCACAGACTTAAGGGTAGCCTGGGTTTTGTTCCACAATATTATTTTCAGTTTTACATATTCATGGTGTGGCCATAGGAGTTTTGAGGAGGTGAGAGAGGGAAGCTCCCCGCCGGTCCACAGTTTAAAACTCCTGCAGTCATGCCCGCTGCTGGCATTGATGGGCCGGGTGGGGTGTGATGCAGCTGGGGGTCGCCTCCAGGGGGGCGTCAATCCCCCGACCCCAAGCCAGATCACCGTGAGGGCCCGAATGCCCAGCCACAATGCCGCCCACCGTGAAAGGTGAAGGGACCTAGTCTGAGACTGAGTTTTGAGGTGAACATTGAAGAACAGTCTATGGAAATTGTTTTCTGGCTTCTGCTGCTATAGAGTTTTCGATCAATTTTGCCAATTAGTTATGCATTTTATATTGTTGTTGTTTTGCTGTATTTGGAATATGAACTGCATTGTGATTTTATTTTTTAAAAATGAAAAGCAGTACAGTATAAATAAATAAATAAATGGTAGCCAAACTGTTTTCTTTTCAGGCTAGGCTGAGTCCTCTGACTTGCCTCATAATGGGACTCATTCTATTTCGGCTATTTACAAATAGCCTTAAAATGGTGAATGAGGACAATTCAATTCCCAGGTCTCAAAGACGTGTGTCTGTTAACATGCAGGCTGATATGGCAGTTTTAGAACTGTGAGGTACTGCCCCATTTTCGAAACATTTTAAGCATCCTTTAGCTGTGAAATTTTCACTTAACTATCTCAAGCTTCTAACTTACGAGAATCAATTACCCGTTTAGGTTTTTACTGAAGCATGTTGCAGCTCATAAACAGATCAGCCGCAGCAACATATTGTTTAATCTAACACAACAAAACTTTTAAATTCAATCTCAAAATTGGTTTCGAAAAGAACAGCCAAGAGTGGGAAATGTGTGGAACACAGAGGGCATTTGTGAGGCAAGGTGGGAGACACGGAATCAAAATTTGGGATCCACATTCTCAAAAGTCCCATTGACTTACCAATATGCACAAAAGGAACATCCAAATCTACGAGGCCTTTTCATAGCGCAAATGCCTTTATGGATGAATGCTATTTTGTATAAATGGCCAGAATACAGAGCTGCTTTTTCCAAGGTAAAGCAGTATCTTCTGTGATTTATTGAATTCTTTTCCCCTAATGTAACTGGATATGTTCCCATTTGACATCCAAAAGGTTCGCAAATCCATAAAAAGGATCAGTCTAGAGTCAGCTGTAGACCCAAAACTCAAAAATGTTAACACACACAATATGACTATTTAATAATTCCCAGAAGCAGAACATGCAATTAATATATTGTATCCCCAGGGACAAGAGTTAATAGGATGTGTGTTCCAAGAAATGAACACAGCTGTTGGGCACCTTATTCTTGGCTATTAAAAAAGCAAAGGACTTTCCAGGAGAGTTCTCATGTCTCACAGTGTAAACCATTTTTAAGATACAAACTACCTTTAAAAAAATGTCAATCTCATGAATAATTTGAAAATATAATGGCTTCCAGTGGTGGGGGTGGCAATCTAGGCAGTCTAAGCAATAATACCTTGTCTAGCTTTCTAAACATAGGATCCTTTTTTTAAAAAAGTGTCTTATTTATTTATCATGTATAATTTCATTCCCCCTTTAATCCCAACAGGGTGTTCACAAAATAAGACATGAAAACCACTATAGACCCACCAATAAAAATAACAGGACAAAAGGAGAGCCAGTGAATATTTAAAAGAATTTTCAAGCTAGCATTTTAAAAGCCTGGGCAGATGTATGTAGATATTCATACCCTCCTCTGCATGTGTTCCAGTTTGTCAATATCCTTCTTAAATTCTTTTGGCCAGAACTAGACACAGGGCTTCAGGTGTGGTCTGACCAATGCGACAAAAATGAATTTGCATGGGGGTGGCTATGATTGTTGCTTGGATGTAAGAGTCTAATGAATTATACAAGTAACCCCCATACACTTCCCAGACTAATGTAGGGATCTCCATGCAGCTGTCCTTCAGCTGTTGAATATCTCTGAATTTCGTGTGGGCATATTTTGCTCAACAAAATTTGATTAAATTCATATAAAATGCAATTGTATGGTGAAATGTGTCCAAAAATGCATATTTCAGGACAAAATGGATACAAAATTGCATCTTTTAGCATAAAATATATGGGTGGCACTATGGTCTAAACCACAGAGCCTAGGGCTTGCTGATCAGAAGGTCGGCGGTTCGAATCCCCGTGACGGGGTGAGCTCCTGTTGTTCGGTCCCAGTTGCGTGTCCAGATCTTAAAACCTTCCCCTTAAATGAATTCACACAAGACTCATAATATTGGTTTGGTTTTTTTGACAGAATTTAGGCCACAACTTTATTGATTACAGCAAGTGAGTGGTTGCATAGGCTCTGGTTCGACTAGCTCCCTGCCACGCAGGTAGCCCTGACCCAGGGTTCCAGCATAGGTCAGCCAAGGGTGAACACCCAGATAGGTGAAAAGCCACCCAGATGTCCCCATGGACGCAGGCATGGGCACAACCCCTCACAGGGTTGACCAACCATGGAGTCCCTGGATTCCTTTAATGGAATACCCTTCACATAGGGATGGCGAGAGTGTACCCCCATCCCTATCACCTGAACCAGAGCCTACCCGCAACCTTACAAGTTGTGACAATTTGCTATATGGCAGGCGAAACCCAAATGGCACCAGCCAATTAGCCAAGTGGGGAAAATTCCTGCCATGCCCCTGTCCCAACGACAGATGACACACGATGGCTTAGCAAGGTCAAGCACACAAGCCCTAAAAGTAGGGAGAGGTGGGTGGGTGTTTCGATGCACACACCAAAAGAGGAAGCTCTGGGTCACGTGCATGGGCATATATAGGTCCCCTGATCTGTTTAGCTCGCGCCCCATTGGCCTGATTGAACCCAGCATCAAGGGACCTACCAATAGGGTGTTGTGGCTGTCCAATCCTTCCCACCCACAACACAAGGGTTTGGTTGCCAGGTCTCACTGCAACGTATGCCCTCTTTAAGGCTGGACACTGGACACAATCTCCTGCCCACCTAGAAGTTCAAAAGCCCGTCTAGTGCAAGTAGATAAATGGGTACCGCTTTGGCGGGAAGGTAAACGGCATTTCCGTGCACTGCTCTGGTTCACCAGAAGTGGCTTAATCATGCTGGCCACATGACCCGGAAGCTGTCTGCAGACAAACGCCGGCTCCCTGGGCCTATAGAGTGAGATGAGCGCGCAACTCCAGAGTCGTTCGTGACTGGACCTAACGGTCAGGAGTACCTTTACCGTTATGTACCAAAATGTGCATATTTGGTGCAGGGTTGTTGTTTTTTAATCATTATTATTTTTTTACAAACAAATGTTTTCAGAAAGATATAGAAAGAAAGAATGGTCTTATGAATGAACATATGCAGCTAGAAATGGATTGATTCATCCATCCCTTGATATGGCATATAAACGAGCCTTTTCTAACACAACAGTGGAGTGAGTCTCCTAATACCAGCGCATGAACACATATGTGCCTACACAGACATATTGTGAAATAATTTAAGAATATATTTCACTATAATCTTGGTATTTCACGATCTTTCTGAGTTTCACTTACCATCATCATAACATCGTTTCTATGTGTGAATAATGCATGCCACATGTTGGGCGTAAAACTGCACCGGGGAAGAAAGAAGCATTCTTGACAGAAGTATTATGTTTTTTATTGGCATATTTTATGAATAGAGGCTCTGAATAAAATTCCATTCTCTGTATATATAAAAAATATGTTAATCTGAAATGAAAGGACTATAGATGTATGCTCTTCTCTGTTCTGCATTTATGGAAGTACAAACTTGTCATTTACGAGCTTTGTAAAGGTAAATTACATGGTAAAGAATACACTTGCAAAGGTGTAGTTAAAACATGACATGCTGAAATCAAGAGCTTTGCCTCTAAGAAGGGGAACAAGCTTAAAGTGCTACTTGTACGCTCTGCTGTGAACATTGGCTAATGCCTATATTCTTTGCTGAACAGACAAGGTTGTGCTCTTGCATAGAAATGGAAAACTGCAGGCCTTTGTTGTTAACCCACCCCAAATATCATTTGCGGGGTGGAGAAGAGTTTCTCTCATTTCTAGCAGAACTAAGAAGGTCTGTTCCTGAACTCAAGGAACTGGTGCAGGGCCAGATTAAGGTTTGATGAGGCCCTAAGCTACTGAAGGTAATGGGGCTCTTTATATGTCCAGCTTTCCTTTGTCAACAACAAATTGTCACTGTTTTTCCTGTTGAATATATGCTGTATGGTAATTTATGGTCCTAATAGGTATCTAAGGATGCGGGTGGCACTGTGGTCTAAACCACTGAGACTTGGGCTTGCCGATCAGTAGGTCGGCATTTCGAATCCCCACCACAGGGTGAGCTCCCGTTGCTCCGTCCCAGCTAGGGTTGCCAGACTCAATAGAGGACATAACATTGTGAGCTGCCTTGAGCATCATTTGGTTGAAAAGTGGGATAGAATTTCAATGGATAAATAAATCAAATATTATGATTATGAATAATTTTAAGCCAATTATAGAATAATATCAGTGGCATGAAAATTTAAGACAAAATTGGCTTTAATTTCATATGACATTTAAAAGAAACTATACACTTCCTCACTCCAATTCTAGCAACTTTACTTGATCTATGGATCCCATAATACTAAACTCAACCAAAGATGAGCATTTATGAAAAACAGAATTATTGATGGTGGTTGCCTCTTCTTCTTTTTTTTAAAAAAAGTACTCCATAAAAGATCATTTCTCAATAAATCTTAGAAAATGCAAGCAAGCAGCTGTTTCAATATAGTTTTCTTAAACACAGCCTGCTCTAATTGTGTTGCTATAAAAAGGCAATAACGGAATTATGTAGAAATTCTGTAGGAAAACTAAAACAGTCAGTTTTAAAATAATGAACAGAGACTCAGGTGGAATCTACACACATATAAAAACTGCTGTGAAAATGCTTTTTTAATAATTTTTTTTGAAAAATACATTGAATTTTGCATAGCTCACTGTCACCATCTAGTGTCACATTTGTATATTGCACTTTGCAACACATTTAAAACGTTTTATTTGCAGCTGTGTAGGTGAGTTCTCAGTATACAAGAACATAGTTCCGGGGGAGGCGAAAAGCTCAGTGGCAGAGCACATGCATAGCATGCAGGTGGTTCAAACCCTGATATCTCCACTTAAAAGGCCCCAGGCTCAAGGGAAAGATGGTTACCTGACCCCCCAGTGAACTAGCAATCAGCATAGATGATTTGGGGTTAGATGAAACCATAGTCTGACTTGTTTAAGCCAGCTTCCTATATTTACAGACACAAAGGGCATGATTTAAATAACTTGTTTCAAGTGGGGAATAAGGTCTACTCCCACAACAAACTTCCCCTGCTCTCACCTTTCCTCCATGCCCCCCAACCCCTACATCTGCTCTGGAGGGCTGGGAAGGGACCCGGAACAAGTTTAGGAGGCCCAAAGGTTTGGGGGGTTTAAAATTATGAAGCACACAGGTGAGTTTTAATTATTTTTTAATTCAAAACAGGTCTCCAAGCCATAGCTGCCAAGTTTTCCCCTTTCTCGCGAGGAAGCCTATTCAGCATAATGGAAAATCCCTTTAAAAAAGGGATAACTTGGCAGCTATGCTCCAAGCATACTTTGATTTCCAAATAATGGACCATCATATTTGGCGAATGCATTATTGGGAAGGTCTGGCAGGAAGACATTAGTGGTGAAATTGAAAAGGCAATAAAAGTCCAGGAAGCTAACCTAACCTACTTTATTTATGCCTTGAGACTTCACTGAAGATAGGCAAAAATGATATTAGTATCAACTGGTAAACTTTGCCAGCAATAAAAGTGAGCTTCCTTGAAAGGAAATGAAGTGATGTGAAGCTAATGTTACGCATAAGGAGGGAACCAAATACTATACAGCTGTTCAAAGTATTCCCTGCTGATTCTAGAACTTTGGTTCAGCGATTGTCAAAGATGTGTTGCATAATAGTTAGGTCACTCCAGGTAAATTTCCTACTAGGAAAGTAAATTTCCTACTAGAAAAATCTGGATATGTATTTAGAATTGTTGACTCCCTTCTCCCCTGGCAGTACATACCTTTACAAGATAAGGGCAACCAAGATCACTCAGGCTATGCCACACTCTTCCAAAGTTGGCACATGCCTGGCTTGCCAATGAACGAGTGGGAATTAGACCTGCCAGCAAAGCTGTAAATTCCAAACATTACTATTGCCACAAAATAAGGCAGATGGCTCTTGTTCAGTAACAAGCACTAACATCTGAAACTTCCATGGACTCTGACGTATTCTTCACTAATGTGCCTATGCATAAGCTAAACACATTACCGCATCTTCCAGGTGCAAAATGGTGAGGGAATGAAAAGTGGCAGATGCAGAAACAGACTACAATCAGCAGGCCTGCTGTCTGAATATCACAATTTTCTAATCCATTTAATATATATATGTATCTTAGAGTACTTATGCCTTAGCCTTTGGAGGATCCTAAGTAATGATAATGCTGACATCAGACCATTCTGTTCAAATGGTGCATTTTTGCCAGTTTATGTAGCTAACCAGCATTCAAAATAAGAATGGCTTTAGGCCCAAATCTACCATAAGTTTGATGTTGTAGATTTTTTTAAAACAAATAGTCAGCACTGACAGGTGAGCTGTAACAATAATAATAATAATAATAATAATAATAATAATAATAATAATAATAATATATACCCTACCCATCTGGCTGGGTTTCCCCAGACACTTTGGGTCCTCCCCAACAGAATATTAAAAATGTGATAAAACCTGAAACATTAAAAACTTCCCTAACCAGGGCTGCCTTCAGATAGTTGTTTATTTCCTTGACATCTGATGGTAAGGCGTCCCACAGGGCGGGTGCCACTACCGAGAAGGCCCTCTGCCTGGTTCCCTGTCACTTCACTTCTCGCAGTGAGAGAACCACCAGAAGGCTCTCGGCGCTGGACCTCAATGTCCGGGCTGAACGATGGGAGTGGAGATGCTCCTTCAGGTATACTGGGCCGAGGCCATTTAGGGCTTTCAAGGTCAGCACCAACACTTTGCATTGTGCTCAGAAACATACTGGGAGCCAATGTAGGTCTTTCGGGACTGGTGTTATATGGTCTCAGCAGTCGTTCCCAGTCACCAGTCCAGCTGCCGCATTCTGGATTAGGGCCATGGCAGGGGAGAGAAGCTTTAATAATAATAATAATAATAATAATAATTTTTTATTTGTACCCCGCCCATCTGGCTGAGTCTCCCCAGCCACTCTGGGCGGCTTCCAGTCGAATATCACAACAATACAGCAATAGCACAATTACAAAAGTCACAAACAATACATAAACCACATCAAAAAATACACAACCGAATAGAAAACAATTTCGACATAAATCAATATCTAAAACTAAGAATACATCCTTAATACAGTTTAAATAACATAGGTAAAAAAATAACAGGAATTTAAACAAAACAAAACAAAATGGAGCCCTCTCTGCCCAGCAGCAGCGGCGGCAACAGTCCTTTATAAAGCCCATCAGGTCCCGCCCTGGGCCAGGTGGTGAGTGGCAGGACCGGGGCCTTCAGGCGCTGAGCAGGGGAGTCCTCCTGGCTGGTAGCAGCAGCAGTTCTTAACATTTTGTCCCCACTGCAGTCCCTATTGCAACTGCCCCATGGACTGCTAATTACAATTGCCCTCTTCTGTAAGAACTTAGGGGTCCTCGAGGGAGGCCAGTAGTGCCCCAGTATCCAGAGCAATTGCAGGACCTTGGAGAGCTCCCAGTGTCCTGCTGAAGTAGCTATATGAGCTATTGAATCTGCAAGTACTATTCCTAGATCGCACTGATGCCTCAAATACCTCATATTGCCCTGACTTGTAGAGTAATAAAGTAATAAAGTCCACCTTCCCAGAGGAGCTTGGTAGCTGTTACAGGGACTGTGCCTTATTTTGCAGTATTTGATTCCTGAAGGGCTGGGGGAACAGGAGGAGAGCAGAGGATCCCTTCAACTGGGTCTCATAGCTGCCAAGTTCTCCCTTTTTTTAAAGGGAAATTCCATTATGCTGAATAGGATTCCTCGCGAGAAAAGGGAAAACTTGGCAGCTATGCTGGGTCTTTAAGAAGGTTCTGGCATTTCTTGTTACCGTTGTGGAAGGAGAGGGTGTTGGAGAAAACTGTCAGGGAGGCTGAGGGTGAGAAATGTGCATTGCCGAGATTTCTCAGGAAAAGACATAGAGAATTCCCTGAGAATCCTATTAGAAGGCAAGATAAGGTTGATAGGTGTCTATGTTGAGGGGAGAGAGAGAAAGAGAGAGAGAGAACCCATCATGTTTATAGGTGAAATGGGAATTCCAATCCCATTATATATGTTAAAATATATGCATAAGTATATATGCAACAATGATTTTAAATGGTTTTTTAAAAGGTGGACCTTTAAATGGGTGGGGGGGAAAGGAGAAGCAAAGGAAAAGTATTCACAACATTAGAGAGACATAATTAAAATATTCAGCAATCTTTGGCTTCAGGAACATTTTGCTTCCATCACGCAAAAGGCTAGACAAATCCTGATTATGTTTTTCTTGATAGTTTATGTTTTCATAATTCACATAATATGCACCCTCAGTTCAAACACTCCAGCTGGTTGCTTTTTAGAGGACATTATTACACAGTCTTTCTGTCTCCTACATTAAGGATGAAATGCTAAATTCATTTACCTAGAAGATCAGTATAATGCAGAGGGCTTTATTCCTATGTAGACAAGAATAGGAACTGCACTGAAAATAAACTTTTTCTGTAAACACTCTCCTTTCATGTAGTCATCTGTCAAGCAAGTACTGTAGATTGTTTTTAGCACCATCTACAGATTATATAAACTGTAATTCAAGGATTTAAGAAATTATAATTTAACTGTTTGCTTGGTAATGAGGCATGTATTCTGGTGAGTTCGTCTGTCGAGAACTTTACTAATAACTTGGTCTAACTGTGCAGATTTGTATTGATCTTTAAATAATTGACATACTACACTCAAATATAGCAAAATGCTTGTATCAACTCTCAAAACCTGCAGCCGTCTGCAAGAAGACGTTCCACTCCAAAATAAACAACAGATCTTGCATAGACATATGGTTTAAATAATCTATGGATAGCGTGCAGTCAGAAATAGTTTATTCTGCACATCTGTAACAGTGCTCCATTTTTAAAAGCATAAAACCTCTTTGGGCAATTCAGTCCATATTTCATTTAATCATTTGTGCTGCTTTTGTTACTTTTATACTTTTCAGGCAGGATAAAACAGTGAATAATGGCATATATTTGCCTTCTTCGAGAATAAAGAGCCTAGATCAGCAGCACACTAAGACATTGCTCTTAATTTATCATTTGTGTTTCTCCCATCAATTTGTGGGCTAACATCTATTGACAATGAGGCAGAGCAGAAAGGGATTAGAATTCCATAAAATTACACAGATTTGCCTATTTTTGGTTCACACCTCACCAGGAATGGGGATTGGTGGGTCTCTCCTTGTTTAGTGCTCATTGTTGTCATGCTGGCCCAGTTCAGGCAAATATTTAGTCCACTTTTGTATTATGGGCTCAGTCCATAGTGAGGATATTGACATGAACTCAATTTTTCTGTCAATATTTTGCCTATTGACCCAGAAACTTCGCTCTCAAAAATGTTATGACTGCTTTTGCCTCTGATCCAAATCATTTGCCCCAAGGAATTACAAAAATAACACAGGAGAAGAATTCTGTGTTTTTAAGCTTTTTTCTATGTTGTATATTCTAAAATTTGATACAGATTTACTTTAGGGTGGTTAATGTCCCTTCTGCAAAATAAATAGTATTTTTAAATGGTTTTTTTTAAAGGATACGACAAATACATGGAAGCTAACACTTTCAGGGGCTACTAACCATGATGGCTGTCCTCCGACATTGATGCCGAAATCCAGCATCACCTGAGCTCTACGAGTGCAGCTTCCTCCTGATTGAAGTGCAGCGTGTTTGAGGACCAGGACATTTGCAGGGAAATCAAAATGCTTGTTTACAAAGCTGTTGTACTACCAACCTTATTGTATGCTTGTGAAACATGGACCACTTATAAACATCATCTATAGCTCCTCGAAAGATTCCATCAACGGTGTCTCTGGAAATTTTTACAGATCACTTAGGAAGACAGGCAAACTAATGCCAGTGTACTGGAAGAAGCAAAGATCCCCAGAGTCGAAACAATGATTCTTCAACATCAACTTTGTTGTACTGGTCATGTTGTGTGGGTGCCTGATTATTGTCTTCCAAAGCAACTACTCTATTCCGAACTTAAAAATGGAAAGCGTAATGCTGGTGGTCAACAAAAGAGATTCAAAGACTCTCTCAAGGCAAATCTTTAAAAATGTAGTATAAACACTGACAACTGGGAAACACTGGCCTGCGAGCGCTCCAATTGGAGAACAGCGTTTACCAAAGGTGTCATGGGTTTTGAAGACGCTCAAACTCAGGACGAAAGGGAGAAATGTGCTAAGAGCATGCTTGGCAAATCCTCACCATGTTCAACTCCCACCCGGAAACCTATGTCCCCACTGTGGAAGGAGGTGTGGATTCAGAACTGGCCTCCACAGTCACTTACGGACTCACTGTTAAAACCATGTTTATGGAAGACAATCTAACTCGGCTATGAGTGATCGCCAAAGAAGCTCAGCTTCTACAGTTGAAGGCAGTATTCTTCTAAGTATCATTTGCTGGAAACTGCAGGAGGTGAGAAAGCTCTTGTGCTTGGGTCCTGCACGTGTCCTTCCGACAGACATCTGGTTATATCCACTGTTAGAACAGGATGTTGGACTACATGGGCCATTAGCCTGATCCAACAGGCTCTTTTTATATTCTTACCACTGGATTCTTTCTTTGCCTGCAGGGCACAGACATCTAAAGAAACATTCGTTGTTCTTCAACCTAACCTTTTCTTATTTGATAGGATTAAGGTAACAACCCCACTCACTGCCTCTGCCTCACCCTCATGCTCAAAGAGGGAAACTTGGCTTTTTATCTGTTTTTGTATTTGCCTGAGTTTGGATTACTTCCGTAAAAATAAAAATAAAAATTGTTTTATTGTATGAAACTGTATCTGTGGCTGGTGGCTGCCTGTCTTTCCAAGCAGAAAAGGGTTTGCATTGTTGTAATTGAAATAAGTGCATGACATCATGACATCTCCAGAAATAAAAGGTTGTTTATTTCCTCTCTTTTCTGCTTTTGGCAAGGCATGCTGCTGATTGCTGACAATCACAGCAGGAGTCGAGTAAATATACATTAATAAAAGAAAGGTCTTCTGTACGTTTGTTGTACAAGGTAAGATATCATGGCAGCAGAAAGGCATTTCTTTCCTTTTATTCCTGTAGGGCATAGTCTCTCTCTCACTGTCTTTTTTTTAACGCAACAAAATTCCTGAAGGAAGCTACACCACAGAGGCACTGTGAGAGAAAATGCCCTAGGAGTCTCACTTGCTGGGGCAGCAAAACATGAGGTTATGTTCTCCCACCCTCAACAATTGTAATGACTTCTCTTGCCCATCCCTGAAGAAAGTGTCTCCCTACCTTCATGGGCTGAGAATGGGATTACCAAGAAAGGAAGGGCATATGACTGTGCGTCCTGATAATTTTTCACTTGTGGACAATTGTGGATTGGTGAATTAATTTTGCTTGGTACTAAGGGGAACCTTTCCCCTGCAGATGTTGACTATTCCTGCCGAAGGACAGTCTAGTTTATCTCTGGTTGAGTTGGCTCAAAAACTAGTTGTGGTTGTTTAGTCATTTAGTCGTGTCCGACTCTTCGTGACCCCATGGACCATAGCACGCCAGGCACTCCTGTCTTCCACTGCCTCCCGCAGTTTGGTCAAACTCATGTTCGTAGCTTCGAGAACACTGTCCAACCATCTCGTCCTCTGTCGTCCCCTTCTTCTAGTGCCCTCCATCTTTCCCAACATCAAGGTCTTTTCCAAGGATTCTTCTCTTCTCATGAGGTGGCCAAAGTATTGGAGCCTCAGCTTCAGGACCTGTCCTTCCAGTGAGCACTCAGGGCTGATTTCCTTCAGAATGGATAGGTTTGATCTTCTTGCAGTCCATGGGACTCTCAAGAGTCTCCTCCAGCACCATAATTCAAAAGCATCAATTCTTCGGCGATCAGCCTTCTTTATGGTCCAGCTTTATGGTCCAACTAGTACTGAAACTAAATTAGCAAGAGGTCTAAGCTGAAAGCTTCTGGGAAAGTTATAACTTGAAGGTTTCATGGGACAAAAAACCAAAACCCTGTGATTTCAGCTCTTGACCCCCGAAAGGGTATTTATTATTGAAAGTCAAAAAAAGTCAATCTATGCACTCCTAAGATGAGAGTTTTGAGGGTTATCTCAGAAGATGAGGGGATGGATTGAGAGCAAAGGAGAGAAAAAGAGGATGGGAAAGGGAGCAGAAAGAATGGGTGACAGAGGGGTCAAATTATTAATCATTAATCTGCAAAAACAAACAGAAAAAAAATGAGAATACAGTACTTGGTAATAGATTAAATCCAGAAAAGTGGGGGAGATGAAGCAGTTTGAGGCTCTAATGAAGAATTTGGCAACCTTTTGGTGACAGTGAGAACGTGTGGATTTTTAACGAAGTGTCATGAGCACCAACCACAAAATGGCTGCTATGGGAGCGTGGCATACTGGAAAATGGTTGCCAAATCTAGAAGAGTAGAAAAAGTGACAGGTCCACAAAATGGCATAGGGTTACTACTGCCCAACCACCCCCCATCCCACCATGTCAGCTGTCTGATCAATGCAAAGCTCTGTGATAAATCAGGCGCCATCACCTTCCTGTTTGGAAAGCTCTTATGTCTCAGTCTCTATCAACCAAAACAGCCAAACAGGTCATACTTTTGCCCTGAACTGCTTTACCTATGTCAACTGTTTTGGTAGCTCCTTGTATAATGGAGTGGAATGGGGTGGGGGACTCATAAAAGTGAAAGTTTAAACTAGAAACTATTGTTATTGAAAATGATAATTTAAAATAACTGGTTGTGAAAGTGCACGTAGCGCCAAAGCTGCCACTTAACAGTTTTAATATGCAAATAACTCTGTCAAGACAACAATGCTGCTGAATAATTTCCTTCTCAAAAGCACCAACACTGCAATTGTCATCAAATTCAACATGGATATAGCCCACCTTCTTAAACATGCCATTACGCAAGTATCTTTTTTGTTATAATTGAAGGTTAAGTATGAGTTTTATCATCGCATGAAAAAAATGGTGCTTCGAGAATAGAACTTTACGCTGTCTTTGAAAGATGAGGAATAAAAGATGAGCACAATACCTCTTTGCTTTAATCTGTGAGTCTGTTCTTTGAATCCCTCATGTGATGATGCAGAGTGAGGACAAGTGTGCTCCCATCTCTGTGTCACCACCCCTGTTTCCAGCCTCTAAATGGATGGATAGCTATTAAAAATGAAGGAGGCTGCTCTCAGGGCCGTCTTTACCCAGCGGTGCAAGAGGTGCGGGGCACCTGGGAGTCAAATTCTGGGGGGTGCCAAATGTATACCTACTGCATACCGGTCCCTCTCGATTAGTGGCAGTGAAAAGCAATGGAGCAAAAGTCCCCACCCTCCCCTCCATCACTCTGTTACTCTATAACGTCAAATATTCCCAAATCAGGAAACAAAGGCAGTTACGTCCGCTGCATTGTTGTTACAGGTGAGCAATTTTCATCCCCCCAAAAAGGTCAACAACTTTGGCTCCCCCTCCCCCCAAAAGCTCAACAACTTTGAGTTCACCCCCCCCTAAAAAATGATGGGACGGCTAAACTAAATTCGGGGGCGCTGGGTGCATATTTTTACCCTGGCGCTGCCCATATGCTAAAGACGGACCTGGTGTGGTGAGTCAGGATTTCATAATGAAGAAACTCTCTCTCCAATTTATGGCCACTAATGTGCATTTTCCAAATGGTCATGCAGCATATTTCATTCCAGGGCACTCTCTTTCTTTCTCTTTCTCTCTATGAGTGTATGTGAGAGAGAAAGTGAGTGAGTGTGTTTGGCAGTAGTAATGCCTGCCACAACCCTGCCCCCCCCCCAAAAAAAAAAACCTGGAGGAAAATATTCTGAAAAATAGGGAAGGTGGCCTTCTTTTTCTATGGTGATAAGAAAAAAGAAAATCCCAAAACTTTTCTCTTCAGAAAATGCCTCGAGAGAAATTTAGCCTCCGTTCTCATCTGAAGCATGGGCAAAGACAGCTGACTGAATCAGCCTTTGATCAGCTGCTTAGCGCATCTGTCACTGAGCTCTGTTTGTTCTGCTGGGGAGATAGGCACTATATCCCCTTTTTGGTTTTTCAGTATGTGCCAAAAACTCTCTTTGCTTCCAGCCCCCAGCTGCCAGCCACCAATCATTCTCCCTGTTCATGAATTTGAAGATTACTGCTGGGTTATATTTCTATGCCGCTTTTCGTTCAAATGAATGCCAAAGTGGCTTACAAACAATAAATAATAATAACATAGAAAATAATAGAAAATCACAAATGCAGCATAGGTTGTATAGAATAATTAGAAAACCATCAGTGGAAAAAATTGTGAACTTTAAAACACTGTCTACAAAGCAACTAAAAACATAAGCCAAACAATTAAAGCAAAAGTCCTATAATATGATTAAAAATCCATTACCTGCGACCAGCACAGATTCTGTTCCCCCACAGTTCAAAGGAGTGGGATTCTTTTTGTGAAACTCTCATGAGTAAGGCCTGGGGGTATGCTTGCTTTACTTCTGAAGTGACTTAAAGGTTTTGTGAGTGTCCTATTCTAGAAATGATTTCTCCAAAGTTCTTCCTAGCGACCAGAGTGTCATGAAACCCTTAGGATGTCTTTGCCTCCTAAGTCCTAGGCATTGACCCCATTGGTTGGGACTGATGGAAGTTGGAATCTAACACCAAGAGTGCCAGGGAGTCCCCACCCCTGTCATAGCCTCAGGACAAGAAGCTTCTAAAAATAAATAAATCAGGGAAGCTCCTAGAACCATTTGTAATATGGCATAAGAACAGGTAAATGTTAACTTCAAAAAGTTCGACTCTTTCCTGTACACCTAGTCTGGATCTAGACACATCAAGGAAGGAAGCATTTCAAGAAACAACATTGTACAGTGGTGCCTCGCAAGACGAATTTAATTCGTTCTGGGAGTCAATTCGTTTTGCGAAAAATTCATCTTGCGAATCCCATAGGAATGCATTGAAATTCCCCCTCCCCCATAGGAATGCATTAATTGAATTTCAATGCATTCCTATGGGAAACCATAGGAATGCATGAATTGAATTTCAATGCATTAATTGAATTCAATGCATTAATTGAATTTCAGTGCATTCCTATGGGAAACCGCGATTCGCTAGATGAATTTTTCACAAAACGAATTCGTCTTGCGAGGCAACCTCCGATCGCAAAACCCATTCGTCTAGCAGGGCATTCGTCTAGCGAGGTACCACTGTAAACGGTCTATGTGAAATCATGTTGGCAAAAATGGAACTCCACACTGCCATCTGGTATCACAGTGTTATAATGCATATACAACTCATATAAAACATTTTTTTCTTTACCAATCTAGCTGAGTACCTAGAGTGAGGCCATTGATATGTATGACCCTAATAATCAAAATGGCACATTGAATCAAAAAATCAAAATCAAGCATTTGTCTTTGCACAAGAATATCCACATATGCTCACAAGTACAGAAATGTTAGAAATTTTCTCGAGCCAAGAGCAAATTGTGAAAGTTCACACTGTATTGTGAACTTTATTATAGCCACCATTTCTGAATAACACCTTTTGACTGTGAACATAATGCTAATAAAAAGCAGATCCGTTGTAAGAAGTTTGTATTCCCAACCAATTTATTGAATTGTGTGCCATATGTTATCACACAATAATCAGAGGGTCTGGGCTGAAAACTGAAATCTCATCAATTGGGGGTTCTGTTTGTAGCAACAACATTTATAAGGCATGGTTTATTCTGATTAACTTCAATTTGATAACTCGGTGATTAGAATTTAGGGGGGAAATCTCTGAAGACCCAGTCCTGTTATATTTGTTAACTTCTGATTCTAAGCTTCTTGGCACCCAAAACCATTCATAAATGCATATGTTACCTGATTGAGACTAGTAGTATAATTGATGATCACAAGTGTGAACCCTTGAAATAATTTAATCAGAAACCTGTTGTGACTGAATGGCAGCATGTAGCATTAATTACAAGTTTCATTTAGCCATATTAATCATAATTTAAATGTGATAAGACCATCATACATTGTCTTCGTGTTAATGGAACTTTGATTGAACAAAAATGAGTACACCAAAAACAGCTCTACTTAATGGCACATATTATTGTCACCTATATCAGAGATGTCAATTACTTTACAATACAAAAATAGCACCATGGGAAATATGCAACGTGCATTGTATAAAGGGCTTGAAGCATAAACCCATTTTATTCAGGGTTTTTTTTTTTTAGTGCTTAAAGTAAACCATAACACTAACCTAGGGATGGAAAACCTTTGATAAGTAAATAATGGAATGGAGGGCCTTATTTGAATGCAATAATTCCAGTATGAAATTCAAGCTTGATTTCTACCTTGTGCATTTCCCATGTGCACACATGATTCCTCATTTAGTCCTTGCATATCTTAGCTTATGCATTTAATTCATGGAATGGCCTCTTCTTCTGAAGCTGGGATTGCCTTCTTCCAGTTCTGTGAAACTGGGCAGCTCAATTAGCATATTATGCAATTTGTTTGCTAATTATGCAAATCAAGTAACCACTCCAAATCACCCATTTCAAAGTTGCTTTCCTTCAAGGAAACAGACCATTGCGTTTTTCTTACACACTTTGCATATAATGTGTGTTTGAACTCTCCAAAGCTAAATCAAAGTAAAGGTAATTATATTTTGGGTTGCATGTGGTGCTGTGGTCTAAACCACAGAGCCTAGGGCTTGCTGGGCCGTCTTAAGCATAGCTGGTGCCCTGGCGGCGTGGCGCAAACTATCCCTCCGGCGCCCCACCTCCCGTTTCCGAGCGCAGCTGCCGGGCGGAGCAGCGCGGTGTCCCCCCTGGTGGCCCTGCGCCCTGGAGCCTTGCACCACCCAGCCTTGCCTTAGGGCCAGCCCTGGTCAACGGTTTGAATCCCCGCGACGGGGTGAGCTCCCATTGCTCGGTCCCTGCTCCTGCCAACCTAGCAGTTCAAAAGCACGTCAAAGTGCAAGTAGACTTATAGGTACCGCTCCAGTGGGAAGGTAAACGCCGTTTCCGTGCGCTGTTCTGGTTTCACAAGAAGGGGCTTAGTCATGCTGGCCACATGACCTGGAAGCTCCCTCAGCCAATAACGCGAGATGATCACGGCAACCCCAGAGTCTGCAACTGGACCTAATGGTCAGGGGTCCCTTTACCTTTACCTTTAGGAAGTTGAATGGCTTCCGCTGCATGTTTTTCCATTTTTTCAGTGGATTTTGCCGGCCGCCCATTGATCCTCGGTTTTCTAGCATTTCGGAAGTCGACCTGGAAAAAACTGTCTGTGGACAAACATCGGCTCCCTCGGCCAGTAAAGTGAGATGAACACCGCAACCCCAGAGTCATTCGCGACTGGACTTAACTGTCGGGGTCCTTTACCTTTAATTATATTTTGCAGGAAGACTAATTCTACGATCCTGTGTGCATGCTCCTGGAAGTAGCCTCCTCGATCAAATGTGATGGGGCATGTTTCTGAACAAAAATGTATTGGATAAAATGTTAGTCCAAGACAAAGTAAGTAGAGAAGTCTTTGTGTTTCAAGAGCTATTTGTGCACATCAGCATCCTCACAGAACTATGAACCAGATGTCATAACTGTGGTCCATTGTAATAATGAAACAATTTCTCTAGCATAGTTGTTTTCCCACAATATGTTTATTTTCTGCATGGAATTTTACATTTGCTAGATGTCCCACAGATATCAATGAGCTTTGGTTGGAATATGCAGGCTGGAAAATCTGCAGGCAATTATTCACAGGGTTGTTCAGATCCAGTCCAGAATCTTGTGTGCATTTTTATGTGGACTCGGAATTTCTTGTACAAAAGTTAGGGAGCCTTCTTGCAGGTCCCTGAATCCTTGCTCAATGCAAGACTCTGCTGGAAGAATGGGCAATGGACACTTTGGAGCTCTGGCAGCCCAGGATCAAAGCATGTATTTAATCTCTCTTAAGATATTGGAAAATGCTGAGAAAAGACTTGGACAAAACATGATATATCACCCCATGCAACAGGAAGAGAATGGTTTCTGGGCCCAGTTGTGGTTGGTGGTTTTTAAATTATAAAGCCCTAAACAAACTAAGATACCTGAGCTATCGCATCCCCCCTTGCCTAAATTCGCTGGATTTAGACATCTCCTTCAAATGCTCAAAGTGTGTGTTAGAAAGCTACATGACCATGTTGGCTAACCCCTCTGCTAATCTGCACCTGCCAGCCACTCCTGCCACATTCATGTTATCCATTTAAAACACTATGATACCACTTTAAAGAGGTATGGCTTCCCCCAAAGAATTCTGGGAGCTGTAGTTTGCTAAGGTGCTGAGAGTTATCCAACAGCAAATGCCCTTTTCACAAACAGAAGCAGCTGTCCTGTTTGTCCTGTTTGTCCTGTACCAACTGGGCCATCTAGGTTAGCAGAGGCTGTCCAAGGTTTCAGACAGAGGTCATTCCCAGTGTGGATGCCAGGGATTGACTCTGGGACCTTCTCCGTGCAATATGACACCCCTTTCCCTTGAGCCACGCTCAACACTGAGCTGTCTGACTATATTGAAATCTTAAGCTTAGCCATATGGTTAGGCTGATAGGAGATCCCATCTATAGCAACTGCCCCGATTTCCTCACCATCCCACATAGCTGCTGATAACAAGAGACATCCCAGCCCTGGGGAGCTCTCCTCTGCCATCCCTGTGCCAAGAGTTTTAGAAGGACCGGCTTGTGCACACAGCACAGACTTTAACTTGGATTCATTAAAGTCCCAATTCATCAAAGCTCTGGCCTCATTCTGAAATAAGCTGGTTCACAGTTGCTTGCGGTGAAATTTCTCGTAGGGGAACAGTTAGTGCCAGAGGTGCCAGCTTGCGAAGAGTCCTTTGGGGAAGGAGGCCCCTGGCAGGAAGCTGGGCGGGCTTTCGAAAGGTGGTGCGAGGGCTCATGGACCCGCTGGAGCATCACACCTCCCTCTGCCAGGTGTCAGAGATTCCAACCCACCCTTGGTAGGTTGCCAGGAATGGATAAGACAAGAAAAGTTCTTACCAATGCTATTTATTCAATATTCACAGAGAGAGGCTTAGAAATGCAGTCTCTTGGAGTAATGGTGTTGCTCTGAATGAAACCGCACCCCCTTAGTCTCTCCTACTTCCTCATAAGTCATTGCTACAGCTGCTGAAAAGTGCCTTTCGCCTTTGAGCTCTTTGCTCTCCTACTTGCAAGGCCCGCCATGTTCTGGGAGGGGGGGGAGGTCTGGACTGCTTTCTAAAGACACTGCATCAGTCAGCTGTCTCTCCCCTGGTGCTTCTTCTTTCTCCTCTCCCATTATTTCTTAGCTTTCCCCCTCATCTGCCTCTGAGCTGTGACCTCCCTCAAACCCCTGTTGTAATTCTGAACTGTCTCCTTCTTCTCTGGAAGGGTCAGGTCAGGGAGGCGGTCTCCACCATTCCTCCTCTGCCCAGTCCCCGACACCCTCCCTTCCTGGTCTTGGGAAGGAGGCATCAGAGGAACATTTAGGAGACTAGCCTAATCCCTCTGGTCCACTGACTACTACTTCTTCTTCTTCTTCTTCTTCTTCCTCTTCTTCTTCTTCTTCTTCCTCCTCCTCCTCCTCCTCCTCCTCCTCCTCCTCTTCCTCTTCCTCTTCTGCGATCACTCGTAGCCGAGTAAGATTGCCTTCCATAAAGGCTGTTCTCCAACTGGAGCGCTCACAGGCCAGTGCTGGTTCTATATATATTGCATGATATTTTGGGGGGTGGGCCTTCCCATTCCTGCTTTCCTTTTGTGAAGAACAAAAATCACTGGAAGAGCAAAATCTGTTGAACAGTTGGAGCAAGGTTTCTTCTAGGACATGCTTAATTTTCCCAGCTCTTCTTGCTTTGTTTTGTCCCACCATTTAGCCACTTGAAACCTTTTTTGGTCTCCGGGAGATAATTGATCCCGTCTCCCCGTTATAGATTTTCTACCCTAAATATGATCTAAACTGTTTTTCTGGGGTGCCCACCCGCATGTTGGTGACAAGCTGTGTTTGAAGTAACATCATTTAAAGCTCGTTCTGACACTGCACATAAGTACACAGAAGTAGTTTGCCTTCATTCACACTCCATTCATATATTTCAGCAATTCTCTCTTCATGTAAACTGCCTCTAGCAGTCCATTTGGAATTTGTTGTGAAATATTTGTGTGGGCCTATTGTCCTACAACACCTAAATCTACAGTAATTACTCTCCAGACCTCTCTGATTGTTTTCTGTTGCTGTAAGCGCAGAAAAATCAGAGCTGTTCTACTTTGTGCTGGACACCAATATTTCTCTCCCTTTCTGTCATTTCTTAATTACTTGCCTTAACTCTTATGTTTAACAATATTAATGGAATGGATAGACTTTCCATCACGGCTAATTATGAATGTGACCATGAATAATTGTTTTATGAGTTTGCTGGAATGCTATACATTTACATTTCAGCATTAGAAAGATTATAATTCCCTCCCAAAGCAGAGCTGGGCAAATAGAGTAATTCATAGCAAATACAGTTGATTAATGTAGCCTTGCTTCTAATCACAGGTATGCCAAGATGTTTCAGTGTGTTTATGTAGAATAAACAATGCTCAGAGTGAGCTGTTGACCAAGATAGGAAATGAAGTGGTAATGGAACAACTAGCTAAATCTCCAGGGCCTGATGAGCTGCACCCAAGGGTGCTCAAAGAGTTTGCAGATGTAATCTCAAAACCACTGTCTATAATCTTTGAGAATTCTTGGAGAACAGGTGAGGTTCTTGCAGATGGGAGTTGGGCATATGTTGTCCCCATCATCAAAAAGGAGAGTGGGGAAGACCCAGCTAACTAGCGACTGGTTAGCTTGATGTCAGTACCAGGAAAAGTCCTATAACAGATAATTAAACAATTCTCTGGGAGAGAGATCTTACTCCACTGACTTGCAAAAGGGAAGGGTTGGTAGCAGGGTAGGAAAGAGTGTATCCCCAGAGACTGGAATGGGGAAAATGTCATCCTCCCAGCTGTGACCCTGTTACTTCAAGGGTGGTTTGTGTTGTGACGTGGGGTTCGTGATTTCAGCTCTCTTGACATAATATGCTGGAGACAGTTCTCTAGTAACACTTCTTTATTAAAGCAAACAAGACTGAGCTCTGAGGAGAGGAAAGCTACGTTTATAGGGACGGGGGACTAGCTAGAAAGGGATACATTTTGGAGGGGACAATATCAGGCAATCACAGTGCTGCCTTTTGGAGGAAACCAATAAGACAGAGGCTCCAAATACAGCAGCTTAAATGAACCAATAGTAGCTGTACCTTCTGGAACCAAAAGGCAGTTACTTTACCCTTATGCAAATACAGACAATAGTAATACAGATATAAAATCCTTTGACTCAATACACAATAGTTTGTGGGGAGGGCTTCTGCTCTCTCCCATTTTTTGTTAGATACAACCTCTTCTCCCTGGGAGAGATTTATGCATTGGCTTTGATAGGGGAAGTGGGTATGTGGTATCAGCAAGTCAAGCATTTAATTTAATATGTATTTACTTCAGCACCCCTTCTCTGGGATGCCCTAGGGAAATGTCACACTGTGATTAAAAGCTAGACCTGTCCATCAAATGAAAGATACCTGCCCCATCTCTCCCCACTAGAGCTCAGGTCATTTCCCTAGTCAGTGTGATTTCACTCTTTAAAGTAAATAAATAAATGCTGTGGTCGTTTTAAGGAATGCAGCATTTATGAGCACCCAAGTCCACATATTGACTCAGGACTTTAAGGAGTTCCTGATCTGATTTGTTAAGAGCATACTCACAGAATTGTAGAGTTGGAAAGGACCATGAGAGTCATCTAGTGCAACCCCCTGCAATGCAAGAATCTTATGCCCAACATGGGGCTCGAACCCATGACCCTGAGGTTAAGAGTCTCATGCTCTACCAACTGAGCCACTGTGAAAACTTCCCCTGAATCACCCCCTATTTGCTGCATAATTTGGGAAGTACACAGAGCAAATGCATGCACCTAACATTTATTTAAATGTCTATTAGCCCCTCAGCCAGTAGAAGATTATTTTCTGACTTATCGGACATTTTTCAATGAAAGCTGGAACTCTTTCTGACTGCTACAGTGTGCAGCACACATACCATTCACGGTGTCTGCTCTAACATCTGCTTACCACTTGAGAGACAGACAGATAAAGCATTCCCAACATCTGTTCATAGAGTCATTCATTTATACACATATTTCATCTTTGAAAGGTTCAGGTAAAACACAAATATTAACGTCTTGGTAGGCCCAAATGGACGCTAGTAACTAGCTTGAGTTACAAAGAGGATGTCTCTGTTTTTGAATTTGCAGTCTGGCTGGCTGAAATCATGTCCTAACCAAAAGAAAAAAGAAAAAAGTGCTGAATAGACATACGTTTAGGCAGAGGCTAACAGTCTCCCAAGACATTTAGCCCCCTTTTTTCAGATTAGCCCTAGAGCAAGTTCATCGTTATCATCTGTTTATTTCTATGCCACTTTCCCACAAAATTGTGCCCTAAGTGGTTCATTAGCAAATGAACAATAACTCTAACCATTCAAAACTCATATTAGGAAACCATTAGAAATAATCACAGTAAATACAAAAAAAAAAATCAATCCATGTATAAAACTGCACAAGTGAACCTAATTTAACAACTTGAGCAAAAAAGACAAGAGAACAATGCCAACACCAAGATAGAATAGTAGCATGCAAAACATTACTACATTCCAGACAATGTATGCAGTAGTCTGGACCCCCCAAGATTTCAGTTAGTTCAAATGGAAATTAAAACTTAAGTATCTGAATTTACCCTATATAACATGACTTAAAAACAAAAGGTTTGCTCTTTAGCATACAGTTGTCCCGGTCCAATTTGCCTTGAAAAACATTTAAAAATCATGGATTATCAGATTCAGGCAAAATTTAAGATCAACCTCTAATCTCTAATCAATTCCACTAATTGTGGAAATGGTTGTTGTTGTTGTTTAGTCGTGTCCGACTCTTCATGACCCCATGGACCAGAGCAGGCCAGGCACTCCTGTCTTCCACTGCCTCCCGCAGTTTGGTCAGACTCATGTTAGTAGCTTCAAGAACACTGTCCAACCATCTTATCCTCTGTCGTCCCCTTCTCCTTGTGCCCTCCATCTTTCCCAACATCAGGGTCTTTTCCAGGGAGTATTCTCTTCTCATGAGGTGGCCAAAATATTGGAGCCTCAGCTTCACGATCTGTCATTCCAGTGAGCACTTAGGGCTGATTTCCTTCAGAAATGATAGGTTTGATCTTCTTCTTCTTCTTCTTCTTCTTCTTCTTCTTCTTCTTCTTCTTCTTCTTCTTCTTCTAACAGAATAAACACTTTATTTCAATATGCAAGGAACATTTTCAACCGTATTTGTGGATATCGGATAATTAAATAAAAACAATGGATAATTAAATAAAAACAACTTTGGCTTTGTCTCAATCTAGAAATACAAAATGAAAAAATGAACAAACAAACAGGATAGGTTTGATCTTCTTGCAGTCCATGGGACTCTCAAGAGAAATGTGGAAATACAGGCCATTAATATGAAGATTCAGCCTAATAACTAAACTAGGGCCATTATTTTCAAAAGGTCTACTCTGAGTAAAATGCAGTTGAATGTCACCCACACTGATGCAGAAATGTGAATGACTGAATTTAAGACTGGGGGGAAAGAACGAATGAAAACAGAAGCTGAAACTGACAGATTCACCTATTCCCTAAGTGGGATTGACACTAACGTGATTTGGTCTGTGGAAGGGCGAAAAGCTGAGTAGCTGCTGCTTGGGAATCAGCATTCCATTTGCTTTATTATGTGCACAGTGACTTTTTAAAAAGTTATTTAAGGCTTTGGCTACAGCATCATTCCCAGAAGGCAGTCATTCCAGGAATAATGTTGCAGTGCTGGAAATGCTCTTTCTAAATGTACTATTTCTGGAAAGGTTGTGACAGCATGGTGTGAGTGTGCCGGGGCAACATATCAAAGAAGAGGTGCCCGTAAGAAAGGGGTATTTATAACTCCGCTTGCATATCAGGAAAGCGGCGACCAGCTTCTCTTCTGTAATCCTGCACAAAAGGAAATCTTTAAACATCACTGGCGTAAGCAAGGTATAAACAATGTCTGAGGAGATTCTATAAATCTCTGTCATCTTTTCGATGTGACAAACAACCGTTATCAATCTCACGCTAAGTGAGTGTTTAAAATTTCAGGCATCAAAGCAGCTGAGAAATAATATCAATCATCTTAGGAAGAGGCAGCATAGTCTATCAGGCTTAAGATGTTGCAGATCCCATCATGTTCCCATAACCCAATTTCACATGAAATAATCAGAGAGAAGGAAAATAAGTTCTACTGGTCATAAATGTCATATTCATTTCCAAAGCATTTGGGGAAACAGGGGAGGGAGGGGGGGAGACATCATATATACACAGTTTCTTTTTTTGGCAGGCTTTTTTCTATTAAAAAGGGGGGGGACCTAAAATACCATCTTATTACTATTCACATGGCAAATGCAAAGTAGACTACACAATCTGATCTGTCTCCAAAGAAAAATCAATCCAATGGCCATGTCATATTCTCTTTTCAAAGTTAAAAAAAATTACTGCTTGGTTGAAAATGATTCATAGCCGAGATGTCTGTAGGCTTCTTTCTTCTACTTCAGAAAAAACAACAACCCCGAAGCCATTGAAAAAATATTCCTCAAATCAGTTCGGCATAATAATGGTACCAGAAATATACCTCCTTGTATTCAAATCTTGTGTTGCACCGTACATCTTGTCTCCTCCATTCATCTTCCACCAATTCCTGCATAAGTAATTATTTAAGAAAAGGAGAAGTCAGAATTTCAAAAGCACCGTTTCTTGTCGGTTTTTCTGTTGCCACCATGCCTCAAGAGAATCTGCGCTTCAAGTTGGATGAGCATTTGGCCCCAATTGCTCTTGAGTAATATCATGAAGTTATCAACCTGGTTGCTGTCATTAGAAACTAGTTGCTTTAGTAACTGGATGAGTCACTAGTTGCTTTAACTGGGTATTATCAATGGACACATTAACGTCCCTTACCTACAGATTTAACGACTCCTTACAACTCACCTTTCCCATGGATCCTTTGTCACAATCTCTTAGGCACTGTGCCTTTCTGTAACTAATTGAAATAACATTCATTCTTTACTACTGCCTCTCCTTCTGTTGCTGCCACAGTGTTGAATTAAAGATTATGCAGGGCAGGTATCTGTTTTCCTGTGTTCTTGAAAGTGGCATACACATTGACACAATCACCATCTCTGCCTGCCTGCTTTAGACAAAGCCAGGACCAATATGACACAAATGTGGGGAATCATGGAGAGAGAAGCATTTTTATTCATAGACCTGGTACCAGGGGATATAATAAATATAATAATAATAATAATAATAATAATAATAATAATAATAATAATATATTATTTATACCCCGCCCATCTGGCTGGGTTTCCCCAGCCACTCTGGGCGGCTTCCAACAGAAAAATAAAATAAAAGAATTGATTAAACATTAAAAGCCTCCCTAAACAGGGTTGCCTTCAGATGTCCTCTAAAAGTCTGGTAGTTATTTTTCTTCTTGACATCTGGTGGGAGGGCATTCCACAGGGCGGGTGCCACTACCGAGAAGGCCCTCTGCCTGGTTCCCTGTAACTTGGTTCCTCGTAGCGAGGGAACCACCAGAAGACCCTTAGCGCTGGACCTCAGTGTCCAGGCAGAACGATGGGGGTGGAGATGCTCCTTCAGGTATACTGGACCGAGGCCACTTAGGGCTTTAAAGGTCAACACCAACTCTTTGGATTGTGCTCGGAAACGTACTGGGAGCCAATGTAGGTCTTTCAGGACCGGTGTTATGTGGTCTCGGCGGCCGCTCCCAGTCACCAGTCTAGCTGCCGCATTCTGGGTTAGTTGTAGTTTCCGGGTCACCTTCAAAGGTAGCCCCACGTTCTTTCTGTGGACATACTGCAAATAGAGAAGAATGCATCTGGTCTTGATATCACATGGAGTCTACCACTGAAGCAGTCGATGGTATGGCATGAGTACATAATGCGTCCTCATAACCAGCCATCCTGGGACTTGATATCCATGCAAGGTGGTGTGTGTGTGTGTGTTCTCATTGCCCTGCCAGTAAAAATATCTCACTGTCGTGATGCAATATAAGGGATTCATTCCAATTAGCTGTTTCCTTCTCCTGGATATGTGAAGGCTACGACCCTCCTGGTCTTCTGATGCTAGACTAGGATGCATTTGTTCTCCCAGGCCTTTGGTGAAATTTGATTTGCGTGTCCATTTTATTATGATGAATTGCTGCAGCATCTCTTGCTTGTAATGATTAGCTTTTTTTAAAAAAAAGTGTGGGGTTTTGTCTCTTTTATTCCACCCTAGGATCTGGACTACAATGCAATAAATCAATAATATTTCAAGTGTGTGTATTTCAAGAGTCAATGTACATCTGATGATGTGCGAAACCTTACGCAGTGTGCCTGCATATAAAATACCTGTTTAACATACTATACAGACGTTTTACCATTGATGAACTGCAAACAGAAGTAGCAAGCTATCATTTTCTTTCTTTCCAATGATACTGAAGAATACCCAAACCAGAGTTTTGTTGTCACTGTCATCCTCCTTGAATATTTCACTTTCATAGAGTTACCAGTAGCACGATCCATGACTATCCGCTGAATCTCCGGAGAATAGCTCTAGAATTTCATCATTTCGGCATCAGCTGTGTTTCCTGTAACATTGCCTGAGTGTTTGCTGCGACACCAGCTCTAGCGGATGGTGCGCCATGTGCTTTACTGGCATCAGTGGCACTGTTGGAAGCATCCTCCTAAACACAGCACGTTCTGCCAATTTCCTACTCTCCTGCTCCCATATTATAGCGTTTTCCTTTTCTTTACTTCCTGTAGCTCTCAATATACAGATGGAAGCATTTTGAAGTTATTCAATAAATGCCATATGGTGAATTCAGAATCCTTGAGCATGAGCTTGAAAAAAGTCACGGCCATAGACTCAAGAGTGGAACATCTGCTTTGTATGCAGAAGGTTTCAGATTCAATCCCTAACATCACCACCAGATAAGGCTGGGAGAGACTCCAGTCAGAATTCTTGGACAGGAGTTGCCCGTGACTGTAGACATTACTGTGCCAAATGGACCAATGATCTGATTCAGTACAGGGGTACCTCGGTTTTCGAACAACATCCATTCCAGAAGACCGTTCGATTTCTGAAACGTTCGAAAACCGAGGTGTGGTTTCCCATAGAAAGTAATGCAAAATGGATTAATCCGATCCAGACATTTAAAATCAACCCCTAAAATAGCAATTTAACATGAATTTTACTATCTAATGATGCCATAGATCCATAAAATGATACACAAAGCAATTGACACAATATACTGTACTGTAAAAGCACTGGGATCCACATAGCCACAAAAACAAATTGGTTGCAAGAGTGCTCCTGGGAGGAGATGAGCACAGATTAATTTCACACAGTCACCAAAGAAGCCCAAATACACCTCCGTGTTGCACGGGTGCTCAGGACTCAACAGCCGGTAGCTAAGCTTCCGGATCCTGCACTCAGCGGAAGCTATGTGGCATGTTCAACTTCCGAGGTGTGTTCGAAAACCGAAGCATTTACTTCCGGGATTATGGCATTCGTAAAGCGTCAACGGAGACATTCGAAAACTGAGGTACCACTGTATAAGGGAGCTTTCTAGATGTTAAAGCTGCAGCAACTCCTCAAAGAGAATGAATTCAGTTCAAGGACTTAGGGAACGCATGTGTGTACTCAGAAGGTTGTGTTAACAGGCGCCAACAAGGTAATTGTTCACTTGCTCCTATTTTTCAGGTCCCATTTTCAATAGTACAGTATTTCACATGTTTTGATGGAGGTTTGATTGATTATAACTTACCAGTTTGGGCATAAGAACTTTCTTGTCATTTTGTTCATCTAAGGTTAAAAACAGAATCACTTCAACTGTAAATAAGTACTTCTGTTCTCGGCTGGCCAGGTAGTTTGAAAACCACTGCACTTGGCAAAGCTTTGTCTGGAGTGATAGTCCTTTCCCCTCCACTTGCTTATATACACCCCAAACTGCAAGCTCATAATAGACCTTTTTGTCAGTAGCAATTCCACAGCTAAATAATCTACAGTATTTCCTTGAGAAGCTCTTTTCTACATTCCCTCACAAGCCACAAATGATATATCACATTATCCTTGAAATAAAAGGATTGAACTGATTGAACATAAAGGTGATACAGACAAAAAAAATGACCTCTGACCATTGGTTGTCTATGTGAAATGATTAAGAAAAAGAGTTACTGTTTCTCCTTTATCAAAGGAGCTAAAAGAGAAAGGAAGTAATGCTACTGGGCCAGTCCCTTTAATAATGATTGTAAAAGAGTGGGCTATTTTATGAGGCATGCCTGCATGCTTCCTTCCCCAAAAGGAAGCAGGCAGAATCTAGGAATAGCACTGAAATCCATCAGTCACAGTTTAGATTTTTAAATCATCATCAACAACAACAACCAATGACATTAAAATATCACATATCCATAGCTCCTTTTGCAGGATATTTGTATACCACTTAAAATTTCTAAGCAGTGTACATAAAATTATAATAAATAAATAAATAAATAAACCATATCGGCGGGCAGGATTCACCTTAAAGTCCCATTAGTGGAGGCCCAGTGCAAGGACTTCCTCTTCCACTGGTGACTGGGAATGGCCGCCGAGACCACATAACACCGGTCTTGAAAGACCTACATTGGCTCCCAGTACGTTTCCGAGCACAATTCAAAGTGTTGGTGCTGACCTTTAAAGCCCTAAACTGCCTCGGTCCAGTATACCTGAAGGAGCATCTCCACCCCATCGTTCTGCCCGGACACTGAGGTCCGGCGCCGAGGGCCTTCTGGCGGTTCCCTCATTGCGAGAAGCAAAGCTACAGGGAACCAGGCAGAGGGCCTTCTTGGTAGTGGCACCCGCCCTGTGGAACACCCTCCCATCAGAGGTCAGAGAGATAAACAACTACCTGACATTTAGAAAATACCTAAAGGCAGCCCTGTTTAGGGAAGTTTTTAATCTGTTATATTCGATGTATTTTAATGTTTGTTGGAAGCCGCCCAGTGTGGCAGGGGAAGCCCAGCCAGATGGGCAGGGTATAAATAAATTATTATTATTATTAGTAGTAGTAGTAGTAGTAGTAGTAGTAGTAGTAGTATTACTTATGCAATGGGGCTTAACCCTGTTTGCCTGCATGCCTCCAGAAATAGGCTCTTGGGAGTGGGGAGAAACCTCAGAAAAGTGCATGAGGGAAGAGAGGGAGATCCTTCAATCTAGCAAGGTAAAATGCTTTCTTTGACTGAAAAGTCACCTTAGCGCAATGTTGAGTTCCTCCCAGTAATGATTCATCATAAAACTGCACACTACCTCAGAATGCCTGCTGAGATGAGCAAATCTTTGTCACATACCTGAAGGTACAGAGGTTGCCTTCCTAATTTCAGTTGGGAAGGAGTTCCATAGACTTGGAACCCCCAACGCTGAATGCATGGCTTCAAGTACTGTCTTGGTTCTTGAATGTAATCCATTCCAGAAGTCCGTTCGACTTCTGAAACATTTGAAAATAAAGGTGCGGCTTCCAATTGGCTGTAGGAGCTTCCTGCATTCAAGCGGAAGCTGCTTTGGACACTCAGCTTCCAAAAAACGTTCCAAAACCGGAACACTTACTTCTGGGTTTTCAGCGTTTGGGAGCAAAAATGTACGAGTAGCAAGGCATTTGGGGGGGGGGACTTTGATTACATCATTCTGACCTTGATATTCCTCAGAATATTTCGCTTATGGAAATCATATTTTTGCTTTCTCAGTGCTCTCAATGTCTAAATCAGTGGCAGCCAACCTGTTCCACCGATATGTTGGACTACAACTCCCATCGTCCCCTGCCCATTGGCCAGGCTGGTTAGGGCTGATGGAAGCTGAAACCTAACAACAACTGGGGGGTCCCAGAGTGGCGGTCCTTGAATTAAATACAGTACCTCAGTTATGTTTTCACAACTGCTTTACTGGCTGTAAGAAACAGCTTCTCAAATGTTAGTTCCTTCCAACACATCAAGATGTATCATCACTCACGTAATATCTAGCTTATAATACTTGCTGTCCTGGAGAAAGGTCAGCTGTGCATGCCCCATTGCTCAATGACATTTAATAACACATCACATAATATGGAAAATCCTCTTTGCCTGTCCGTGTCAATTTATTACACAAATGCAGACAAGGAAAGATGACCGGGGCTGTTTAGAAGAACTCAAGCAAAAAAAGAAAGTTTGCCTAATGGAAACATCAGATAATTGAAGGAAAACTAAAGAAACAAAATGATATAGACAACCCCTTTGGCTAAACGCCTTCTTTGGTGTTTAGTCAGGCATTCAGCCAAATCGTTTTTCTGCTAGATTACATGTCTTGAATCATTCAGATTCACAGTTGAGAATATTTTTTTTAATGATGGCTGTTTGTAGAGGATCTGTAAGAAAGGAAACAAACGAGGTTGCTACTTCTGTTTAAAGCTCGTTGACGCCTCTCATTTTTGCATACTGTAATAAATCACTATTTTATAGGCAAACACACCAGGCACATAGACACTTTGCAAATTGTCTGATGAGCACTGAGATCCACATACTTAAAATACCGCCCCAACTCTACTCATACATTACTTACATTAAGGCATATCCATGATGACAGCAGAGTGGGGCCCAGCCATCAGATCTTCTTTCTGAAACAACCACGTGATGGGTACAGTTGTCTGGAGATAAGTTCAAACATATAAGTACCTACTCACATGTAGGGGTTCTCTGAGGTCAGGACCATACCTGCCAAGTTGCTGTCAGAGAAATAAGGGACCGGGCCAGAAATAGCAGACCGGAAGTAGCGCTGCCGCCATTATGGAACTGGGCAGAGCAGCATCAAAAGTTGCTTCTGAGCATGCTCCACCCAGTTCCAAAATGGCTGCCGCGCCAGAATAAACCGGGGGGGGGGAATCCGTTTTTTTCAGCTAGGAACAGCTGGAAAAACAGGGATTTCCCAGGGAAAACGGGAGACTTGGCAGCTATGGTCAGGACACCCCACTGTGCCAGTGTCTACATTGTACAGAATCCCTGCACATTTAAATTTTCTCTGCAACACAGTTGCTGCAGACAGAAGACCCAGCAGCAGGGCTGGGATTTCCTACTCTGAACACTGACCTCCACAGCAACAAAGCTAAGCTGCCTTGTGTAGATCTCAGGCTGACCACTGTAGGAGAGCAGAGCTCTGATGTTGCTTCAGCAACAGTCAACTTTCTGCTGAGCCCTATATATGAGTAACAGTTCTGTCGCAATTCCAAGCTGCATCCTCACCTTTTTCAATACTGTTGCTGGGATTTCTAACCTGACTCTGGCCATTCCTTTATTTACATATTTTATAATTTACTGCTTTGCAGTATTATGGCAAGATCCAGAGCCCACTTATTTTCTTTGTGGTTAAATTGTTGTATGCAATTATATGCACAAACATACAAAAAAAAGCCTTGATATGGCTTAGATACTGTATTCTAAATTATGCCCTTTAAAAAAAGTAACACAAATGTGCTGAATAAATACATTTTGGCAGAGCAGAGTTATTCTTGTTTCTCCTGCGGCAATTCATTTTGTTCAACCTTCTTTGCAGTGCAGCAGTGAAAATACAGAATATATTACAGGTCACACAAAATGCAAACAACATAACCAAGCATTTTATATGAAATTACACCATGAGAAAATAAAATGACTCTCCACTGACCTAAAGTTTATGAGATATTATTTATGCCGAAAAAGTCAAAGGTCCCAATAAAGCTAAAATTAATAAGTAGTTACCAATTGAAATTAGTGGAATAAATGAGTTCTAAGGATGGACACAGATCAATCTATTTCCACTCCAAGTCATTTTTGCACGAGCTCATTCATAAATCTGTTCGATCATATTTCTGCATTACCCTGCATTTTTGATCCCTCCCACAGGGGTCTTTTCCAGCCAGAACTCACAGGAACTCAGTTTCGGTACCTCTCAATTGGGCATTATTGACATTATAAGAGAAGGAATGGCAAGTTCTGGCACCTCTTTTTCTAGAAAAATAGCACTGCCTCCACACCGCCCCACCCCATCCCAAATTGCATATGTTCAGATCAGTGCATTAGACCAGGAAGGGCAAATCAACCTGCCTCCCACACATCATTGAGCATGTCTGGTCAGTTCTGAATGAGTAACAAGTTGCATTGCTTTCAGTAGGACTCAGACCTTTAGCTGAATCTGAACCCTTGTTCCTATTCAGCCTTGTCACATTCTCAGTTGCCCACACTAACTCTTATTATTATTTAAACTTATTGGTTGTTTGTTACCTAAAAGGTCTTCAAGCAACTTACATTTAAAAACACAAATGCATTGCACTATTTAAAAAATCAGATAAAACATTAACATTTTCATACCCAAAAAAAGACATAGAGAAACATACAAAAAGTATAGATTATAACATCCTTACCAAAACGTACACCCCTTTCTAAAGTAATCTGAGTTTTAACCGATTCTAGATAAGGGTTTCATTAACCATTTTTAAAGCTTCCATTGGTGGGTCCCATTACAGCAAAGATGTTACTTTTCTCAGAAAGTGAAGTTTGAAGGAAGATGGGTTTTTCTCTCTATTGTATCTTGTGCTCTCTACCTATCACTGAGAATTAGAAATTGTGAAAGAAATCCAACTAGTATAGATGGCTTTCAAACAGCATTCAGGCTTTTAATGAATTGATCAGAATGAGTTTAACAAACCTTTCAATTGCACAGAGTTGCTGATAACAATGAATCCTTTCCAATTCATCTCTGGGGTATGACAGACTCTTTTGAGTAACAAAAATTAAAGTGCTTGAATACACTGCAGCTACAATATAAACCATCTTGGCTATAGCGGCATTTGGACAGTTGTGAAACCAGCCAGATTAGATGGCTGATGTTTATCTGAAATTTATGTAATCTACCAATTCTGCCTTTCGAATTGGTATCAAATATAGAAGGAGTCACCCTGAGGCTTTGTGCACCTCAATGACACTTAACTTTAAATGAGACCACAATACACACACACACACACACACACACACACACACACACACACACACACAAACATCCTGGCTTGAGTGCTGAAGATATAGAGGTGTTCTCCTCTTGTGTGGATGTGAAGGGAAGCTATTTCCAAGTATCAAGTATTAAATTTAAGAAGCGGAAATCCATGTTCTTTTTGTATTAGCTTACTGTTTAAAAAATACTTTAGTCCATTATGTCTCTCTGTTTGCACTTCAAAAGGGCACACAGGATCTGCATTTCATGAATAAGGAAATGAGATGTAGGCAGTGGAGAACGTGGTCATGATGTGATTGCAACAGCTTAAAGGAGATTTATATTAGACCTCAGCAGCACTAATTTTTGCTTGCACCAGTTGTATCAACAGTCACAAACAGGGCTTTGGGGATGAAAGCTTTCCATAGCCGTGCCGACTTTGATTTGCATTCCACCATTTGCTTACTTACGGAAATATATGAAACTACTTGAAAACTATTTTAATTCATGATGACCTTCTGGTTCTAACTAAATAAACCCAACTGTACTGTTTGGACTAACTATTTTAGAGCAAGTCACAAATAATACAGTCAGGGCAAGGACGGTTGCTCACTAGTACAGCATTTGTCGTGATTGTAGAAGACTCCAGCTCAATCCCTGGTTTCTCCAGGTAGGCTTAGATGAAACTCATGCCAAAAACTCCGAAGAGTTGCTGCCAGTCAGAGTAGACAATACTGAGCTAGATGGAATAACGGCCAGAGTCAGTATAAAGCAGCTTCCTAAGTTCCTGTTACCTTTAGGGGCTAGGTACTCTAGGTAGGGATGCAGGTGGTGCTGTGGGTTAAACCACAGAGGCTAGGGCTTGCTGACCAGAAGGTCGGCGGTTCGAATCCCTGCCACAGGGTGAGCTCCCGTTGCTTGGTCCCAGCTCCTGCCAACCTAGCAGTTCAAAAGCACGTCAAAGTGCAAGTAGATAAATAGGTACCACTACAGCAGGAAGGTAAACGGCATTTTCGTGTGCTGCTCTGGTTCGCCAGAAGCGGCTTTGTCATGCTGGCCACATGACCTGGAAGCTGTACGCCGGCTCCCTCAGCCAATAATGCGAGATGAGCGCGCAACCCCAGAGTCGGTCACGACTGGACCTAATGGTCAGGGGTCCCTTTACCTTTACCTTCACTCAAGCAGGTGGTAGTGCAATTCCAGGCTCTTGTGGATTAAACAGCCATTCTAGCTGGGGATGATGGGAGTTGTAGTCCAAAACAGCTGGAGGGCACCAGATTGGACTCAATTCAATCCATTTTTAGGCCTTGTTTTGGTCCTTCTTGAATCCCATGAGTGAGATTCTCCTTCTCATATTTTTTTAAAAAAACCAATAGCTGCTAGGAAGCTCCAATCTACATCACAACTACAGTGCTGGACAGGGATTTTAATAACACCTTCCCTCCATGCATGGGTTTGTTGAAAATATGCCTCACCCTCCCTGCTTGATTCCTTTCATTTCCTCTATATTTTCCATACATTGTAGGAAGGAGGTGAAGGTGGCTTGCCAGTGTACAGCAAGTGAATACATTAACTGGGAATGTCCTGATTATGTTCCAAGTTTTTCACTACACAAGGCTGTATTCTAGAAATTTAGTCTACACTCCCATGTACAGGAGGTTAGTCTGCACCACTAATCTCAGTCTGCCGTCAGTCAACCCCAGCCCTGCCTGCCTTACTACAACCAGTTGAGAGCGTGGCAGTGCCTGTCAGCTTCCTCCTCCTTAGTCTCAGTGTTGCCCCTTGGAGAACTCAGCATGGAAAAGAATGGGGACACAATTAGTTGGTTCCGCTTCTCATTGGCTCCTGCCTTCTCCTCCACCAGTTCCACTAGGCATCAGCCTCCAATGCTCTCATGCATACTGAATTAAGCTCCAAAGTATGGTTGCAGCTTTAGTCTTTGAGCAAAGTCTCCCTATATTTATATGTATTTATTCATTTATATATGAATGATGGCATTTATATGATATTAAGCAGCAGCCTGTTCTAGATTCAGAAATGTCAAGAGTTCAAGGGTGTGTTATTTTGTAAAGGTAAAGGGACCCCTGACCATTAGGTCCAGTCGTGACCGACGCTGGGGTTGCGGCGCTCATCTCGCATTATTGGCCGAGGGAGCTGGCGTACAGCTTCCAGGTCATGTGGCCAGCATGACAAAGCCGCTTCTGGCAAACCAGAGCAGTGCATGGAAACGCCGTTCACCTTCCCGCTGTAGTGGTACCTATTTATCTACTTGCACTTTGACGTGCTTTCAAACTGCTAGGTTGGCAGGACCTGGGACCGAGCAACAGGAGCTCACCCCGTTGAGGGCATTTGAACCGCTGACCTTCTGATCAGCAAGCCCTAGGCCCTGTGGTTTAGATTATTCCAGACCTTGGAAAATTCCAAACCACCTCAATTCTATCATGGGACTAGTACTTAAGAAATATCTGCTGAAGACTCTTTGCCAAGTCACTCCATCCTCTTCTGTGCTTCCTATCTCTAAAATGCTAGAAAATCTCCTGCCTGACTTATCTGATCAACCCAATAACCACAATAGCATGTGCCGGGGCTTTGTTTCAGGGGGTACACAAGGGTACACAATACTGGCACCTCCTTTTTGTTGTTGTTAAAAAGTGCACTTACTGTAACAACTTCATGATGAGTATCAGCACCTATTTTTCTTGGGGGGGGGTAAGCACTGGCCCGTACCATGATGGTGCCTTCACTGTGCACATCTGTAGACTTGTAGATCTGCAGTCCATTTACTTGCAGTCTGAATCATATGGGTTCTGCCTTCTAGACGTTCATGGGATGTCCCAGTACATTCCCATCTGCTAAATGCTCCAAGGGTATGTGATTATTTCACAGCAGCGCTAAGAAACCTGACATGATAGGATCTTCCTGTGAAAATGAACCCTAAATGGCATGCAGGGCATTTCAAACAATGCAAACCAATACAAACAGGTTTGACTGAAACCTGAGTCTATGGTTTTAATAAGACAAGCATGAAGGAAGCCTGGTATGCCCATGACCTGGAACAGAATCTGTGCAGTGTTAATGTAGGATACAGAGTTGGTTTACCTTTGACTTGTGAATCCCATAGCATTTTGCAGCATCCAAAATTACAGCTCACTAAAAGTGTGTGTATGTGTGTAGGAGAGAGAAAGATTTCTTGTTTAGGTTTGGTTCGTGTTTTCTCGCTTTTATTATTACTTCTGTTTACCGTGTCTTGGTATCCTGTTGATTTACAGCACATTGCATTCAAAACATCATACCGTTGAGATATACATATAAGATATAGGGCACTTCATAACACCTTGTGCATTGGAGATATAATGAAACGGTGAAACGTTGAGGAGAGATCTGTTTGGTTTGGCAGTCTATGTTTGCTTTGAATTTAGATCGTATCTAATCAAGCTCCAAAAGGAACACGAAGTGGAGAATTGAGTGCTACTTGATCCCCCATGTTTTCTTTTGAAACAGTTCAGAAATGTGCTAATACTCAATGTGTTTGGATTGCAGCAGCATTGAAAGGTGGAATTTCTGGCCCCCGTTTCCTGCTATAACCCCTACCTAACATCCTGGCCAGTTGTCAAATGCTATGCTAGGCAAGTTAAGTAATTAATTATGTGTTGCAATCTTAACATAATTCCATTATATATTGTAGCTGTAGTTCTAAAGCAACAGCTGAGTAGTCAAACACAATTAAACATGGCTAACATTCTATGTCCTAAAACCTAGAGCAAATGCAATTTGTTTTATCTCTGGATACTGAACTTTTTTAATAAAATAAAATAAAAATAAAAATCAGGAAATGCATGCTTAAGCACTGAGAAGAATAAATATGAAAATAGCCAGGTTTGAAATACATAGATGGTTTAAAATGCATGGATGTGCTTATTTCAAGCCATTTGACTTTTAGATAACCTCTTGAAATTAAAACTGGCCTAAGGAAAAGATTTTTGAAAAGATACCATTTTCATAACAGGAGTAATTTAATTTTCCTTCAGCATAATACTTGAAGGTAGCATAAAATGTAAGACTTTAAAAAAAACTTTCATGGATATTACTGCAGCTATTACTATTTTAAATGAAGAACAAAAACAGGATTTGTTTTCTACATTTCAAAAGCATTTTCCAATTGTTGGAAGTTCACAGTAATGATGCCAGTAGTCGTGCTACAAATAAATCAAAAACTTGTTTTAAGTTATTGCTGACATTTTCCATATGTCACATTTTTTTTAATGCTGCCACTTTGAGAGTTCTGAACTGATTCCCGGGGGCCGCAATGCTCAAGCATTTACTCTTAGGCATTGCCAGTGAAGTCACTGGAACTCCTATGGAGAGGCGAAAGGAGACCTGGAGGAGAGTTGGCAAACTCTACACCTTTTATCCCTTCCTTTTTTTGACTCAGTAAGGATGTGTGGTGATTTGAATCCTTGTGCAAGTCACACCTGATCAACTGATCTCCACCTCCCAGGCTAATGTGCAGGCCGTTAATAGACCCCTTGGGCCACTACCACTTCCACAGCCTGCTGTGCACGATGACTGGGATGTAAGATGGGGAGTGACAACAGACCCTCCAAGTGTCCCTATTTTCCAGGGACTTCTCTGATTTAGAGAAGCCGTCCCGGTTTCTGATTTGATCCTGGAATGCCCCACTTTTCCTTAGGATGTCCGTATTTTCACTGGAGAAATGTTGGAGGGCAGGGAGTTATCCGACCCCCAAGGCGCCTAAAGGCAATCCAGTATAGGCAAGTTTTTAAAAATGTTGTTGTTGTTGTTGTTGTTGTTGTTGTTGTTGTTGTAATCTGTGCAGAGTGACTGGGGCAACCCAGTATGGGGTGGTGGTTAAAAAATGGTAAAATTCTCATTATGTCCCTATTTTCATTGGAGAAACGTTGGAGGGTATGGGGCAGACACAGCACTGGAGCTGGTGGAGGCCTGATGCTATTGGGTGTAGTGGCATGCAGTGATTTTTTTTCATATGGGAATAGCTAGGGCCAGAGACACCAGCTTGCGAGGGCAATTGGGAAGGGCCAACATCACACACATGACATTGCGATGTCATGACATCACAAGCATAAGCAACATGCCTAATCCCTAGTCCACTGACTGCAAGCCACGGTTGCACGATGGCAGTGGGGCTGGCTACAGATTCAATGAATCCCATACCAGCTCAGTCCTGCCCTGACCCTTCTCATCACCAGAAAGCCACATTTGGTTAGAGCTCTGCGCCACCAGCAGCCAACAAGAGACTGATGGGGACTGGCTAGGCTGCTGAAGGGGCATCATGATGATTCTATAAGTTGTCTACCGGTTTGCGAAACTCCCAAACATTCCAAAGTAGACATTGGCTGAAAATATGTATCAAAAAGGGTTTACAATGAACATTTTGAGCCTGGGGAGCTCATTCAGAGTGAGAAAAAAAGCCGGCATGGCATGGCTTCTCCTACCAGGGATGCCAACTTGAATAAAATATGGAGGGGGGGGGGTCAGATAAGCCCCGCCCTGCATAATTGATCACAGGACCTAGTGCACACACATCATTTGAATGTCAATGGCCAACAACTCAAATATTTTATTGGGGGATGCGAAGGGACCTCAGCCCCTAGGACTCTCCTACTGCTTCTCTGTTCTAAATTCCCTCTCGGAGCTTTCTGTGGGCAGATTTACACTGTGCAATCTGTGGGCAGCAGGAGAAATGGTGTCTTTAAAAGGAATGATGCCTTCAAGGAACTTCTCGGTCGGCTCAGATAAAAGGGCTAAGAGTGATTTCTTCTTCAGGCAGCTTAACATTTCTTTCTTGTTGGCATGTAGGCCAAAGCAGTATTCTTTCTACTGGTACTGTCGTGGCAAAGTTCAGCAATTTAAAAGCCTGTTTATTTCCAAAGGAAAGTAACACATAGACTTACAATCTCTCCCATCATAGGAACATAGGAATTTGCCTTCTACTGAGTCAGGCCAATGGTCCATCTACTTTAGTATTGTCTACACTGACTGGTAGTCTTTCCAAGTCTTACCTGGAGATGCTGGGGGTTGAACCCAGGGTCTTGCACATGCAGAGAGCAGCTAGACTGACCATGAAAGAGCTGTGGTTGTTTAACTTTCATATTTAAATTTATGTATTTATTTGTGTCTTCACTCCACCTGAAACCATTGTGTTCCTCAGCCTCAGGACTGGCTCATCTTTTCTTTATCCAGTTTAGAATAGGTATTGATTCACGCTGTGTTATGGAAGCCCTGGCTGCATTCACATGGCAGTTTATTCCCTTTCCTTGACGTTTCCCTAACGTTTCCACACTATATTTCAGCTTTTACACAACATAAAAGCCACTTCTGGGAAACAGAAGGCAGCATATGTTTAGTGCTTGTTGATTCCAGGAAGAAAATTGGTTTGCAGCCCCCTAAACCAGAAACAAAGGTCCGTATAGTTAAAGCTATGGTTTTCCCAGTAGTGATGTATGGAAGTGAGAGATGGATCATAAAGAAAGCTGATCGCCGAAGAATTGATGCTTTTGAATTATGGTGCTGGAGGAGACTCTTGAGAGTCCCATGGACTGCAAGAAGATCAAACCTATCCATTCTGAAGGAAATCAGCCCTGAGTGCTCACTGGAAGGACAGATCCTGAAGCTGAGGCTCCAATACTTTGGCCACCTCATGAGAAGAGAAGACTCCCTGGAAAAAACCCTGATGTTGGGAAAGATGGCGGGCCCAAGGAGAAGGGGACGACAGAGGACGAGATGGTTGGACATGTTCTTGAAGCTATGAACATGAGTTTGACCAAGCTGCGGGAGGCAGTGGAAGACAGGAGTGCCTGGCGTACTCTGGTCCATGGGGTCACGAAGAGCCGGACACGACTGAACGACTAAACAAAAAAACCACTTCCGCGTCTGCGTCGGAGGTGGAGTTGTGGGCGTCCCTCCTGCACTCTCGCGAGGGGCTGAGAGCTCAGCCCCTTCGCGTTCAGGGTGGTGGTTCCTGTCTGCGTCACCCGGAGCCGACCAATCCGGTTGGCCGGGGGCATGGCCAGCCTGGTTTTAAGCAGGCCGCAGGAACCCGGTCTCTTTAACCTCGGCTCACGGGTGCATCGGTTCACCCGCCCGCCCACCCTTTAGGCTAGGCTGACACTGCTATGGACTTCGGTTGGTCGCCTGGTTGTCCAGGGGCCTGGTAGGACTTTTCCCACTTGGGTTAGCCAAGATGGTTTTTTTCGCTTACCTCATAGCAATCCATCAAAACTATTGGTTTGGCGGTTAGGCATTGGATATTACAGTAAAAGATGAATGGGGGGGCAGATAGCGCCATCACCTGCCCAGGAAATGGAGGAGAATTCCATTAAAGGTTTCCGGGGGCGGGGCTTGGTCCAGAGCCTGGTGAGGCCAGGGCCGTAAGGCACGCCCCTAACGGTGATCACAGGAGGGGTTATGGTTGATGTACATCACTGAGCTCCTTACTGGTGGTTAACTTCCCCCTGACTCCAACACTCCAACATCTATCTTTCATGTCTTGTGTTTTATTTCCACGGGGAAGGAGGGACATTGCTGCACAACAACAACAACAAACCAGAAACACTGCAGGAATAAAGTGGTGAAATTTAGAGCGATATACCGGCATGCACAGTCCTTTCCTGCAGTTTTCACGGGGGGAATCATAGGGGAACAGAAGCAAGCATGTGTAGAAAGCAAAGGCAAGCAGTGACATTGTCCCATGATGTCCATTGTAGTGTCACTTCACAACCACTGGTGCGAATGAAATTTAGCACAACATGCCTATGTATCAGCTTCAGTTCCATAATTCAACAAGTACTGCAGTGTGGAAGGAAAATTAGAAAACAAGACCAAAGTGCCAGCATGGATTATCAGGATCAGGAAAACGAACACTCGATTCCCCATGTCTGAATGCACCCATGGCCTGGATTGGTATCCAGTTAAGAATCATAGAATCATAGAGTTGGAAGAGACCACAAGGGCCATCCAGTCCAACCCCCTGCCAAGCAGGAAACACCATCAAAGCATTCTTGACATATGCCTGTCAAGCCTCTGCTTAAAGACCTCCAAAGAAGGAGACTCCATCACACTCCTTGGTAGCAAATTCCACTGCCGAACAGCTCTTACTGTCAGGAAGTTCTTCCCAATGTTTAGGTGGAATCTTCTTTCTTGTAGTTTGAATCCATTGCTCCGTGTCCGCTTCTCTGGAGCAGCAGAAAACAATCTTTCTCCCTCCTCCATATGACATCCTTTCATATATTTGAACATGGCTATCATATCATATCACCCCTTAAAGTCCATTAAAGGATGGACTTTAATATGGCTGCAGATATTTTTCAACGATCCAACGCTAATATTAATTTACCCTTACAATACTATAAGCTGGGGTTTTGGCAGGTTTCAGTGAGAAATTCATAGATGCCAGGGAGGGAGAGGGGAAACATGATCTGTGAGCTCTGCCAGCCAGTCTCCAGTAGCTGCCCTCTTAAAAGAGAATTGCTGCCTGTATACCCTGCAATTGAGTGTTGTTGTTTTTAAGAAAGAAATCGTTTTGTTTTTTACCAGCATAAGCACATGACGATGACGACTCTTTAGATCAAAAGCAGAACATTAAAGGGAAGCTAGAGGCCTTGGTTAGGGTCCATTCTCTACTCCTTTCTCCCTCCCCCTACCAAATAAATGAATGTGTTAATTGCTTTTATTGGATACACAGCCTTTCTCCAGTTTCAGAGTGCCTGATGGTGGCCTGGAGCTATATTGCCCTGTAAAAACAAATAGTGCCAAGTAGGTTTTATTTAGCTACATATTCGGTTTCCAGAAGATGAAACTAATCTCTCGTGCAATGCTTATTACACGAGGCCACAAAAAGTGTGTAATGTACAGTATCTATAATCTGTAATTGGACAAGCATTGTGTCCAGGCTGGAAGACAATCTGTCATCGACGGGACAGTCAAATAAAGAGAAAACTATCCATTTAAATATTTTCATGAGAATCCAGGAATGTGAATTCCACACACGTAACCTTTGTACAAATGCAGAAAATAAACCTAGATGTTAATTCTTGTTATCTTTCAGAAGGCCATACATTTTCTTCCCTTAACATTTTCATGTAAGACTGTCTTTGTACAGTATATTTCTAACTTTTTTTAAAAAAAGTGAGAAATGCACTACCCTTCTTCACAGCATTTTATAATGAAAGTACAACACTCTCTTTGTTTGTCATAGTCAGATTATGTTGATTATGAAAATTAATCAGATGTATTTTGTAGCTGGCCCTTCCTCCAAAGGCAATGTATTATTTATTGTATTTATTTATCTACAGACTTTATTAATTGCATTATATTCCAAAACTTCAAATCAATGTTTTTAAAAAAGTATTTCAGACAACAACAAGCAATAAAAAGCAATATAAAATGCATATTTAAAATCAGGAAATGGTTTAAAAGTGTGACTCAGATCATCCCTCTGGGATGCAAATGTAGCTATTCTGCTTGATCCCATAACTAAACTGGATAAAAACAAACAAAATCTGCACAACTATATTTCAATTTGAGATGCACATTATTTGTGTGTAAAATTTTCATTATACCTAACCTTACATTTCACATATTTTGATTGAGTAATGATATCTTATTGTTGTTTGGACACATGTAGTTATCAGCTTTGTTGTTGTTTGTTGTTCTTTAATATCAATATTTTAAAGAATCGTTATTGCCTTTCTCAAAAACAACCCATGATGACTTACAGAAATATTAAATATAGAGAGTTTTAAACACAGCAATAAACAGCAATAAACCTAAATAGTATGAAAAGCACATACCACATAAAAATTAAGAAAAGGCCTGCAGAATATAAGCAAAAAATAAAATAAAATAAAAATGTAACGATCAGCAAAACCAGCCCATCCCATGCCATCAAACACTTGAGAGCCAAGGAGAGTTTTAACTTGGTGCCAAAAAGGTCATAGTTAGTGCCAGGCAGGCCTCATTGGGGAGAACATTCCATAGATGTGGCCACAAGCACAAGGGCCCACTCAAATTCTTCAATACATGGTGGATAAGGTGATCAATGACTACTAGCCATAATGACTGTGTTATATATTCAGCATGCCTCTGAACACCAGCACTCACACTTCCATAAGGATTCAGAAGGTTCCCCAAATCTCAGGAGCAGCTCTTTTTTTTCGGACCATGTGTAAAGGGTTGGAGTGGGTAGGGATGGTCAACACCAACTGTGTGCTTCATCTTGTATTAGCAGAAATACTCATTGCTGGCACAAAGCCATTGGCTGATTGTGCTTTATTGTTGTTTTAGGATAGGTGTGGGGAACCTCAGGCATGGGGGCTGAAAGTGGCCTCCAATCCTACTTGGGCTCAGGATGTTCCTCAGGCCACCCCTCATATCTACACAGGCATCCCCTTCTCTTTGAGTGTTTTTGCCTCCCTGGAATGTGCCCTTGAACTCTGATAATCATTTGCATAGTGGGGATGGGGCCCACAGGGGTGGTGGTCCCAGGCGCAAAATTGTAAGGGGGGCAAAATTTCAATACCCAGTGCTGCCTCAATACAGCTGCATGCTTCCGTCCTTGGGCTCCGTTGAAAATGGCTTCTCCATGTGAACCAGACAACAAATGACCCTGCTTTTATTATCTCTGAAACTACAATCTCCTGGGTAACGCAGATGCCGTTAGGCAGTTGAATGGGCATGTTTCCCTCCTTCCTTCCTTCCCACCCACTCCCTTCTGCATGGCCCCGGGCACTGGCAACGGATGCTATACCACTGCCGATAAAGCCTCTTGCTTGGCTGAATGGAGAACAGAAAGAGATGCATATGTGTTGAAACTAGCCTACTGTACCAAGGTAAAAGGAACATTTCCCGCTCTGCCCACCTTTGCCACAGACCATGCCCACTTTTTCCTCTGGCCTCATCCATGACTAGAATGTGGCCTCTGAAGGATGCCCAGAAGGCATTGTGGTCCTTGTGCTTAATAAAGCCTTCTACTCTCTGTTTTAGGACAAGGATAAAGCTTTGCAAGAATTCAATATAATAGTTTGCCTGGGCTATGAGGCTTGAGAGAGAAAATCTGGTTTTGTTTTGTTTTGTAATTTGTTTTAGGTATGAGAGTTGTTTGATAAAAAAAGAGGCACTAGACAAGTGAATGAGAGATTTAGGGTGTCCCACTAAGGCTCTTCACAAGCACAGGGCTAATGTGGGGTGGATGAGTCATCATTCATGCTTGGTAACCTTGGTTCCTCAGTGTAGACACAAATGGCAAAGGAAATCCTCCCCATTAAAATAATTTCATTGCTGACAGGTGGTGGCAGAGAGGCACTACGAAGCTGCATTTTATCCATCTGTGCGTAAACAAAACATTAGTGTTTTTCTGTAACTTTGTAAACAACAGATGCTTTTCTAGTATTATTCCCCCAACCGGAGCCACTATTAAACATGATACTTCCTCGAATGTCTGTGTTCTTGAAGCTCAATGCTTTATCTGACTCAAATAATGCTGCCATAGTTCAACGGGAATCTGAAAGAGCCCCCTTTTTAAGATTTAGCATGAATTAAAAAGGTTTTTGTTGAATGAGTAATGATAGAGCATTCCTTAGCTTATCTTTATTCCTACTCCTTTTGTGTGGGAACAGTGACTGTTCTAGGTGCTCACTTAATTGAAATGGCCTGCAATATCCAAATGTATTCAAGTAACTGAATTATTTGCAAATGTTGAATGTGTCTTTCACCACGGGTAGCAGGGTAAAATGCTTAAGCTATTATTGTTGGCAAAGATTCAAACAGACAGTGTAGATATTTTGTGTGTGTGTGTGTGTGTGTGTGTGTGTGTGGTTTCCCCTTTCCTGCCCCTTCTTCTCATTAACTAGCTAAAGGATTTTGGGCCATTTCAGAGAAATATTCTCAGCCTTCATTGAGATAATCTGTAATTGGCCAATTTTGCTAAAAATTATTTCAATACTTTGCTAAAATTATTTCAAATACTGCCATTATGTCCTTGTTCAGTGTTGTGTAAGTGCCTCTCAGTTTGATGCCACCAAGTTTTATGAGGGAAGCAACTATACATCTTGTGAGGAACAGAGAAAGAGCTGGCTATGTCTAGTCTGGAAAAGAAAAAGTTAAGGGCAGACATAATAACTGTCTTCAAACAGCTGAAATGCACAGAAGATGGAACAGACATTTGCAGGACTAGGCGCAGTAAGCAAGGCAATTGGAGGATGGGGTGTGCAAATAAGAAACAACACAAGTCAAATAGCTTAGGATCAAATGGCCACAACTGCCAGTAGGTTTTGGCATAGGCATTGGGTTTGCATCCTGAATTACCCAGCCAGTCTGCTGGGTGATATTCCTTCAGAGTCGATCCTGGATTTCCAGGTAATCCCTCAGGAATTACTCTTCTTCACTGGAAACATTTAAACAAAGGCTGGATGGTCCACTGTCAGGGATGCTGTTGTTGCATACTGTGTTGTATAGGTCCTTGCATGGAGCAGGCGGTTGGGCTAGACCTCTAAGATTCCTTCCAATTTAGTGACCTGATGCTTCTACAATGAATTCTCAGCAGGCACTATGGATAGATTATCATACAGAGCAATGAGAATACCATAGGATTGGTCTATTATCATGCCTCTTCAATTTGGCAGAGGTAAAGAAGGACATTCCCAACTAATTGTACCATACTTTCATTTCTTACAAAAGAGAAAACTTCAGCTAATTTGCTCATGTGCCATGAACCTTGTTCTTTCGCTTCTCCTAATGATTCTTTCCCCCTTATCCCAAGAGATGTCAGGCTGGCTCTGTTGTCTTCCAAGGCGGCAGAGTTGCACAAGAAAGCATGGAAGTGAGGAGAAAAGCAAAAATGGAATAACTGGATAGTACTGCGCCGGTTGCCAAAGATCAGTTGACAATATACGAGCATGCTGGAGGTTTTCTTCTTCAACAACTCTTTTCTCCCAAAGAGGGATGTTTCTTTTTCACATGTCTTGTTACCTTGGCTAAGAAAAAGACAGCAGGTAAAACAGAATCCTTAAACTGAGGCCCAGAACAAACAGGCACTGATTCCAATTGACAAAGTAGACAATGTGATATCTCAGCAGGCTGTAGCATTTTGCACAAGCTCCAGCTATGAAACAATCTTCAAGGGCATCTGCCCCCCACCCTTTGCATAAGACACATTACAACAGTCCATGTTCGAGTTTCCTAGAGCATGAATTAAAAAAAAAATGTTCATATCCTTGTTTGCCAGGGATGCAGTTGTTTAAAAACAGACAAACCACCTACTGGCCACCACAGCTATCTGACTATCCAGGAGCAACCCCAAATTCAGAAGTAATTGGACTGCATCAACATGAAACAGGTGCTCCCTGCAGTATCATCATCTGAAGGGACTCACCACAATTTCCATAATACAATGCTCATGAGAAGCAAGATTTCCCAAGCTTATTTTGAGTATTGTGATCTTACCTTAATGAAAACCGATATGTACACATCTCTTGTAACTCAGGTGTGAAGAACCTTTGGCCCTCTAAACATTACTGAGCTATACCTTCCATTAACTTCAGCAAGCATGGCTAATTACCAGAAATTATGGGAATTGTAGGGATCAGCCAATGGAGCTGAATGACTCCAGACAGACAAAACGAGGTACTTCTTCACACAGTGCTTTAGCTATTGAATTTGCTACCAGAAAATGTAGTGATGGCCAACAACTTAAATGGCATTAAAGGGGGATTAGGAAAATTCATAGCTATTAGTCATGGCTATTAGTCATAATGACTATGTACTATCTCCAGTATGCAAGGCACTGCACCCCTGCTCATCAGTTGCTGAAGACCATGAGCTGAAGATATTAGTCCATTCATGTCCTCCTTGTGAGCTTCCCATAGGTATCTGGTTGTCCGCTGTGAGAACAGGAAGCTGGACCAGTTGGATCTTTGGTGCAATCCAGCCATAAGAGCCCACTCCTAGGGGTTGAGGTCCCTTCGGCACTCTGAAATTTTTTTTGAGAGGGGCAGGCCCCTCCAAAGTTGATGGACATTGCCATTCAAATGGTGTGTATGTATGCTGTGTTGCATCTTGTGATCGATTATGATTACCTGCCCCCCCCAGCAGAGCTCTTCTTACCATACCCGCCAAGTTCCTGTCAGAGAAATAAGGGATCGGACCGGAAGTAGCAGACCGGAAGTAGTGCTGCCGCCATTTTGGAACTGGGCGGAGCATGCTCAGAAGCAACTTTTGATGCTGCTCTGCCCAGTTCCACAATGGCCGCCACGCCAGAAGTCGCACTGCAGCCATTTTGGAACTGTGCAAAGCAGCATCAAAAGTCGCTTCTGAGCATGCTCTGCCCAGTTCCAAAATGGCTACCGCACCAGAATAGACCGGGGGGAAACAAAAAAATCCATTTTTTTTTCCAGCTAGGAACAGCTGGAAAAACGGGTGTTTCCCGGGGAATACGGGAGACTTGGCAGCTATGCTTCTTACATTCTTTCGTTATTATTCAGCTAAAGTTAAACCAGTTGAAATCCAAGCAATTTCAGTGAAGAAGAATCAGGCATATGCTTAACTTTGGCTGGATCATTACCTCAGTGACTAAAGCAGTGCTAAAAACCTGGCCTACTGATTTGAACTGATAGTGCCACTTTCAAACTTAAACAATTTAGCCTTAAATATGTTGCATGAGGCCCAGTGTTCTGAGAGCAATTAAATGAATTTGTTCAGTTACAGCTAAGTCACTCCAGGTGTTATAAAAATTAATATAATTGACATATAGCATATTGCTTATTGTCCCATAGGATCTGCATGAACAAAACATGTTGTATCTCCTGAGGCAAATACAGTGAGGAAAGCATTTTAATGAAGCTGCAAAACTGCTTTCAGTTTAATTTCAACTCTGAAATGCAAACTATGTTAATAAAGAGTTTTCACTCACAACAACAACAACAAAATTGTCTGGATATTTTACTTCATTGCGCAATATAATTTAGAAGAGAAAGCATGCTTGTGGAGAGGAAGAAGACTATTAATATAGGTCAGGGGCAGCCAATGCAGTGCCCTTCAGAAGTTGCTAGACTACAACTCCCATCATCCCTGATCATTGGTGGCTGGGGCTGATGGACACTGGAGTCCAAAACCTGTGGATAATGCTACATTCGCCTCCCTTGATATGGGCAGTGCAACTAAAATTCTTGTAATAAGAAGACAATTTTGTAGGAGGAAAGCATTTGCTTGCTGATTTAAAGTGTTTTCTTACCGTTTCCCGCAGGTGTCCCAAATGGCAAAATACCCCATATTCCCCAGGATTACGGAGCTCCTGCCGTCGGCCATGTTCTTCTGGTGCCGTGCTGGCACCGGAAGTCGCTTCTACGCACTTTCGGACATGCGTGGAAGCGACTTCCGATGCTGCTTTGCCCATTTCCAAAATGTCCGCAGTGCCAGAAGTCGCTTCTTCTCATGTCCGGAAGTGTGTAGAAGCGACTTTGGTGCTACGGTGCTGCTGATCCCGGATTTTTCAATCCGGAACTTGGCACCTATATCTTAAGCTCAGGTACCACTTTAGCTAATGGGGGCTCCTGCTGCTGCCACACCACCAAAGCACGACTTCTTAACCCAAGGTACTATTTCTGAGTTAGCGGAGTCTGTAACCTGAAGCGTCTGTAACCTGAGGTACCACTGTACAACACTTTTGATGCAACGAGAAACTGTTTCATTTCAAAGAGGAAGCCAAAGCTTCTGATCACTTCCTTGTAGCTGCGCAAGGGGAAAGAGGTTGCACAAACCCAAGGCTTGCTACTGCCAATGCTCACAGGACACAATACAGAAGCATTGTTTCTGGAATGGAAGACAATATAGGGAGTCATCAGATCCTGTTTACTGAATAGAGTACATTAGGGGGGCGGAAACCTGCAGAATCTGCCACAAAACGAGCAGTAACTGTCTTTAACTCCTACCATGTATGTTACAAAGAAACTTAAAGAGGAAAACTCGGTGCCTTGTCTTGTTTTCTAGATATTAATAATAATAATAATAAATAATTTTTTATTTATACCCCGCCCTCCCCAGTCAAAAACCGGGCTTAGGGCGGCTGACACCAACAGAACCACAATAAAACATAAAAACAATTAATTAAAATACAGATTAAAATACTATATATATATATTAACTTTATCATTACCAAATCAGGGTGGAGAATAAGAGGCCTAGTTGATACAAATAGCATTGTAAAGAATTATGGAAACAGCTATAAGTTTATGAAGATGTCAACATAAGGTATACATTCAGGCATCCCCAAACTCTGCCATCCAGATGTTTTGGGACTACAACTCCGATCATCCCTAGCTAAGAGGACCAGTGGTCAGGGATGATGGGAATTGTAGTTTCAAAACATCAGGAGGGCCGAGTTTGGGGGTGCCTGGTATACATTATTCTATGCTCTCAGACCACCACTTTTTATTTAGTTAATGAGTGTTAAAACTGCCACCCCAACTTTGGGAATTGACACTGGCCATTCATTTCCTTTTCTCCTTCCTTGTCCTTAAAAAGTATTTTTGTTTTGGCAAATGAGGACTTGTCCAAACCCTGATCAGCCCGCTCACCAGCTGGCTGCTATTTACAGTTCTTAAAGATTCGTGACCCCTTCATGGATCAATGCCTTGTCGTGGCGAAGGGGCTTGAATAACTCAGAGAAGCTATGAGCTATGCCATGCAGGGCCACCCAAGATGGACAGGTCATAGTGGAGAGTTTTGACTAAACGTGATCCACCTGGAGAAGGAACTGGCAAGCCACTCCAGTATCCCTGCCAAGAAAACTCCATGGACAAAGACAACAGGCATATAAAAGTTATGACGCTGGAAGATGAGCCCCTCAGGTCGGAAGGCGTCCAACATGCTACTGAGGAAGAGCGGAGGACAAGTACAAGTAGATTCAGAGCTGATGAAGCGGCTGGGCCAAAGCCGAAAGGACGCTCAGTTGCGGATATGCCTGGAAGCGAAAGGAAAGTCCGATGCTGTAAAGAAAAATATTGCATAGGAACCTGGAATGTAAGAACCATGAGTGGAGGTAAGCTGGATGTGGTCAAAAATGAGATGACAAGAATAAATATCGACATCCTGGGCATCAGTGAACTAAAATGGAAGGGAATGGGCGAATTCAGTTTGGGTGACTATCATATCTACTACTGTGGGCAAGAATCCCGTAGTAGAAATGGAGTGGCCCTCATAGTCAACAAAAGAGTGGCAAAAGCTGTAATGGGATGCAATCTCAAAAATGACAGAATGATCTCGATACGAATCCAAGGCAGACCTTTTAACATCACAGTAATCCAAGTTTATGCACCAACTACCGGAGCTGAAGAAAGTGAAATTGACCAATTCTATGAAGACCTACAACAACTTCTAGAAATGACACCAAAGAAGGATGTTCTTCTCATTACAGGGGATTGGAATGCTAAAGTAGGGAATCAAGAGATAAAAGGAACAACTGGCAAGTTTGGCCTTGGAGTTCAAAATGAAGCAGGGCAAAGGCTAATAGAGTTCTGTCAAGAGAACAAGCTGGTCATCACAAACACTCTCTTCCAACAACACAAGAGACGACTCTACACATGGATATCACCAAATGGGCAGCATCGAAATCAGATTGATTATATTCTCTGCAGCCAAAGATGGAGAAGCTCTATACAGTCAGCAAAAACAAGACCTGGAGCTGACTGTAACTCAGATCATCAGCTTCTTATAGCAAAATTCCAGCTTAAACTGAAGAAAGTAGGAAAAACCACTGGGCCAGTAAGATACAATCTGAATCAAATCCCTTATGAATACACAGTGGAAGTGAGGAACAGGTTTAAGGATTTAGATTTGGTGGACAGAGTGCCTGAAGAACTATGGATGGAGGCTCGTAACATTATACAGGAGGCAGCAACGAAAACCATCCCAAGGAAAAGGAAATGCAAGAAAGCAAAATGGCTGTCCAACGAGGCCTTACGAATAGCGGAGGAGAGGAGGCAAGCAAAATGCAAGGGAGATAGGGAAAGATACAGGAAACTGAATGCAGATTTCCAAAAAACAGCAAGGAGAGACAAGAGAGTCTTCTTAAATAAGCAATGCAAAGAAATAGAGGAAAACAATAGAATGGGGAAAACCAGAGATCTGTTCAAGAAAATTGGAGACATGAAAGGAACATTTTGTACAAAGATTACCATAATCAAGGACAAAAGTGGTAAGGACCTAACAGAAGCAGAAGACATCAAGAAGAGGTGGCAAGAATACACAGAGGAATTATACCAGAAAGATATGGAGGTCTCGTACACCCCAGATAGTGTGGTTGCTGACCTTGAGCCAGACATCTTGGAGAGTGAAGTCAAATGGGCCTTAGAAAGCACTGCTAATAACAAGGCCAGTGGAAGTGATGATATTCCAGCTGAACTATTTAAAATTTTAAAAGATGATGCTGTTAAGGTGCTACACCCAATATGCCAGCAAGTTTGGAAAACTCAGCAATGGCCAGAGGATTGGAGAAGATCAGTCTACATCCCAATTCCAAAGAAGGGCAGTGCCAAAGAATGCTCCAACTACCGCACAATTGCGCTCATTTCACACGCTAGCAAGGTTATGCTTAAAATTCTACAAGGCAGGCTTAAGCAGTATGTGGACCGAGAACTCCCAGAAGTGCAAGCTGGATTTCGAAAAGGCAGAGGAACCAGAGACCAAATAGCAAACATGCGCTGGATTATGGAGAAAGCTAGAGAGTTCCAGAAAAACGTCTACTTCTGCTTCATTGACTATGCAAAAGCCTTTGACTGTGTCGACCACAACAAACTATGGCAAGTTCTTAAAGAAATGGGAGTGCCTGATCACCTCATCTGTCTCCTGAGAAATCTCTATGTGGGACAAGAAGCTACAGTCAGAACTGGATATGGAACAACTGAGTGGTTCAAAATTGGGAAAGGAGTACGACAAGGTTGTATATTGTCTCCCTGCTTATTTAACTTATATGCAGAATTCATCATGCGAAAGGCTGGACTAGATGAATCCCAAGCCGGAATTAAGATTGCCGGAAGAAATATCAACAACCTCAGATATGCAGATGACACAACCTTGATGGCAGAAAGCGAGGAGGAATTAAAGAACCTTTTAATGAGGGTGAAAGAGGAGAGCGCAAAATATGGTCTGAAGCTCAACATCAAAAAAACCAAGATCATGGCCACTGGTCCCATCACCTCCTGGCAAATAGAAGGGGAAGAAATGGAGGCAGTGAGAGATTTCACCTTCTTGGGCTCCTTGATTACTGCAGATGGTGACAGCAGTCACGAAATTAAAAGACGCCTGCTTCTTGGGAGAAAAGCAATGACAAACCTAGACAGCATCTTAAAAAGCAGAGACATCACCTTGCCGACAAAGGTCCGTATAGTTAAAGCTATGGTTTTCCCAGTAGCAATGTATGGAAGTGAGAGCTGGACCATAAAGAAGGCTGATCGCCGAAGAATTGATGCTTTTGAATTATGGTGCTGGAGGAGACTCTTGAGAGTCCCGTGGACTGCAAGAAGATCAAACCTATCCATTCTTAAGGAAATCAGCCCTGAGTGCTCCCTGGAAGGACAGATCGTGAAGCTGAGGCTCCAATACTTTGGCCACCTCATGAGAAGAGAAGAATCCTTGGAAAAGACCCTGATGTTGGGAAAGATTGAGGGCACTAGGAGAAGGGGACGACAGAGGACGAGATGGTTGGACAGTGTTCTCGAAGCTACGAACATGAGTTTGACCAAACTGCGGGAGGCAGTGCAAGACAGGAGTGCCTGGCGTGCTATGGTCCATGGGGTCACGAAGAGTTGGACACGACTAAACGACTAAACAACAACAAAGATTCGTGAAACAGCAAGTGTTGCACTTAACATCACAAATAGTTTGTCTATCTGTTCCCATCCCCAGCATAATTTAGAACATCTTGATAGAAGCTTCTCTGTCTATCAGGTGTTCTTTGAAACGAGCAAGTTTCTTTGCCGATTCCCATTTCAAACTTTATTTAGTGACAATGATCATTATTAAACAGAATCCATATGGAATTATTTCATAGTGAAACAATTGCAAAATGCTCCAGTTGATAATTACAGAATGACAGCAACCACAGAACATTAAGCGTAACAATCAAAAGCAGTTCAACCTGGGAGGAAATTAAGAAGTCAATTACTCAGGTGCTAACAAACATTTTGCACAGCTTAACTGACAGCACCTATTTTGCATCAGATAGCATTTTATTATTCACAAGAGACACTAAGAGATTTTGCCAAAATGCAATGAAAGCTTCTGCTTTTCCTGCAAAGTGATTGTTCCAAATTAAGAGCAGACAACATCCTGTGTCTCACTGCTGACCAGAAACAAAGTTTAGGTGCTCTGTCTCACTACCATAGTGCTGAAAGTTTTACGATAGATTTTAATTCTTAGATTTTTGGTCCCAGCACTGGTCCCAGTTCTCAAGGGGGGTGGGGAGTGAGCTGGGATTTTTTAACTTGCTGTTGTTTTCTATTACCTTGCTGCTCAACTAAAAGGTGGTATGGATAGGGCTGCCATACATCCGAAAATGCCTTTAAAAACACTCCAATTTTTTTTTTAATGTCGCTTAAAAAAAGCTTTTGGGTTTTCATTAAAAGGCTCAACAATTTTGGGGTCTCCTAGTTTTTTACTTTTAGAAATATGGCAACCCTAGGATTGGAATACACATAAGATCAATGAAATAATACAATCTAATGGTGAACCCTTCAGCTTTTGTTTGGTAATCATTATCTGTACCAAATTTCCATTGGCTTCATTCCTGTACCCATTTATTTAAGGAAAATCGTCACTGAGCTCAATGTCTGAATAGACATACATAGGATTGCACTGTGAAGCTGCTAATTGGGTAAGGATGAATTAGTTTCTTAGCCAGGATTACTGGACTGACAGCAACCTATTCTCAACCAGCAACATAGGTTTCCTTAGCATGGGATACGGTATATAGTTTTTCAACTGCCCATTGCTCCTGGGGGACTTACTCCCCAAGCAACACAGTAGGTTGGGATATGTGCTAAGATGTCCTGAGCTGGTATTCCAATACTGTGCTCATTGGAAATGTAACTTAGTTTCATAAAACAACAGATACCCTATTCATTGAGCTTTCAAAGGCACCCCCCCTCTCTCTCTGTCTCTCTCTCTCTCTCTCTCTCTGTGTGTGTGTGTGTGTGTGTATTCTGTAGTATTTTTATGACAAATAAGTTCATTTAAAAGCACAGTGTGCTGAAACAAATTACAGTGCATTTTGACAGACTTTCCTAAATGTCCCTTGTCAAATTTTGATTCTGCTGTGTTCTATACTTGGGAGTGAAAAAAAAAGAATGTGCAAGTCATTAAATTCCCACCTTGCATGCGTGCCACAGGAAAATCATGACTGGTAATATTTTTCCTGATATAATTTGTCACAATTAGGGTGTGGAATGGAGCTGCAGGAAGAGGAGGAGGAAAGGAAGCAAATTGGAATATGCAATGCAAGGCGATGCATTGAGGGATGATAGCCTACTGAAAGGAATCGTGGACTAAATGCTTCACTTTGATGTGGTTTCTCCTGTACCTGATATGCTGGCTGAAAACACTTGTGTGCTCAGCTTCTCAGAGGGAATAATATTTTTGCTCCAAAGAGGGAGTAGAATGAGTGGGTTTCTTTCCGCCATCTGTATAAATATTGTAAGAAGCACTGGATCTGCTTCAGTACTCGGCGAGCCAAAATCGGACCTGGTACAAATGAGTACAGCTCAATTTACTATATTGAAGTGGCACCCTGTTATACTTGGCGTGAATGCAGCCATGCTTCATCCTCTTTAAGGCAGTTCTCTGTGTGACCTTAAATGAAACATGCCTTTGTTCTAAAGTTTCCCCAGTGAGAAAGTGAGTGTTACAGACCATCATGTGGAGATTAAGGTTTAGAAACCAAGCAATGCAGCACGTCCAAGGCGAACTTTGACCCTCAGCTTTCTAAACTCCAGTGGGATCAACTACTTTTCATTTAGCTTAGTGAGAAAGACTTTCTTTTTTAAATGTTTGCAAAGTTTTTCCATCTTTCCTTTCATTTTACTTTTTTTTCGCAAGATAAATATCTGAGCACATGTAAAAGTGGGTTTTTCCTGGAATAGTTCATGCTCCACTGTGGATAGACTCTCCCAAACACTCCTATTGTGCTACAGTGATTCTGTTCAATAGTGTTTTCTCTAGGTTTTTACCCAAGTCTAGGGGTGGTTCATATTTCAATACGAAAATTCTGATTTGCACTTCCTGAAATGCAGTTATCCTTTGAAATTCACACTTCTCCCATTTTTGGGATGCAGTTTTCTAACCAAATAATCTATGCAGAAATATTGTGCTAGTGGAAAATATGCATGCATTCATTAGCAAAACAACAACATTAAAATGTGTTATATAAGGGGAACATGCTTGTGAAACTATGAAAATGCTGATGAATTTTCACAAAGACTTAAATCAAAATGACAACTGATGCAGAACTTAAAGACTAGAAAAATAAGAAACAGAGAAATCAAAACTGACAGATTTGCACAGGGATCTGAGGAGATGGAATGCTGGTGCAAAATCTCAGACAATGCTGATGTGGTGTTGGCAGAAAGGAAGTGAGCAGACAAGGGTGTGTGTGTGGGTGGGTGGGTGGGTGGGTGGGTGTGGGTGTGTGTTAGGCTCAGAAGCAAGAAGCCAATTGGTTGCTGAGCCCAGAATCTAGACCAGTGGTGGCCAAACTTGGCCCTCCAGCTGTTTTGGGACTACAACTCCCATCATCCCTAGCTAACAGGACCAGTGTTCAGGGATGATGGGAATTGTAGTCCCAAAACAGCTGGAGGGCCAAGTTTGGCCACCACTGATCTAGACCAAAGATATGGAACCTGTGAGCCTTCAGGTGCTGGTGGACTCCAGCTCCCATCCTAAGTGAACATTGCAAGCACTGGCTGGGGCTGATTAATTGGGAACCCACAAGAACTAGGTAGCCATAAGTTCCCCATTCCTGATATAGAGCATTTGTAGGGAAATACTGTAGCTTAGACTGCCTCTGCTACATTGTCACTGGCAACCCTAAGGCACGGGTGGAGGAAGGCGGGTGCGGGGCGTGTGGTGCCCACCGGGTGTCAGCCGTGAGGGCAGGTGACATCGCTGTGCCAAACGCCCCCCCCCCCGCTTGGAATGTGGGCGGAACCTCCGAACACTCGCCGCGTGGGCGGCAGACAGCTAGGGATGCTCCTCGCATGGGCGGCTAGCAGTGCTCCCCATGCGGGTGGCAGGCGGCTAAGGATGGTCACCTCCACCGCGCCAGGTAGCTCCGCCCTGCCCTAAGGGGCAATAAAAAGTGAAGGTGGGCAGGTGAATTTCTCTGGCTGCAGCCTTACAGTTCTATTTGTACATGTAGAGCAAAAGAAAGGCATTGTATATTTGCAGAGCTTTAGGTGCACAATACCAGGACCAGCATGAAAGAGACCAGCTGAGCTCAGTATTTATCAGTCATTTCTATTCTTTAAAGTAATTCCACGATGTGTGCTTTGCAGTGGAAAACTAACATTCAATATTTTATTAAAATGCATTTAAACTGTACAAAATTTAGCAGTCAAGATCTGGTTCAGCCTGAAGGAGTTTCAATTACTGTTTTATACAGAGTACAGCCTGAGAATCTGTATCTATTACATACTGTGTTAGATTTTCCATTGACCCAATGACTTACATGGCCAAGTAAATTTACATTTTGCAGCATGAATGTGGGGGTAAATCTGTTTGAATATTGAAAAGATACATAGATGGATATAGACATAACAGCTAATAATTGGTGAAGTATTTTTCATTGAGGATTAAGCCTCAGTTTGTGTTACTTCTGGTGACAGTTGGCTTCCTTCATCCTGGTTGCATTTGGATTTGCTCAAAACCAGGGGAAAGCTCAGCTAAATTCCATGACAAGCTCTGCAGAATGAGTGGGTTCCATGGGGCTGCTGGCAACATTGGGGTTTGCAGAGGAGTCCTGTTCTTCCTCTTCCAAAAACAGCCTAGGTTTGGGATTTAACTGGACCCTGAGATCGTCCTAACCAAGGTTAGAAACCTAGGAACTAAATGACATGTTAAATGGTTATGGGTGCAACAACGGAATGTCTAGGCACACTTTTTTAATAACAAGAATACAAAGCTGAAAATGAATGAACTGCAGCTAAAATATTATGCTCATTTCCCACAAGGTCTGGTCCTTCCCCTGTCCACCCCTGTAATATTCCTAAGAAAGTCCCTTGCATGTCAAGGTACCATGACTTCCCACCAATAACTCACACTTCACACAGAATTTAAGTTTAAGGTTTTTTGGCATTAATTTTGGCCACAACATTATTTAAATACAACTGATGTGAGTGGTTGCTTAGGCATTGGTTCCCATGCCATCTGTCCCCCGCCTGGGACAGATCTGGCTCCCCTAGTGTACTGGGGAAGCCAGGGTAGGTAAGCACCCTCTGAGAGAGGCCGGGGCAGGGCCACCAAGCCTTTGACCTCTCCCCCAGATGCCCCCTGAGGCTCATGCGCGGTCCTAGCCCCTACCGGGGGTACGGACAAACATGTGGAGCCCCAGGATTCCTTTAACGGAATACCCCTGAAGGCAGCAGCAATTTTGAGGGGCAGGCCCAGCCAAATCCGTACCCCTCCACCATCCAATTTGAACCAATGCCTAACCGCCAACCTTACAAGTTGTGACATTTTGCTATGTAGTAGGCAAAAACAAGGCACCAGCCAATCAGCCAAGTGGCAAAATTCCTACCAGGCCCCTGCATCAATACGGACGACCCCATGACAGGCACAGCAATGTCATGTGCAAACAAACCCCTAAATATAGGGGGGGCAGGCGGGAGATCCGTTGCAAGCACCAAAAGTGAAACCGCAAGCTGCTTGCCCAGTACATATAGGCTGTGGCTGGCAATCAAACAATTGCAACATAACATTCTGCCCAGCAACAATACTCTCAGTGGCCATCCAAACTGACCTGCCCAACAAACCAGGGGACGTCTTGTTAACCCTTCCACAATACATGCTCTCCTTAAGGGGAAAACCTGCCTTCTCCAATCTTCAGAGAGTAGCTGAAAGTAGGGAGACAGAAAAAGGCCCTCCTTTCCTTCCACTGCAGTTTTAATATGAAATTTTAGGTGCAGTACTGTGCCCAGAGCTCAGAAACTGCTTGCGCTAATGAAATTCCCTGTCGCAAAATGTGCCTAGAACAATGGGAGTTTCAAACACTGGTCCTAGCATGCAAGTTTTGGAGAACCAAGGAGAAATATAGGCCTCCCTCTATCCTTGTGGTCAGAACAGCACAGCTGCTGCCACCTGTGGCTTGGAAGCCCACCAGTCCCTTTCATACATTCTGTCAGCACATCACATGAGTCTGCCAGTAGTCTAAAGAAGGTCATTGTGTAATGCCACCTTTATCTGTAGGGTATTGTTAAAATAAAATTAAAAACATCAAGATTAACCCCTGGATTGGTTCCAGTCTCCGTTGCCTTAGTGATGAAACATGTGTGCTCCCTAAGCAGACACACATGTTCCTTATTTGTTACATTTATAGTCTTCAATTCTACTCAAACATCCTGCAAGATGGTTTCCTTCAGTTTCCTGCTTCTCTCTCTTCTGGTAGACATGTGCTGGTGTGAAGCCATCAATGGGGCTATGGCCACAGTTAGCAACCCATCATACATAACTGTGACTAAAAAGGTCAATGGTAACATAATGAGGTTTTTACTCGCATCTTAACCACTCATTTTGGCTTTGTGTTTAACATGTTAGCATTATGTCTACAAGTCCTGTCTTCTAACATCAACGTTCTTCTTATTAAAATGAACAATTTCAACACATTCCATTTAATATCTCTTTCTCTCTCTCTCTTTCTTAAGGTCTGAAAGAAGACAAAAGCCACTGTAGTATGATGAAGTGGCTAATTATGTTGATAATCTGCTTCTTCATGGCATTAAGAGTCACCTTTTCTTGCCTGTTTTTTGTGATCTTGACATGGATTAACAGGCGTTTGAAGGAAAGGGCATCCCAATCCTAAACACACTTTCGGTAAATCAGTATGTCTTACCTGCAATATGTGTTTGGAATTAGGATGTAAATGAATTGTGTCCTTTTAATGCCAACAACCTAGAACTATTGAAAATGATTTGCGCGCTTGAACTGTACATTACAAATGTTCCTTAAAACATATCCAGCCAATATAAATAAAATTATTTGATGTCTATATTAAGACATTAAGTTGCTGTAAAAAAAAAATATTGCCTCAGTTGTTGGGATAGAGTTGGAAATAATTCCCTGAAGAAATTTACAGAGCATTCCACTAGATTATTCATAAAATGGGGGTGATAACCAGCTTTTCTAGGTCTTCTCCATCAAACTAGGAATCACGAGAGAGGCAAGGTTTCGTATCTCTAGTGACAACAGAGCATGCTATTTCTTATTTATTATATTATTTCTTATGTCATATTCAGAAGGGCACAGAAGAAAAAAGAAAGAAGACAGCAGAGAGCCGTACTTTCTGGAGTGGCTCAAAAGCAATGCAACATCATAGTGTTGCACCACTCTGGTTCCCTTTTAGGAAGCGTAAACAGACGAAATGGGCATGGTCAGGTATGTGCTGCTGTGAGAGACCCTTCCTTTAAAGATTTTTTTAAAAAGACAAAAACAGCCCTCATGCACCTCATACATCTCTTTGAAGATTTCACCAAGACAGGGGCAGCAGGAGAGTAGAAGAGTTGAGAGCCCGGAGTTTAGGTAGGATGGTAGAGACAGTAGACTTTGGAGACCTCAAATCTTGCAATCCCTGTGTGTGCATGTGCATTAAAAAGATAAAGGGACCCCTGACAGTTAAGTCCAGTTGCGAAGGACTCTGGGGTTGCGACGCTCATCTCGTTTATCCGCTGCCACAGACAAGTTTTTCCAGGTCATGTGGCCATCATGACTAAGCCGCTTCTGGCGAACCCAGAGCAGCGCACGGAAACACTGTTTACCTTCCCGTCGGAGCGGTACCTATTTATCTACTTGCACTGCGTGCTTTCGAACTGCTAGGTTGGCAGGAGCTGGGACTGAACAACAGGAACTCACCCCATCGTGGGGCCTCGAACCGCCAACCTTCCAATCGGCAAGTCCAAGCGACACAGTGGTTTAAACCACAGCGCCACCCGCGTCCCGCATGTGTATCGCACCCAGATTAAAACAAGAATCTTTTCGCAACAGAAAAAGAGGACATGACGGAGTGAGCTCCCGTTGCTTGGTCCCAGCTCCTGCCAACCTAGCAGTTCGAAAGCACGTCAAAATGCAAGTAGATAAATAGGAACCGCTACAGCGGGAAGGTAAACGGCGTTTCCATGTGCTGCTCTGGTTTGCCAGAAGCGGCTTTGTCATGCTGGCCACATGACCTGGAAGCTATACGCCGGCTCCCTCGGCCAATAATGCGAGATGAGCGCGCAACCCCAGAGTCGGTCACGACTGGACCTAATGGTCAGGGGTCCCTTTACCTTTACCTAACCTTCGGATTTAATTAAGATACTATAAATTTCCAGAAGGTTTGCCTTGTTAGTCTGCTGTAGCAAAAGCAAGGGTCTTGTGACACCTTAACTGACTAACAAACTTATGATAACTTAAGCTTTCATGGACTTCAGTTCACTTCACCAATGCAATAAGCATAATCAGAACAGAATATAATATTGTATAGTTTAGTATGGTATAGTACCTTTCTCCCACACCTTCCCTCTAGCTACTAGAAATAAATAAATGTGACAACTTTCCTTAAACAAATCCCAATAGGCTTTGAAATGGAAAAATAAAAATAAAAAAATGTGTCTGTGGGATTTCTTCCTGACAGGTCAATGTTGGATCACATCATCACCATCTGCTAACTCATCAAGAACATTAGAGAGTTCTGGCACAGATGCACTCTGACTATGTGAGGCTCATCACTTTCAAGGAAGTGTCTCCCTTTGTGAATTGCTGCTTTCTCTGTGTTGACTGACTGGGCATCCTGGAAAATACTGTATTGGTTCAGGTAGCAAAACTGTGAGATGGTCTCTATTTAAGTGAGGGAAATCCAGCATTTATGTTCTCAAGAAATTAGATTGACTTATAGTAGCAGTTCTTGTTTTCATTCAGCTCCACCTAGATTACCTTTGAGATCCCTTGCAATTCTCTTATTCCAAGCACACGTTGGACACATTTCCAAGCACATCTCTGGTACCTCCCAAAGACTCTCTGCCAATAGCCAAACCCATAAAATTTCAGTTCCCTTATATCCAAAACATTCAAGGCTTTCTAAGTCAAGAGAAAGGTGTATTTCTGCTTTGCCTTTGACATCACTGCATGCAGGAAGACTTTCTTTAGCTGTGAGCTATTTCCCATTTCATTGATTGTGTAGACACAGGGTGATATGCAGTGGTGTCTATTGGTAGGACAAATGCACCGGCAAAATGGGGGAGGGAGGCAAATTTTGGAAGTCCCCTGTCCCCAGATCGGAGAGGGAAACAATTTCCACTTCCTCCTCCAGCACTTATGCCTCCTAAACTCTTTACAGAGAAGATTTAGCAGGTGTATGAGTGGTTGTAATGGCAAAGGGGAATGGTCAAACATTGCATCTCTCATCCATTGCCTGGATATTGTTGGATGCCTACACATGCGCAAACGGCAATCGCTGCTCCTGCGCATGCACGAATGGCAGCAAGCCCGCCGATTACTTCCAGGTTTGCCGCGGTTATGACTTGGAAGGACCGTAAGAAGAGGCGGTGGTAAGTAGAGGTTTGACTGTATCTCAAGTTCTCACTTAGCACTTTTATTGATATCTGACGAGCATAACAAAAACCTGCAAAATAAAAGCTTCACAGTGCACCTGCTTCTAGCATCTAGAAAGACCATCACACAATTTTGGGGGGAAAGTATGGGATATTGCTCTGTTGGAAAAACTAACTAAGAAGATAAGAGTCCTTAAGGGCCAAAGAAAGAATGATGTTTTCAAACCCGTTTGGTCTGACTTTATTTCATTTGTAAGCAAGGAGGAACATGGCCAAAGATGAACAAATATGGCTATTCGGTGGAATCTTTCATCTATTTCTGGATGTTGTGTAATTTTGGAGCATTTCCCTGACCCCATGTAGGTGCAATATCTCATGGTACCCCAGTAAAGGTGCCTGGGTGGTAATTACTTTCCAGAAGCCAAGTGGGAGCAGACAAGCTGTAGAACTTCCAATAGTGGCCGGGGGAACAGTTTATTTGTCCTGGATCTTGACCTGGTCCATAACCCGGGCAGAACCCTGTTAAAATTTCAGTCTTCAGCCAGAAGGCTAATATAGTATACATGCCCAATACTGGAGCCAAGACCAACCTACGTCTGTAATCAATAAAGCCGCGGCCAAATTTTAATCCTAAAAAGCTGTGTCAATTTGTTTGAGCTGTCAATACCTCGATTTTCTGTCCACGAGGAGCACACAGTGTGTGTATCCTCAACATGGCCAAGGACCCCCCTCAACCTCTGAACAAATACGGCTGAGATAGTTACTCTGGGCATTTGACTACTTTAATTACTTTCCCTTACTAAAACAGGGTTCATGTTTTGCTACCTTGTCTTGTTTAATCATTATGCCTATGTTATGAACAGTTCTAGTCGCTACTTCTCTTGCATTCACATAGCTGTGGTTTATTTATTTTGGTTTTATATTATGTCTATATTTGTTCAACAGTGATCTATAATTGCTTATGGACTATGTATATTGTCACCAGATACTTTTTGGTAACATTGAATTTTTAGAGGATCTCTTACAACCTTTTTTTGAAAAGTAGTTAAACAAATTATAATAAAAAAGAAGGAAACCCTGTATGTTCACAGTTATGGGCAACAGCTTGCTTGCCTAACAATCTCGGGGGCAGGAATTATAGTTTGGAGGAAAATGTAACCAAAGAACACTAGTCTTGATACCCTTAGCAAAGCTGTTTTATTGGTAGCAAGAATTTATTCTAATCTATTTAACAACAGGTTTGTTGCATAACCTTTGAACTTCATCACCACTTTCAATAAAAATTAACCAAATCCATTTTTCATTATTAATTTCTTGGAATATTGTGTCAGATATATTATTCTGGAATTCCAAAAGCTGATTTCAGTTCTTGTTTGGTCAGACATGCCAGCCTTCCATTTCATAAACTCCGAGTTTCCTGTGTACCTGCTAAAGAGTAATTGCAATCATGCCTTCTCAAGACAAAATAAAATTGTTCTTTCTTCAGCTATCTTATGACTATTATCCAGATATAACTTCTGATCTTCACATTCTGCTTGTTTCCCGGAATAACAGTACCGGTACACAATCTCCCTCTGAAAATGATTGCTATTCTCTTCTTTCTTTTCGCTATAAACTGCAACATTACAATTTGTTCCTTACCCCCAAAAGATCCCAGATTCATATACAGTGGTACCTTGGTTTATGAACACAATTGGTTCCGGACGTCTGTTCATAAACTGAAGCGTTCATAAATTGAAGCGAACTTTCCCATTGAAAGTAATGGAAAATGAATTAATCCGTTCCAGACGGTCCGTGGAGTACTTAAACTGAAGCGTTCATAAACTGAAGCGAACTTTCCCATTGAAAGTAATGGAAAGTAGATTAATCTGTTCCAGACGGGTCTGCGGAGTACTTAAACTGAAGCGTTCATAAACTGAAGCATGGGTGTAATTGGTTCCGGAAGTCTGTTCATAAACTGAAGCGTTCATAAACTGAAGCGAACTTTCCCATTGAAAGTAATGGAAAATTAATTAATCCGTTCCAGATGGGTCCGCGGAGTACTTAAACTGAAGCGTTCATAAACTGAAGCATGGGTGTAATTGGTTCCGGAAGTCTGTTCATAAACTGAAGCGTTCATAAACTGAAGCGAACTTTCCCATTGAAAGTAATGGAAAATTAATTAATCCGTTCCAGATGGGTCCGCGGCGTTCATAAACCGAAAATTCATAAACCGAGGTGTTCATAAACCGAGGTTCCACTGTACCTAACATACCTAAAATAGATACACAGAGTATTTTATTCATTTTAATATTATAATTTTATTTACTAACATTGCAATGATTGTAACACAGCTAATTTTAAAACTTTGTCATCAGTCCATTTGAAATAATTTAAATTATGAGGTATCCCTATCACAATCTATGGCTAAGAATAATAAATCTGCCATTGCTACCAAAAATGTTATCCTTTTATTTTCTTCTCCACTACCCATTTGGTAATTTGCAGAAAAACTTGCTCATGTTTTAAGACTTGGAGAAACACATTGTTCAGTCTTTGTGAGCCATTCTCCCAGTCAGCTTCCCTCCTACCCCCTTTTCCATGCCCCTCTGGCCACTCTCTGTGCTTATTATTTTCTTTCAGTCTAGCCAGGATCCCAAAGAACATATGCAGCTGCATGCTCTCCCCAATTGCAATAGCTCTAGAAGAACTCATATGGCTTTCCTTGGGAATGCCACATTGACAGACGCAAGGGAATCTATGAAAAAAATGCCTACCATTCACTCCCCATCACAGCCTTTGCCTGGCAGAAGGGGGTGAGTTTCCAATCTGGTTTATGGCGAATCTATCATTCATACTGCAGCATCCTGAGATCCCCAATATCCAGGTGTACCCTAAAAATTCCAGGTCACTATGAATATTGAAAAGAAAGCTCCTGCTCCTGAACTTTCTGATTTAACTGACAGGGATGGAAGGTGGTGGGCTCTCCTTCACTGATGGTTGACCGACCATCTGTAATAGTAGATGCTTTAGTTGTGATTCTGGCTATAATAAATGTATAAACTAATACAGAATGAGTACAAAAATTCTTATTATTATATACACAAAAGCAAACTATGTCAAAGGCGAGGGTACAGTCCCAAAACTTAAAGTGTTAATAGAGATTGCAGTCCAAACAAATAAGCTATTGGAGGAGTACCCCAAGAAAAGAGGCGCAGCAGGCGCAGACCAGACGCTCGTGGGTTCACTGGCAGGAGGGTGTGGTGGGCCCAAGTCCAAGAAATGGTAGCGGATGTGTCCACCGGTGCCAGGATCAGCACACAGGTACCGTCCATAGGAAAAGGAAAGACAAGGTTCCCGGGTACATCCCTGTTTCGCCCCAAATGGGCTTCTTCAGTTGATAACTTGCACAAGTAAGTTAATACAAACTATAAGCTTTCAAGTGAAATGCCATATGTTAAATGTGTATATAATAATAAGAATTTTTGTACTCATTCTGTATTAGTTGATACATTTATTATAGCCAGTTACGGTAGTGTATGGTTTGAAGGTATTCGTAACTGAGGTCTATGTTGTAGCTTAGTTGTGATTCTTGTATAGCAGGGGGCTGGTCCATTCCAACTCTACAATTCTAGGATTCATTCCCATTCCCATATATACATACCTTGCAAATTTATAATTATTAATTGGCAAAAACCTTTATAATTCCAACTAGGGAATTATAGCTTTGCCATGTAAAAAATGGCGGAACAACTCAGTTCAGCCAGTGCTGCACTGAGGGATAGATAAAAGACAGGAATAGCAGCAATGATGCACAAAAAAACCTTCATGTTAGTGAGCAGGCATTTGGGCTGTGCTTTAGGGAGGGCTGTATTATTTGAGTTCTGCTTCAGAACTTGGTCTGCATTGATTTTAATCTCATTTATAATCACAAAGCACCCTGCGAGGGAAAATGCTGTTATTTCCATTTTGCTGGTTGGGAAAACCAAGGCCAGGAGAGATTTTTTTCCAGGCACCTTTTCCTGTCCTTTTCTACCAATTGCCATAGGGAGTGAATGGTTCATTTATAGCTAAAAGAGGGATGAAAGCTAGTTTTCTGAGAACCATGTCCAATACCCTTTCAGAAAAGTTGCTCTGAGCATAATGCACATGGTAGAAAACTAATGCTTTTCACAGTTCTTCCATACTGAATACTTAAACAAGGGTCTAAGAGAAAATTCCCTTGCTACAGGTTTTTTTCCCCCTTCTAAAGAGACAGTAGCCAAAGCTAATTGAAATTAGACTGTAAACAACTCAAATACCAGTAGGATGTCACAGTCTGGCCTGACGTCGCATGTTGTGGTAGCAAATGTCACTCATTCATTACAGCGTTTCTTTATCTAAAGCTTCATTACACAAGCCCCAGAGTGAAAGCATTTAGGCCCAGCTGTCATTTCTGCACCATTTCTACATGTATAGGTTCCAAGTTCAAATCCCACGCTTGGGCTTATTTTCTTGTGCCAGCAGATATTGGAAGAAATTTGCTGTGATTGTGCCATGTTGGGTTTGTGCTATTCCCAGTGGTACATGGAAAACATTATCTTCAGATATAAAATGCTGCCTTTCAGATATTTGATGCTATAATTTTCTAACCGTTCTCTTTTCTTATTGGCAGTAAGTTTTTCCTGGGCTGTCATCTGAGTATAGCTCAACACATTTTGAAAACATGTCTATTTATGCACTATGAAATAATAAGGGAAAATAAGGATTTTTATATTGATTTGTTGCTTAGAATGTTCCCTAAATACCTAATCTTGTAAGAACCTCATAATCTCATTGTGATAATGACATCTGTAAATTGTGGTGTCCTCAAACTTCTCCATTAATGGTGCAATGTCTATGTGCATGTTGAGTTGGGATACAGATATAGATGTAACATCACAATGAATTTAGATGTGATTTCATATGCAATGTGATTAGGGAAAATGCTTGCCAAAGGAACACTATGCCAACTGCTTTCTAGGACGTTAATTTCCAGATTCCCTAGGCTGGTGCTACCTGTTGCCTGGAGAAATGTGACATTTCTCTCTCTCTCTCTTTAAAAAAGAGCCCTGTTTGTTATCTGTATTAGGCACACCCCAAGCAAACTCTGGCTATGATCTGAAGAAACTCTGTGGCCCTTTTGATCCTTCTCCTTCTGTCTATTTACACTGGCATCAAAACCACTATAGATTCCAGCAAAGGGATTGTATCAAACCAAGGCTTCATATTCCTTTCAGATCCACGTGTTAGGAACAATCTGGGCTGGAACTGAAAACCTTCAGACCCATGCATGGGTGCCTTGTGTAGTGAAGCATTATTGCAGCTTGGACCTTGAACTACTGTAGTTTGGACTCCTGGGTTCTGGACAGACCCTATTATCCCAAGTTGGCCACTGAGCCCACTTAGCTATAAATGCTTCCTGTTGGGCTCAGACTGTCTGGGCAACAAGAGTCTTTCTGTCTTTTGGAAGGTCCTCCTTGGTTTGCATTGAAGTGCTTTTTCACACAACATGTAATTAAACTATGGAATTTGCTTCTCCAAAATGTAGTGATGGCCACCAACTGGGATGGTTTAAAAGAGGGTAAGACAAATTCCTGCATGATAAAGCTATCAGTGGTTGCTAGTCATTACAGCTGTTGTCTGTATCGACTGTCAAAGACAGCATGCCTAAGAACAATAGTTTCTGGGAATCACAAGAAGGGAGAGTGCTGTTGCAGTCATGCCTTGCTTGTAGGCTTCCCACAGCCATCTGTCTGGCCATCGTGAGAGCAGGATGCTGGACTCCGAGGCGTAGTGTGGGTTGTTGGTGCCTGGGGCACTCAGGTGCCCTTTTGCAGGCCACAAGGAGAAGGAGGTGCCACTGCCTCAACCCCGAAGGCCGAGTCCAGGTGTGGCTTGGCTTGCCTCCTCGTGACTCTGGCCTTGATGAGGAAGCCTTTCATAGGGGCACCTGTTTGCACCTCCTCATGCTATGTACCTGTGGTCATGACATCTGTGAAGTCTGAGCATCTGTAAACTCCAAGCAAGACAATCTTACAGTTAAATATGGTAAAGGTAAAGGACCCCTGGAAGGTTAAGTCCAGTCAAACTTGACTATGGGCTTGTGGCACTCATCTCGCTTCAGGTTGAGGGAGGCGGCGTTTGTCCGCAGACAGCTTTCCATGTCATGTGACCACTTCTGGTGCAATGGGATAATACATAGGATTGTGTTTCTTCATCCAGAAGTAGATCTTTAGATGTAGTTAAGCTTTATTCACAGAATCCACTTATTGCTATGGCTTACACAATTAAGAAAGTCACTCTTTATACGGAGGTCTGCATGCACTTTTTTCAATAGATCATTGGATCTTTGCCACTGCTCTTAAGCAAAGCACTTTACATTCACATATGACTGAGCACTTTACACATACATAAATTGCATGTTCAAATACTGTATAATCTTCTGAAACAAGTCTTCAAACAGCTCCCCCCCCCCTTAAAATATTGTGTGAACTGCCCTGAGACTCCCAGGTGTAGGGTGGTATATAAATTCAATAAACAACGACAACAACTTGTTCTTAGGTAAGGGATGGGGGGAAAACAGAAAAGGGGAATACAGTGGTACCTCGGTTTATGAACACAATTGGTTCCGGAAGTCTGTTCATAAACTGAAGCGTTCATAAACTGAAGCGAACTTTCCCATTGAAAGTAATGGAAAGTGGATTAATCTGTTCCAGACGGGTCCTCGGAGTTCTCAACCTGAAGCGTTCATAAACTGAAGTGAACTTTCCCATTGAAAGTAATGGAAAGTGGATTAATCCGTTCCAGATGGGTCCGTGGAGTACTCAACCTGAAGTGTACTTAACCCGAAGCATGGGTGTAATTGGTTCTGGAAGTCTGTTCATAAACTGAAGCGTTCATAAACTGAAGCGAACTTTCCCATTGAAAGTAATGGAAAGTGGATTAATCCGTTCCAGATGGGTCCACGGTGTTCATAAACCGAAAATTCATAAACCGAGGTGTTCATAAACCGAGGTTCCACTGTACCACAACACAACCTGAAAACCAGATGTTGCCGGGTGTACGCGTGTGAGAATCTGGTTGTATTGAACATAGATAAAAGAGTGCACCTTTGAATGAATAGGTTAGTCATGATTACCAACACAATGTTCTGCTAATGTGATTATTGCCTTTAAGAAGGTGGCAATGAGTAATGAAAAGGTAAAGGAGCAGGTCACCTTCCTGGGTTTTCTTTTACAAATGGTTTTCACAATATAGAACACACTGTATGGCACACTGTAACAATACTGTTAGTGAGTGAGTGCATTAGTGATGGTAGCATTCTAAATTGGATAATAAATTGGCTTAGTAGTGTTGCCAATGGCAAGAAGAAAGTGGTAAATGGATACAGATGGAATAGGAAAGTGACAAGTGGATTGTCAATGGGATCTGTGTTCAACCTAATTTAATTCATATGCTACTCCTGGACAGATGTAACCTCCTAAAGCAATTCTGCAGGATTTCAATAATTGCTAGAGTTAAAAAAAAATCTAATCTCTTTCGCCCTATCTTGAGTAAATATCTATTTTTCTCTGAAAATAATAAAGAGGAAGAAAGAGCCATGTAAACGTTAGGATCTGCACTGTATCCTGCCAAAAAAATTATCACAGATTATCTATAGGTATAAGTGTTTTAATTCTATCAGTGTTTAATTGTATTTGAATAATTTATTTTTCTGTTTTTAACAGTTCTCATATTTATCCCTAAGCTCCCCTGAGTCCCATGAGGGTAAGGGGGGGGGGTATAAATGATGATGATGATGATGATGATGATGGAAATCAAAACCGAAGACATTGGAATTATTTTTGGTTTTCCTAGTTCATAACAATAACATGATTCCTGCATTGCAGGAGGTTGGACTGAATAACTCTTGGGGTATCTTCCAACTCCAAAATTCTTTTGATTTTATGATTATTAATTCAATAATAATATGGTTTCTATACTGACGTTTCAAATATTAATAAAACAAATGATACTGAAAGTGGTGTTGCTTGCATTCTACAAACCATCCGAGTGAAATATTTCAGGACTGTTTCACACAAGGTCATTTGTACTTGGGAAGGAACACCTTTATTACCTCCTAAGCATTTTACACATACACACTTCAATGCCAGGATCAATCTGAGCCTAATCACCAACTACTGCATACAGTTGTCTCCCCACTTACTTAAGTTCAACTAATCACACAACCACATATACATGTGGCACCAGAAAGTAATTAAATAAACTGATTAAAACTGCAAAAATGGCAACACCAAAAACCCTGGCCCAAAAAGAGCAAGAAAAAATGGTGCAAAATCAGAGGGTGCCGGTCTACCTTGATAAATAAAATTCTGTAGACAGCTTCAATAAAACTCAGATCTAGAGACTAATAGGCACAGCAAAAATTTCTCTCTACAAAGTACAGTATAAAGATAACAAATGCCACTATTATTCTTAATGGGTTTTTTTATTTAATCGATTTTTCGATACAAACATCAACCACAAAAGACACATACAACAAAAACCATAACAACAGTAATAACACAATTTGACAATTTAGATTTGAATACACTGATATATCTATGACTACACCTTTTTTAAAACACTATTTTCCCACCTCTCTCTCCTCCCTCTACTTCCCACCACTATCCGCCTTATCACTTAAATATTCGTTCCAGATTTCTTCATATTTATCCATTCTTATTTTGCATTGACATGCAATTCATTCATATGTAGCTAATCTGTCCATAATCTGTTTCAATTGGCTGTATTGCCATTGTGTTTCACTGGCTAATCCGTACTTTACTTACAAAGTCTTATATTCCACAAATTTGTAATTTTCATCAAGTAATTGATTCAATGTCAAAATACATTTTTTCATCCAATTTTGCCAAATTATTACTTGATTTCCAATTTTTAATTTTGGGTTGGTCCATATTGTTAATTTCTCATGCTGATAGGGGTCATCCTTATTATTTGTACAGTATGTTGGATGCCCAGAGTGGCTGGGGCATTTAGGGGTGCTGATAGCATATCCTTTTGATATTCTTCAATAGTTGGTATTTTAATATCTTGAAAGAAGCTCTCCACCTCATCCTCTGATGGCCCTTCATATAATTTTTTGTAGAATTAAAAAAAATCATTATTGATATCTATTGATGAGGTTTCTGCGATGTCATTTTCATTTCTTATTAAAGGTATTATTTGGTTCACTTTCTTTTGTTTTAGACAATTAGCTAGATTTTTTGTCGATCTTTCTCCCTCTACCCAATGTATTTGTCTTAGACTTAGTAGGCTGAACTCATTTTTTTGAGCTATTATTCAGTTCTAATGTTTGTTGTTGTATTCTTTCATATGTAACCTTAGATGGATTATTTGCCATATCGCCTCATAGTGTTTTTAAAGAAATTTTTAGATTATTTTCTTTTAATCTTTGAGGCTTGGCCTTGTTGGCAGAGAAGGATATTATTATTCTTAATGTTATTAAGAATGTTTTTATTCTTAATGTTATTACCGCAAAAAAATGAGCAAGTCTGAGTTCCACACAGTAGCATATTGAGATGGCTGCATTACATCATTGTTTTATTATTCACATACGTTACAGAATCAAACCAATCTGATCCAAAAACTACCCATCTTTTTATATGCCCTAGCCAATTTTATTGTATTTGTTAACTCTTCAACCAAAACGGTATCCCAACCCTAAAAGATATTATTTCAGAGCTTCTTCCAAGTCATTTCCTTATTTTCTTTCCAACAAGGGATCAGCCAAATAAAAGCTGGCTTCTGATCAGAATGTACATGCTAGCAAGGATCTATGGATTGTTAGAGGCATCTACATTCTTATGTTGATGAGACATCCAAACCTTGTTTATTCAGGGCCCAACTGAACTATGAACTTTAGATCATGGCCAACACCTTTTAAAAAAAATAAAGTGTGGAATTGGATGTTTTTCAAACCTATATTCACAAAAGCTTCTTGAGACCCTTTTCATTCCACAGCAATTGCAGCTATGATTTATTTGACCATATGAATGTAATAAAGGGCTTGGAGAATTGGTTAGAATAAAAGTATGAATTATTTAACTGTTTATCTTGATCAAAACTAGAGAAATGAGAATCTGAGATTAATGTTCTTAGCTGGCTGGGAAAGACAAAACAAAGGTATCCTTGAAAGTTTTTCAGAGTAAGGCAGAAAATGAAAAATTGAGAATTATGTATCATTTTAGAGAAGGGAAAGCCAAAACAAGCAGTGTCTTTGCTCCCAAATTTAGCATCCTGCCAACAGGGGGCTCTATAGTGCTAACAATTCTGAAAATCATAGGAAGATGAAACTGACCAGACCTAACAGTTCACCAGAAGAAACTATTCACACTATCATAATCTATTTTTTAACAATTGCATTTTGGATGTCAGTTATGGAATTTTGATTGTCCACGTACAGAAACACAACAAATTACGGCTTAAGCATTCACAAATCGCAGCATACAAAATGCATTCATGATGTACAGTTTTATTACCCACTTAATATACAGAAATTGTCTCTCTGAGTAAGCTAATGTTAATTTTGCTTCTACTAATTATCTTATGGTAAATTCAGTTTTAATGATTACAGGCTTCCCTCGGAGCAGATGTTTCCGGAACAGTTTAGTACTTGCGTTATCTGGCCCTAAACCACTTTTATAACAGTGGGTAACGTACCATATTTTCCTGGAGTCAGTTTTAGTAGAAAGCTTTCCCACAGCTGGCTTTTAGAACTCCCACCATGAAAAGAAAGTGGCCTCTCTTTCCATTGATTTGCTCATCTATTGAATTTCCATCCCCGGCTGTCATCTATGTTAATCGGCTGCAGAATATGAAGGTGGAATTGAAATGGTGTTAGAGCAAGTCAATACTCCTTCCATAGTATCGTCTTGGACACCAGAGCTCAAGCGCCGGTCCTTAATACTATGGCAATTTACATAGTTCTACACGGTAGATGTAAAAACTACTACTAGAGAAGCCTGGGTAATTATCTTGATTTTGTTTTTATATGGTTTTACTATGGTTAATAGGTACCTACAGAACCAAAGCTGTAAACTGGTATGGTGTGAATTTCAAAATAGATAAATAACTTGCTGAGAAAGCCTTAAGTAATTGTTATTATTATTTATGTATATATCTACCATTTACATATACACCATATATATATATATATATATATATATATATATATATATATATATATATATATATGCCAAATGACCTTTAAGCCGTTTACAACTAAAAAAAATCAATACATAATTAAAACACAAAGTAACAAATCTACTGGGCATTAAAACTTCCCTAATTCTAATGATATTATATTATAAAATTATATTGCAATTATAGTGATTTTAAATAGTTTAATAATAACAATTTAAATGGTTGGAAAAACAGTTAAAACTATGAAATCTGATGTTCAGGTCAGGGAAATGCTTGCCACAGCAGATGTCCCTTCAGGAGCCCGCGGAATGCCAACACTGATGAGGCCTTTCAAATTTCAGCAGAAAGAGCATTCCACCACACTAGTGCTTCCAGTGAAAAAACTCTTACCTCTATGCGTTACCACAAGCCAATGATACTTGGGCCATGGCAAAACTAACCATGTTTAATTAACTGAATGCCTTGCCCTTACCAAGCAGTGAAAAAGAAAGAGGTTTTTTTTTTCAGGTAACCTGGCCCAGAGTTATCTCAGGCTTTGCATTGGCTCAGTGACTAATAGACAATCAATATAGATCCCTCAGCATTGGTGCTTTATGTGCCTGCTAAGGAGTACCATTGCCTTGTGGTGATCTGTACCAGGTGCAGCCTCTGAACAAGCTACAAGGGAAGTCCTACACAGATTGCATCCAAATGTGAGGTTACTATAGCATGTTTCACAGTGGGCAAGTTATCCCTGTCCAGGAAAGGGTACAGTTGATGCACTAGCCAAAGCTGGTAATAGACACTCTTCACCACAGAGACCATTTGGGCCTCCATGGATAAAAATGGCTAAACTTGCCAAAATCTATAAGACAAGAACTAATGAGTGCTGCAAGTGTAAAGAAAAGGAAGGTATTTTTTTACCACATGTGGTGGACTTGTAAAGAGGTAAAGGTTTTTTGGGGAAATGATATATAATGAGTTAAAGAAAATGTTGAAAAATAAATTTGTTTTTTTTTAAAAAAAAAAAAAACCAGAAGCCTTTTTACTGGGTATAGTGGGTGAAGAGGTACCAATAATTTTGGTTTGGTTTTTGGCAGAATTTAGGCCACAATGTTATTGATTACAAAAGTGAGTGGTTGCAGAGGCTCTGGTTCGACTAGCTCTCTGCACCCTTGCATGCAGCGTTGACCCAGGGCACCAGCATAGGTCAGCCAAGGGTGCACACCTGGATAGGCAGAAAGCCTGGGGACAACCTACCGGTATGTCCACCACCCAGATGTCCCCCTGGACTCAGGCACAGGCACAACCCCCTTTCAGGGGTTGACTAAACCATTTCAGTCCATGGATTCCTTTGCTTTTTTTTAAAGGATTTTCTTGGTTTACAAAGGTAGTACAATGTCTCATATTTTTCCCATGTATCATTTTTACACATTAATCTTGATTGTTGAGACGTTAGGAAGAAAGGGGGGAGGGGTGGGTGGAATACCCTTCACATAGGGATGGTGAGAGTGTTCTCCCATCCCTATCACCTGAACCAGTGCCTATCTGCAACCTTACAAGTTGTGACGATTTGCTATGCAGCAGGCAAAACCCAAATGGCACCAGCCAATCAGCCAAGCGGGGAAAATTCCTGTTGTGCCCCTGTCCCAACGACAGACGACACACAACGGCATAGCAAAGTCAAGCACAACAAAGCCCTAAAATAGGGAGAGGTGGGTGGGTGTTCCAAATGCACACACCGAAAGAGGAAGCTCTGGGTCACGTGCATGGGTATATATAGGTCCGTCGATCTGTTTGGACCGCCCCCATTGGCCAGATTGAACCCAACATCGAGAGACCTACCAATTGGGTGCTGTGGCTGACCAATCTTACTCACCCACAACACAGGTGGTCGGTCTCCAGGTCTCACCGCAACACGTGCCCTCTTTGAGGGAGGACCCGATTTAGCAATAGTTTTTTAAGAATATAAAAATGATGTTACCTGGTCTTTTTTTTCAGCATCTCGGGGCTCAAATATTTGGCATCCTCTGCTGTACGATGGCCTAGATAAAGTATACAAATAACAACTCCTCAAAAACTGGCTCTGCCCTCCCATTTCAACTGTGGATGAATTATGGATATCTTGTATGCATAAATAAACCCTTATTCTACAAAGGAGCATTTTGTACATTTAAATTAGTTGCAATTCATCATAAACCACCCTTTGGAAACTGAGCTTGCATGGAGTTAAGTAACAGGTCAAGAAGCCTGAACTTAATTGCTGACATGTATTTTAAAGTTAGTTAATAAAGACATAAAATCAATGAACATGTACAGCATTATACAGTGGGCCTCAATCACCTATTTTTAATCCATAAATTCTATTCTGTCACTGTCTTCTGGGACCATTCATGCTGTATACATACATTCTTAAACAGACATATTTGGCTCTGCTGAAAACCTGCAAGTGAGGTATGCTCTAGCTTAACTCTCACCCCAGTATTCTGAAGCCATCATATTTGTACATAAGCCAATCTGTATTGTACATAAGCCCCTCTGAAGGCAACAACATAGCTGATCTCAAATTCAGCAAAGTGATCAGTGAAACGGCAGTAGGTTTAATTCAGCTTAATTCCAAGAATTGCAGTTTAATCATATTGCTCATTAGTGCATTTGATTCCTCCATTCAATTGCCTTCTCGTGCTTTTCAATCTGGTACCTTAAATCTGCACAATGCATTTATTTTTAGATCCTTATAAACTCGCAAGTGCAGAAATGACAGCTTTTGGACTCAACAATAAAAAAACTCATTTTTGCTGTGCGTTAGATATATAGAGTCATAGAATTGTAGAGTTGCGAAGGACCCTGAGGAGTGTCTAGTAGTTCAACCCCCTGTAATGCAGGAATATGCAGCTGTCCCGTACGGGGATCACACCTGCAACCTTGGCATTATCAGCACCATACTCTAACCAACAGAGCTATCCAGGCTGTTATTAAATTCTATTGCCCATGCTGCAGGGGCTAATGGAAGTTGGAGTCCAACATCTGGAGGGCCATGAGATTCCCACTCCTCTAAGTACTGATAGCTTATACTAGACATTTCACTGAAATGATAAATGGCAGAATTTCACATAAATCCATGGAGATCTCTTGCCCCACACCAAGCCTCTGTATGTTCAGTGCAATATGTGAACAAAGCTGTATGAACATACAATTGTATGGTTTGTTCAGATCTTTTGCTGAATGCAGAGTTCTGGGAGTCAATGCAATTGTATCCTAGGAGAAAACCTACCCAACTTTTCCTGAGACACTCCTCATTGCAACTTGGTGCTATGCTGAACGAGGGGGAGCACTTTCTCCTGTTTGCTGTGTAGTTCAGAGATGCATATTTTGGCATAGTGAGAACTGAAAATGAGAGAGCAGAACAAAATAATCTGGAAGCTATTTATTCTAATATAGCACAAGGGAAAAATATATGGATGGGCTCTGGTTGCTTTCCTCCTTGTTAGTACTGGTTCTTATCTCTCCTCTACTCTCTAGAGTTTTCATTAAGGTGGTTCTCGCTCTGTCTTCCTTGAAAAGTCTCTGAATCTTGTTTGAAACAACTAAGCTGGGAGGTATTTCTTTTTCCCACTAATGGGAATCATTTGCAGGCCACCGGGATGGGAGCACCCCACACAATTAATCATATTTTGTGTATTCCCATGTTCTTTGGCAAGAACGGTCTTTCCCTGCACACAGGAAATTTGTTTGAGTGTATCTGTCACTGCAGATTTTACTCCCACCTGAAGTCATTAGCCTTGGATTGTGAAATAATGTTTTCTACAGCAAACAACCTTTATGTCACAAGGAGGACTATGTCTCCAGGATGGATCAGGTGGAATTAATGAATCCTGGGGAACCAGCTGTCCACTAAGGATTACATTTTTTCTATTAAGGAATAGAATACAAAATACACACATTGCTGCATGCTGTTCTTGCATGACTAACAAGAGCATGTCCCATAATCATAAAACCATACTTAGTAGGTTTTTAATTGATTAATGGCTTGATCCCAATACTTGCCGTGACCAGCATATTATTATCCATCATTCCTACAGCTTTTAGGAGCTTCGCTCATTTATCCAGGCTCCATTCTGGAAGTTGGAGAGTCTGGGAACTTAACCTGCCAGTAACAGACAGCTTCTGGATCTCGATTTACAAAGTCTCATAAACCTAGCAGCCAAGTAGACCATTCTACTGAATTAAAATGGCAGAAGAGGACAACAGGAGTATATTGTCCCCAGTAACTTCCCACTCTAGCATACAGGATTTGGATCACTGTCATTCTGTTACATCTGTAAACATGCTTTAGATAATAAAAAAAAGGCTTGTCTGTTTTAGTAAGGAGGCAAGATGGGCATCAGGAAGTAGTACAAAACAATGCATTCCAGTTGGACTGTCACTAAGACCTTGGGAATATGCTTAGGTAGCCTAGATCATAGCTGCCAAGTTATCCCTTTTTTAAAGGGATTTTCCCTTATGCTGAATAGGCTTCCTCGCGAGAAAAGGGGAAACTTGGCAGCTATGGCCTAGATGTTGATGTCAATTGTGCATTTATCCTCACTACAGCTCTGTGAGTTAGATTAGCCTGAAATGAGGTGACTTTTCCAGTTGACGAGGGATTGGAATCTGGAGTCTCCATCATCCACACAGTACTCTATGCACACTATTAGATTTGCATCCCCTCCCCCAGCATATAATGGCTTAGGCATCCTAAAAGTTGCAACAATTTAACATTGTAACGGCATCACAAAATTATTTGAGCATCACCTTAGCATCTATACTGGCTGTTGTCCACGTAGCTAGATTAAAGGAGGGTTAACAGGCACTGCTAGGTTTAGTGCCTGAACCACTATGGAATTGGTCTGATTTGTTGTGCCCTAATTCCTTAAAGAAGAAACAGCTTTCTCTCTTTTATGTTGCCTCTACTTAATCATTCAGGCTTGTATGTTAGCTGTTAGCCCATCTGAAGTTAGGGATAGTCAGATATCAAACGAAGAACAGCATCCTGCTTAATCTCAATGAAGTCAATGCAAAGTCCAAGGATTGTTGGAGTGGCCCACATGAAGCAGTGTTTCTCTTATCCATGTGGCTGTGGACTCAAAGGAAAACAATGTGAAGAGGCTTTATGTGAGATTTACATGACACAATCATAGCTAGAGATGTGTGAAACATGCTTAGCTTTCACTCATCAAATTGAAGGTTTTGTGGTTTCCCTCAGAATTCCTCAAATGCTTAGCCTGGAGAGGAACTTCCACATTTGCTTTGAATTCCATTTGGATTAGATGTCTGTGGATGTTCAGAACTCCCCAGATGAATTTATGCTAATATTACCGAAACTCTTTTTGGCTTCCCTCAAAATTCTCCAGATGTTTTTGTGAGTGGAATAACAGCTCTGCACCCCTCAAAAAAAATCACTTCAGGAGAAACTTTTTCTGGCAAAGCAAGTCACAAGGGCAGGGGTGTCACACATAAGTAACTGTGCAGACTACACCAGAGACTACACACCATTGCCATGCTCCCCTAATGCTTACACATTCAACACACATCAGAGGGAGTTCCATGCTTGAAGCAATGTGTGTGTAGTGCTCCTCTAAATGAGGAGGGATGCTGGCCCAACAGGCTCAATCCTCTTTGGGAGGAGCTCTACATGAGGAGAAACCAGGGCCTTTCAGCCAGAATTTGCAGGAACTAAGTTCTGGCATGTCCCAGGTAAGCACCATTGCTATTATAAGAGAAAAAGGGAGGCCTTCATGGTGAGTTCCAAGACCTCTTTTCCTAGAAAACATTGCATTGCATTGCTGGCCCAAACTAGCTTACTGACTGGGCAGCAGCTCTTCAAAGTTTCAGACAAGGAATCTTTCCTAATCTTGCCTGGTGATGTCAGAGATTGAAGCAGATGTTTTGCCCACTGAGCTACAACACTTTCCTACCAACATGCACCTAGAACTCACAGATATCAGACGAAAATCACTACTGGTACAATAGCAGGGTATGTGACTTGATTGCACAGCCCCCAAACCCTGTCTTAGCATTATTTCTACATGTAGACAGGGTTGCGTGAACCCTCGTATTCATTTCCATCATGAAGGAGGTGGTTTGAAAAAAGTAAACTACAATCATGGACAAGGCTTTTTGCTGCTGTGAACCCCAAACCACAGGTTGGATAGCATAATGTAAAAAAGTGAAATTGGCCACACATAGTTAATAAGCCTTTTGTTCACAAACAGCATCTGTACGAAGAAAGATACAAATGAGAAGTAGAAGATAGGGTGCAGCAGAAGGGGAGAAAAAACGACTCCATGGAAAAAGGGGCGGAAGTCAACAAAAATAAAAGATGAAATTTTGTTATGACTGTATATGTTAAAAATGTTGAAACTGAATAAAATATAATGGGGGGGAGAGAAAGGCCTCTTAGTGTACCTCCTCAGTGAGCGGTGGTTGCGGTTCGACGCAGCACCTCCCTTGCTGCTTGGACACACCGCGCCATTTTGAGCACAGCACGTCCCCCTCAGCTGTCATGGAGGCTCACCGGTTCCTGCCAAACCCACTGATTCAAAAGAACCTAACTGTGGTAGCCTTAGGGGGGCGTGGCTTGATGAACGGACCTGAGTGGGGCAGGCTTCACTCTCTGCTCAGCAACGATAATTGCCAGCTGACCCTGCCCTAGAAAGAGCAGCATTTTGGTATTTGTATGACTGAAACTTCGTCAAAAATTCCTCTTAGTGAAGCTCTACAAGGGAACTGTCACTAGCTTAGCACAACATCTCTCCGGGAGAAGAAACTTGCCTTTTATCTTCTCCTGCCTGTGTATTAGCATCATTGCCCAGGAAAACTGTCCATTCAGCTGTCAAAAGATTTCTCCCAAATAGCATCAACGTGTATGCTCAATAATCTTTACTCCTGAGCATGTGCAGAGGGCTGCTCGCTCTAAATCCATACACTAACTGAGCTGCAACTTGGGGGGAGGGTGTCAACATCTCTCCCGCCCTCTTTTTCTTTCTGAGTATGGAGATTCCGCGCACAGTAATCTCAACATTGACTGAGGATTAAGTAGATGGTGAGAAAATGGAGAGCCCCTTGTACCCAGCAGTCCTTATAACTGCTAATTTACTGCATGATGCTAATTAAATGAAGCTGGCTTCATAATAGGAGTGTATGGTGTCTTGAGTAGGAAAGCTGTTAGCATAATTATATCTGTTACACAGGGGGTGTAGCAGATTGCAATTATTAGAGAGCTGTGTGCGCTTTGGCTACTTTACTTATTGTTGTTACATTCGGGGCTTGCTTTTAAAAGCTCGCCATTCCCAGATATCATACAAACTCTGCATTGAAAGCTTTTCCTTCTTTTCTTTCTAATTGCCCCATGTAAACCTTCTTTTTTGTTTAAAAAAGAACAAAAAAACCCCCCACCCTTTCTCTCTCCTGCTCAGCTTCCAACTGCAAGTCATTTTTAACCATTAAATTGAAAGAGGTGATTGTGGGGAACTTGTCAAGTTGAGCCCACCACAAGCCTTTAGCTTGGAAACTATGAAATATTCGAGTCACATGTTGGACTCTGCATTAATGTTTGGGCTGTGGAAACAAAACCAGGTGCTCAAAAATCCACAGTGGGCTGTCACTTGATCACCCAAAGGTTCAGTTAACTTTATTAGCACTCTACTTTTCCCAGAATCGTCATTTTCATAGGCTGTAAAATGTTCCAGAACCTATTCGTCCTCCTGAACACGGGACTTCAAATCCAATTTCAACATAGCAAAGCTCAATGACAAAAACAGGCAGATCTGAGTTTCAAATCTCGTCCTACATTTCACAGAAAGAAAATAATAATTATGGGATAATGTTCACGGTGGAAGAGGGTACAAGGCAGTAAACAGCTCATGCAGTGATTACAAACACTGAAGTGGTATTAAAGTGTTTAATAACCACAAAAGAGGCTTGCTGAGAGTTTTGGTTGTGGATCTCAGTTCTTAGACACACACACACACAAAAAAAAAAAACCCCTTACAAAACTGTTGAATGGATACCCTGTTTCTCATATTTTAAGACATACCCATAAAATAAGCCATAGCAGGATTTTAAGCATTCAAGGAATATAAGCCATACCCCGAAAATAAGACATAGTGATAGGCGCAGCAGCAATGCCGGCCGCAGCAGGAGGAGAAGCGAAAAAATAAGACATCCCTTGAAAATAAGCCATAGTGTGTGTTTTTTGAGGAAAAAATAAATATAAGACATGTCTTATAATATGAGAAACACGGTAGTATACAAAGCATACTTTTTATCAGCCTTTGCGGTGAAGAAGACACACCTTTTCATACAAATTTGCAACTCTTATCTCCCCACTCCACCCCATTTACTAGGGTTGCCAGACTCAATAGAGGACAGGACTTCTGTGCCTTTAATTGCCCTGCTCTCTTTTGAGTCTGGAAACCTTAAAGAGAAACCAGCAGACCCTTTGTTTAATTTCCAAGCAAAGGGTCTGCTGGTTTCTCTTTAAGGTTTCTAAACTCAAAAGAGAGCAGGGCAATTAAAGGCACGGAAGTCCTGTCCTCTATGGAGTCTGGCAACCCTACCATTTATTACCATTTCATCCTGTTTCCTTGGTATTGCAGAGTTTGAAGGGACCTTGGAGGTTAGCTGATCTATCCTTCTGCAATGCAGGAATCTCAAGTAAATCGTTCATGATCGATAGACATCCAACCTCTGCTTAAAGCTACCAAGGAAGCCCACAAGCATCCGAAGGAGTCCACTCTCAAACAGCTCTTATTGTTAGAAAGTTCTTCCTGGTGTTTAGTTGGACTCTCATTTCTTGTAACTTGAAGCCATTGGTTTGAGTCCTATACTCCAGGAGAAAACCAGCTTGTTCCATCTTCCATGATTTCACCTTCTCTAGGATTTAAAAACCTTTTCTCCTTTACTTTCCTCCCACATTTGCTCTTGTCCAGCTCTTTTATTATTATTTGCTTATGTCAGCATTTAATCTGCCCTGTCCTGAAGGCTGTGGCAGGAAAAGGCTTAAACCAACAAGATCAAAACACCCATTAAATATGAAGTATGCTATGTTATTAATTAATTAAATTTTCCTCTGCTGGCTTAACCCATTATAACTCAGCAGAAAGGAGGCTTTTTATGTCTAGGCTCAGGGCCAAAATATATGAGGCAAGCAATTCCACAATTCTTCCTCCTAGGTTTTTTTTTAAAAAAAATTAATAAATGAATAGCAGTCATGCAGGATGTTAAACTAGAGTCAGATAACTACTACTACTATTACAGTAGCTGTGCAGTGGCTGCTGAATCCCTCCCTTTCCTGCCATTTGTCCACTCAAAATCCTCTACTCCCACCCTGACATGCTTCCCATCCACAGGTGAAGAAGGATAAAAATGGGAATCATTTTTGCCAGGCATCTCCAAACTCGGCCCTCCAGATATTTTGGGACTACAATTCCCATCATCCCTGACCACTGGTCCTGTTAGATAGGGGTGGTGGGAGTTGTAGTCCCAAAACAGCTGGAGGGCCAAGTTTGGGGGTACCTGACATGCCGTGGTTATGGCACTGGGGGAAAGCAGTTTGATGTGATTTTGAGTGGATAAACAAAGGAAATGAAAAAGTGGGTGGTGAGAGTCTCTTGGCTTCACCTATGTTGCTCCATCTTTTTCCCATTAATAAGGGAGTTGTTTCCAGTGGAAGAACTGTGAGGGGAGAGTAGCTGGGGCAACTCAACCAGATGGGTGTATTATTATTATTATTATTATTATTATTATTATTATTATTATTATTCAGAACTTCCTGTATTGGTAAGCTCCATACTTAGGTAAGTGTTTGTGTCTTTTAAATAAACTGTTAATTGTTTTTTTAATGTAAATGTGATATTGCAGGGGTCCCCAAACTAACGCCCGGGGGCCGCATGCGGCCCAATCGCCTTCTAAATCCGGCCTGTGGACAGTCCGGGAATCAGCATGTTTTTACATGAGTAGAATGTGTCCTTTTATTTAAAATGCATCTCTGGGTTATTTGTGGGGCATAGGTCTGAGGGACAGTGGACCGGCCTCCTGCTGAAAAAGTTTGCTGACCCCTGTATATATTGTATGCCATATTATGTATAGGGTTGCCAGACTCATTAGTGGACAGGACTTCTGTGCCTTTAATTGCCCTGCTCTCTTTTGAGTCTGGAAACCTTAAAGAGAAACCAGCAGACCCTTTGCTTGGAAATTAACCAAAGGGTCTGCTGGTTTCTCTTTAAGGTTTCCGGACTCAAAAGAGAGCAGGGCAATTAAAGGCACAGAAGTCCTGTCCACTATTGAGTCTGGCAACCCTAATTATGTAACTGTATTACAGTACAGTACTTAGATGTTTGTGTGAACAGCCTTGAGCACAGATTTATTTGTGGAAAATGTGCAATATAAATAAAATTATGGTAGTAACAAGGACTAAAGAGTTAATCTGACCATTCAAACACAAACACACACATCACACTGGCCATTCAACCCAAATTTTAGCCTCGCTCAGCTTCTTCTTTGTTAAAAGCAAAACAAAGTTCCAGGTGAAATCATCACTGAATTGCTCGTCCCATCGATTTTAGCAATCAGAATAATGAATCGGGAAAAGATGCATTTAAGTTTATAAATCAAAATCGGCATCTCTAAGGCATAGAACACAATGTTGGAAGACATGCCTGTCATGAGACAAAGGTTCTTGAGAGCAGAAGAAGCATTTAGGCCTACAAAATCATTCAAGCCTAAGCCTGTTAACTGTTAACAGAAAACTGCTAAGTCACTGTGTCTCGTGACTCATCTTGGGTGATGACTCATTCTCCCTATATAAAAAAGTAGCCAGCCTCTTTATGGACCTCACTCAGTGCCTGTGTGTCTCGGCCAGTGTGTGTATCTGTATTGTTGTTGCTATATAAAGCTAAGGCAGACAGAGTGGCTCCAGGACTCTAAGACTATGCCTCTGTGAAGAGTTAGATAGCTGCTATGAGCACTCTGTGTATGTTCTTTAACTATGCTGTTTCTGAACAAGTTTATTTTTGTCAGTAAAGTTTTATTCTGTTTATGAAGAAGACTCTCATTTGATTAATTCACCGCTGCGTGACAATGCCAGTACAGTGCTCTTTGTAAACCTTGCCCACTAGGGACCTGCATTCTGCACCAGCTGAAGCTTTCCAATAGTCATCAAGGTTGCTTCACGCAGAGCACATTATAGTCCTGCCATTATCTTGTGTTCACTCCATTAACTTTAGATCTACTGTCTTTATCAAGTGAGGTTTCACTTGATCACAAGGATTCTTCTTAGGGGGTTTTCAAACTAAGCCCATCTCTCGCTTTTCTCATGTGCAGAATTATCTCTCATAGAAGTGGAGAAATTATTGTCAGTCCTTGGAAAACGGAGTCAAATGTGAAAGCTGTGGTTTTTCCTGCCTTCTTTGGCTCCCAATGGAATTGAGTTTAAAAGACTGTAATAGACAGAGATGGGCGCGCACTTGGAGATGGGGGCTTACTACTCTAATGGCACAGAGAATGGACAAATCAGGTGGTCATGGGAGGAGAAGCAAGAGTATGTAGTTCTCTAAAAAAGTGGGTGGAGTACTGGAGGGGTGGGCTAGAAGCATATTTAAGGGCTTCAGTTCACTTCCAAACCTGGTTGGATTAAGACAGGCATAGGCAAACTTGGCCCTCCAGATGTTTTGGGACTACAATTCCCACCATCCCTGACTACTGGTCCTGTTAGCTAGGGGTGATGGGAGTTGTACAGTAGTCCCAAAACATCTGGCGGGCTGAGTTTGCCTATGCCTGGATTAGGGTGTCTACTGGGAGCTCTCCCTGGTGCTGAAACAACTGACCTGCCTTGTTATACCCCAAGGGTTCCTCCTCAGGGTACAGTTCTAGTCTCACACTTTATTTCTTATTTTGAATCCTTATAGTCAAGTCTTCAACAATGCAAGCCATGTATTACCATGAAATTGCAAGGTGACATTGTATTTTTTTTTCCAATAAAAAGCAAGCAGGACAATTACTTAATCTGTATAAACAATTATTCAGTAGCATCACATTATACTGGCTCTAACATAACTCTGGGGTTATTATTATTATTATTATTATTATTATTATTATTATTATTATTAATCCAACTTCTGAATATATAGAGCACCACATTTTCTTCTTTTCTACTTCATGAGTCAGTGTGGTATGACCACATTGTGCGCCTTTATGGTTTTAACTATTAGAATTCATCCCATGCTGGTAGCTAATATAACCATGTAATCTAATCCATCAAATATAATTTTTCCTATCCTCAGTCATACTAATGGTGCCTCCCAATTTAGTGTCATCAGCAAAGTTCAGTGGCACATACCTACTTCCATCTCCATGGTTTTTTTTAATAAAAATATATGGCTAGAAGAGTTCCCAAGGGTGATTCTTTAAGCACTTTCTCCAACTCAAGAGTGTGCCCTTCAGCATAACCCTCTCTCATCTGTCTTTTAACCAGCTTCTTATTCATTCTGCTATACGTTTATTAACCCCACCCCACCTTTTTTATTTTGAGTAGCTATTAAAATTTGTCAGTTTCTTGTCTGAAATCCCATCAGACTAAATTGACTGCACTTTCTGTGCCTAAGCGGGGCGGCGGCGGGGTGGGGTGGGAAGAATTATTTTCTTTTTAAAAGAAAAGATTTCCAATTACCTTGACATGATCAACCTTTTGTGAAGCCATACTTTGTTACATTCTGTGACAAATCACATCGTACCATGTTTTCAGTAATACTTTCATGTAATTTTTGATGCCTTGCATTATATTTCATTGAAGATGCATTAACAAATCTGTACTAATCTGTACTAATCTGAATTAGTTCTATTCCTTTTTCTGGGTCAAGGTGCCATAAGCACTTCATTCCAACCTTGGACCTGAAGGTGGCTTGCTGCATCCCATGTTTAAACCTCTCACAAATAATTCCATGTTTTATTCCCAGGTTGACTTCTGCATTTCCTTCATTTGCTCCAAAGAGCTTACAATCGCTTAACTATGGTTTTCCTTCCAGAAAATTCAGGAGCAAATGTGCTTAGCTGTATCAGTAGAACCATGTTATGTGTCCTCAGATCATTCTGTGGTTCATCCTTGGAACAGCAGAAAGGCACATAGATACTGTTCCCATACAAGCAGCTTTAAAAATTCACCTTGAGTTTCAGAAGCACTTGAAAGAAATTTAGCTGCTCTTCAAGAAATTCAAGTTTCAAGGCTAATTCAATGAATCATGGTGCCCTCCAACAATACTTTCATTCACGCATGGAGATGTAGATATGAATAATGAAAGTAATATAGTATCTGAAAACTGTATTAGGAATATGACAGCTTTGGGTGCAGGGTGGGGGAAGCTGTGAAAAGTAAACCAAATACCCCTTCTATAATTGCATACCCAGGCAGCTCTACATTTGAGGATCAGGACAGCTGTTCTTTGATCCCATTAGTCCAGACATGCCCCCCCCCAAAAAAAACCTTTAGATTTTTAAGTTAAAAATGTAGAGGAGACTCTGCTTGCAGGAATTGCTAACCCTCCAAGTACCCCTGTTTTCCAGGGACAGTCCCAGATTTATAGAAGCTGTTCCAGTTTCTGATTTGATCCCAGAATGTCCCGCTTTTCCTTAGGACCTCCCTATTTTCATTGGAGAAATGTTGGCGGGTATGGTAGGACACCTCTATTTTCATCGGAGGCGATAGAATTATGCAACCTCCAAGCCATGGAGATAAGTAACTAAACAACCTTTAAAATACATTTGAGGGCTACCCTGTATAAAGAAGGTTTTTAATGTTTAATATTTTATTATGTTTTTATGTTGGAAGCCACCCAGAGTGTCTAGAGCAACCCAGCCAGATGGGGGTGGGGAATAATAATAATAATAATAATAATAATAATAATAATAATAATAATAATAATAATAGAAGATATCACTATTTTATTAGAGAAATGATGGAGGGTATGCAGTTGGTCTGAAAAGCAAGATCCTATTGTGACCCCTTGAGCAATTCTGTAACATACACCTGACTTTCTGATATGGATTTGAGAGTTTTCTGTAGCACAGAGGTTGCCAAGCTCTTCGGGCCAGTGGGCTCATTTGGATTTCAGGAAAGTGCCTTGAATTCCAGTCACAAAATGACTGCTGTAGGGTGTAGCATAGAACAAATGGCTGTCACATTTAGAAGAGAAAAAGAGACGGAGGACCAAAAATTATGCAAACATGCCCCCCCCCCATCAGTGGAGGGAAAGGCATCTACGTGCATCAGCCACAAACATGCTCACTCACAGAGAGATGCTTTTAACATTCCTTCTCTAAAGCAATGGTGAGTGTTCAATCCTGGTATCCAATGAAAGGTGGGCACATTTAATGAGATGTGTTCAATGCAGGAAGACCTGAGCCACTGCAAAGAAGATGTGCAAACAGAAAAGGAATTATATGATCAAGCACTTAAGACAAAGCTTTCCTATCTTCTCGCATCATTTCAAACAAAATGCTTTTCAAAAAAGGCAATTCACACAATTCACATGTGTGCTGTGAGTCATGTACCATCAAGAGATGCATACACGTGTGAATCAGCCTTAAGCCTTTAAGAATACGAGAGTAGTGTTGCTTGACAAAGACTATTTCAGCAATTGTTAACAATCAAGAAAGGGTGAAATTGAATTAGTAAAACATCACTTCAAATTTATTGGGGAGGGGTAATAATAAAGTATGCTTCTTTCTGTAATGTAGGGAAAGATGATGTTAACCTATTACACTTTCTGGACAAAATAATTTGTAGTCAGCTCTGCTACTTGTAAGTGCCTAATTTATTTAAATATACTGTATTGCCAGTGTCTCATTCAGCTTAGATGAGCGTAAGCATTTATCCTTAGATTGATTGTGCTTAGTTCAACGTCCAAGGTTGAACTAAAGCTCACCAATGCATCTGAATTCCAATTCTTAAGCCAGTTTTGGACTACTACTGTAATTCCAGTATAATGAAGTGATAAAGAAGATTAATGAGACTTACTTTGCAGCCAAGAAAGACAAAGCGAGGGAGGGAGGTGGGGATGGGGTCATTGATTGACCAAGAACTAAGAAGACTGAAGTGTGAAGGTTGCTGGAAGACACGTTGTAACACAAAGCAGTCTATTGGATGGTAATGCTTGTTAATAATCATAATGATCTGGTTAACAAATGGTGAGTAACCCATGTCAAATTATTGTTGTTAGAAGGCGAGTATTAAGAAATGGAGAGGTACCCATTTTTTATGATTGTTGTAGAAGTATTGGCACCAGTCAGAGTGACTACCGAAGTAGGGCTATGAACACATTAGCAGCTTAAAGCATGGATAGGTTTTTACTCATCCCCGCTGTGTTTCAAGCGATCTTTATACACCGCTGATGCACATTATCTGATTTGTTTCCCCATCCCTACAACCACCCTGAACTCCAGTTCAACAAAGCTGTCATCTGCGCATGTGCAACAGCTGGCTTAAGTGTGCACACTTCAGCTTAAACACAGCTTACGTTTTCAAAACATATGGAAGCAGGCCGGGGGGGGGGGGAGAATGCATCAAATAGGAGTATTTCTCAAGAAACTTCACAATACATATGGGTTGCAGCTTACATCATGCTGTACTTGGCGTTACATAGACCAGATCCAGGTACTCTTGGAGAAAACTGATTTTCTAGATTCATTTCAATTGGGGTATAGGTCTGGTTTTGGCCCAGAAACTGCTTTGGTGGCCCTGTATGATTACCTCAGGGGAAATATGTCCCTGTTAATTCTCCTTGAAGTTCTCAGTGACTTTCAGTACCATTGGCCATGATATCCTTCTGGAGCAGCTGACTGAGTTAGGGATTGTGGCATGTCTTTATGCTGGTTCCAGTCCTACTTGGATGGTTGCTCCAGAGGGTGGTGCTTGGGGGGGGGAGTGCTCTTCAGCCCCATGGAGCCTTCAATGTGGGGCCCCTCAGAGTTTGATTCCCCCCCCATGCTGTTTAACAGCTACATTAAACCACTGAGTGGGGCCATCCAGTGTTTTTGAATATGTTGTCAACAATATGCTGGTGACACACAGGTCTACATCTCCTTCACATCTGCAGGTGTGGCAGTGGTTGTGTAGGTCCATTGTCTTGCCTCGGTAATGGACTGGATGAGAGCTGACAAACTCAATCCATTTATGGAGGTTCCACTATCTCCTTCCCTCACTGGATTAATAAGACTACCATGTGAGTAATGAAATAGACCATTGAAGCTCACCCAATCGTGCCCCCATATAGAAATCTCAAGTGTTGTCTGTGCCTTACTGGAGCACAAAGTTCACAACTCCATGAGTGTAGTGTAAGCTCACAGAACTTTTCTGCAGTGTGTAAACAAGAAGAACAAAAAGAAAAATCTGGCACAAGTGAATATGGAGATCCTATTAATTAATTCATCCAAAGTTGCATTACTGTAGTGATAGCCTATAGACAGCTAAGCAACTCTTCTGTAAAATACCAGTGGAGTGGAATTTTATTCACAACTCACTGTAGAAGTGGCTGGTGAAACTGTCCCAGATTAGCAGGTTTGTAATGTCATCAGTCTAAAATGTTTGTTTATATATTAGGGATTGGTGGTGCTGGGGAATTTACAATTCTTGATATCAGAAGTTTCTGGGCCTACACTGTGCCAAATCACCATTTTATTGCTATTTGAATACCTTTGTGATTTTCTTAAGAAGGATATTTTTTTTTAATACCCTAAAATGTAACATATCACAGTGTTGTGTTTTCTCAGCTGCCAAATTTCAGCCTCAAAGCAGGGAGGGACCCTGCCATCTGCTTACCTGTGCAGCATTAGATATTCACCCATAAGTCTATAGGTTAATGGAGGATTCGACTTCCCTCCTGCCGAGAATTCCACGTTCTCAAGCAGGTGATTTAGATTCATTTAAAGTCCACTGACTTGATGCCGTTTCAGCACAGTTTATTAGTTTATGAAGCTGAACAAATAAGCCTTGTAGAACAAAGACAAAGAGCAAGGATTTTCTTGCAAAAGCAGTGGATCAAGAGTTTAGCGATTGCTCCAGCTACTGGCAACAAAATACGAAACACTTCAGAGGACCTCGCAAATAACAGGTTGATTGAAAATGACTGCTCTGCTCCAAGGCTGTAGCAGATGTTTGGAAAAGGGGAGCATTCCCCCTCTCCAAAAGAGCAGAAATGTATATTGCCATTTAGAAGTTTGTTAATTCTCTCCAGTTTTGAGGACACACCATAAGTGATCATAGAGTTGGAAGGGACCCACCCAAGGGTCATCGAGTCCAACCTCCTGCAATGCAGGAATCTCAGCTAAAGCATCCATGACAGATGGCCACCAAAGAAGGAGATTTCATAACCTCCTGAGGGGGACTGTCCCACTGTCGGACAGCTCTTACTGACAGAAAGTTTTCCCGCCTTTAGTCGGAATCTCCTTTCTTGTAACTTGGTTTGGGTCCTACACTCCACAGCAGAAGAAAAACAAGCTTGTTCCCTCTTCCATATGACAGCCCTTAAGATATTGAGATGCGAAAGGCAGGTCACCAAAATACACATGTATAAATATATGAATGAAATATATGTACAAAATTGCTTTGGACTGAGCAAATTTAGTCCATCAGGTAAACAAAACAGCCCTTGATATGCCTCTGCTTTGTAGTATTTTGACTACTGAAATTCTAGCTTACGCTAGATGGGCTCAAAGTGCAATAACTTTTTTTAAAATAAAAATATCTGCATAAACCCAAGTAAATAAAACATGGCCTACCAAAGTCTCATCGCCAATTAAAAGCTCAGTTTGAAATATCGGCCCTTCATCTTCTTGCAAAGCATTCTACTGTTACCAATTAGCAGGTTCAGCTACCACCCAAATTGCTATATTTCTATACAGGATGTCACACACATCTTCGAATGTACCAATACAATGATCTATCCTAGTCTCCGGTTTAATGGCAATGCTGATTCAATTGAGTGTGCCTTTGAATTTAGTCATCTTGCTCTACCGCACAGACAGCACACAGACAAGTTTCCCTCAGCTCTGCAGAAATTAACCACACTCTTCCCTTCTTTTATAGATCCCAGATATACAATGCTCATTAAAAAGTGTAAGGCATTTGCCTTACATTTTTGAAGCAGTGCACTCTTCAGAGTTGCCAACTTCTCTACTGCCCCCCTGTGCTTTTAACCATAGCTTTGTCCTGCATACATTATCATGTGATGCTGTGATTACATAAAGCCCTAAATAACTTGGGACCGGGATATCTGAGAGAACATCTTATCCGCTATGTGCTTGCCCTTTCACAGCAATCATCCATGGGGCTCTCCATATGTGCCAGAGGTTTGTTTCATGAAGACATGGACTGGGTCCTTAAGTGCTGTGGATATGTTGACTGAGAGCCAGTGTAGCATTATGGTTAGAGTGTTGGACTAGGACCTGGGAGAGCAGGGTTTGAATCCCCACTCAGCCATGAAGTTGACTAGGTGACCTTGGGCCAGTAACCATCTCTTAGCTTACCCTACCTCACAGGGTTGTTGTGGGGAGAAATGGGAAGGAGGAGAACCATGTACACCACTGTGAGATCCTTCAAAGAGAAAGGTAGTATATGAATGTAACAAAGAAGAACAAAAGGCAGTGTCAGAATTCTCCTTGGAGAAATGCTTTTATTTGCTTTATTTTTACTGTTGTCGTACACAGCTGTGGTATTTGCTAATGTTTGAAAGGTAAAGGGACCCCTAGCAGTTAAGACCAGTTGCGAATGACTCTGGGGTTGTGGCGCTCATCTCACTTTACAGGCCGAGGCAACCGGCGTTTGTCCACAGACAGTTTTTCCAGGTCATGTGGCCAGCATGACTAAGCCACTTCTGGTGCACTGGAACACCGACACCAGAGCAGTGCACGGAAATGGCGTTTACCTTCCCTCCGGCACGGTACATTTATCTACTTGCACTTTTTGGCATGCTTTTGAACTGCTAGGTTGGCAGGAGCTGGGACCGAGGAACAGGAACTCATCCCATCGCGGGGATTCGAACCGCTGACCTTCTGATTGGCAAGCCCAAGGCTCAGTGGTTTAGACCACAGCACCACCCACATCCCTGCTAATGTTTAGGGGCCTATAAATATTCCAAGAAATAAATTGTGTGTGGCTTCACATTCAGAAAAAACTTAGAATCATAGAATTGTAGAATTGGAAGGGATCCTGAGGGTCATCTAGTCCAACCCCCTGCAATGCAGGAATCTCAACTGGTTACATGGCAGATGGCCATCCAACTTCACTTTCTGATTTCTACAGATGGAAGTTAAACCTATGAGAGCAAATCATATTTTCATCCCTGCTAAAACAACAGATTTTTCTTTTATTTAACATGATTGTTGTGTAGGTTTATAAAACGTATTCCCCTGGGAGTGAGTAAACTGCTTGCTAAACCCCAGGTATGCCCTGGGCCTTTTTTTTTTAAGCGCATCTTTAAACATGCATCCCAGCCTTCGCATACGACATTCTTTCACCTTCCAGAACTGATGTTTGGATAAGCAGATTTGGACGGTGGGCTGCAGCTATTCAATATTTACCCATAAGGGCCCGGTTATGCATGCAATTCTGGATTTAGTTAGATCTCTGCTCTTTGAAGCAGTGACCTGAACCCATGTATCACTGGGAAAGTGCATTTGCTATTTCCATCCTCCGAATTCATGAGAGAATTAAATTAATACAGAATTTGGCTTCCGAATCAGATGCCTGGTATTTTACTTCTATAGTAGTGGAAATGCATCTTGCCTTCGAAAAACCTAATCAGAACAACTAATCCCCTTCCTAGCTTCATAACAGTTTCATATCACTGAATAGTACTGGTACTTGCGCTTTATTTTGCCACAGTTGCTAAGGGAACAGCGTGTCATTAAACAGAAAACTCTGCCTTAGAAGCAGACTAGAACAGAACACAGAACAATATGTGGCACAGAGTGGTTTATACCTGACCTTTCTAAAAGATTTCTTGGTTTTTAAAAAAATTAATAAGGTATGCTCCCTATTCAGGTCTATAATGTCATTCTATTTCCTTTCCACTGTATACTTACTCCCTTGGGATCAGCTAAATAATATTGTACACCAGAAGAAAGAAGTTAATGACCCAAGAAATAACTTATTGAAGTTAGCTTGACACAGCAGTTAACTTCAAGAAACTGGATAAAAGGGGGGTCGGTCATCACTGGAAGATTTTTACAAACCTATCTCAGCATGCAAAATACAGGATTCACATACCCTCCAACATTTCTCTGATAAAATCAGCATGCAAAATACAGGATTCACATACTCTCCAACATTTCTCTGATACAAATAAGGACTTCCTTTTCTGTCCTCATCTTCATCAGCATTTTATTATTTATACCCCACCCATCTCACTGGGTTGCCCCATCCACTCTGGGCGGCTTCCAACATATATGAGAACATAATAAAACAAAACATTTCAAACAGGGCTGCCTTCAAGTGTCCTCTAAAGGTTGTATAGCTACAGGGCCAGCTCTAGGGGTAGGTTGGGTGGCACGGGGCGCCGGGGCGCCGGTCTGGCAGGGGGCGAAGCCGTGCTGTACCCTGCGCCCACCCACCAGACGCTGCAAGAAATGGGGTGGAGCAGGGGCGCCGGAGCAATCTCCGCACCATGGTGCCAGGGCGCCTGACATGCTTGAGACAGCCCTGTATAGCTATTTATCTCCTTGGCGTGGGGGTCACATAACTCCATACCCTCCGATGAAATTAGGGACATTCTAAGGAAAAGCGGAACATTGTGGGATCAAATCAGAAACTGGGACGGCTTCTGTAAATCTGAAACTGTCCCTGAAAAATAGGGACACTTGGAGGGTCTGGACTCAGGCCTTTTTTAATGATATCATCCCATTTTCCTTGTTCCTCCCAAACGTTTGTTAGAAAATAAAATATTATGGAGATGCATCATTGATCATTTACTCAAAAGAAGTAAAGACACATTACCACTCACACACTGTGATATGTCTGCTTTTCCCAATGTGGGAATGAATATTCTCGCCCAAAGATTTCACATACGTGTTGCCCTACATTCTTGATTCTGCAAATTTTTCCTGAGTGGGAATTATAATGGTGTTTTGCACAGCGATCTCTGCTTCAGTCAGTGTACTTTCCCAGATCTAATGCTTACCGGTATAATAAATAACACATGCCTGCTTCTAACCAGATATACACATTTATGGAAGCTCACACTTTTCTGAGTGCCCCGAAGCTGCCCTTGGTGAAAGCTGGAGAATGAAAGGGAGAATTAGAAGCCACATGTATGTTGCCTCGATCACTGGGCTATTGAACATCTGCCATAATTATGTTTTGGCAGGCAGGCCTCCAAAGCATCCCTATTCATGGAGGTACTTCAGTACTTAAGCCTCATCAAAGTAAATGCATATCTGGGTTGGAAAGGATTTAAGCACGTGATTAAGTGCTTTCTTGAATCATGACTTATTGTATTTGATCATCCATGGTAAATGGAGGTGAATTAAACTCAGCACTATTTATTCAAGGTGATTTGAGTCATTGCATCTGAAAACACAGACACTGCTAAGTAAAAGACAACTTTGTATCACCTACAGAAGATTGCATTCCCTCCACCTGCCTTTCTTTGTCCTGTTAGGGTTTTTTTCTTTCTTTCATGTGTCCTCCCACCCCACCCCCCACACCTGCTCCTTCCTTCATTTTCTATCATGGTCATTGGAAGTCAGGGGGATGTTTCCCTATAATTTTCTCCTTCCTCCACTAGTCTATTCCATATACCTTCATATATTGCAACTTTTGATTACACTCCCATGACAAGCAATTCTGCCTTAGGCATGTTTACCTATTGTCGTCCCACTGTATCCAGTGGCGTTTAGGCTACTTTTTAGCAAGTGTGTGTAGGGCTGCAATTTGGGAACCGTGGAAGCTGGTCTGTGAGGGTAGGGATGGGGATCCCCAGGCCTGGAAGCAGCTCTTGGAATATTTTTCTGTGGCCCTTAAGAGTTTCCCAAAGCAATGCCCCTCCCTAGGCTACCTGCACCCCCCCTCAGGTCTCATTCTTCACCAGCTCTGTGCTGTTCTTGAGTGTTCCTGGGTAGTAGGAATGTATCCTTAAGATGAGATTGTTATCTATGCTTGCCTGACTGGAATGTAGCCTATAGTGCAAAGAGTTGCATCTGGCTGTTCCGCTTGCTTTGCCTTTGGCCCTGCTCATCACTGGTCCATGACCCCTGGAAAGTTGCCCATCAAACGATGTGGCTGACAGACTTCAATGAATTCCCTGCAACTGCATTCAGGTGAAATGCCCTATCATGCTCAGATTACCCCTGGCCTCCTTCTGCATCCCTGCCAGAGCCTCCTTCCCCCCCAATCTAGGAGTGTGGACTGCCCCCCCCCTCTTACACACACACACACACAAATGCAGGAAGATCTTTATGGGCAGGAGTAAGTGTTACCCACCAAGAAGCAGTATTGGAGGAGGAAAAACAGACGTCATCAGCAGATGCTGTCGGAATCTACCTACCAACTAGCGACTCAGTAGGGTTCCAGATACCTGTCGCCCTCCAGATGTTGTTGGACTTTAACTCAGCCCCATCCAACACAGCCAAGGGTGAGGGGAAGGTGGGAGATGCAGTCCAACAATATCTAGAAGGTCAAAGCCCCCCCCGCCCCCGCCACAATTGTCTTTGTTCTGGCCAATGATCTGGTACGCCAATGGCTTGGCTGAGTGGATGGGTCTGATTTGCCTTTGGCTTTGCTTTCTTTGCCATCACTTTTGGTTCTGGCACAACGTGGGGAGCAGACTCTTTTCCACTTGGTAGAGAATCTCTCCTTTTGCAAATATACTCTGGTAAAGAGTGGGGGAAAGTATAGCAGGATTTGTTTTCTGGTTCATTGAGGGGTGCAGACAGAATAAATTTGCACTGAGTAGCAACTTGTCACTTAATTCTTTTGTTGGGTTTGTGAGGATAGGAAAACACCTCCTTCTTACAACCATATTACATACACTTCAACATTTCTCTTTTGAAAATAGGGATATCCTATTGTTATATTTATACCCCACCCATCTGACTGGGTTGCCCAAGCCACTCTTGGCAGCTTCCAACATATATAAAAACATAATAAAAATAACATATTAAAAAAACTTCCATATACAGGACTGCCTTCATATGTCTTCTAAAGGTTCCATAGTTAATTATCTCATTGGTTCAGGGGGCACATAACTCCTTAGCTTCCAACATTGCTCTGATGAAAATAGGGACATCTTAAGGGAAAGCGGGACATTCTGGGATTAAATCAGAAACCCTGGATAGTGTCGGTAAATCTGGGACTGTCCCTGGAAAATAGTGACACTTGGAGGGTCTGATTACAGATGAGGTGCCTGAGATTGTGATTATGGCTTCCCCGAGGACACCTAGCCTAGATGTCATGATGAAGTGAGCCTGGAATAGCTGCACACCTCATGTTCTCAGATACTGTATTGCATCCGTTTTCAGCAGTGGTCCTTCGATCAATTTACAGTTGCCCTTGACACACTGGGTCTTTTTCAAGTCAATAAATTATTCCCTTGAAACCAGACTGGAGATTTGTCTCTCCCTTTTTGCTTTTCTGTCATTTTTGGTGTTCCCCTCCCCCTCCCCACCACCCCTTTCTGATCGATTAATACTATCCTTAGCAAGATGTTGCTATTCTTCCCATAGGAAGAAAGAATTTGAACACATATCCAATTATCTGTCCCAACAGTGAGACAGAATCTACCCAAAGCATGGCAAGTACAGAGTGAAGGAAGCAAAAGGGGGATAAATATTGAATTGCAATAGGCTCTGTATCTTCAAGGCTGTCATAGGTCACTAAGGGATTACATAGATAGCAGTGTCACAAAGGTATAACAGCAAGGACAATGCACTAATCTATGCTTTAGGCAGCCCAGTGGCCTTAAACGAAGAGGGACAATCAGCTGAATTAAAATTCAAGTCACCTTTATCACCTATTGGAGATTTTTCGCTAGGACCAGGAACCAAAACTGTCATTTTCCTCCCAGGGCTGTTGGTTGCTTTCATTGAAAATATGGTGACAGCCTATAGTTCATTTGCAAGATGTCTATTTGCACAATTTAAACAATTGTGATTTGAAATAAAGTCTACCCAGATCAAGTTAGGCATACAAAATATAAGTGACATAATGAATATCTCGAGGCATAAGATCTCATTGAGTTATTACTTCTTCATCCCTCTACCTCCTCTATCTCCCTGTCTTTTTCTGATATCACAAACAAACTCATTATCTATATTCTTCAGCAAATAAAGGATAAAGTGACTTATCAGAAAGTCTCTCATTGTGATGTTTACTGTTATCAATCAGCAGCTTTCACTCCATTTTATTTGATTTAGATACAAAGTCCTTGTTTTGAAGAGACATTATCATTCTGCTTTAGGCTCAAAATTGTGCTTCTGCCTGTAGATTATTTTTATTTTTTGCTAAGGCTTGATTAATTCTTATGTTCTAAGCTATTGTCTTTATAATTTTCTCTTTCATGAGCAAAATGGGGGAGCAAACAGAATGAACACGACAAAAGATTTTAAAAGGAAATCCAGGCATATAAAGCATTTTAACAATGGATGAATCATATCTTCCACAATAGAATAATTGACATTTATTACAAAATACTTAGCTTAAAATGGAAGGAGCAAAGCTGAGAAATAAGAAGTGCAAAGGTGACACGTGATGTTAAGGAGTAGAAGATAGAACAAGCTCGCTAGAACAAGTTAGCTGAACTATCGTATTGTAAATTTAGATTTATTTTGGCTTGCACTCCATGCTAAATCTCTGGTTCATAGTAGAGAACAGCCAAACTTAAAAGACTGGAAATGCAAATACCTTCCTACTCCATATTTAGCCAGCCACTAAATCCCTGCCAAATGGAAAGGTTTAGACTTAGACTGCTTCCAAAACATATTCAGATTCAGAAATCAGATGAAGCTCCAGGGAAAGGGCGCTCTAATCTATAGGCATGGGTCAACAACCAAGAACATATCACTCACATGCAAAAAAAGAGTTGTATTTAACCCATGAGGTTAGTTAAAAATAAACACACACGTGCTAGACAAAAATATCCTAGAACCAGATCATACTAAATAATTCCCGAATTGTCACATCTAGAAACCACACTTTGTACTTAGGTGCATGTTCACATTGTCACCTGGAACATTTTGGGGGGGTGGGAGTTAGATTCCTGGGCTGGTGTGGCGCTGGAGTGTGGCACCAGGTGTTTGGAAAACACTTGGCTGGGAAAGTGGTAGAGGACAGGCAGATGTTGAGCTGGCTTACCTTCCTCCTTCCCTCCTTGGTGTCTTCTCTTTGGCTGTCTTCTGTCAGGACTTCCTGCTCTCCTCGTCCAGGTCTCTGCTGCAAAGCAACCAAAAATTTATGATGGAAATACCATTGTACTGCCTTGTGGTTTTAATTCCAGCTGATGTTAATCATAATTGTTTCCTCTCGCACAATAGGTAGCTGGTAGGCTTGTATTTACCAGCAGAGTGGAGAGTTTGCCTCAATCCTGGGGTGGTTTGAGGCATCACACAGAAGGCACTGGACAGTTAGATGGCCTGAGGGTTGAAGCTGGTACAAGTGGGCAGAGGGAAAGAGACACCCAATAGATACATTGTTAGTTTGGGTTTTTGTTTTTTTTTAACAATCTTGCTTTAGGCAAGATACTTCTTCTCCGCTCAGCATCTCATGACAAAATGGAAACATTGTCTAGTTTGATGTGCTCTTTTGCAACATAAGAAGGAAAAAACATTTTTTATTTCAGAGTAGGCTTTGAAACAACAACAGACTTCCATATTCACAGTCCTCCCATTCTTCTGACACATACTGAAAACAGGGGAGAAAATTTGACAGCCCCAGGGCTGGCTTTCTGATTTTCCCTCCCATTGGACAAAGATTCCAACACTTTGAATTTGGTGGTCTCCACCCTTGGAATGTTCCACCATCACTGTAGGGTTGCTTTCTCTATCAAGTAATAGTTTGGTTGCTTAATCTTAAAGAAAAAACAACAACTTTCCAGGGCTGTTTTTTTTTTTAGATCTTTTAGACGCTATTTTAACAAGTAGTTATATGTCTTAATCTGGCTCTGTTTTTAATACTTTGTTTTACTGTTTTGCCATTTTATACATATTTGGTGAATCGGTGACTGGATTGTTGATTTCTGTGGTTGATTTGTGAGATACTCTGGGAACCCTTCGGAGTTGAAGAATCGGACAAAGAAATATTAAATAAATAAATAATAGATTCAGAGGCAATCGGGGTTGCGGTTACTCCAAAGTAGGACTTTTGACACTATAGCTTTGCAACTGAGACACATTTATTCAACAATTAGCACGGCTCATTTTGCATTTTATGTTACATCGATACTCCATTCCCAAAGCTCCCCCCACCCCGTTCACCACTTTATGTCTTTATGTCCTCTTTGCTCTTCTAATTTTAAAAATTACTCTTTTGCTGTGCGCTGTAATTTCACTTGAGAACTGCCATCAATTATTTTACATTGATTATTGTCTAATTTGGCTTATTCTGACATCTCATCTGATGATATATGCCTATAACTTTTAAAAGTCTCCTCCATTAATATATAGTTAATGGAAAAGAGACAAGTGTAGACAGGATGTCTGAAGTTCTTCTTTTATCACGCAAAAGCATTGATTAAGCAAGTTGAATCTGAATGCAGTGAAATGAAGTCTAATCTATCATAATAACGGCACAATTTTCATTCCCAGGGCAGAAGGGTATGAGTCAATTACGTGATACCAAAAGGCTTGCATTTTGGGGAGGGGAAGTCATTTTACATTTTAACACAGATATTTATAGCATCTCTGTGAACTTGCCATTGACAGCTTACAAAGGGAGCTTATCAATAACTCTATTTAGGTGGGGGAGGGGGGGACGAAGAGTAGCAATAGTTTTAACCAGATTCCCAAACCAGATTCTGCTATATGGGTTTTTCCATTACTAGCAGGGCAGCTGCAAAGACAGAGGTATAGTGAGTGACTTTCTTTGCATTTCAGTTTCTGTAATGGTAAGGAATGCAGGTCACAGAATTAATTATTTCTTACAATGTAGAGGAAAGATATAAACAAAGACTCGGGCAGAGCAAACTTACCCAGATGGTGGTGAGAGATTCCAAGCTGCAGGAACCTCCAAACTGAGAGCCCCATCAGTCCAATAGTAGCAGGGCAAAATCCTGAAGAGGGCAATGATCTCGTTTGCTTTCACTACAATGGCTATTTTTGGTTTCTTTTCTTTTCAGATCCTCCCCGGCTGCAATTTATTTATTTATCACAAGTATTTATACTTGGCATTTCAGGATATAAATCATGCCAAGGTGGCTTGCAAGGAGCATTCATTTACACCTAGTAAAAAATAGAACAAACAATACTTTAGAAACACACCAAGATCAGTTGACCACAGGGCAGTTGATGGATCACCCTTGGAGGAATTGGGAAAGTGGAGGTAGAGCAGGCCTTGAGGTAGTTTTTGACTCCCCACCTCCCTCTCTCTTCTGGAATCCTTCCCAGAATTTTTAGTATATCAAATCCAGGACTAATGTACTTTCTCCGCATTCCAGAGGTGTGTCAAGAGAATAGAAGGGCTTTGGATCGAGCAGATCCAAAAAACAACAACAACACCCAGACCCATCCACAGCTTTCCCTCCTTTACCATTACCACAGAGGGTGCTGTCAGGCTTCAGGGACTCTTCTTCCTCCCCTCTCCCCCCACTCTTTGACAGTAAGTAAGCAGAACAAAGCAAAAGGAGTCTCTTACCAGTTAGAATTTTTAATGATCACAGCGAGAGAACAAAGAATCCATTCCTAGGAATGAAGGTGCTCCCAATTAAGGGTTCCACCCACTTCCTCCCTGGTCATCCACGACACTACCGCATCTTGCCACTTGATCTCGCAACCACTTTGCTTTCTGCGCTGCCCCCTTATCTGCTCATCGTGACCTTGGGCTGGGCAGATGTACGCTTTCCAGCGAGAGGGAGTCTGTTAACTCTCTCTCTCCCAGTTCTTCTCCTCCTAGTTCTTCTCCACCCAGTTCTTCCCAACTTCTGTCTTCTGAGCTATATCCCTCGGCAAACCACTGTTCCAAATCTATACTGCTCCTGGGAAGATTCAGGATCCTGATCAGGAGTAGAGGGAGGGGAAAACACCCACCATTCCTCCTCAGTGCAGCCCTCCTCAGCACGATCCCTCACAGGTGCTGAGGTGGGGGAGCTTCCTCTGTGTTCACAGGGAGGATGTTCTCCTCTATTGTATGACCCTTGGGAGTTGGCACACCCTTCCATGGACCATTGGACGATGTCCAAAACACCTCAAGTCTGTTTTCAGTTCAAATTGTAAACATTTTAAGAAGCAGACACTATTTAATGTTTTGTGGTATCAACATCATCATCCACTTTCCCCATATAGATGTCACTTGCTACTCTCTTAACTTACAGTTATAAATTGGATGGCAATTAGCATTTTCACTCCTATTTCTTTTCATGCATGGGATAGGGGAGAGATGCCACATGCCATCATACAGTTGAAAACTCCCTCCAGCAATCCCTCAGGGTGACTCTTTGTGTGCATTCATGTATAGCCTCTGGTAATGAGGCTTTAGGAATTTTGAATATTTGCCTTGACTTTTCTATCTTAGCCTGCAAAATTCAAAGGATATATCCACAATACAGAATTACCAGTAAGGCTACATTCTTACCCAGAGTAACCCCGGAGTACTGAATTCCACAAGGTTTACTTCTGAGGATACATGTACAGCATTGCATTATATGCTGGTTTAATATTCACTGACCCTTCTCAGGAACGTATAAACTTAGAGGGGCTGAATATTCAAACAGAATATTGTTCACACTTCACCACATTTTGGGCAAAGAGAAGGACACCTTTGGATCAAGTCTAATACAGTGGAACCTCGGTTTATGAACACCTCGGTTTATGAATTTTCGGTTTATGAACGCCGCGGACCCATCTGGAACGGATTAATTCACTTTCCATTACTTTTCATGGGAAAGTTCGCTTCAGTTTATGAACGCTTCAGTTCATGAACAGACTTCCGGAACCAATTACACCCATGTTTCAGTTTATGAACGCTTCCGTTTAAGTACTTCACAGACCCGTCTGGAACGGATTAATCCACTTTCCATTACTTTCAATGGAAAAGTTCGCTTCAGTTTATGAACGGTTACTCCGCGGACCGTCTGGAACAGATTAATCCACTTTCCATTACTTTCAATGGGAAAGTTCGCTTCAGTTTATGAACGCTTCAGTTTATGAACAGACTTCCGGAACCAATTGTGTTCATAAACCGAGGTACCACTGTATGTTTAAGCATCACAAAGCATTATAAAACCTTCAACAAAGATAGGTTTCTGAAGATTCTTAAAAGGGACCATTTATTTTAACTGCCATACAGCTTAATAAACAACAAAAATGTGTTTGTTATTTGGAGGGGAAAATACACTTTAACCTTTATCTCATTTGTGAATATGGGGTGTTTCTTACAGTAACATATGGAGATGACTTTAAGCAAAACAAGTTCAAAATCCATCACCATGCTGGGAGAGCCAAATATGAAAAGAAATGCACTTCCATCATATTTCGGTTGCCAGTGAGTCTTACTGTTAGAAGGGAAGCCATAGTATTATCTAGAAAGGGGAAAGAGTTTTTTAGTTTCCTCTTTATTGAATATGGCACAGAGAAGAACAAATTTGTACATCCCTTGGGTCAGCATCTCAGCAACGCCCCGTTAGCAGAATTGTGTTTTTTTTTATAAAGTTGGCCTCATTTACTATGATAGTGAGCATGAAGAGAAATTAATCCACAATTCAATGTTTAGTTGATTAGTCAAACCAGTTAATCATTCAACTGTATCACACCAAAACTACTTCAAGTTTTTGTTAGAGCAGTTGAGGCTGTGTGATTCCCCCCCCCTCCTTGGCAGTACAGAATATGGTCCAGCAGTGCTATTTCAGACTCTCTTCCTCAGTTCAACGAGCCATATTTCTTTTAACAGCTTGGAGCTGCTTATACCGGCCTGAGATTCAAACCCATAATCTTTGAGAATGTGGTCAAATAATAGAGAAACCATTTTTGACTGCAGTCTTGGCCTTGTCATCCTGACTCCTCCTGCCAGTAATCTTAATTTCCACAAGAGATTCATTCCACACGCTTCAGGTTCACAGCAGGGGACCACTTGTAGCAGAAAAGGCTGAAGGATCAGGTCTGTGGTCTATGATCACATTCAGCATTTTTCATGTACTGTGGTTCTTTTGAAATAAATGCTATCCATGAGCGAGAGCACTGAATCACCCACTAATCACTAGTTGCCATTTTGGTTGCACAACCAGACCATCTTGGCTATTGACATTTTGTTTTGATTTAAAGGGTATGGCAGGGAGTCATACCAAAAGGGCCATTGCCAAATCCATCTGAAACCTCAGCTCTTGGCAGCTGGCTCGACACTGACTGCTGTCCTCCATGCCCTGAATCACCACTTGTCTTTATATTTCCAGTCTATATTGATGGCTTCGGTTTTAATGACCCAAATGACTCACTCAGCATTTGAGCTTTTTGGAAGGAGAAGGTAAGAATTTGGTTTTCTTTTGTGTACACAAGGCATCATTTTCTGTTCTTTAGATGGGCTTCTTTTCATTTTAACAGGGATTACACATCCACATTAAGGGAAGGAGATAGACCTCAAAAACACCACCAAATGATCTAAGTGTCTCTCTCTCTCCCCTTTTCATACTCATAGAAAATGAATTGTGCTCTTTCTTTCTTTCTTTCTTTCTTTCTTTTTTTCTTTCTTTCCCTCCACTGCAAACTGCTTCATTCTGCCTGTACAAGACACAGAGAATTAAAGGATATATAGAAAAACAGGATGTGAAAAAAAGAAAAAGAAAATCTCTGCCGTAATAAAAATGTGTGATTAATCATTGCATGTGCTGTCAGCGAAAAGTTTGCTTCTGATAATTATAGAAAAATATATCCTTCCTCCGGACAGAAAGAGAAAGAAAGAAATCGAGAATAAAAATAAATGGAGAAGCAGGGCAGCCGCAAGATTATAGTCGCCGAGCCTTTAGCAAGTTATCAAACTGTCCTCTTAGGATGCTTCCTCCAATCCTTCCTAATCAGTTTTGTTCTTATTTATTTATTTCCTTCCTCTTGGAATGATTTTCTCTATCAAGGGCAACAGGCACTGCAAAGAAAACCATCTGTAAATAATAAATGGCCTTCTGTCCAAAATAAATAAATATAAACTTTGCCTGAAAAAAGTACACTTGCTCAGAACAGCAAAAAAGAAGTTACCAAACAACGTATACTTTGATTTCTTTGTTGTTGTTGGTTTGTCTGATGTTCAGTAATACAGAAAAGTCGAGTGCTTGGTTCTGAGTTTGGGGTTAGCAAGAGAAATATAAAAACCAGGATACTACAGTAATGATGCAATCTTAAAAGTAGGAAGGGAGAGAGACCACCTCATTCAAAGTCCTGTACGGCTCTTGCCTTGAACAGGGCAGGAATGAGGACAGATCAGTGCTTTTGCACTCCTTCATCCTATTCTGATTTTTTTTTTTTTTACAAATATGTACTATTTTTTTATTTTTGAAAATACACACTTTCCCTCCCATTGAGAACAAAGCTAGCCCATTATATTTCTAACTACGTATGTTCTCAGCATATCGACAATAAGTCAGATGGTTTATCAAGGCATAAGTGTGCTTCACCATCACAAGTTCTATATCCATAAATCCAGAATCTATTAGCTCTAATGTCCAATCTGATCTCCAGTTCTGCTGTTAAGCCTCTACAAAAGTACAGTTGTAAAGTGGACAGAAACTCTTAATAGCTTTATAGATACCAGACAATTCTCTGAAACACATATTTATTATGCCCTGAATAAGAGACAATAATTATGCAGCAAACTGCAGCACGAGAAAATTCAGAGACTCTGAAGCTTGTTGGAATTACTCCCTACTAATGGAACTGCTCTCAGGTTTGGATCAGCCCCCAGTGGAAAGAAATACTCAAGGTTTTCTTGATGTTATAATGATTGTCCAATGCTACACTCTCAGAAATTGATTTGACGATCATAATAACAATCTAGGCAAATTAAGGATTATAAATAGAAGAAAGCTCAAGGATAAATATTACTTCAGCACTCCCTGCCGTGTTACATTACACAGACTGCCAAAGCTTCCATACCACGGAAAAACTGCCAATATTTTCTTGTCCATGCTCAATTACGTTGGCTTCTAAAATGAAGACGGATAAAAGCACATTGCTGCCCATTAGATATGTCACATAAGGTTTGTTAACATGTTATTTTGAATCTGTATACTGGATGACTGTATACATATACCGTACAAGTGTTTGAGTGAAAGAGAATATGTGCCAGCCAAGGGTGTCAACTTGAATAAAATATTGGGGGGCAGGAAAGACCTGTCCCACATAGCTGATAACAAGACACTGTGCACAGTCACAATTTGAATGGAAATGCCCGTCATTTGGGGGGTGGGGTGGCCCCCTCAAGTATTCTATGGGGGGGAGGGAACTTGGTCTCTAATGGTCTCAGCCTTGGTCTCAGCCTTCCCCAACCTGGTGCCCTCCTGATCTTTTGGACCAGAACTCCCATCAGCCCCATGGGGAAGACTGCTATACACATTCATTTCCAAAATAATCATATATCACCACTACCTGAGTGGGAGGCATGGATGTACCCAGACAGCTGTGTTTTGGGGGCAAAGCACATCCCCACCTGTAGAAAGAGTCTGTCCCTTACCTCCAATATAGCAACAAAAAGGCTTCTGAAAAACACCCCTCCTTCAGCTCAACACTAGTCCAAACAATTCCTGCAGCACAAGGGATGTTGCTCGATGCGGTTTCCCAAGAATGCACGAGAAGGCACCCTGAAACATGCTGGAAATGGTTCTTTCTGCCAGAAGATTGTTCTTGCCCAAAGTTTTAATTGGCACTGAACATTAATATATGTTGCTATCTCTTGATATTGCAACATATATTTAAACTTTCAAAGCAAAGGAATTCGACAGAAGAAATACGGTTGCCTTATTTTAGTCACTACATGCTGAAATATCACCTAAATAATTGTCTCAAATGTCAAGATTGTGCTTCTTCATTTGATGTCTTGGAGTTTTGAATTTAAATATGGAGCTGTAATCTAGGGGTGTCCTTTATGAACTCAGCTTTAATGCAATTCATCTCCCATATGGTGACTTCAAGTGCAAAGAGGTGAATTGTCTGTATGTCTTTGGCAAGGAGCATAATAGAAATCCAATTTCCTTCTTCCTGCTGTGTTAAAATGATGTGCTCAGAATTACTGTGGTTTGGGGGAGAGCTAATAGGAAACCGGTGAGCTTGGCAGGTCTTATGCTTGATTGTGACATCGGATGTGTAACAAAGACTTAGAATTCTTCGCAGTAACTAATGAATACAAGTTGATGGATACTCAGTATGAAGTTTCTGCGGAGCATGGCTTACACCCTGGGAATATAAGGAAAACTTTCTCTGGCGTTGCTGTGTCACTCCATGCAGCTACAGAGGCCAAGCCCCAAGAGTCGCCAGCGCTTTTCCAGCAGTGACTGTGCTTCCTGCCCTCAAATATCAGGCTACAATTTCAGGTTCACTTCAGCAAAATCAACCCTGCCAGGTTCGCATAGGTCATATGCTCTTTGTTGTTTGTCTCCATTGCTCCTTATGATTGGTTGTTGTTTTAAAGGCCTTTAAAACAATTCCACACAAGACAATATAGCAATTCATAATACTAATATAAAATATTTTTCTGGGTATAAGACACCCCCATGTATAAGATGATCCCTATTTTTTGAGCCCAAAATTAAGAAATAATTAATCTCAACATTCCGTGTATAAGGCGACCCCCAATTTTAAACTTTTTTAAAAAAAATTGGGGGGGATATACAGTGGTACAACACTTTATCTAATGGGGCCTCCCGCTGCTGCCGCGCTGCCAGCGCATAATAATAATAATAATAATAATAATAATAATAATAATAATAATAATAATTTATGGCCCGCCCATCTGGCTGGGTTTTCCCAGCCACTCTGGGTGGCTTCCAACAGAAATATTAAAATACACTAATTTCTTAAAGATTAAAAGCATGATTTCTGTTCTCATCCTGAGGTAAAGTTCTTAACCTGAGGTACTACTTCCGGGTTAACGGAGTCTGTAACCCAAAGTGTTTGTAACCAGAGATGTTTGTAACCTGAGGTACCACTGCAGTCTTATACACAGAAAAAATACAGCACTTGTTGGTTAGCAGAGTGGTTTTTGCCTCATTGTGAAGTGCCCTAAGCATGTAAGGATATAGCAACTAACAAATGAGGTTAAATAAATAAGAGAGACTTCATTTTCATTTCTTTACCCTAATAACTGTTTAATGGATAAGGCCCACCAATGCAATGCTGCCATTATTCAAACTGAGTAAATAGCCTTAAGTAGGCTGATGAGGAGAGTTATCACTGTGAATTCTAGATGTAGGCATTATTATTATTTTGTGATTTATTTGTACAGTGTTTAAAATAAATTATGTGCTACAAGAATAATTTAAAAAGAAGTTTGAGATTTGGTTTGAGACTCAGAGAGCATGGTGTGGCCAAAATCTCATGGAGGGTCAACCATAAGCTTTCCATACATACCAGTAACAGTAATGATTCAAGTATTTCATTGATCTAAAAGCAACTCCTCAATGTCCAGATCTAAAAGTGCAAATTGAAGGCTCATTATCTGGGGACTCAGATGAGGCCTCAGACACCGATCTGTCTAAAGTCCGTGCTCACCTGCAAAAAGGTATGAAACGGTTATGGAGGCCAATAGAGAATTGGATGCCTACATTGACAGAATTCCCCAAGCCCTTCTAGGGATCTGCACCACCGCATTGGCACCATTTGAACAGACATTTGAAGACCTCATCAATCGGCTAAAAGACATTTCTCAAACTGCAAACCAAGTGCTGAATCTTGCCACTACTAATCATGGGTAGCTCGTTCCACCTTAAAATGCTAACTGTGGGCTTTTTCTTAATGTTTGGTTCGATTTCTACAAACAAATTCATCACAGAGAACTTCCCGAGAAAACGATAAGAAGAATTGTCACAACGATGATGCCATGTATCTTTGGAACAGCTGGCCTTATTACGCCCTGACAAACCTTCTAACAACTACTTATCCATTTTTGTTAAGATGTTATCTCTTAATATCTAGCCATTTGATTTTTCTGTTTCCCTGAAAGGTTTCTTGAGAACATTAAATCAATACATGTCAACATCTCACACAAAATGAAGATGATTTATGTTGCTACTCAGTCTAAAAAGATAATTGCATGAAAATCTGATGGGCACAAAACCATGTCTCAAGGTAACTAGATCAGTCAGCAATAGCACTGCATTCAGTTCAAAGGGTAAACAAAAAGCCAAAGGCACATATTTTATAGCCGGTCCTTGGTAAGAAATTGCTTTTTATATATGATTCATTTTTGCCGTTAATATGATCCTAAAGCTACTCAGCGTAATTTTTCATAAAGAAGAACTGCTCTCTGCAGCATCACTGGATTGAAAAGGTACATTTAATTTCGTAAATAGCTTTCTATATCTTTTCTTTACAAAAAATGAACTTTTACAACTCCAGATCATTTCAATAAATTGCGTCTTCGAAGCAAGAGCTTTCAACAGTTTAGAAGTAATTGCCAGAACTCTTTGAACTGGTACCCAGATGTTTAGCTATCTATACTGTTCATTAACGTTGTATCTTAAAAAACCATTTAAGAAGCAAAGGAAATGGCTTAACTAATGTCTATTAGGATATGGTACAAACAGGAAGCATTAGTCTGGAGGAAGCCGTGACAGATTTAAATGGTCTTGGAATTACAGATAAAATAGGAGAAAGTGCTTATTAAAGGCATGGGCACCATCATGGAGGTCTTCTTTCAAAGCCAAATGGCCGTTTTGCGTTTTACACAGAGCATTTTATGCAGCATGGGCATAGCCAGGAATTTTTTTTGGGGGGGGGCAGGCCTTTTGTTGAGGGAGGCAGAAACTCAGTTAGTTATGTATTTTTATTGTTTTGTATTGATTTAGGGGGGCAGCTGCCCCTCCCTGCCCCCCTTGGCTATGCCCATGATATGCAGGCTCACTGCAGAGCATATATACTCAACAAGGAGTTGTAGCAATCACGACTCCTTTCAGGAGTTGTGGAGAGTCACTGTGCTTATTTTGCATCCTTTCCCTTCATAGCTCAGGATGTAATGTGTGGATTAGCTCTAAATGATTTGAGGCCAAACATGATTTCATTCATATTTTTTAGCCCTGGTGTGTATTGATGATGATGATGATGAAGGAGCAAGCCAGACAGGCACCATTTTGGGGGCTTCATTTATTTATTTCACATATTTATATACCAGTTAATGCCAGAAAGTTCTCCAAGTGGTCCACAAAAATATAACAAAGGATTTGTGCTCTGTTTTCTGTTCTATTGAATTTTACTGCATACTTAACCTGAAGCGTACTTAACCTGAAGCAAACTTTCCCATTGAAAGTAATGTAAAGTGGATTAATCCGTTCCAGATGGGTCCGCGGAGTACTTAAACTGAAAGTACTCAAACTGAAGCGTACTTAAACCGAGGTATGACTGTCCTACCTTCTTGCCTTCAGAGTTGTTAGTGTTACTTGCTGTGCTTATTCAAGTTGCTATTATTATTTATTGAGCTTGTTTGTGTACATTCAAAAACCCTGCTGTTCTATATGTGATAGTATTGATGGATGCTTTAAACGCTGATGGATTTGAAGAAAACATAATGTGCTAATGTGCCTGGAATTCCATCACCCATTCTACAATTAATAACTTATAATGCCAATGCATTACGATAGTTATTAATAGGTCACATTTTTCATATAGAGCAACTAGAATTAACCACCCTTCATTCGGACATGAAGGGAACATATGTTACGCTATTTCTTGTACTTCTATTATAAGTTTAATACATATGTCTTAATGGAAAGCACAGGCTCATCTGGTATCTCTGGAAGAGTTATCTAAATGATTGCAATCAAATGGAAATTAAAAGCATCAGTAATGTGCTGCCTCTTACAGAATTCTTCTACAGCAAAGTGGAAATTATTCTCATCTTGTTAGACTTTCCTAGCAAAGTGGCCTAGAAGGTTGGAACTTGCTAACCAGAGTTATTATCCTAAAAGCACATGTGAGTTTCTAAACCCTGCTGGCCCCAATAGAAGATATATACGGTACTTAAAATCTAGGGGCTCATACTTTTTGTATCAGAAGCAACATGGGGGTTATACCTCTATTACAATATACAAATTAATCAGACTGTATAAATAGTGTTGAAAGTTATTAAATCAAATAGTGTTGAAAGTTATTAAATCTCTCACCCGGCACAACTTTTTAGAATAATTAGGTCTCTAACAACCCTAGAGGAACAGCCAAATTTAAATGCGGATTTGACCTATAGCTGTGAGGCATTTGCGAGCTTTTTTGCGGAGAAAGTCTTGACACTCCGCCGTGACCTCCCTGCCAATTTGGACACAATAACAGAACTGGAGGCCCCTCGACTGTCTTCGAGTTCAGTATTGGACCAATTCGATCAGATACTCCCTGCCGATGTAGACAGATTCCTCCGAGCTGGAAGGCCCACCACTTGCTCCCTTGACCCGTGCCCGTCCTGGCTGATTAGAGCGTGTCCAGATGAGGTACGGGCCCCCCTGGGTGAGATCATCAACTTGTCCCTTGGCACGGGGACTTTCCCAGAGGAGTTGAAGGAAGCAGTGGTGCATCCGCTCTTAAAGAAAACATCTCTAGATCCTTTAGATCTATCCAATTATCACCTGGTTTCGAATCTTCTGTACCTGGGTAAGATAATTGAGAGAGCAGTTGCCAAACAGCTTGGTAGGTTTCTGGATGAAACATCGGCTCTAGATCCATTTCAGTCCAGCTTTTGCCCACAGAGGAATCAGAGCACTAAGCAGAAAGTGCAGCCACAAATCAACAGTGCCAGAACAGCCGTACCTGAAGTTGATGAATACTTCTCCAATTCTGCCGAAGACGCTTTGGGTCTATTGCCGTAATGGCAATATAATTCTCTTTATTGTTTATTTTAGGGTTGCCATTTGTCCGGCATTTCCTGGACGTTTTCAGGATTCAACCAGCGAAAATAGTGTCTGGGGAAATTTTTGGAAAATCAGCAAAATGTCCTGGATTTTGAGGTTGATTGCCTAAAAACTCCAATGAAAATGCTCGTTATTACATATTTTACATGGGTGTTTATTTGTATATATTTTAAAATCTTATATATGGGTGTTTTATGATGGCCTCAGCAACTCTGAGTTCCCAAAGAAAGCTGGACAACTTTTGTATTCTGAATTTCACTTCTAGAAATACGACAACATTAGTTCATTTACATCCTGCACCTTCAACATAAATTTGGCTTCCCAGCTAACAGAATAGTAAGAAATAGAAAAGTTAATAACAGGAGAATTTTAGAGAGCAGGTTAAATTCAGTACTTAGTTGGCACCAAGTCATAAGTAATGAATAGAATGCCCTGAAAGTATTGTCCTATCAATTTCTACAAGCCCACTTCTGTATCGCAAATACGACATAGGAATATACAACTCTACTCAGAAGTATGTCTCATTTTTTTCAGTGGTGCTTACTCCCAGGTAAGTAAGCAATAAGATTGCAGTGTGAGGATACACCATATAAAGGAACAGATGTAGCTCTTTTTCACGGTCGGAATAAAAGGACTGCTCAAGCCATATTTGAAGTTCAAAGCCTTCCATGTGTTTGTCTACATCTTTCCCAGAGATGGTTGCTATGCTGCTGACAAAAGACTGAAAGTCTTGCAGAATACATCCTCATTCAGCTACACAAAAGATCCGTGGGGGAAAAACCAAGATATAAACTTGTAAGTACTTGAGCTCACAATAGGCCTCTAAATGCTTCAAAGCTGGCTGCAGCATTGGATTTTGAAACACAGCACAGAGTAAACGTGAAAATTAACTTTAATGGTCATAACAACATTGATTTTCCTATTGTTGTTGATTTCAGGGGATAGAAATGATTTTCTGCCTAAGAAAGTTCTTTAAAAAGTAAGCATAAGGAGTCCATTTTACAATGTTGGTTATCGTGTTTTTGTTGCTTTTTTCTTTTTTTAAAAAAGCAAATTATCTGTTCAGGCTGCTGCTGTGTTCAAAAACAAACAATGACTCTTTTGTATAATGAGATATATTGGCGGGAGAGTGGACACGATATCATTACACTATATTACATGTAATTAAGAGGCAAGTGGGATTTAAGCGACTTGTGCTTGCTTATCCAAAATAGTTTCAGACAACTGCACAATGAGGTTTGAGGCTTGTACGTAAAGCAAATATTTGATCCAAAATTGAATGAGAGCCCTGGGCTTGTGGAGAGCTCTTAAAAAGAAAAGAGAGAGAAAAACCCAGCCCCACCAAGCTGAAAGAAAAACAGTTTTGAGCTGCCAAACACTGATTCCTTTCCATCCCACTGTCTGGCAATTGCAGAATTGTGTCTAGAAGCTTTCTGATGTCACCTCATCTTTCCATGGACTATATGGACATATAGTCTGACAGTTTCAGATTTTCCACTCCAGTCTACTCTTTAGTGTCACTAATAGGGTGCAAATATTGGTAAGTATTTGGCACATACCTAGAAAAGTGGCACTCATACCTGCCAAGTTCCTCTCTGAAAAATAAGGGACCAGACCGAAAGTAGCATACTGGAAGTAGTGTGGCGGCCATTTTGGAACTGGGCAGAGCATGCTCAGAAGTGACTTTTGATGCTGTTGTGCCCAGTTCCAAAATGGCTGCCGCACCAGAATAAACCGGGGAAAAACAAAAAAAAAATCGTTTTTTCAGCTGGGGACAGCTGGAAAAACGGGGGTTTCCCGGGGAAAACGAGAGACTTGGCAGCTATGGAGATTCTTCATGAAGATGCTGAATTATACCTAGGAAAGCCCCCATGAAGTCTATTACTGTGTTCTCCTCATCACAACACACACACACACATTCAGATCAATTCTGAGTGCTAGAAGCAGATATATGTATTTTTTGAAACAAAAACAAATGCCATATCCAAAATAAAAATACAGTAATCTTGCAACTTAAACACATTTATTAACTTGTGCCCAATCAGCTGTATGTGGGTAGCAATTAAAAAATAAAATTAAAAGGAAGTGGAAAGGGGGCAGGCTTCCACCAAATATGACTTTGGCAATCCTACCCACCATTGAACCCAATGCGTTTTGACTAAATACGATTTTAGCTTTAGGCACAATCTGTGGAATGTAACCCCTGAATAAGTTGTGGGCTTTCTGTACTACAAACCTAGCACCTCCCTCTTCTGTTGGAAGCATTAAATCACTTATTATTTTCCATCTTCAAAGGGTTACCAAAGAAAAAGTATAAAATGCCTTGCAGTGAAGGAAAAGAGAAACAACAAGGAACAAATTACCAAGTGAAGATAGTTGTGAATTCCCACGTCTTACATACTGGGGGTGGAGTTCATGGTGTACTTTATTATTTGGGTAGCTTATAAAGCCAAACCAGTTCTGACAATTCAGTTTTATGTTGCTATCAAAGCATTTGGAATGCTAGAGTCAACTACTCAACTCACACCAAGTACCAGAGCTTCCAGTTTCAATACTAGAGCATGGTCCCCTTCAGGTTCTTGATGAAGGATGGTATATAAGTTTATTAAATAATAATACTGCTCTGGTCAGACCTCACCTGGAGTACTGTGTCCAGTTCTGGGCACCACAGTTCAAGAAGGATACTGACAAGCTAGAACGTGTCCAGAAGAGGGCAACCAAAATGGTCAAAGGCCTGGAAACAATGCCTTATGAGGAACGGCTTAGGGAGCTGGGTATGTTTAGCCTGGAGAAGAGAAGGTTAAGGGGTGATATGATAGCCATGTTCAAATATATAAAAGGATGTCATATAGAGGAGGGAGAAAGATTGTTTTCTGCTGCTCCAGAGAAGCGGACACGGAGCAATGGATTCAAACTACAAGAAAGAAGATTCCACCTGAACATTAGGTAGGAAGAACTTCCTGACAGTAAGAGCTGTTTGGCAGTGGAATTTGCTGCCAAGAAGTGTGGTGGAGTCTCCTTCTTTGTAGGTCTTTAAGCGGAGGCTTGACAGGCATATGTCAGGAATGCTTTGATGGTGTTGACTGCTTGGCAGGGGGTTGGACTGGATGGCCCTTGTGGTCTCTTCCAACTCTATGATTATATGATTCCATGAAATAAATAAAATGTATTATATAAATGCATTGCCATCTGCAATCAAGGCAGCACGGCCAGTTTGTTTGTTTGTTTTCCAAATATTTGCATATGATTATTATTACATGCAAATGCCAACCAAACTGCTTATTAATTAAGTAAATAAATATGACACAGATGTGAATTATTCAATTACCTTTAAACCCGGCATCACCATAAAGGTCTGTTAAAGTTGAACACATCGTTAACCCAAATGGCCTAAGAAAATGTTCCATGTAGAAAGCCTTCCTCCGAAGAAACCCCAAATCATTTTATCCTAAAGCTAAGACTCGAACTACAGCTTTTTATTGAGTGCGGTTTTAGAAAAACACGAGTCTCCCATTGAGGCACTGACTAGCCTTAGGACTGACCATCTTCAACAAGGTGGCTACATTCTGGGCCTTCAAACCCTAGTCTATGCACATACAGCAAGCTTTATACCTTCCATCATAGCAGGACCTGAATTCTTGGGTACATGACAGGGAAATTAGGGCCAGCATGTGCAATCCCATGGTCACCCATACACAACTGCAGCCATGTGAAGGTTGACCACCCAAACTAGGGCAAATCTTGAAATGGCACCCAAAACCTGAACACTCCATCCCTTCCCAAAACGCTTTGAAAAATATGGATGAACACAGCCTTCTAGAAGCGATTACAATCCAGTAAAAATTAGTGCTGGTGTGAGCTTCTCCACAGTCTTCTCTAGTAGTGCCCAACATTTCTAGTAGTGCCCAACCTTTCTGTGACTGCTCTTTTCTGTGACTGCTCTTTTCACACAGAATGATCCTGGCAGCCACTAATCTGCCTGAGAGTGTGAACAGATTTTCACAGACTGAAAACAACGCCCTGGAATTTCTCTGCAGTGCCTTTCTGCCAAGAATATTACTCTTTTTACAGCTCGCTTTTCCACCTCCTCCCTTCCCGGCTCAAGTAAGACCCCGGGTCAGCCAGAACCATACAATGTAAGACTGTTTTGCCACTAACAATGTTGGCAGTTCCGTCTTAGGAAGTGAAACTGTGAAGTCTTCCGTTTTACCAGGGTCGGAGGTCACCTTTGTTTGAACAGCACAGACTTTGGGGCCTTGGGAAATGTTGCCGTATGCTCGCCTCTCGAGGAATCTCTAACTTGAGATTAAGTTAAAATTTACATTGGAAGGCCTCGCAACACACATCCTCGCCGTATCTGGACAAGTCAAATAACTTGAAGCATGTTAATCAGGACGTTAAAACAAGTTTTAGCACAAAGCCCTCTGGCAAGAACACTGAACAAATAATACGAGAGAGAGAGGAAGCCATTTCTTCACCTTTCAGTCTCGTAGCAAATGTTGAACTGTTACATAGAACAATAACATCACACGGGAGATCATAGCTAAGCAATCAAAGCCAGGCTAAAGCACAGGGCACTGTGGTCCTGCCCAAAGATCTGATAGGGCAGAATCTAAGCTGCCGTTTTGAACAAGATCCCTCAATTGTGAAGAAAACACAGATACAGTGACCTGCATAGGAGAGATTTGAGATGGGAACTGCAGCACTTAACATATCAAAGGGGACTATCTCACCTGACCATGACAGTTTTCCAAAAAGCATTTTACTACTATTTTGTTGGTTTATTTTTGTTGGGGGGTTAGGCTGAATGCTTGGGCCCCTCTTCTAATTCTTGGAATAGTCAGGCTAGCTTCCTAGCAAGGTGACAGCCTAGGAAATGGGCCAAAAAGAGGGACAAAGGAAGGGGCGCTGTGCAAGATGGCAAATGGGCGGGTCTCCTTCCCTCAGCTTTCGGGTATTTGGTTAGACAGAGCCAGAGCTGAGGGCACAGAGTGAAGTGATGTGAGTGAGAAGGAAAGCAGCAAGCTGAGAACCAAGAGAGAGAGAGAGAACAACGTTTGATTTCTGATTGAATCCAAGGCTGTGGCTGTGGGAGAAAGCAAGGCTCTTTTGGGGTCTTAATGCTGTTAACCCCTCCATCATAGGCTCAGATTGTATATATGTGTGAATATATTTCAAAGATGACACTGTACCTCATTTCAAAAGAAAACACAAACCCTGGATTCTTTCACTGCTCAGAGCATAGCTGCCAAGTACCCCATATTTCCCGGGAAAACCCCGTTTTTCCTTACCATTTCCCGGAGGTTTCCCGTTCCAGCTTCTCTCCCGTTAATTTCCCTTAATTTTGTTCCTGTCGGTGGCCTTTTCTCTGGTGCCGCTTTGCCCATCTATGGGCACCAGAAAATGGCTGGCGCTGGAAGTCGCATCTACGTATGTGTGGAAGTGCGTAGACGCAACTTCCGGTGTTGCTTTGCCCATCTATGGGCACCAAAAATGGCCGGCGCCGACACCAGAAGTTGCGTCCACGCACTTCCGGACATACATAGATGCGATTTCCGGATGGCGGACGGGAGCTCCATCCTTCCTTCCATCCTTCCTCCCCCCCTCTTTCTTTCTTCCTTTTTCTCTCTCCCTCCCTCCCTCCTCTCTCTCTCTCTCACCCCTTCTTTCTTTCCTTCCTTCCTTCTCTTCCCTCCCTCCTTCCTTCCCTCTCTTGCCCCCCCCCCCGTTTTGATCTTGGCTACGCCCCTGCACAGTTTCATCACTTGGTAGCTGCAGCATCAACTGATGAGCTGCAATTGTTTTTTTAAAAAAGGTCATCACAAAAAGCTTCCCTATCCATCAGTACCATTCTGAATACAATACATTTCAGTTGAGACAGTTCACACTTTCAGCCAAGATCATCAAGTGATAACATAAGGGATGGCAATGTCAGGATGGATGGCGGCTAACAGATTGAGATTGAATCCTGACAAGACAGAAGTACTGTTTGTGGGGGACAGGAGGCGGGCGGGTGTGGAGGACTACCTGGTCCTGAATGGGGTAACTGTGCCCCTGAAAGACCAGGTGCGCAGCCTGGGAGTCATTTTAGACTCACAGCTGTCCATGGAGGCACAGGTCAACTCTGTGTCCAGGGCAGCTGTTTATCAGCTCCATCTGGTACACAGGCTGAGTCCCTACCTGCCCGCAGACTGTCTCTCCAGAGTGGTGCATGCTCTAGTTATCTCTCGCTTGGACTACTGCAATGCGCTCTACGTGGGGCTACCTTTGAAGGTGACCCGGAAACTACAACTAATCCAGAATGCGGCAGCTAGACTGGTGACTGGGAGCGGCCGCCGAGATCACATAACACCGGCCCTAAAAGACCTACATTGGCTCCCAGTACGTTTCCGAGCACAATTCAAAGTGTTGGTGTTGACCTTTAAAGCCCTAAACGGCCTCGGTCCGGTATACCTGAAGGAGCGTCTCCACCCCCATTGTTCTGCCCGGACACTGAGGTCCAGCTCCGAGGGCCTTCTGGCGGTTCCCTCATTACGAGAAGCCAAGTTACAGGGAACCAGGCAGAGGGCCTTCTCGGTAGTGGCACCCACCCTGTGGAATGCCCTCCCACTAGAGGTCAAAGAGAACAACAATTACCAGACCTTTAGAAGGCATCTCAAGGCAGCCCTGTTTAGGGAAGCTTTTAATGTTTGATGGATTTCTGTATTTTAGAATTTCTGTTTTTTTGGAAGCCGCCCAGAGTGGCTGGGGGAACCCGGCCAGATGGGCGGGGTATAAATAATAAATTATTATTATTATTATTATTATTATTATTATTATAATTATTATATTATGTCAGCTGAAAATCTCAGCTGCCAAAATGCTGATCATCACTTATACCAGTAGTATTGAGGGCAGACAGTATACATTATTATTATTATTATTATTATTATTATTATTATTCACAAAAGGTCCCATGACAAATAGAAATATATAGCAATGACTCATAATTTATCAGGATCAAGGTAACAACAGTTCTCTATGGAAACCATCACAGTATATCAGTCATATGGCAACATTAATTTGGAAAATCTGCTCCTGAACTTCTTCACAACATTTGTATGCCGATATGATATGATAAGTTGGATCATTTTAATTTTTAATAAGAATAGAAAGGATTGTGTGGAACTGGCACCCTGAGGAGCATTTGAATACTATCTGATCGATGAGTATATGTAATATGCAATTCTATGCATACTCAGAGAAAAGTAATCTCTGCAAGCATTTGCAGAGGGGTGACCATGTTTGTCTGTTGCAGCAATAACAATGAGTCCCATGGGACATTAAAGACCAACAGCAGAACAAAAAAACAAAAAACAAAACAAAACATTTTTAGTACTTTCTGTAGTTCCATGGAAAGCTAAATAAAAATCTCTTAGAATCTACATGTCCCTTTCATGCATTCATCATTCTGTCACAAATGCACAAAATTACATTGTGATGAATTTAGAAGGCAGCAACTGTTGTTTTCAGGGAATTCTTTTAAAATTTATCACTAGGAAGAAAATGTCTAGCCTTGAACACCATGAAAAGGTGTTGTCAGATGTTGTTCTCTACCCAGAAAAATACACAAAGGCTAGTTGTTCTCTGCCTGATTCCAACTACTTGTCCTTGCCATCAGGTATTTCACTCTATTCAATTTTCGCCACCCTGCTTCTCTCAGCCGTGTTGCAGGATGTGAATAAACATGTAGAATCCCTCAAATACCTCATTCATCTCCTCTCTCAGATATCCTTCTGCTTCTCTGAGGAGGCTGTCTTATGCCTTTCCATAAATTTGCTCACCATTTTATCCTGTTGATTTCACATATGTGTCAGGTTATGCAGACAAATTGCCCCATTTTCCTTTCCCTTTGTTTCTTCTCAGTTTTCTTCCTGTCACTTACCCTGCCTTGTCATGTCATTTCATCCCTAGAAAGTACATCTGCACTTAGTTTGTAGAATCAGGACTTATTCACAGAATCATTCAGTGTACAGTGGTGGCTGCTGTTTGGCACACAGAGTTGAGTGGATACGTACTCTGGTATGTACAGCAACCCAAATTCTGCCATATTGCAGTCTGGTGGAAATGTGGATGATCAATGAAATGCCAGCTATACGTCATCTATAGGTGAGCTGATTTGGCCATGTGACATGACAGCAGATACCCAATCAACAGTGCAGTCTATGATATACATCCAGGGTCATGTGTTATCTGCCCTTGTTATCTTTGCTACAGTGGAACCCGTGAAATTCCAGCATGATAAATTATGGCACAACACAAGGGATTCCCATCATCATCACTGCCACAGCCATACATCAATAATACAGACATAAAAATGACAAAGACTGGTCATATCAAGACCTGGTCATATCAAGACTAACATATCTACAAAGCAAAGCCATATTATTAAACACAACGCCTGCCAGAAATTCAGCAAGAGCAGAAGTTGTAATGTGACTCAACTCGGAAACAAGCCTGCTTAGAGCTATTGTTTATTACATATCTCATTTATGTGGAAAGCAATTGCAATTGGTCATGGGTATTGAACACGACTCAACATATCATACAGTTGAAGCATACAGATTAAGATATGATAGCTGTCTTCAAATATCTAAAGCAAGCATCCCCAAACTGCGGCCCTCCAGATGTTTTGGCCTACAATTCCCATGATCCCTAGCTAACAGGACCAGTGGCCGGGGAAGATGGGAATTGTAGTCCAAAACATCTGGAGGGCCAAAGTTTGGGGATGCCTGATCTAAAGGGTTCTCACATGGAGGATAATAATTTAATAATAATTTTATTATTTACATGCTGTCCATCTGTGTGTTGCCCCAGCCACTCTGGACAGCTCCCAACAAAATATTAAAAACACAAGAAAACAACAACCATTAAAAATGTCCCCGAACAGGGCTGCCTTCAGATGTCTTCTAAAAGTCAAATAGTTGTTTATCTGTTTGACATCTGATGGGAGGGCATTCCACAGGGCGGTCGCCACTAACAAGAAGGCAAGCTTGTTTTCTCCTGCTCTGGAGGCTAGGACCCAAACCAATAGCTTCAAGATCCAAGAAAGGAGATTCTGGATAAACATCAGGAATAATTTTCTGACAGTAAGAGCTGTTCAACAGTGGAACAGAGTCCCTTGGAAGGTGGTGAACTCTTTTTCGTTGAAAGTTTTTAAGTCGAGGTTGAATGGCCATCTGTCATAGATGATTTAGTTGAGATTCATGCATTGCAGGGGGTTGGACTAGATGACCCTTGGGGTCACTTCCAGCTCTACAATTCTATGATTCTGTGATCTTTTCTAGTTTTCCTGCAAGTGTAAAAGAGACCACAACTAATGAGCTACATGTGCCATATGAGTTCTACTGTTGTTCCAAAGAAGAACTTATATATCTGAATGCTCAATAGAAAAATCCATATTCAGTATTTATACATCGTGAAGAAAACAGCATGTGACAGGACTCATTTGTCTAAGCCACTGCTTTTCTGAACTTTGGGGGGGCTGTCTTTACACCAGCCATTTAAATAAGTGCAGTTGTACCATGGTGTATTTTAGAGCACACATCAATATTTTAAATATGGATAGATCGATACTGCTGTGGAAAGTGATGGAAAGCAAAGGAGTATGTGTAACAAAGAGCAAAAAAGAAATGCTCAGAACAAAAACAAAAAAAATCAAGAATTGATTATTTAAATTGCTTGTCAGCCTTCCAAACTATTTGGCAGATATCATGTTATCAATACAACACTTTCTGTGCAAGCTGCAGCAGAATATCTTATTGCTGCCTATCTGGAACAAAGATAGGAGACAAATATGGCATTCAACCTAGCCACAACATTATTGAGGATTGGTGAAATGGAAAAAAACCCCACTAAACTATATGTCAACGTAAGACTAGCATAGAACCTACCTTCCTGCTCTGGGAAAGGATGGTAGCCTCAAGATCCACACCTCATTCTCAGACAATTGCATCCACACTCAGACATGACAGTGGAGGTACAGGAGATTCACAGCTCCATATCTTTTAAGGCATCATCTAAAATCAGTGATGAGGAGACCTGCCTCTACCAAGCAGTCTTGCTTCAGGGAAGATAATCCCTGAAGTAACCCACCAAGAAACTCAACCTCCATCCTAAGTAGTTTAGCTTCCTGGTCCAGATGAATATCCTGGTGGACCAACATTCCAAATCAAGTCAAAGCCAGACATCTGAACTAAATCACTCTAAGGCTCAATCTCAAAAATTCAGGATGGAATCCCTAATGTACCGGGTCTGTGTAAACATAGCAGCAGCTCCTTCCAAAGTACACCCGGTCTACACCTGCTCTACCTTCATGTTTCCACTGAGGACAACAACCAAATATTTGTGTTGTTCTTGCATGATACATACTCAAAAGAAGATTCAATAATGGTGTTGTCACCGAACCAGCCCCAAAGAGCAAAATGTGTTGTTTTTTAAGCAACAAAACCCCACTATCAATAAAACAAGCAAAGCACAGAACAACCAAGAGACTCAATGGCAATCCAATTGTAAATAGTAGATTTCTACCTTCTTATCCCTTGTGTGTGTGGTGTGTTTTCTTTGTTTTTTTAGAAGAATCCTTTCCAAGAGCAGTTGCAGTAGAAGCAGCAGCTATCCTAAAAGAAAGGGGACCGAACAAACCATCACATGAATACATGCACGAATGCATGCCTATTGCTATGCCGATAGCAGTCAAAGTGAAATTGGAGCAGCCTCCATACTGTGCCAGACATGGAGGGGAATTTCAACACTTTCTTTGCCTGCAACCACCTTGACAAAAATCTCTTTCTCAAAGCTACTTTTATTTTTGCATTTCAGAACAAGCTCCCATTGGTGTCAATGGAGCTTCCCTTAATATATTCAAAAAGCATATTGAGAGATGATGTTTGTCAGGACCACGGCAGGGAGCGAAGGAGTTAAATTCTCCCTCTCAGTTTGGCATGGTCTGAAGGCTGCCCAGATTTCCCTCTGGCTGCTATTTCCCTACCCAACAGCCACATTACATGACATTCAAAATGGCAGGCTGATGCCTCTTTCTCTCTCTCTCTCTCTCTCTCTCTCTCACACACACACACACACACTCACACAGTTTTCATCCATCCAACTGCACCTCATTGCAGTATGCACTGGGGAAAGAAGCACTGCACTAGAGCTTTTTGGTCAGGAGACAAAAATGCATACAGTATATCTATTCATATATAGCAATTCACTATCCAATTAGAAAGAGTCATTGAGAAAATTAATACAACAGTGACTTTTCTAGGAACAAGTCCTTAGAGATTGTATACCACTTATAGTTGGGATGTGTGTGTGTGTGTGTGTGTGTGTGTGTGTGTGTAATATATATATATATGTATATGTATAATCAGTTTATAAATTCTGCTAAATAAAAAAGAATGGAAGAATGTTTTCAGATTGCACAGAAGCCTCCCTACGATGTAGATGTTCAGAGCAAAGAAAAATTATAAAGAAAATATTGATTTATTTTTTTAAAAAAATACTGTATTGTGAGGCAGTTTACCATGCTCTGGCTGTTATCTTTCAGAGAAAATGAGGCATAAGAGAAGTTCATGCAGATATTGTTAATTGGGTTTAGCAAGAGAACTTGACTGCAAGGTTCAAGTTACATCCCACAATAAATGAAAAACCTGTCAAAGAGCTTTGTGGCATTTTATAGGTTAGCTACTGGATTGCAGCATATGCTTGCATGGATAAAGTGGGACCACTTCATAATATGCATGAAGCTGATCAAGAAGGTGAAGGGAATAGAAAGAGCCAAGTCAAACCACAATATCCCACTTCAGAGCCTGCCTCAGCCTCTCCTCTTCGGTGCCTTGCAGGATGGATGGAAGCTCTGTACATGTGCAGGGGCCTGGGGAGGGCAAAATTAAAAGCCCAAGCAAAACACAGGATTGCTTTCTGTTCATCTTGTGCTGCCTCGTTGCAACAAAATGTAGGGAAAGAGGAAACTATTCACACAACATTGTCCAGTGTAAGAAAACAGAGAAATATCTCCACAACATTGCCTCCTCCTCTTCTAGTGCCATAGGAGCCAACTCCTAGAGGCCGAGGTCCTTCTTCAGCTCCCTGATAAAATATTTGAGGGGAGCGAGTCCCCCCAAAGTTGATGGGCATTGCCAATGGTATGTGTGTGCCGTGTACTGTGCTCAATTATGCAGAGTGGGGCTTATCTGGGGGGAGGACCCCAATATTTTATTCAAGTTGGCTTCAATGCTGTACTGCAGCTCACTTCTTCTCTGGTTGCAAAACAGGGTTGAGCAAATTTTGATCTCCAGTTGTTGTTGACTCCCCAGCTCCTCTAAGCATTTGTCTGATTGTCCCTGCTGCAAAGCTCACCAAGAACTTTAATTTCTCTCCGGCTGTGTCCACACAAAGGCATTCATGTGCACATGGGTCACTGTTTCTGCGCGCACATTTGAACAACTTCGTCCACACACAAGCACTTTCAATGCTAATGCCTGTGAAATCTATCTCAACCAGGCAGGCAGTGCCTTCCTTTTCTCTCCCTTTCTCTCTCACTATCCTCTCCACCGCAGTAAGTGCTAGGGCAATTGTTATTTTCAATACAGCTGTTTTGTGCACGGTCGTGTATGCACAATGGAGGTAGAGGGTGTAGTAATAAATGGCAGCCAGGGAAACACCACACTTGTAAAAGAAGCCACAATGTGCTTCATTGTGTCCACAGCTAAGTAATATTATTGTATATTGGATTTTCTCCCCATATCTAATTATCTGCACATTGGGAAAACAGAATTTAGTGGGGAGAAACTATGGGCTGCTTCTTGGATGAGGTTGATATCATGTGGACGCTGCAATGGGAGACCGAGAGAATCCAATTAAACTCCAGTGTGGATGAGACCTTATTCTCCCCGGTCTGTTTCCACTTCCTGATTCAAAATGCAGCTTCTATTGTCTCTTTTCACATAACAATTAAAGATTACATAATTCTAAACTGGGAGGAGGAAGAGTATGCCTTTCTATCCCATTCAGAAGACATTTTTTTGGGGGGGGGGGATTTCTTTAAGCGGGTCATCAAAGTAGAACTGCTCCACTGCAGGCGCAAACTGCTTGTCTAGCAGCTGGACTGGTACCATTGCAATTTGTGCTACATTCTTCTAGAAAGTCATGGTTTTGAACGCTTGAGTCACTGTAGTTGTCGTCATTGATGAAAAAAATGCTAACCAAAGAAGTGGAAATTGCCCAAACAGCTGTCACCTGTTCTGTGATCAATTAGCAGAGGTTCCTGCAAGAGCCATCTCTCTTCTGGTTTTCTCACATTCTCAGAAATCCCAAACTACCTTGTCACAGAATGGGTGCATGGCCAAGACATGTGGAAGCATTGAATACATGACGCCTTCATTGCATTGAAGGTATGGATGAATATGGTACAGAAGACTGGTGCTGAAGTACACACATCTGCTAGAATTGTGCCATAGAGCAGGGACAGGGAACTGGTTACCCTCTAGATGTTTCTGGAGTACAGTTTCCATCACTCCAAACTATTGGCCTTGGTGGCTGGGGCTGATGGGAGCTGGAGCCCCACAGAATCTAGGGAGCAACAAGGTCCTCATCCCAGATGCTGGTGTGAGAACATGCAGTTGGTTGCACATTATTACTACTACTCCTTGTAGTTTTCTTATACCTCATATTTCTTCTCATATGATCCCATATCCAGAAGTGATAACTGGATAACTGGAATAAGTGGGAGGACCCTGTTTCTAGACCAGCTTGCTTGAAAGTATCTTCTGCTAACACATTTGTTTATTTATAAATCCATACTTTTGGTTTAACCCAATTTTTGAGTCCAAGACCTAAAGGCAGCTAAAAACAATAGCATTCACAAAATATAAAGAAGAAGATAAATACAATCTTAAAACAAAAACCATCACTGGCGCAAAAATACAAAGGCAGTTTTCCACCAGCCCAAATGCCTCTTGAAAAACCCCACTCTTTGCTGTTCATCGAAAGGCAAGCAACAAAGAAGCTAGGCAGGGAAGTACATTCTATAGTCTAAGCTCCACAGATAAAATATTCAAAGAGTGTAGAGTCTGCATTCCTGTGCACACAAATAGTTGTGTGAAAGACTCATACAATTATTCACATGCAACATTCAATAAGTATACATTATTTTATACAAACACTTGTAACTTGTAACTGTGAACCAGTCTATCATTGTACAAGTTAGAAGAGCAAGAATTGATAAAAAGTGTCATTTAAGAGATGGAGGGGGGAAGGGAGAGAGGGAGAGTTTTCTTTCTGTTCTTTTCATAGTTCTATTTTATAATCACAAGAGGGGAAAATGCAGAATGTGTGTCATGCTGGGATATCTCAATTTCTCTGCTGGCTGCAGCAGTATCCCAGCGTGATACACACTACAGCTCATTTGTTAATTTTATAAGTACCCTTTACTTGCACTTACAAGCCATTTTCAATTTTTGTGGATATGGATATTAAGAACTGGTGTGAGGATACTCAATGGAAGGAGCCAGTTTAATGCACTGCAATTACTTCTCTTATAAGATATTGGCAAGAACAATATCACGCATTAAATCTCTTCACCCTATTCCAAACACCACACTCACGGAAGCTTCTTTCTTTCTTTCTTTCTTTCTTTCTTTCTTTCTTTCTTTCTTTCTTTCTTTCTTTGAAACACATTTCATTGACCAACATTGAAAGTGTGAATTGTTATTTCAACAGAATGTTTCAAAATGTTAAGATCTCGATCTTACACATTGGGTCTCACTTAATTTGGTAGAGGCAATTCATTTTAGCACTAAGCAGAGCCCAAATACAGGGAGTTATTTCTCATCCCTCTACCAGACACACCCTTGCCTATAATTTGATGAATGCTAAGATGCCTGTCTATGTTCAAATGCTATATCAACATCACAGTGAATCATTTTCTTTGCCCAACGTTAGCATTGTTTCTTTTAGCCCAGGGCCATGGAACCTGTGGCCCTCCAGAGGTTTTTGAACTCTTACTCCCACAAGCCCTAGGCAACATGACCAAAAGTAAGGGATGGTGGGTATTTCAGCCCAGCAACATCATCATCAACAACAACAACAACAACTTGTTATTTATACCCCTCCCATCTGACTGGGTTTCCCCAGCCACTCTGGGTGGCTTCCAACAGAATAATAAAAACACGATAAAATATCAAACATGAAAAAACTTTCCTAAACAGGCTACAGGTTTCTGAACCCTTGCTTTCTACACCCACTATTAGTCCCATGGTACAGTACACAGGATAAAGAAGTGGCTCACAGTGGTTCTTGAGGTTATTTCTATTGCACATATGGAAACCTTTGGGTGGATAAAAAAAACTGACTATTGTATTGAAATAGAAAATATGCAGTCTAATAAATATGGTTCAAAAGCTTTATTTACAGAATTTAACTCCAAAACAAGTTAAAAGAATAAAAGTTACATTCAGAAAGCTGCATAATATCTTATACTTGTCCCTGCATAAGACATAATATCTTAGATTACAGTGGAACCTCAGTTTACGAACACCTCAGTTTATGAATTTTCGGTTTACGAACGCCGCAGACCCATATGGAATGGATTAATTCACTTTCCATTACTTTCAATGGGAAAGTTCGCTTCAGTTTATGAATGCTTCAGTTTATGAACAGACTTCTGGAACCAATTACACCCATGATTCAGGTTAAGTACGCTTCAGGTTGAGTACTCCACGGACCCGCCCTAAATGGGGCGGACTCAAAACAAGGTACCACTGTACACTATTTTCATATTGTACATGAAGATTTTGGAGGAAGGCCTAGAGCACATGATGTTAGCAACTAGGATACTCAGCATGGACTGTCTCCTTGTTCCTGTGTACAGAAACACAAGAACTCATATCCTTTCCTGGGTAGCATAGTCAGTAGACGGACTCTGAATCTCAGGGTTGTGGGTTCAAGTCCCACGTTGGGCAAAATATTCCTGCATTGCAGGAGGTCAGGCAAGATGAGTCTACAGTTCTATGATTCTATGTTCCTACAGCTTGAAGGCCTCATTTCAACACAAGATATTTCAGTGTAACACTACCGATGGAAGGGAAAAATCTGGGTGTACCAGATGGGAACAAACCTCCCAAGATCCTTCTTCACACACTTTAGATCAGGCATCCCCAAACTTCGGCCCTCCAGATGTTTTGGACTACAATTCCCATCATCCCTGACCACTGGTCCTGTTAGCTAGGGATCATGGGAGTTGTAGGCCAAAACATATGGAGGGCCGCAGTTCGGGGATGCCTGCTTTAGATAGTACAGAAAGTATTCTTCATGTGTTGGCAAATTGTGTTCAGATAAACTCTACAATTGCAAAGCATCATTGTGTCTTTGCCATGTTTTTTCACTCAGCTGACATACTGGAGATGTGTATTTTTCCCTCAGTAGAGAAATCCTCCTTCCCCACCATGTAATTGTGTTGTTGATGATATTATTTAGCAAAACATCTTCCAGGGAAACTTGTCTAAGCACTGCAGCGTGGCAGGTGGCAAACAGTTTGCTATCTGAGGAATGTTCGAATGCCAGCATTTCAGGGACAGAGCAGCTTGGGAAGTATTAGTGCCGATGAATGAAACTGAAATGCAGCTTAACTAATACCTGCTATTGCTTCAAACTCTCCAGAGAGAGTCAGTGTTTAGGGTTATTTTCTTTTTAAAAATGTAAAAGTGTTATTAGCCAGATTTCATCACTCTGTAAATTACAGAAGCAGCCGCCTCCTTAGAGAACACAGAGCTCCTTAGCTCTCTCAGGCAGTAAATAACAGTTTGCATTGTGTTATCTGGAGAAATAAAATATTGTGCTTTCAGATTTCTGCATTCAGCTGCAGCTTTGCACCGGGCTTAATGTCTCTTTATTTTCCATGTAAATGGATTTTCAAAATTGTTTCTGCGGAAAAAGTGAATACATATCTTTCTATTTTTCCACTTAATGTTATTGAGCTGGCATTTGAGTGAATTATGAAAAAATCAAGAACCTGAGACCCATAGCCCTGCAAGAAGCCCATTGTATAGTCAGAAGCAATTTCTGCAGAACAATGAGAGAAAATCCAATAGATCAGGAAATGTGCATTGGCGGGGGGGGGGGAGGGGAAGCAGCGATACTTTGTTTTATTAATAATTTAGATCTCATTTTCATCTTAATTCTTCATATTTTGTTGGGCTTCGTCCTCTAACTGAAGCAGCCCCTGCTTGAGAAATTGCTAGTAGCAAAAGCATTTGCCCAACCTTTATATCATACTTACGTACATACAATGTAATTTCCCACAGACTCTGAGGCAGATCTGAGCTCCAGCAGACTGGCCCTTCTCACATTATCATGTATAAAGATCATAACTAGCCTAGTGCTTACTGGTAAAAGAACAAGGATACTGTACTTGATTCTTCAGTAGAATATATCACAAAGACATGGGGACGTTTCTCTTATATTGCTTTCATTCTCTGAGTATTTTTTTAAATTAATATAAGGAATTTAAGAGTGCAGATAGCTAACCAGGAAGAATAAACAAAAAAAAAAATTAAAAAATTCCTTCCAGTAGCACCTTAGAGACCAACTAAGTTTGTCATTGGTATAAGCTTTCGTGTGCATGCACACTTCTTCAGATGCACTGAAAGAGAAGTCACCAGACCCTTGTGTATAGTCAGTGTGTGTTTGTGTGTGGGGGTAATACTCAGAAGGTTAAAACCATGGAGAGACCTGGTCTGAATAAAGACAATGGATTCTTATCTCATTATACATGATAAAGCTTTCTTTAGCCATCTCACCCCTTGCTTTTTCCTGCAAGACCAATTGCAGTAGTTAACAGTTGTTTACCACTCCTATCAGCCAATCACCCATTCCCACCACCCTTCTGAGTAATACCCCTCCCACTATAGATAAAGGTCTGGTGACTTCTGTTTCAGTGTATCTGATGAAGTGTGCCATAGCTGCCAAGTTCTCCCTTTTTTTAAAGGGAAATTCCATTATGCTGAATAGGCTTCCTCGCGAGAAAAGGGAAAACTTGGCAGCTATGAAGTGTGCATGCACACAAAAGCTCATGCCAATGACAATCTTAGTTGGTCTCTAAGGTGCTACTGGAAGGAATTTTTTGTTTGTTTGTTTCTACTACATCAGACCAACACGGCTACCTACCTGTAACAGGAAGAATAAACAACTGAAGCCACTATTAATGTGAACATCGCAACCACATGTATGTGTCTGTGTGTGTAGGAGGGGTCTTCACACCATAACAAAGTGGAATTGCTGAAGGAAACAAATTCAAGAAGTGAAATTGTGCACAGAAGCCCAAACATAAGGCACCTACCAAATTACATTAAGAAAGCATTAGACTAAGGCTTATAGCAGCCTAAAACAGGAGGTAAAGGAAAATAGGGGGGAATAAGCTTCTGCTTGTTTTTCCTTTGTTACTACCCTCCAGTTCTTTGGAGAATTTAAGAAGCAGTAGAGGAAATACAATATTTTAACGGGGTGATACCATGAAGCCATTTGGAGCACAGAAGCAAGGTATGGAAGACATGAAAAGATCCCCAAGTCTACTAATAGCAGAGGGTGCAAGAAGGTAGGTATGCATGCCTTCTGAACGGGGGCAGGGGGGGGAGAGAGAGATAGGAGAAAGACTATAAATTGCTCTTACTTGACCACAGTTTTGAAATCAGCATTTCCCAAATGTTACCTGCAGGCCCACAGCTGAGATTATAAAAATACTAAATGGAGGCAGCCCTCAGTTTAAAAGGAGGGAGCAGGGAGAACCATAGAACAACGGCAAAACACCTTTTCAGCTTAAGACCACCTCATATCTGAATCCCAAAACAGAAGTCTTAATATCCAAGGAGAGAAGGTAAAAAGTAATATAGTGTTATGAGTCTGAGGGTGCTAGACATCTCTAAAATCCTGGATCCAGTAAAAGGTTAGACTTTAAGCATGATTCCTGAACCTCCGGATCCAACAAGGTTTAAAATAAAAATCAGGCCAGCTTCCTCGGGAGATCACCTGAGAGATGGACCATTAAAGGAAAACAAAGGGACAGTAATGAGCCATTAAAAAAATGGGGACTCTGTGAGACAGCAGTGAGGTGCCTCCCTGAGCTCTGAGACAGCAGAGACAAAGCAACGTGGAGCTTTTAAAGGATTGCATTTGGGGATAATGTGAGCTGAAGGGAAACGGTTTCAGGCTGTAAAAGTCAGCAAACTGGCAGGGGAGGGGGGAGAGCATGTTTGTTTTCTGTTTTGAATCCAAGGCTGCAGCTTTGGAAGAAGCAAAAACTGATTGGAGTGTCAATTCTGTAAGCTCCTCCATCGTAGGTACAAGTTGTAGATATATGTAAACAAACCATATATCATGAAGACACCACAGTCTCTGCTGTGCCTCATTTCCAAAAGAAACACGGACCCTGGACCCCTGGAATCTTGCACCGCTCAGAGATTGTGATGGTGTGTAACAATATATACATCTGAGTAGAAGGGGAAATAACTGCAGCCGCTGGACTGTGCTTGTCTCTCTTCTCATCCAAAGGGATCCAATACATTAAGGAAGTAGTGGTATTTTTATTATCTTCTCCTCACTGGATTGGAGGAATTGCAGAAGCCGTTTTGGCTTCTGTGCTCCTCTCAGGGATTTGCACGGAAAGGAACAGTCATCCTATTCCCTGCCAAAACTCAGTGAAGTAGAACCTAAGAGTTCCACCCATACTTATAAAACTGCTAGACATTCACGTGTTTAAATCAAGTGTGCAGGTCCCCCCCCCCCTGGTTTGTTACATTTATATAAGGTCTCCTATATGCCAAACTTCCTCCAAGGAATTTAGAACAATATATGTAACATTTCCAAGTAGATTCTCAACTGAGAAATAGACACACCTAGATGTACGCACCTAGAAGGGGACGACAGAGGACGAGATGGCTGGACAGTGTTCTTGAAGCTACAAACATGAGTTTGACCAAACTGCGGGAGGCAGTGGAAGACAGGAGTGCCTGGTGTGCTCTGGTCCATGGGGTCACAAAGAGTCGGACACGACTAAACGACTAAACAACAGGTGTACTTGGCATCAGAAAACTGTACCAGTCACTTTCCAGGTGGGCTTTAATAGTGTTCATACCATCCAAAATAAAAACACAACACAGATTTCTACAAAACAGTGTGGACCAGGAGTTTTTCCACTGTCAGCTAACACATGGAAGTCTGTTTGACTATGCGGCATATCATAAATAACAAAACAGAACACTAACGGTGTGCTCAAAAAGAATGGTACTTGTGGTAAGCAGGCCGACAGAAAACACATATAGAAACAGGGGGGGGGGGTATTGGAACAATAACCACAAGTGGAAATAGAGCTATAACATAGGCAGTGGAAGCCCAAGGCGTTTTGGCATCTGAGACGAAACAACACACTGTTGACCCCGAGATAGAGCGGGGCAAACTCTGCAAGGGCTTTGGCTGAAGGCAGAAGCCAGTGCAAAGTTATGCAAAATAACCCGGGGGGGACACCTCCCCCTCTTGTTTGGCAGCAAAGCTGTTGGCAGAGTGCCTCGCCTCTCGCTGCCTGGCTGGAATGGAGGCGTTCCACAGAGTGTAACAACTGGTCCCTCTCTGCCCCTAAAGGCCAGGGAGACTAGTGGCAAAGCTGGGCAATAGAATGGGTGTGCTGCCCTTTGGGGGCTACTGCTATAGGTGGCTGTTGCATCTCGCCTCATGAATGGGCCGGATCTGAAAAGAGGAAAGAAACCCATTATGTGCATTTATACTGCAATATAAGCATGCCGAGATCCTTCCCTAACCTCTCTTCATTCAAAACTTTTCAGTTTTACAGAAGTATACATGAGCAAAACAGTTACATTATTGCACTAGTTAATGCCTTCTGTCGGTCTTTGCTAGACCGACTTAATGCCTTCTAAAATTCATTATAAATTTATACGGTGCTGTCTAGTTTATATTATGAATATTCACAGAGATGCTGCCTTCATAGAGGATGATACGATGAATTAATTAACAGAGTGTTTCTTCAAAACAACAAGAAGCATGGAAAAGCATTTAATATGTTCTGGAAAATATAATGCAAGGCCAACCTTACCACTAACTTGGTTGCCTAGGGCAGCATTTTCCAGGACTCAGAACATTTGCTACAGCAGTCGGCAGGAGGGACTCAGCCTTCCTAACATAATATTGGTGCATCTGGTTTTGGTTCTAAGGAAAGCCAAAGAGCAAAAAAAAATTACTGCAGAGCTGACTATATCTGGAGACAAGCGCAATGGCTGGACCAGTGCCAGAACCAGCAGTTCCTTGCAGGCAGGGTAAAGGTGCTCGGTAGACAGAGAAGTTGGAGGCTGGAGGAGAAGTAAGGAAAAAAGGTCTTCTTCCTCCGAAGGGGAAAGGACAAGAAGAAATGCTGATGGAAATAAGAACATGGAATAGGTTAATACTTTTAAAATAAACCGGAAATAGGAAGGAAGGAAGGAAGGAAGGGGTAAAAGAGGGAAGCAAAAAAAAACATTCAGTCAGTACAGCACGAGACACTTAATCTCAGGTTCGTAGGTTCAAACCTCACATTGGGGAAAATATTTCTGCATTGCAGTAGATCATCCTTGTGGTTCGTTCTACAGTTCTATGATTCTATGGTTATCTCTCCATTACAAACTCTATCATGACCCCTTAGCCAATGCAGAACATTAACAATCAGTTCCTCTCAATCAGTCCCCTCTCCATACTGTGGGGCCCCTCTAGCCTGGTGTTTCGTTGCAGGTTATGCTGCAACATATTCTTGACCCAATGATAGTACATTGGTGGCTGCTTTATTTTGCTTTGCCTTGCTCTGCGACAATCTCTACCACATTAATGCTGTCGGGGGGGGGGGGTTGCAGCACACCAAAAGCAGGGCAAAAATAAACCAGAACACTTGTGGCATAAAAAGTTAGGTTAAGGGATATGCACTGATAGAAACTTAAGCAGTATGAACCTTTTCAGGCATACACAGTATTGAAAGAAGAATCGCATGCGATCGCCCTGATAGTATCATGAACACAAGTCATCAGGAATGTGCAAAAGAAAAGATGTCTGGAGGGTTTCTTGGTAATTCCACCACTCCTTTCCTGCTCCTTTGTCTTCCCCTATATGCCATTGTAACCTTTTTTTCCTCCCAATGTCTAATAAGAAATGCATTTTATATTTTTATAGTGAAGCCTGTGGAAATCCACCATACCCTGCCCAATGTTTCACCACTCCCTGTATCATCAGGCCCTCCATTCTCTAGTAAAAACATGGAACCTCTGTCCTTTCAGATCTTGAATTGGTGAGATACGCTGAGATACACTGCTGACTTTATAAGACAGGGATAATAAGATTTCTGTGCCAGCTGTGAGGTGCTTTTTTAACATTTAATATGCCAGCTGTGAGGTGCCTTTCCATGCTTTAATAAAGATGCCTTTAACACCTTTGGAAGGAGGATTCTTAATTTCTGTAATAAGCACTGAACTCACTCTTGAATTCATAATGAGATGATTTAATGTCAGATAAGTCAATCTTACATAAGCAGCAAGCAAGGGATCCCAAGACAGTGCGGTGATGAGGCATAGAATAATTCAAGGATGCTCGGGAATGAGGATGGATCCTTGGTGAAAGAGGAGTAGTGTTTGGCCTTAAGGAGGGGGAACCTAAGTCTTGGGGGCCAAATGCATCCCTCCAGAACTTTTCCCGGGACCACCCTTCAACTGCCTTACTCCTCTACAATCCTTTTTTGCTTTTCTAGAATGCCTCTTCCTTCACTGAATGGAGGTCTCTCTGAATGTGTAGAGACCTCCAACTTCTGCAAATGTAATCTCTCATATAAGAGTCACCTCTGCTGCCCTGTCCATTTTTGTCCCACTCTGGCATGTATCTCCTGGAAGGGAATAGGGAAATTTGGCCCCAGGGTAATCCCCAACCTTGACTCATTGAGAGTCAAGTAAGAAGAGAAGGAGGTACCTTTTCAATAATCCAGTACTTAACCCAGGCATCCCCAAACTCAGCCCTCCAGATGTTTTGGGACTACAACTCCCATCATCCCTAGCTAACAGGACCAGTGGTCAGGGATGATAGGAAATGTAGTCCCAAAACATCTGGAGGGCCGAGTTTGGGGATGCCTGACTTAACCCCATGCAATTTAAATTCTATAGGACACAATGTCATGCACAGAGGTACTGTAACTCATAAAAAGGTAAAGAGACCCCTGACCATTAGGTCCAGTAGTGACGAACTCTGGGGTTGCGGCACTCATCTCGCATTATTGGCCGAGGGAGCCGGCATACAGCTTCCAGGTCATGTGGCCAGAATGACAAAGCCACTTCTGGTGATCCAGAGCAGCACACGGAAACACCGTTTACCTATTTATCTACTTGCACTTTGACGTGCTTTCGAACTGCTAGGTTGGCAGGAGCTGGGACCGAGCAATGGGAGCTCACCCCATCATGGGGATTCGACCCGCCGACCTTCTGATCGGCAAGCCCTAGGTTCTGTGGTTTAACCCACAGCACCACCCATGTCCTTAATCCAGTACATAACCCCATGCAATTTGAATTCTGTAGGACAATTCAACGATGTGTACGTACAATACCACATTTAATAATGGGGGGGGGGAACAAAAGTGGTTGGGAAAAAAAGATCATGTGTTGGCTTCTTGAATTTGTTAGCTTGTTTGCTTTGTTACAGTCTCACAGCCATCAGTGAAAGCTGTAATTAAAAGTACCTAAATAACACAGATCCTATCTAAAACTTGGTCCGCCCCCTTATCAGGTAGATCTCCTAGCAGAAGGTTTATGAGCTGAAAAATGAGATGCCTTTTGCAGACAACATAAAAGCTACACCAGCTCATAAATCCCACGAAGGTAAGCACCACAGGAACAGTAAGCTATACGCCGCCAGTGGGCATCCATCACTGAGCACCTGCCGAGCACAGAAATAATAAGACAATGGCTCAACAAAGTCACCCATTAAAATGGCACAGTCAAGCCATCAGTGTTGCTAAGACGCCCCTGTGGGAAATTGGTTCCACATCCCTGTGTAAAGTTTCATTTAACAGGCACAGAACAATGCTGTTGTGTCTCAGCTGCAATTCTATTATTCAGGTACAACCACACTTACTGGTAAATATGGCCATGTTTCCAATGGAGTTATGTTCCCCATTATGGAACGAAGCAATCTTTGAACCGGCCACAAATACTGAAAGTCAAATGAAGACTAGCCCTGTATTTTCCTCCCACTTCAGCTTGTTTCTTGGCAAATGTGTATGGGGGGGGCGGGGAGCAAGGGAAACCATCTAAGATATTATTTCTGTGTACTATATATCATCTATGCTTTTTTGCTGTGATCTATAGAACAAATGCACTCTTTTTCATCTAGTCTAAGGGTGTGTACACATTGAATGAATGAATTTGTTAATTTCGGTCACAGACCAGTCCCAGTTCACATACAATATCAGGGAAGTCATAAAACATTACAGGGATACATTTGCATTTGCAATTGGGTATAACAGGGACAATACAAATATAGCATCAGTTAAAAATACAGTATATAAGTTAAAGCTTAATCGCTAAAATATAATTGAAAATGGTCATTTAAGCCCTTAGTCATTATGGTAGCACAGCTTGTTCCTTAAATTTTATGGCAGTCGCACAGAATTTGGGCACCCTTAGCATGATCTCTGGATTCTTGTCCTTTACCAGGGATTTTAGACATTGAAGTTCGGAATCAATGTACACATTGTCATTTCCTCTGGCTCCAGCACAATGTTGGTGTTTGAAGCTGACTATGTGCACATGGTGTTAGCTGCAATTCATGTGTATCCCACTATTTCTTGAGAAATACCGCTGTTTGGTGTGGTTCCCCCTCAAACCATCTTCCACCCAATTTGAAAACATAAGCTAGATTCACTTCACAGATAAGTTGAGGTGTGTACATTTGGCACACCTGTTGCACATGCTCAGATAAAAGCTTCACTCTCAGGAGTTCAATGCGGTGAAACAAATGAGGCAATGAGCATTGGGTCAAAACATCCCTACCCCCCCCCTTTCCGGTATGTACAGCCATCTTAAAAAGTGAGTTAAAAACAGTGGGGGGAAATGTCCTTGCTGCATTTAAAGCTGCTGATATGTACAGTACATAGATACATTAATACTTCTGCTGCATTTACTTTTGATAGTCAACTGCTATTTGGGCTTCCTTATTTATTTATTTTTGCAAAGGAGAATATTGAAGACTGTTTTATGTTGAGGGCACACCCTTAGTATGTTCTTCTTGGTGATGGCAAACTTGTACTTAGTGGTTATGAGATCTAGTTGAAAAAGAACCTTCCTTGCTTTTTTTTCCTCCTCCAGTTGGGCGTATTCTTGATGAATACATAAAGGGCATGAAAAGTTCACAGAAGAAGGATCCAATACCCAAATGGCACTACAAAGCATTTTAGGATTTTCTATTACCAAGGCAAAGTTAATCCTTTAAGCCAACTGACAGCAATCTGTTACCTCAAACTGAAACCACCAATGTGCTTGATTTACTGCAGAAATCATGGTGCCTGTCAAAGACATTGAAGGAAAACAATATTCTTTCCAGCCAGCAAGAAAATGAAAAAGGAGAAATGCTACACCAGAAAATGAAGAAATGATAACCAGTTATAATGGGGGAAGGAGATAGAAATCTTCCTTGGGAAGCTTCTGGAATAAAATTTCCATGGCTATTTTTCATGCAGTGAGGAACTCTTCTGGCACCAGCAGGTTGAAACCATGAGTCATATTATGGATATCTTAAGGCAATGATGAATCCACGATAGAATAAAGGTCTTCTGCTTTATTCATTTTGCTAAGTGAGATCATTTAGGGCCTGGCTATGAAGTCTGTCATAAGCATTTGGATTTTCTCTCTCTCCATTGTTGTCAATAAGAACATAGTGCTCTAATGTTTATCAGAAGCTAAACTTTATGGGTTGGGTCAATGGAGCTTCCCGATCCAACACTTCGTTTTGGAATAATATTATTATTGTCATAGCTGTTGTCTATTAACATTTGCTTCTATGGCTTCTCTTTCCTTTAATTATTCTACAACCCCCAAGCCACATCGTTTCTTTCCCTTTCATTTTAATAGTCATCACTGTTGAGTTGCTAATTCCTTTCATCTCTCCCCTCCATTTGAAAGATACATATCTTTTCGTACGGTTTTGCCAGCAGCAGCCACACATCATTCACATAGGCTGCTGCATCGTATTTTCCCAAATTTATTTCTACAGTTATAATTTCTCTTACCTCCACTTCCTTCTCCTCTTCCACTGCTGCTTCAGCTACCAGCATTCCTACTACTGTTACTTGTAAACATTTATATATGACAGCAAATCTTTTCAGGGCCTTTTCAGTGGTAGCACCTTAAGTGTGGCCATCACTCCAAAGGGAGATAATTCCGGACCCTTTACTGAGGCCATTAGGCAGACACTTAATGGAGGCTAGAGCTACTATCAGTGGCTACTATTCACAATGGCTATATTGGAGGCAGTATGCATTTGCATACCAGTTGCTAGAAATCACAAGTGGAAACAGTGTTACTTTGCTCATTTCCGACTTGTAAGCTTCCCATCGGCATCTGGTTGTCCACCGTAAGAACAGGGTGCTCACTGGAGGTTTTAAAGCAGAGGTTAGATGGCCATCTGTCATGAATGCTTTAGTTGATATTCCTACATTGCAGAGAGTTGGACCAGATGACCCCTGTGACTCCCCTCCAATCCTATGATTTTACAGTTACATGATTTGAGGAATCTTGATCTGAGAGTCTTCTTATGTTCTTGTGTTAAAGTGGTTGGTTGGTTTTTATTCCAACAGGTTCTCAGCATATTTTAATGTTGCCCATTGTAGATCTGACTTTTTAAACGCTCCCTGTTTTTTATCATTGTAAACTGCTTTGGGAGCTTGTAAACAGGCCATTTATGCAATGATGGTCAATTGAGATTGCATACCTGCTCTGTTATGGTGTTGTCACCAATATGCTCTTAGTTGTTGTAATAACAAACCATTTTTGTTACTGGTCTTGTGTTACAATGTGCAATGGAATATAAGGATACAGTTGGAAAGAATGGATCCCAGTGGGCTGAAGAGAAATTTTCAGATTTTCTCGTGATCAAGGTGTCTCCCCTGCCAGATAAGTATTTTTTCAGATTTTCTCACTGACTCCAGTACATAGCTGCCAAGTCTCCCGCTGGAAAGTGCGGGATCAGCAGCGGTGCGGCACCAGAAGTCGCTTCTACGCATGTCCAGACATGTGTAGAAGCGACTTCTGGTGCCGCACAACCCATGTCTGGGCACCGGAAATTGGGCGGCGCCAGGACCCAAAATGGAGCCTCCCTGGCAGGTAAGAAATCCGGGGGATTTATGGGATTTTCCCCAATCCGGGCTGCCAGTGGGAAACGGTTTAAAATACGGGGGTTTCCCTTGAAAAACGGGAGACTTGGCAGCTATGCCAGTATGTTCTCTGCCTTTTCCACTTCCTACTGAGTGCAATACAGTACAAAGTTGTCCTCTCCATTGCAAATTATAGCAAACTATGCTGCAACTTGAATTCATGATTTTTGCTTCCCAAACTAGTCTCTCATCTTGAGTCAGCTAAGTCTTCTGTAAATTATCTGTGCCATTAACTTGGCCCATAATGGCACCCATTTAGATACCTGATTTGCTGGTGCAGTCAGGCCATTTGGTCTGTAAATGGCTGCAAGTTTTCTGGTCCAAATAATTAGGACAAATACACACCAGTTCTCAAAAAATAGAGACTACCAAGTAAACACAATAGATTAAAGGTTTTATGGACTAAATTAATTGTGCTTGCAATTAAATCCAGAAAACATGCAGAGCATCCAGTAAAAGACCAGCACATCTATGCTAGGGGTGGACAAATCACTTTGAATAATAAAGGATAATCATGCTGAGAACTTAAACTGGACACAAACATCATAAGTCTAGCAGATAGCAGATTTGGGGCTAGTACTTCAGTAGGATATTGTGCTTCTATTAAGTTTGTGCATTAATTCGTATCTTGGTAGGATAAATATGGAAAAACTCTGTAAAAATGAATGTTTCCATTGTTCTTTTACATGGGAACTGGTTTATCAAGAGGTGACTCAGATATAATGGACTCCGTAATCTCTGTACGTTCATCCTGTTCTCCCTCCCTGCCCCTTAAGTATCTTTTATTAGGCCACTGAATACGTTGGATCATCATATGCTGAAGAATAATGTTGGAATG